>NW_028270159.1:77371606-78571606 GCF_037043375.1 Chiloscyllium plagiosum | reverse complement strand
GGTTTGCAGATGGGAAAGCATGCAAGAAAGCTCAGCTCTTGTCCATGTAAAAGGCTGCAGTTGAAGAACAAAGCAGTTTCTGCCCAGTTTCGAACTGGGGACTTTTCGCGTGTGAGGCGAACGTGATGACCACTACACTACAGAAACAAGCCGGAATCGGGAGTGCTGCGACTCAATGGCGTCCAACACTGAAAGTTGAATCCGTTCTACGTTTCACCTTTTTGTTTCCAACAGCTCGTTGTTCAGCGTAATTGACATCTTGAAATCGTAAAAAAAAAGACACGTTAAATTGATGACAAAATATAGACAAAGCTGTCGTCGATGTTTGTACCGTAGGGCGAGGTGGAATAGGCTGGGACGACTTTCCCTGCAGCGTAACAGCTGCGACATGACCTTATGGAAGGGTGGTTAACTGAGTTTTACACAAGTTGGTGTGAGTTGAAAACTCGAGAGCATAGCTTTAAGGTGATTGGGCTGAAAGTGACAAAGGACCTGAGGCACATTTCCCACAAACAAGGTTGTGCGTGTTTGGAATGATCTACCAGAGGAAGTGGAGGAGGCTATTACACTCAGAAAATTGCAAAGGTAATCGGGTGAGTTTCTGGATATGATGCGTTTAGAGGGATTGGGGCCAAATGCTGGGGAACGGGACTTGTTTAGTTTTGGCGATGTGGTGAGCACGGATGAGGTCCACCGAAGTATCTTTTTCCACGATGTACCCCAATTATGTCATGTTGCTTCCACCGGCTTTAAAGGATTACTTTTTAGCGGAGTTTGCCATCGCAGTCTGTGGCACAAACATTTAGTCTGTTCGACTGCTCACGGGAGAGGTAGTATTGTGAAACACTGCAGAAACGAACGACTTCCTTACTTTAGCTCCGACTGACCATACTCTGCGAAATTTTCCCAGATCCTCTGCTGAGAATTTTTGCTGCTGGAAGTTACCTCAGAAACCCTGTTAAATCGAAATGTATTGAGCGAATCGCAAAACAGAAAGCATTTAACACGGAACACAAACAAACTGGCATATCTCATGCATTTTCAGACACAGAGATGCATGAATGCTAAATGTGATACAGTCCGAGGGCATGAGTCATAAAGTAATCTCACAACTAACAACAGGGCATTTCCAAACGACTCTTTCAAAAAGCTCAACTTGCCTGGGATGGCAGAACTGTTTGCGATTTTCCGAGCGGGAGGCGAACACGATCATGACAGTAGAGACATTTTGAAATATTTGGCAGTATCCCACACCACAGTTAGTTCCCTGGGAAGCAAACCCATTTTACTTTTGTTTTCAACATCAATATACAGTGGGCACCGAAACAGCATTTTCACAAGCTGCAGCGTTGGAGTTGATCACCAGAAATGGCAGTGGTGGGATTCGAACGCACGTCCCTTTCGAGACTGGAACCTGGATCCAGCGCCTTAGACCGCTCGGCCACACTACCAGCCGGCCACGCCTCCTCATTTTCTTGTATTTCCAATTGTGCTCCAGCATAACAACAGATGCAAAGTCACATGATAAGGGTTCCATGTCCTCTCGGACTGGCACAGCTACAATGTCAATTTCGCAGCAGATATTGATAGCCCATCAATCCAGACAAAAATCAATGGTAAACTGAGTCTATCTTCTCAGACTCTTTTCAGCTACAAATGTATCTGTGAGTGCTTGAGAATATGGGTTCGCTTATGATTTGGTCAAATAACCATGAGCTGCTTGACATTACTGCAATTTCGAATCTAGCTTTGCTAAATGATTTCACCCATTGCTCGAAACAGGACGACTTTCACGTTTACACGGAACACGAAACACACCGGACTACAGGGAAAATGCACAAACCTGAGCAGGCCGTAATCCACATCATACCGTGCAGCACAGTTTCAGTCACTGTGTCTGTTTTTTTTTCAGAATAAGAGTCCCAAAGAATGTTCTCCACCCTAAAACCGGAGGTAACATTACAATCCGAGAACGACAGATCACATTGTGAGAATGCTCTGACCTCGGAGCCAGTTCTGGAAGCCACTTTCCTTGCCTTTTACCTTAACCGTGCAATGTGCTGCAGAGATGTTCACACCTGGACATGAGCCACATGGATACCAACTGCGTTGGAAACCTATGTGGGAATCGACGACAAGCGACTCGATAAATTTTGTTAAATTCCATGGTGCTTTTTAAAAATGCCATTTCTGTTCACCTCAATATAAAAGCTAGTTTCTGAACATAGTAACAGAAGTCACAAGGTAATTACCTCACCGCACCCCCCACTCCGGAAGAGGTGCTAACTGCCCTTGAGTGCTTTTTGTTCTCGATGTGAAGAGCTTTCACGCCTGAGTCACCTTCACGTCTCTGGTTGCTGAGTGAATCACAAAGAAGGAATTTCACCAGAGCTGCAACTGCCTCACTTCTCCACTCGCCCTCCCCGTTTACATTTTCCTGCTCGTCAGTAATTTAAAGAAAACCAAATGGATGCGATGTCATTCTGTGGCCTCTCTGTCGATTCCTCCGTTTCAGTTCCAACATGACTTAGATCTCGGGGCGGACCTTAATACTAGCGACGCTATGAATGCGCAAGTCGAAAGGTTCCTCTGAGAGTGCAATTTCTTTCATTGCTGTTGCTGATTGAATGAGCCACTAACGTGCGAATTGCTCCAAAACATGATTCAGGATATCTGGTGCCAATTCTCGCACGTTGAATCACGATTGACAGCTTCCAAATGAGGTCTTTCTGAGACGACCTTGGGGTACATTTGACAAACAGACAAGTTCAGGAATTCGTGGTGCGCTGTGACACCAGAGCATCTGCTTCTTTCCTGTCTTTGAATCGAGCCGCCTGCGCAAGGAAGGCAAATGCGGTACTGCTTTTCGTGGAAGGATCAGAAGGCGGTAACTACACTCTCCAACAGAATGGCATATGATCAGAACCAGGTTGGAGAAAAACTTAACAACGCTTTGCACTGTAATTAAATGGAATTGCATTACATTTCACTACCAGAGCAGATTTGTTCAAGCAAATTCGAAGGCAGGTTTGCAGATGGGAAAGCATGCAAGAAAGCTCAGCTCTTGTCCATGTAAAAGGCTGCAGTTGAAGAACAAAGCAGTTTCTGCCCAGTTTCGAATTGGGGACCTTTCGCGTGTGAGGCGAACGTGATGACCACTACACTACAGAAACAAGCCGGAACCGGCAGTGCTGCGACTCAATGGCGTCCAACACTGAAAGTTGAATCCGTTCTACGTTTCACCTTTTTGTTTCCAATAGCTCGTTGTTGTCCAGCGTAATTGACATCTTGAAAACGTAAAAAAAAAGACACGTTAAATTGATGACAAAATATAGACAAAGCTGTCGTCGATGTTTGTACCGTAGGGCGAGGTGGAATAGGCTGGGACGACTTTCCCTGCAGCGTAACAGCTGCGACATGACCTTATGGAAGGGTGGTTAACTGAGTTTTACCCAAGTTGGTGTGAGTTGAAAACACGAGAGCATAGCTTTAAGGTGATTGGGCTGAAAGTGACAAAGGACCTGAGGCACATTTCCCACAAACAAGGTTGTGCGTGTTTGGAATGATCTACCAGAGGAAGTGGAGGAGGCTATTACACTCAGAAAATTGCAAAGGTAATCGGGTGAGTTTCTGGATATGATGCGTTTAGAGGGATTGGGGCCAAATGCTGGGGAACGGGACTTGTTTAATTTTGGCGATGTGGTGAGCACGGATGAGGTCCACCGAAGTATCTTTTTCCACGATGTACCCCAATTACGTCATGTTGCTTCCACCGGCTTTAAAGGATTACTTTTTAGCGGAGTTTGCCATCGCAGTCTGTGGCACAAACATTTAGTCTGTTCGACTGCTCACGGGAGAGGTAGTATTGTGAAACACTGCAGAAACGAACGACTTCCTTACTTTAGCTCCGACTGACCATACTCTGCGAAATTTTCCCAGATCCTCTGCTGAGAATTTTTGCTGCTGGAAGTTACCTCAGAAACCCTGTTAAATCGAAATGTATTGAGCGAATCGCAAAACAGAAAGCATTTAACACGGAACACAAACAAACTGGCATATCTCATGCATTTTCAGACACAGAGATGCATGAATGCTAAATGTGATACAGTCCGAGGGCATGAGTCATAAAGTAATCTCACAACTAACAACAGGGCATTTCCAAACGACTCTTTCAAAAAGCTCAACTTGCCTGGGATGGCAGAACTGCTTGCGATTTTCCGAGCGGGAGGCGAACACGATCATGACAGTAGAGACATTTTGAAATATTTGGCAGTATCCCACACCACAGGTCGTTCCCTGGGAAGCAAACCCATTTTGTTTTCAATATCAATATACAGTGGGCACCGAAACAGCATTTTAACAAGCTGCAGCGTTGGAGTTGATCAGCAGAAATGGCAGTGGTGGGATTCGAACCCACGCCCCTTTCGAGACTGGAACCTGGATCCAGCGCCTTAGACCGCTCGGCCACACTACCAGCCGGCCGCGCCTCCTCATTTTCTTGTATTTCCAATTGTGCTCCTGCATAACAACAGATGCAAAGTCACATGATAAGGGTTCCATGATTCCTCTCGGACTCGCACAGCTGCTGGGATGTCCTGTCGGACTGGCACAGCTACAATGTCAATTTCGCAGCAGATATTGATAGCCCATCAATCCAGACAAAAATCAATGGTAAACTGAGTCTATCTTCTCAGACTCTTTTCAGCTACAAATGTATCTGTGAGTGCTTGAGAATATGGGTTCGCTTATGATTTGGTCAAATAACCATGAGCTGCTTGACATTACTGCAATTTCGAATCTAGCTTTGCTAAATGATTTCACCCATTGCTCGAAACAGGACGACTTTACACGGAACACGAAACACACCGGACTACAGGGAAAATGCACAAACCTGAGCAGGCCGTAATCCACATCATACCGTGCAGCATAGATTCAGTCACTGTGTCTGTTTTTTTTTCAGAATAAGAGTCCCAAAGAATGTTCTCCACCCTAAACCGGAGGTAACATTACAATCCGAGAACGACAGATCACATTGTGAGAATGCTCTGACCTCGGAGCCAGTTCTAGAAGCCACTTTCCTTGCCTTTTACCTTAACCGTGCAATGTGCTGCAGAGATGTTCACACCTGGACATGAGCCACATGGATACCAACTGCGTTGGAAACCTATGTGGGAATCGACGACAAGCGACTCGATAAATTTTGTTAAATTCCATGGTGCTTTTTAAAAATGCCATTTCTGTTCACCTCAATATAAAAGCTAGTTTCTGAACATAGTAACAGAAGTCACAAGGTAATTACCTCACCGCACCCCCCACTCCGGAGGAGGTGCTAACTGCCCTTGAGTGCTTTTTGTTCTCGATGTGAAGAGCTTTCACGCCTGAGTCACCTTCACGTCTCTGGTTGCTGAGTGAATCACAAAGAAGGAATTTCACCAGAGCTGCAACTGCCTCACTTCTGCACTCGCCCTCCCCGTTTACATTTTCCTGCTCGTCAGTAATTTAAAGAAAACCAAATGGATGCGATGTCATTCTGTAGTCTCTCTGTCGATTCCTCCGTTTCAGTTCCAACATGACTTAGATCTCGGGGCGGACCTTAATACTAGCGACGCTATGAATGCGCAAGTCGAAAGGATCCTCTGAGAGTGCAATTTCTTTCATTGCTGTTGCTGATTGAATGAGCCACTAACGTGCGAATTGCTCCAAAACATGATTCAGGATATCTGGTGCCAATTCTCGCACGTTGAATCACGATTGACAGCTTCCAAATGAGGTCCTTCTGAGATGACCTTGGGGTACATTTGACAAACAGACAAGTTCAGGAATTCGTGGTGCGCTGTGACACCAGAGCATCTGCTTCTTTCCTGTCTTTGAACCGAGCCGCCTGCGCAAGGAAGGCAAATGCGGTACTGCTTTTCGTGGAAGGATCAGAAGGCGGTAACTACACTCTCCAACAGAATGGCATATGATCAGAACCAGGTTGGAGAAAAACTTAACAACGCTTTGCACTGTAATTAAATGGAATTGCATTACATTTCACTACCAGAGCAGATTTGTTCAAGCAAATTCGAAGGCAGGTTTGCAGATGGGAAAGCATGCAAGAAAGTACAGCTCTTGTCCATGTAAAAGGATGCAGTTGAAGAACAAAGCAGTTTCTGCCCAGTTTCGAACTGGGGACCTTTCGCGTGTGAGGCGAACGTGATGACCACTACACTACAGAAATAAGCCGGAAGCGGCAGTGCTGCGACTCAATGGCGTCCAACACTGAAAGTTGAATCCGTTCTACGTTTCACCTTTTTGTTTCCAATAGCTCGTTGTTGTCCAGCGTAATTGACATCTTGAAAACGTAAAAAAAAAGACACGTTAAATTGATGACAAAATATAGACAAAGCTGTCGTCGATGTTTGTACCGTAGGGCGAGGTGGAATAGGCTGGGACGACTTTCCCTGCAGCGTAACAGCTGCGACATGACCTTATGGAAGGGTGGTTAACTGAGTTTTACCCAAGTTGGTGTGAGTTGAAAACACGAGAGCATAGCTTTAAGGTGATTGGGCTGAAAGTGACAAAGGACCTGAGGCACATTTCCCACAAACAAGGTTGTGCGTGTTTGGAATGATCTACCAGAGGAAGTGGAGGAGGCTATTACACTCAGAAAATTGCAAAGGTAATCGGGTGAGTTTCTGGATATGATGCGTTTAGAGGGATTGGGGCCAAATGCTGGGGAACGGGACTTGTTTAATTTTGGCGATGTGGTGAGCACGGATGAGGTCCACCGAAGTATCTTTTTCCATGATGTACCCCAATTACGTCATGTTGCTTCCACCGGCTTTAAAGGATTACTTTTTAGCGGAGTTTGCCATCGCAGTCTGTGGCACAAACATTTAGTCTGTTCGACTGCTCACGGGAGAGGTAGTATTGTGAAACACTGCAGAAACGAACGACTTCCTTACTTTAGCTCCGACTGACCATACTCTGCGAAATTTTCCCAGATCCTCTGCTGAGAATTTTTGCTGCTGGAAGTTACCTCAGAAACCCTGTTAAATCGAAATGTATTGAGCGAATCGCAAAACAGAAAGCATTTAACACGGAACACAAACAAACTGGCATATCTCATGCATTTTCAGACACAGAGATGCATGAATGCTAAATGTGATACAGTCCGAGGGCATGAGTCATAAAGTCATCTCACAACTAACAACAGGGCATTTCCAAACGACTCTTTCAAAAAGCTCAAAGCTCAAAAACCTGGGATGGCAGAACTGCTTGCGATTTTCCGAGCGGGAGGCGAACACGATCATGACAGTAGAGACATTTTGAAATATTTGGCAGTATCCCACACCACAGGTCGTTCCCTGGGAAGCCAACCCATTTTGTTTTCAATATCAATATACAGTGGGCACCGAAACAGCATTTTAACAAGCTGCAGCGTTGGAGTTGATCAGCAGAAATGGCAGTGGTGGGATTCGAACCCACGCCCCTTTCGAGACTAGAACCTGGATCCATCGCCTTAGACCGCTCGGCCACACTACCAGCCGGCCGCGCCTCCTCATTTTCTTGTATTTCCAATTGTGCTCCTGCATAACAACAGATGCAAAGTCACATGATAAGGGTTCCATGATTCCTCTCGGACTCGCACAGCTGCTGGGATGTCCTGTCGGACTGGCACAGCTACAATGTCAATTTCGCAGCAGATATTGATAGCCCATCAATCCAGACAAAAATCAATGGTAAACTGAGTCTATCTTCTCAGACTCTTTTCAGCTACAAATGTATCTGTGAGTGCTTGAGAATATGGGTTCGCTTATGATTTGGTCAAATAACCATGAGCTGCTTGACATTACTGCAATTTCGAATCTAGCTTTGCTAAATGATTTCACCCATTGCTCGAAACAGGACGACTTTACACGGAACACGAAACACACCGGACTACAGGGAAAATGCACAAACCTGAGCAGGCCGTAATCCACATCATACCGTGCAGCATAGTTTCAGTCACTGTGTCTGTTTTTTTTTCAGAATAAGAGTCCCAAAGAATGTTCTCCACCCTAAACCGGAGGTAACATTACAATCCGAGAACGACAGATCACATTGTGAGAATGCTCTGACCTCGGAGCCAGTTCTAGAAGCCACTTTCCTTGCCTTTTACCTTAACCGTGCAATGTGCTGCAGAGATGTTCACACCTGGACATGAGCCACATGGATACCAACTGCGTTGGAAACCTATGTGGGAATCGACGACAAGCGACTCGATAAATTTTGTTTAATTCCATGGTGCTTTTTAAAAATGCCATTTCTGTTCACCTCAATATAAAAGCTAGTTTCTGAACATAGTAACAGAAGTCACAAGGTAATTACCTCACCGCACCCCCCACTCCGGAGGAGGTGCTAACTGCCCTTGAGTGCTTTTTGTTCTCGATGTGAAGAGCTTTCACGCCTGAGTCACCTTCACGTCTCTGGTTGCTGAGTGAATCACAAAGAAGGAATTTCACCAGAGCTGCAACTGCCTCACTTCTGCACTCGCCCTCCCCGTTTACATTTTCCTGCTCGTCAGTAATTTAAAGAAAACCAAATGGATGCGATGTCATTCTGTAGTCTCTCTGTCGATTCCTCCGTTTCAGTTCCAACATGACTTAGATCTCGGGGCGGACCTTAATACTAGCGACGCTATGAATGCGCAAGTCGAAAGGATCCTCTGAGAGTGCAATTTCTTTCATTGCTGTTGCTGATTGAATGAGCCACTAACGTGCGAATTGCTCCAAAACATGATTCAGGATATCTGGTGCCAATTCTCGCACGTTGAATCACGATTGACAGCTTCCAAATGAGGTCTTTCTGAGATGACCTTGGGGTACATTTGACAAACAGACAAGTTCAGGAATTCGTGGTGCGCTGTGACACCAGAGCATCTGCTTCTTTCCTGTCTTTGAACCGAGCCGCCTGCGCAAGGAAGGCAAATGCGGTACTGCTTTTCGTGGAAGGATCAGAAGGCGGTAACTACACTCTCCAACAGAATGGCATATGATCAGAACCAGGTTGGAGAAAAACTTAACAACGCTTTGCACTGTAATTAAATGGAATTGCATTACATTTCACTACCAGAGCAGATTTGTTCAAGCAAATTCGAAGGCAGGTTTGCAGATGGGAAAGCATGCAAGAAAGTTCAGCTCTTGTCCATGTAAAAGGATGCAGTTGAAGAACAAAGCAGTTTCTGCCCAGTTTCGAACTGGGGACCTTTCGCGTGTGAGGCGAACGTGATGACCACTACACTACAGAAATAAGCCGGAAGCGGCAGTGCTGCGACTCAATGGCGTCCAACACTGAAAGTTGAATCCGTTCTACGTTTCACCTTTTTGTTTCCAATAGCTCGTTGTTGTCCAGCGTAATTGACATCTTGAAAACGTAAAAAAAAAGACACGTTAAATTGATGACAAAATATAGACAAAGCTGTCGTCGATGTTTGTACCGTAGGGCGAGGTGGAATAGGCTGGGACGACTTTCCCTGCAGCGTAACAGCTGCGACATGACCTTATGGAAGGGTGGTTAACTGAGTTTTACCCAAGTTGGTGTGAGTTGAAAACTCGAGAGCATAGCTTTAAGGTGATTGGGCTGAAAGTGACAAAGGACCTGAGGCACATTTCCCACAAAGAAGGTTGTGCGTGTTTGGAATGATCTGCCAGAGGAAGTGGAGCAGGCTATTACACTCAGAAAATTGCAAAGGTAATCGGGTGAGTTTCTGGATATGATGCGTTTAGAGGGATTGGGGCCAAATGCTGGGGAACGGGACTTGTTTAATTTTGGCGATGTGGTGAGCACGGATGAGGTCCACCGAAGTATCTTTTTCCACGATGTACCCCAATTACGTCATGTTGCTTCCACCGGCTTTAAAGGATTACTTTTTAGCGGAGTTTGCCATCGCAGTCTGTGGCACAAACATTTAGTCTGTTCGACTGCTCACGGGAGAGGTAGTATTGTGAAACACTGCAGAAACGAACGACTTCCTTACTTTAGCTCCGACTGACCATACTCTGCGAAATTTTCCCAGATCCTCTGCTGAGAATTTTTGCTGCTGGAAGTTACCTCAGAAACCCTGTTAAATCGAAATGTATTGAGCGAATCGCAAAACAGAAAGCATTTAACACGGAACACAAACAAACTGGCATATCTCATGCATTTTCAGACACAGAGATGCATGAATGCTAAATGTGATACAGTCCGAGGGCATGAGTCATAAAGTAATCTCACAACTAACAACAGGGCATTTCCAAACGACTCTTTCAAAAAGCTCAACTTGCCTGGGATGGCAGAACTGCTTGCGATTTTCCGAGCGGGAGGCGAACACGATCATGACAGTAGAGACATTTTGAAATATTTGGCAGTATCCCACACCACAGGTCGTTCCCTGGGAAGCAAACCCATTTTGTTTTCAATATCAATATACAGTGGGCACCGAAACAGCATTTTAACAAGCTGCAGCGTTGGAGTTGATCAGCAGAAATGGCAGTGGTGGGATTCGAACCCACGCCCCTTTCGAAACTAGAACCTGGATCCAGCGCCTTAGACCGCTCGGCCACACTACCAGCCGGCCGCGCCTCCTCATTTTCTTGTATTTCCAATTGTGCTCCTGCATAACAACAGATGCAAAGTCACATGATAAGGGTTCCATGATTCCTCTCGGACTCGCACAGCTGCTGGGATGTCCTGTCGGACTGGCACAGCTACAATGTCAATTTCGCAGCAGATATTGATAGCCCATCAATCCAGACAAAAATCAATGGTAAACTGAGTCTATCTTCTCAGACTCTTTTCAGCTACAAATGTATCTGTGAGTGCTTGAGAATATGGGTTCGCTTATGATTTGGTCAAATAACCATGAGCTGCTTGACATTACTGCAATTTCGAATCTAGCTTTGCTAAATGATTTCACCCATTGCTCGAAACAGGACGACTTTACACGGAACACGAAACACACCGGACTACAGGGAAAATGCACAAACCTGAGCAGGCCGTAATCCACATCATACCGTGCAGCATAGTTTCAGTCACTGTGTCTGTTTTTTTTTCAGAATAAGAGTCCCAAAGAATGTTCTCCACCCTAAACCGGAGGTAACATTACAATCCGAGAACGACAGATCACATTGTGAGAATGCTCTGACCTCGGAGCCAGTTCTAGAAGCCACTTTCCTTGCCTTTTACCTTAACCGTGCAATGTGCTGCAGAGATGTTCACACCTGGACATGAGCCACATGGATACCAACTGCGTTGGAAACCTATGTGGGAATCGACGACAAGCGACTCGATAAATTTTGTTTAATTCCATGGTGCTTTTTAAAAATGCCATTTCTGTTCACCTCAATATAAAAGCTAGTTTCTGAACATAGTAACAGAAGTCACAAGGTAATTACCTCACCGCACCCCCCACTCCGGAGGAGGTGCTAACTGCCCTTGAGTGCTTTTTGTTCTCGATGTGAAGAGCTTTCACGCCTGAGTCACCTTCACGTCTCTGGTTGCTGAGTGAATCACAAAGAAGGAATTTCACCAGAGCTGCAACTGCCTCACTTCTGCACTCGCCCTCCCCGTTTACATTTTCCTGCTCGTCAGTAATTTAAAGAAAACCAAATGGATGCGATGTCATTCTGTAGTCTCTCTGTCGATTCCTCCGTTTCAGTTCCAACATGACTTAGATCTCGGGGCGGACCTTAATACTAGCGACGCTATGAATGCGCAAGTCGAAAGGATCCTCTGAGAGTGCAATTTCTTTCATTGCTGTTGCTGATTGAATGAGCCACTAACGTGCGAATTGCTCCAAAACATGATTCAGGATATCTGGTGCCAATTCTCGCACGTTGAATCACGATTGACAGCTTCCAAATGAGGTCTTTCTGAGATGACCTTGGGGTACATTTGACAAACAGACAAGTTCAGGAATTCGTGGTGCGCTGTGACACCAGAGCATCTGCTTCTTTCCTGTCTTTGAACCGAGCCGCCTGCGCAAGGAAGGCAAATGCGGTACTGCTTTTCGTGGAAGGATCAGAAGGCGGTAACTACACTCTCCAACAGAATGGCATATGATCAGAACCAGGTTGGAGAAAAACTTAACAACGCTTTGCACTGTAATTAAATGGAATTGCATTACATTTCACTACCAGAGCAGATTTGTTCAAGCAAATTCGAAGGCAGGTTTGCAGATGGGAAAGCATGCAAGAAAGTTCAGCTCTTGTCCATGTAAAAGGATGCAGTTGAAGAACAAAGCAGTTTCTGCCCAGTTTCGAACTGGGGACCTTTCGCGTGTGAGGCGAACGTGATGACCACTACACTACAGAAATAAGCCGGAAGCGGCAGTGCTGCGACTCAATGGCGTCCAACACTGAAAGTTGAATCGGTTCTACGTTTCACCTTTTTGTTTCCAATAGCTCGTTGTTGTCCAGCGTAATTGACATCTTGAAAACGTAAAAAAAAAGACACGTTAAATTGATGACAAAATATAGACAAAGCTGTCGTCGATGTTTGTACCGTAGGGCGAGGTGGAATAGGCTGGGACGACTTTCCCTGCAGCGTAACAGCTGCGACATGACCTTATGGAAGGGTGGTTAACTGAGTTTTACCCAAGTTGGTGTGAGTTGAAAACTCGAGAGCATAGCTTTAAGGTGATTGGGCTGAAAGTGACAAAGGACCTGAGGCACATTTCCCACAAAGAAGGTTGTGCGTGTTTGGAATGATCTGCCAGAGGAAGTGGAGCAGGCTATTACACTCAGAAAATTGCAAAGGTAATCGGGTGAGTTTCTGGATATGATGCGTTTAGAGGGATTGGGGCCAAATGCTGGGGAACGGGACTTGTTTAATTTTGGCGATGTGGTGAGCACGGATGAGGTCCACCGAAGTATCTTTTTCCACGATGTACCCCAATTACGTCATGTTGCTTCCACCGGCTTTAAAGGATTACTTTTTAGCGGAGTTTGCCATCGCAGTCTGTGGCACAAACATTTAGTCTGTTCGACTGCTCACGGGAGAGGTAGTATTGTGAAACACTGCAGAAACGAACGACTTCCTTACTTTAGCTCCGACTGACCATACTCTGCGAAATTTTCCCAGATCCTCTGCTGAGAATTTTTGCTGCTGGAAGTTACCTCAGAAACCCTGTTAAATCGAAATGTATTGAGCGAATCGCAAAACAGAAAGCATTTAACACGGAACACAAACAAACTGGCATATCTCATGCATTTTCAGACACAGAGATGCATGAATGCTAAATGTGATACAGTCCGAGGGCATGAGTCATAAAGTAATCTCACAATTAACAACAGGGCATTTCCAAACGACTCTTTCAAAAAGCTCAACTTGCCTGGGATGGCAGAACTGCTTGCGATTTTCCGAGCGGGAGGCGAACACGATCATGACAGTAGAGACATTTTGAAATATTTGGCAGTATCCCACACCACAGGTCGTTCCCTGGGAAGCAAACCCATTTTGTTTTCAATATCAATATACAGTGGGCACCGAAACAGCATTTTAACAAGCTGCAGCGTTGGAGTTGATCAGCAGAAATGGCAGTGGTGGGATTCGAACCCACGCCCCTTTCGAAACTAGAACCTGGATCCAGCGCCTTAGACCGCTCGGCCACACTACCAGCCGGCCGCGCCTCCTCATTTTCTTGTATTTCCAATTGTGCTCCTGCATAACAACAGATGCAAAGTCACATGATAAGGGTTCCATGATTCCTCTCGGACTCGCACAGCTGCTGGGATGTCCTGTCGGACTGGCACAGCTACAATGTCAATTTCGCAGCAGATATTGATAGCCCATCAATCCAGACAAAAATCAATGGTAAACTGAGTCTATCTTCTCAGACTCTTTTCAGCTACAAATGTATCTGTGAGTGCTTGAGAATATGGGTTCGCTTATGATTTGGTCAAATAACCATGAGCTGCTTGACATTACTGCAATTTCGAATCTAGCTTTGCTAAATGATTTCACCCATTGCTCGAAACAGGACGACTTTCACGTTTACACGGAACACGAAACACACCGGACTACAGGGAAAATGCACAAACCTGAGCAGGCCGTAATCCACATCATACCGTGCAGCATAGTTTCAGTCACTGTGTCTGTTTTTTTTTCAGAATAAGAGTCCCAAAGAATGTTCTCCACCCTAAAACCGGAGGTAACATTACAATCCGAGAACGACAGATCACATTGTGAGAATGCTCTGACCTCGGAGCCAGTTCTAGAAGCCACTTTCCTTGCCTTTTACCTTAACCGTGCAATGTGCTGCAGAGATGTTCACACCTGGACATGAGCCACATGGATACCAACTGCGTTGGAAACCTATGTGGGAATCGACGACAAGCGACTCGATAAATTTTGTTAAATTCCATGGTGCTTTTTAAAAATGCCATTTCTGTTCACCTCAATATAAAAGCTAGTTTCTGAACATAGTAACAGAAGTCACAAGGTAATTACCTCACCGCACCCCCCACTCCGGAAGAGGTGCTAACTGCCCTTGAGTGCTTTTTGTTCTCGATGTGAAGAGCTTTCACGCCTGAGTCACCTTCACGTCTCTGGTTGCTGAGTGAATCACAAAGAAGGAATTTCACCAGAGCTGCAACTGCCTCACTTCTCCACTCGCCCTCCCCGTTTACATTTTCCTGCTCGTCAGTAATTTAAAGAAAACCAAATGGATGCGATGTCATTCTGTAGTCTCTCTGTCGATTCCTCCGTTTCAGTTCCAACATGACTTAGATCTCGGGGCGGACCTTAATACTAGCGACGCTATGAATGCGCAAGTCGAAAGGTTCCTCTGAGAGTGCAATTTCTTTCATTGCTGTTGCTGATTAAATGAGCCACTAACGTGCGAATTGCTCCAAAACATGATTCAGGATATCTAGTGCCAATTCTCGCACGTTGAATCACGATTGACAGCTTCCAAATGAGTTCTTTCTGAGATGACCTTGGGGTACATTTGACAAACAGACAAGTTCAGGAATTCGTGGTGCGCTGTGACACCAGAGCATCTGCTTCTTTCCTGTCTTTGAACCGAGCCGCCTGCGCAAGGAAGGCAAATGCGGTACTGCTTTTCGTGGAAGGATCAGAAGGCGGTAACTACACTCTCCAACAGAATGGCATATGATCAGAACCAGGTTGGAGAAAAACTTAACAACGCTTTGCACTGTAATTAAATGGAATTGCATTACATTTCACTACCAGAGCAGATTTGGTCAAGCAAATTCGAAGGCAGGTTTGCAGATGGGAAAGCATGCAAGAAAGTTCAGCTCTTGTCCATGTAAAAGGATGCAGTTGAAGAACAAAGCAGTTTCTGCCCAGTTTCGAACTGGGGACCTTTCGCGTGTGAGGCGAACGTGATGACCACTACACTACAGAAACAAGCCGGAATCGGCAGTGCTGCGACTCAATGGCGTCCAACACTGAAAGTTGAATCCGTTCTACGTTTCACCTTTTTGTTTCCAAGAGCTCGTTGTTGTCCAGCGTAATTGACATCTTGAAAACGTAAAAAAAAAGACACGTTAAATTGATGACAAAATATAGACAAAGCTGTCGTCGATGTTTGTACCGTAGGGCGAGGTGGAATAGGCTGGGACGACTTTCCCTGCAGCGTCACAGCTGCGACATGACCTTATGGAAGGGTGGTTAACTGAGTTTTACCCAAGTTGGTGTGAGTTGAAAACACGAGAGCATAGCTTTAAGGTGATTGGGCTGAAAGTGACAAAGGACCTGAGGCACATTTCCCACAAACAAGGTTGTGCGTGTTTGGAATGATCTACCAGAGGAAGTGGAGGAGGCTATTACACTCAGAAAATTGCAAAGGTAATCGGGTGAGTTTCTGGATATGATGCGTTTAGAGGGATTGGGGCCAAATGCTGGGGAACGGGACTTGTTTAATTTTGGCGATGTGGTGAGCACGGATGAGGTCCACCGAAGTATCTTTTTCCACGATGTACCCCAATTACGTCATGTTGCTTCCACCGGCTTTAAAGGATTACTTTTTAGCGGAGTTTGCCATCGCAGTCTGTGGCACAAACATTTAGTCTGTTCGACTGCTCACGGGAGAGGTAGTATTGTGAAACACTGCAGAAACGAACGACTTCCTTACTTTAGCTCCGACTGACCATACTCTGCGAAATTTTCCCAGATCCTCTGCTGAGAAATTTTGCTGCTGGAAGTTACCTCAGAAACCCTGTTAAATCGAAATGTATTGAGCGAATCGCAAAACAGAAAGCATTTAACACGGAACACAAACAAACTGGCATATCTCATGCATTTTCAGACACAGAGATGCATGAATGCTAAATGTGATACAGTCCGAGGGCATGAGTCATAAAGTAATCTCACAACTAACAACAGGGCATTTCCAAACGACTCTTTCAAAAAGCTCAACTTGCCTGGGATGGCAGAACTGCTTGCGATTTTCCGAGCGGGAGGCGAACACGATCATGACAGTAGAGACATTTTGAAATATTTGGCAGTATCCCACACCACAGGTCGTTCCCTGGGAAGCAAACCCATTTTGTTTTCAATATCAATATACAGTGGGCACCGAAACAGCATTTTAACAAGCTGCAGCGTTGGAGTTGATCAGCAGAAATGGCAGTGGTGGGATTCGAACCCACGCCCCTTTCGAAACTAGAACCTGGATCCAGCGCCTTAGACCGCTCGGCCACACTACCAGCCGGCCGCGCCTCCTCATTTTCTTGTATTTCCAATTGTGCTCCTGCATAACAACAGATGCAAAGTCACATGATAAGGGTTCCATGATTCCTCTCGGACTCGCACAGCTGCTGGGATGTCCTGTCGGACTGGCACAGCTACAATGTCAATTTCGCAGCAGATATTGATAGCCCATCAATCCAGACAAAAATCAATGGTAAACTGAGTCTATCTTCTCAGACTCTTTTCAGCTACAAATGTATCTGTGAGTGCTTGAGAATATGGGTTCGCTTATGATTTGGTCAAATAACCATGAGCTGCTTGACATTACTGCAATTTCGAATCTAGCTTTGCTAAATGATTTCACCCATTGCTCGAAACAGGACGACTTTACACGGAACACGAAACACACCGGACTACAGGGAAAATGCACAAACCTGAGCAGGCCGTAATCCACATCATACCGTGCAGCATAGTTTCAGTCACTGTGTCTGTTTTTTTTTCAGAATAAGAGTCCCAAAGAATGTTCTCCACCCTAAAACCGGAGGTAACATTACAATCCGAGAACGACAGATCACATTGTGAGAATGCTCTGACCTCGGAGCCAGTTCTAGAAGCCACTTTCCTTGCCTTTTACCTTAACCGTGCAATGTGCTGCAGAGATGTTCACACCTGGACATGAGCCACATGGATACCAACTGCGTTGGAAACCTATGTGGGAATCGACGACAAGCGACTCGATAAATTTTGTTAAATTCCATGGTGCTTTTTAAAAATGCCATTTCTGTTCACCTCAATATAAAAGCTAGTTTCTGAACATAGTAACAGAAGTCACAAGGTAATTACCTCACCGCACCCCCCACTCCGGAAGAGGTGCTAACTGCCCTTGAGTGCTTTTTGTTCTCGATGTGAAGAGCTTTCACGCCTGAGTCACCTTCACGTCTCTGGTTGCTGAGTGAATCACAAAGAAGGAATTTCACCAGAGCTGCAACTGCCTCACTTCTCCACTCGCCCTCCCCGTTTACATTTTCCTGCTCGTCAGTAATTTAAAGAAAACCAAATGGATGCGATGTCATTCTGTAGTCTCTCTGTCGATTCCTCCGTTTCAGTTCCAACATGACTTAGATCTCGGGGCGGACCTTAATACTAGCGACGCTATGAATGCGCAAGTCGAAAGGTTCCTCTGAGAGTGCAATTTCTTTCATTGCTGTTGCTGATTAAATGAGCCACTAACGTGCGAATTGCTCCAAAACATGATTCAGGATATCTAGTGCCAATTCTCGCACGTTGAATCACGATTGACAGCTTCCAAATGAGTTCTTTCTGAGATGACCTTGGGGTACATTTGACAAACAGACAAGTTCAGGAATTCGTGGTGCGCTGTGACACCAGAGCATCTGCTTCTTTCCTGTCTTTGAACCGAGCCGCCTGCGCAAGGAAGGCAAATGCGGTACTGCTTTTCGTGGAAGGATCAGAAGGCGGTAACTACACTCTCCAACAGAATGGCATATGATCAGAACCAGGTTGGAGAAAAACTTAACAACGCTTTGCACTGTAATTAAATGGAATTGCATTACATTTCACTACCAGAGCAGATTTGGTCAAGCAAATTCGAAGGCAGGTTTGCAGATGGGAAAGCATGCAAGAAAGTTCAGCTCTTGTCCATGTAAAAGGATGCAGTTGAAGAACAAAGCAGTTTCTGCCCAGTTTCGAACTGGGGACCTTTCGCGTGTGAGGCGAACGTGATGACCACTACACTACAGAAACAAGCCGGAATCGGCAGTGCTGCGACTCAATGGCGTCCAACACTGAAAGTTGAATCCGTTCTACGTTTCACCTTTTTGTTTCCAAGAGCTCGTTGTTGTCCAGCGTAATTGACATCTTGAAAACGTAAAAAAAAAGACACGTTAAATTGATGACAAAATATAGACAAAGCTGTCGTCGATGTTTGTACCGTAGGGCGAGGTGGAATAGGCTGGGACGACTTTCCCTGCAGCGTCACAGCTGCGACATGACCTTATGGAAGGGTGGTTAACTGAGTTTTACCCAAGTTGGTGTGAGTTGAAAACACGAGAGCATAGCTTTAAGGTGATTGGGCTGAAAGTGACAAAGGACCTGAGGCACATTTCCCACAAACAAGGTTGTGCGTGTTTGGAATGATCTACCAGAGGAAGTGGAGGAGGCTATTACACTCAGAAAATTGCAAAGGTAATCGGGTGAGTTTCTGGATATGATGCGTTTAGAGGGATTGGGGCCAAATGCTGGGGAACGGGACTTGTTTAATTTTGGCGATGTGGTGAGCACGGATGAGGTCCACCGAAGTATCTTTTTCCACGATGTACCCCAATTACGTCATGTTGCTTCCACCGGCTTTAAAGGATTACTTTTTAGCGGAGTTTGCCATCGCAGTCTGTGGCACAAACATTTAGTCTGTTCGACTGCTCACGGGAGAGGTAGTATTGTGAAACACTGCAGAAACGAACGACTTCCTTACTTTAGCTCCGACTGACCATACTCTGCGAAATTTTCCCAGATCCTCTGCTGAGAAATTTTGCTGCTGGAAGTTACCTCAGAAACCCTGTTAAATCGAAATGTATTGAGCGAATCGCAAAACAGAAAGCATTTAACACGGAACACAAACAAACTGGCATATCTCATGCATTTTCAGACACAGAGATGCATGAATGCTAAATGTGATACAGTCCGAGGGCATGAGTCATAAAGTAATCTCACAACTAACAACAGGGCATTTCCAAACGACTCTTTCAAAAAGCTCAACTTGCCTGGGATGGCAGAACTGCTTGCGATTTTCCGAGCGGGAGGCGAACACGATCATGACAGTAGAGACATTTTGAAATATTTGGCAGTATCCCACACCACAGGTCGTTCCCTGGGAAGCAAACCCATTTTGTTTTCAATATCAATATACAGTGGGCACCGAAACAGCATTTTAACAAGCTGCAGCGTTGGAGTTGATCAGCAGAAATGGCAGTGGTGGGATTCGAACCCACGCCCCTTTCGAAACTAGAACCTGGATCCAGCGCCTTAGACCGCTCGGCCACACTACCAGCCGGCCGCGCCTCCTCATTTTCTTGTATTTCCAATTGTGCTCCTGCATAACAACAGATGCAAAGTCACATGATAAGGGTTCCATGATTCCTCTCGGACTCGCACAGCTGCTGGGATGTCCTGTCGGACTGGCACAGCTACAATGTCAATTTCGCAGCAGATATTGATAGCCCATCAATCCAGACAAAAATCAATGGTAAACTGAGTCTATCTTCTCAGACTCTTTTCAGCTACAAATGTATCTGTGAGTGCTTGAGAATATGGGTTCGCTTATGATTTGGTCAAATAACCATGAGCTGCTTGACATTACTGCAATTTCGAATCTAGCTTTGCTAAATGATTTCACCCATTGCTCGAAACAGGACGACTTTACACGGAACACGAAACACACCGGACTACAGGGAAAATGCACAAACCTGAGCAGGCCGTAATCCACATCATACCGTGCAGCATAGTTTCAGTCACTGTGTCTGTTTTTTTTTCAGAATAAGAGTCCCAAAGAATGTTCTCCACCCTAAAACCGGAGGTAACATTACAATCCGAGAACGACAGATCACATTGTGAGAATGCTCTGACCTCGGAGCCAGTTCTAGAAGCCACTTTCCTTGCCTTTTACCTTAACCGTGCAATGTGCTGCAGAGATGTTCACACCTGGACATGAGCCACATGGATACCAACTGCGTTGGAAACCTATGTGGGAATCGACGACAAGCGACTCGATAAATTTTGTTAAATTCCATGGTGCTTTTTAAAAATGCCATTTCTGTTCACCTCAATATAAAAGCTAGTTTCTGAACATAGTAACAGAAGTCACAAGGTAATTACCTCACCGCACCCCCCACTCCGGAAGAGGTGCTAACTGCCCTTGAGTGCTTTTTGTTCTCGATGTGAAGAGCTTTCACGCCTGAGTCACCTTCACGTCTCTGGTTGCTGAGTGAATCACAAAGAAGGAATTTCACCAGAGCTGCAACTGCCTCACTTCTCCACTCGCCCTCCCCGTTTACATTTTCCTGCTCGTCAGTAATTTAAAGAAAACCAAATGGATGCGATGTCATTCTGTAGTCTCTCTGTCGATTCCTCCGTTTCAGTTCCAACATGACTTAGATCTCGGGGCGGACCTTAATACTAGCGACGCTATGAATGCGCAAGTCGAAAGGTTCCTCTGAGAGTGCAATTTCTTTCATTGCTGTTGCTGATTAAATGAGCCACTAACGTGCGAATTGCTCCAAAACATGATTCAGGATATCTAGTGCCAATTCTCGCACGTTGAATCACGATTGACAGCTTCCAAATGAGTTCTTTCTGAGATGACCTTGGGGTACATTTGACAAACAGACAAGTTCAGGAATTCGTGGTGCGCTGTGACACCAGAGCATCTGCTTCTTTCCTGTCTTTGAACCGAGCCGCCTGCGCAAGGAAGGCAAATGCGGTACTGCTTTTCGTGGAAGGATCAGAAGGCGGTAACTACACTCTCCAACAGAATGGCATATGATCAGAACCAGGTTGGAGAAAAACTTAACAACGCTTTGCACTGTAATTAAATGGAATTGCATTACATTTCACTACCAGAGCAGATTTGGTCAAGCAAATTCGAAGGCAGGTTTGCAGATGGGAAAGCATGCAAGAAAGTTCAGCTCTTGTCCATGTAAAAGGATGCAGTTGAAGAACAAAGCAGTTTCTGCCCAGTTTCGAACTGGGGACCTTTCGCGTGTGAGGCGAACGTGATGACCACTACACTACAGAAACAAGCCGGAATCGGCAGTGCTGCGACTCAATGGCGTCCAACACTGAAAGTTGAATCCGTTCTACGTTTCACCTTTTTGTTTCCAAGAGCTCGTTGTTGTCCAGCGTAATTGACATCTTGAAAACGTTAAAAAAAAGACACGTTAAATTGATGACAAAATATAGACAAAGCTGTCGTCGATGTTTATACCGTAGGGCGAGGTGGAATAGGCTGGGACGACTTTCCCTGCAGCGTAACAGCTGCGACATGACCTTATGGAAGGGTGGTTAACTGAGTTTTACCCAAGTTGGTGTGAGTTGAAAACTCGAGAGCATAGCTTTAAGGTGATTGGGCTGAAAGTGACAAAGGACCTGAGGCACATTTCCCACAAACAAGGTTGTGCGTGTTTGGAATGATCTACCAGAGGAAGTGGAGGAGGCTATTACACTCAGAAAATTGCAAAGGTAATCGGGTGAGTTTCTGGATATGATGCGTTTAGAGGGATTGGGGCCAAATGCTGGGGAACGGGACTTGTTTAATTTTGGCGATGTGGTGAGCACGGATGAGGTCCACCGAAGTATCTTTTTCCACGATGTACCCCAATTACGTCATGTTGCTTCCACCGGCTTTAAAGGATTACTTTTTAGCGGAGTTTGCCATCGCAGTCTGTGGCACAAACATTTAGTCTGTTCGACTGCTCACGGGAGAGGTAGTATTGTGAAACACTGCAGAAACGAACGACTTCCTTACTTTAGCTCCGACTGACCATACTCTGCGAAATTTTCCCAGATCCTCTGCTGAGAATTTTTGCTGCTGGAAGTTACCTCAGAAACCCTGTTAAATCGAAATGTATTGAGCGAATCGCAAAACAGAAAGCATTTAACACGGAACACAAACAAACTGGCATATCTCATGCATTTTCAGACACAGAGATGCATGAATGCTAAATGTGATACAGTCCGAGGGCATGAGTCATAAAGTCATCTCACAACTAACAACAGGGCATTTCCAAACGACTCTTTCAAAAAGCTCAACTTGCCTGGGATGGCAGAACTGTTTGCGATTTTCCGAGCGGGAGGCGAACACGATCATGACAGTAGAGACATTTTGAAATATTTGGCAGTATCCCACACCACAGGTCGTTCCCTGGGAAGCAAACCCATTTTACTTTTGTTTTCAATATCAATATACAGTGGGCACCGAAACAGCATTTTAACAAGCAGCAGCGTTGGAGTTGATCAGCAGAAATGGCAGTGGTGGGATTCGAACCCACGCCCCTTTCGAGACTGGAACCGGGATCATGCGCCTTAGACCGCTCGGCCACACTACCAGCCGGCCGCGCCTCCTCATTTTCTTGTATTTCCAATTGTGCTCCTGCATAACAACAGATGCAAAGTCACATGATAAGGGTTCCATGATTCCTCTCGGACTCGCACAGCTGCTGGGATGTCCTGTCGGACTGGCACAGCTACAATGTCAATTTCGCAGCAGATATTGATAGCCCATCAATCCAGACAAAAATCAATGGTAAACTGAGTCTATCTTCTCAGACTCTTTTCAGCTACAAATGTATCTGTGAGTGCTTGAGAATATGGGTTCGCTTATGATTTGGTCAAATAACCATGAGCTGCTTGACATTACTGCAATTTCGAATCTAGCTTTGCTAAATGATTTCACCCATTGCTCGAAACAGGACGACTTTCACGTTTACACGGAACACGAAACACACCGGACTACAGGGAAAATGCACAAACCTGAGCAGGCCGTAATCCACATCATACCGTGCAGCATAGTTTCAGTCACTGTGTCTGTTTTTTTTTCAGAATAAGAGTCCCAAAGAATGTTCTCCACCCTAAACCGGAGGTAACATTACAATCCGAGAACGACAGATCACATTGTGAGAATGCTCTGACCTCGGAGCCAGTTCTAGAAGCCACTTTCCTTGCCTTTTACCTTAACCGTGCAATGTGCTGCAGAGATGTTCACACCTGGACATGAGCCACATGGATACCAACTGCGTTGGAAACCTATGTGGGAATCGACGACAAGCGACTCGATAAATTTTGTTAAATTCCATGGTGCTTTTTAAAAATGCCATTTCTGTTCACCTCAATATAAAAGCTAGTTTCTGAACATAGTAACAGAAGTCACAAGGTAATTACCTCACCGCACCCCCCACTCCGGAAGAGGTGCTAACTGCCCTTGAGTGCTTTTTGTTCTCGATGTGAAGAGCTTTCACGCCTGAGTCACCTTCACGTCTCTGGTTGCTGAGTGAATCACAAAGAAGGAATTTCACCAGAGCTGCAACTGCCTCACTTCTCCACTCGCCCTCCCCGTTTACATTTTCCTGCTCGTCAGTAATTTAAAGAAAACCAAATGGATGCGATGTCATTCTGTAGTCTCTCTGTCGATTCCTCCGTTTCAGTTCCAACATGACTTAGATCTCGGGGCGGACCTTAATACTGGCGACGCTATGAATGCGCAAGTCGAAAGGATCCTCTGAGAGTGCAATTTCTTTCATTGCTGTTGCTGATTGAATGAGCCACTAACGTGCGAATTGCTCCAAAACATGATTCAGGATATCTGGTGCCAATTCTCGCACGTTGAATCACGATTGACAGCTTCCAAATGAGGTCTTTCTGAGATGACCTTGGGGTACATTTGACAAACAGACAAGTTCAGGAATTCGTGGTGCGCTGTGACACCAGAGCATCTGCTTCTTTCCTGTCTTTGAACCGAGCCGCCTGCGCAAGGAAGGCAAATGCGGTACTGCTTTTCGTGGAAGGATCAGAAGGCGGTAACTACACTCTCCAACAGAATGGCATATGATCAGAACCAGGTTGGAGAAAAACTTAACAACGCTTTGCACTGTAATTAAATGGAATTGCATTACATTTCACTACCAGAGCAGATTTGTTCAAGCAAATTCGAAGGCAGGTTTGCAGATGGGAAAGCATGCAAGAAAGTTCAGCTCTTGTCCATGTAAAAGGATGCAGTTGAAGAACAAAGCAGTTTCTGCCCAGTTTCGAACTGGGGACCTTTCGCGTGTGAGGCGAACGTGATGACCACTACACTACAGAAATAAGCCGGAAGCGGCAGTGCTGCGACTCAATGGCGTCCAACACTGAAAGTTGAATCCGTTCTACGTTTCACCTTTTTGTTTCCAATAGCTCGTTGTTGTCCAGCGTAATTGACATCTTGAAAACGTAAAAAAAAAGACACGTTAAATTGATGACAAAATATAGACAAAGCTGTCGTCGATGTTTGTACCGTAGGGCGAGGTGGAATAGGCTGGGACGACTTTCCCTGCAGCGTAACAGCTGCGACATGACCTTATGGAAGGGTGGTTAACTGAGTTTTACCCAAGTTGGTGTGAGTTGAAAACTCGAGAGCATAGCTTTAAGGTGATTGGGCTGAAAGTGACAAAGGACCTGAGGCACATTTCCCACAAAGAAGGTTGTGCGTGTTTGGAATGATCTGCCAGAGGAAGTGGAGCAGGCTATTACACTCAGAAAATTGCAAAGGTAATCGGGTGAGTTTCTGGATATGATGCGTTTAGAGGGATTGGGGCCAAATGCTGGGGAACGGGACTTGTTTAATTTTGGCGATGTGGTGAGCACGGATGAGGTCCACCGAAGTATCTTTTTCCACGATGTACCCCAATTACGTCATGTTGCTTCCACCGGCTTTAAAGGATTACTTTTTAGCGGAGTTTGCCATCGCAGTCTGTGGCACAAACATTTAGTCTGTTCGACTGCTCACGGGAGAGGTAGTATTGTGAAACACTGCAGAAACGAACGACTTCCTTACTTTAGCTCCGACTGACCATACTCTGCGAAATTTTCCCAGATCCTCTGCTGAGAATTTTTGCTGCTGGAAGTTACCTCAGAAACCCTGTTAAATCGAAATGTATTGAGCGAATCGCAAAACAGAAAGCATTTAACACGGAACACAAACAAACTGGCATATCTCATGCATTTTCAGACACAGAGATGCATGAATGCTAAATGTGATACAGTCCGAGGGCATGAGTCATAAAGTCATCTCACAACTAACAACAGGGCATTTCCAAACGACTCTTTCAAAAAGCTCAACTTGCCTGGGATGGCAGAACTGCTTGCGATTTTCCGAGCGGGAGGCGAACACGATCATGACAGTAGAGACATTTTGAAATATTTGGCAGTATCCCACACCACAGGTCGTTCCCTGGAAAGCAAACCCATTTTGTTTTCAATATCAATATACAGTGGGCACCGAAACAGCATTTTAACAAGCTGCAGCGTTGGAGTTGATCAGCAGAAATGGCAGTGGTGGGATTCGAACCCACGCCCCTTTCAAGACTAGAACCTGGATCCAGCGCCTTAGACCGCTCGGCCACACTACCAGCCGGCCGCGCCTCCTCATTTTCTTGTATTTCCAATTGTGCTCCTGCATAACAACAGATGCAAAGTCACATGATAAGGGTTCCATGATTCCTCTCGGACTCGCACAGCTGCTGGGATGTCCTGTCGGACTGGCACAGCTACAATGTCAATTTCGCAGCAGATATTGATAGCCCATCAATCCAGACAAAAATCAATGGTAAACTGAGTCTATCTTCTCAGACTCTTTTCAGCTACAAATGTATCTGTGAGTGCTTGAGAATATGGGTTCGCTTATGATTTGGTCAAATAACCATGAGCTGCTTGACATTACTGCAATTTCGAATCTAGCTTTGCTAAATGATTTCACCCATTGCTCGAAACAGGACGACTTTACACGGAACACGAAACACACCGGACTACAGGGAAAATGCACAAACCTGAGCAGGCCGTAATCCACATCATACCGTGCAGCATAGTTTCAGTCACTGTGTCTGTTTTGTTTTCAGAATAAGAGTCCCAAAGAATGTTCTCCACCCTAAACCGGAGGTAACATTACAATCCGAGAACGACAGATCACATTGTGAGAATGCTCTGACCTCGGAGCCAGTTCTAGAAGCCACTTTCCTTGCCTTTTACCTTAACCGTGCAATGTGCTGCAGAGATGTTCACACCTGGACATGAGCCACATGGATACCAACTGCGTTGGAAACCTATGTGGGAATCGACGACAAGCGACTCGATAAATTTTGTTAAATTCCATGGTGCTTTTTAAAAATGCCATTTCTGTTCACCTCAATATAAAAGCTAGTTTCTGAACATAGTAACAGAAGTCACAAGGTAATTACCTCACCGCACCCCCCACTCCGGAAGAGGTGCTAACTGCCCTTGAGTGCTTTTTGTTCTCGATGTGAAGAGCTTTCACGCCTGAGTCACCTTCACGTCTCTGGTTGCTGAGTGAATCACAAAGAAGGAATTTCACCAGAGCTGCAACTGCCTCACTTCTCCACTCGCCCTCCCCGTTTACATTTTCCTGCTCGTCAGTAATTTAAAGAAAACCAAATGGATGCGATGTCATTCTGTAGTCTCTCTGTCGATTCCTCCGTTTCAGTTCCAACATGACTTAGATCTCGGGGCGGACCTTAATACTGGCGACGCTATGAATGCGCAAGTCGAAAGGATCCTCTGAGAGTGCAATTTCTTTCATTGCTGTTGCTGATTGAATGAGCCACAAACGTGCGAATTGCTCCAAAACATGATTCAGGATATCTGGTGCCAATTCTCGCACGTTGAATCACGATTGACAGCTTCCAAATGAGGTCTTTCTGAGATGACCTTGGGGTACATTTGACAAACAGACAAGTTCAGGAATTCGTGGTGCGCTGTGACACCAGAGCATCTGCTTCTTTCCTGTCTTTGAACCGAGCCGCCTGCGCAAGGAAGGCAAATGCGGTACTGCTTTTCGTGGAAGGATCAGAAGGCGGTAACTACACTCTCCAACAGAATGGCATATGATCAGAACCAGGTTGGAGAAAAACTTAACAACGCTTTGCACTGTAATTAAATGGAATTGCATTACATTTCACTACCAGAGCAGATTTGTTCAAGCAAATTCGAAGGCAGGTTTGCAGATGGGAAAGCATGCAAGAAAGTTCAGCTCTTGTCCATGTAAAAGGATGCAGTTGAAGAACAAAGCAGTTTCTGCCCAGTTTCGAACTGGGGACCTTTCGCGTGTGAGGCGAACGTGATGACCACTACACTACAGAAATAAGCCGGAAGCGGCAGTGCTGCGACTCAATGGCGTCCAACACTGAAAGTTGAATCCGTTCTACGTTTCACCTTTTTGTTTCCAATAGCTCGTTGTTGTCCAGCGTAATTGACATCTTGAAAACGTAAAAAAAAAGACACGTTAAATTGATGACAAAATATAGACAAAGCTGTCGTCGATGTTTGTACCGTAGGGCGAGGTGGAATAGGCTGGGACGACTTTCCCTGCAGCGTAACAGCTGCGACATGACCTTATGGAAGGGTGGTTAACTGAGTTTTACCCAAGTTGGTGTGAGTTGAAAACTCGAGAGCATAGCTTTAAGGTGATTGGGCTGAAAGTGACAAAGGACCTGAGGCACATTTCCCACAAAGAAGGTTGTGCGTGTTTGGAATGATCTGCCAGAGGAAGTGGAGCAGGCTATTACACTCAGAAAATTGCAAAGGTAATCGGGTGAGTTTCTGGATATGATGCGTTTAGAGGGATTGGGGCCAAATGCTGGGGAACGGGACTTGTTTAATTTTGGCGATGTGGTGAGCACGGATGAGGTCCACCGAAGTATCTTTTTCCACGATGTACCCCAATTACGTCATGTTGCTTCCACCGGCTTTAAAGGATTACTTTTTAGCGGAGTTTGCCATCGCAGTCTGTGGCACAAACATTTAGTCTGTTCGACTGCTCACGGGAGAGGTAGTATTGTGAAACACTGCAGAAACGAACGACTTCCTTACTTTAGCTCCGACTGACCATACTCTGCGAAATTTTCCCAGATCCTCTGCTGAGAATTTTTGCTGCTGGAAGTTACCTCAGAAACCCTGTTAAATCGAAATGTATTGAGCGAATCGCAAAACAGAAAGCATTTAACACGGAACACAAACAAACTGGCATATCTCATGCATTTTCAGACACAGAGATGCATGAATGCTAAATGTGATACAGTCCGAGGGCATGAGTCATAAAGTCATCTCACAACTAACAACAGGGCATTTCCAAACGACTCTTTCAAAAAGCTCAACTTGCCTGGGATGGCAGAACTGCTTGCGATTTTCCGAGCGGGAGGCGAACACGATCATGACAGTAGAGACATTTTGAAATATTTGGCAGTATCCCACACCACAGGTCGTTCCCTGGGAAGCAAACCCATTTTGTTTTCAATATCAATATACAGTGGGCACCGAAACAGCATTTTAACAAGCTGCAGCGTTGGAGTTGATCAGCAGAAATGGCAGTGGTGGGATTCGAACCCACGCCCCTTTCAAGACTAGAACCTGGATCCAGCGCCTTAGACCGCTCGGCCACACTACCAGCCGGCCGCGCCTCCTCATTTTCTTGTATTTCCAATTGTGCTCCTGCATAACAACAGATGCAAAGTCACATGATAAGGGTTCCATGATTCCTCTCGGACTCGCACAGCTGCTGGGATGTCCTGTCGGACTGGCACAGCTACAATGTCAATTTCGCAGCAGATATTGATAGCCCATCAATCCAGACAAAAATCAATGGTAAACTGAGTCTATCTTCTCAGACTCTTTTCAGCTACAAATGTATCTGTGAGTGCTTGAGAATATGGGTTCGCTTATGATTTGGTCAAATAACCATGAGCTGCTTGACATTACTGCAATTTCGAATCTAGCTTTGCTAAATGATTTCACCCATTGCTCGAAACAGGACGACTTTACACGGAACACGAAACACACCGGACTACAGGGAAAATGCACAAACCTGAGCAGGCCGTAATCCACATCATACCGTGCAGCATAGTTTCAGTCACTGTGTCTGTTTTGTTTTCAGAATAAGAGTCCCAAAGAATGTTCTCCACCCTAAACCGGAGGTAACATTACAATCCGAGAACGACAGATCACATTGTGAGAATGCTCTGACCTCGGAGCCAGTTCTAGAAGCCACTTTCCTTGCCTTTTACCTTAACCGTGCAATGTGCTGCAGAGATGTTCACACCTGGACATGAGCCACATGGATACCAACTGCGTTGGAAACCTATGTGGGAATCGACGACAAGCGACTCGATAAATTTTGTTAAATTCCATGGTGCTTTTTAAAAATGCCATTTCTGTTCACCTCAATATAAAAGCTAGTTTCTGAACATAGTAACAGAAGTCACAAGGTAATTACCTCACCGCACCCCCCACTCCGGAAGAGGTGCTAACTGCCCTTGAGTGCTTTTTGTTCTCGATGTGAAGAGCTTTCACGCCTGAGTCACCTTCACGTCTCTGGTTGCTGAGTGAATCACAAAGAAGGAATTTCACCAGAGCTGCAACTGCCTCACTTCTCCACTCGCCCTCCCCGTTTACATTTTCCTGCTCGTCAGTAATTTAAAGAAAACCAAATGGATGCGATGTCATTCTGTAGTCTCTCTGTCGATTCCTCCGTTTCAGTTCCAACATGACTTAGATCTCGGGGCGGACCTTAATACTAGCGACGCTATGAATGCGCAAGTCGAAAGGATCCTCTGAGAGTGCAATTTCTTTCATTGCTGTTGCTGATTGAATGAGCCACTAACGTGCGAATTGCTCCAAAACATGATTCAGGATATCTGGTGCCAATTCTCGCACGTTGAATCACGATTGACAGCTTCCAAATTAGGTCTTTCTGAGATGACCTTGGGGTACATTTGACAAACAGACAAGTTCAGGAATTCGTGGTGCGCTGTGACACCAGAGCATCTGCTTCTTTCCTGTCTTTGAACCGAGCCGCCTGCGCAAGGAAGGCAAATGCGGTACTGCTTTTCGTGGAAGGATCAGAAGGCGGTAACTACACTCTCCAACAGAATGGCATATGATCAGAACCAGGTTGGAGAAAAACTTAACAACGCTTTGCACTGTAATTAAATGGAATTGCATTACATTTCACTACCAGAGCAGATTTGTTCAAGCAAATTCGAAGGCAGGTTTGCAGATGGGAAAGCATGCAAGAAAGTTCAGCTCTTGTCCATGTAAAAGGATGCAGTTGAAGAACAAAGCAGTTCCGGCCCAGTTTCGAACTGGGGACTTTTCGCGTGTGAGGCGAGCGTGATGACCACTACACTACAGAAACAAGCCGGAATCGGCAGTGCTGCGACTCAATGGCGTCCAACACTGAAAGTTGAATCCGTTCTACGTTTCACCTTTTTGTTTCCAATAGCTCGTTGTTGTCCAGCGTAATTGACATCTTGAAAACGTAAAAGAAAAGACACGTTAAATTGATAACAAAATATAGACAAAGCTGTCGTCGATGTTTGTACCGTAGGGCGAGGTGGAATAGGCTGGGACGACTTTCCCTGCAGCGTAACAGCTGCGACATGACCTTATGGAAGGGTGGTTAACTGAGTTTTACCCAAGTTGGTGTGAGTTGAAAACTCGAGAGCATAGCTTTAAGGTGATTGGGCTGAAAGTGACAAAGGACCTGAGGCACATTTCCCACAAAGAAGGTTGTGCGTGTTTGGAATGATCTACCAGAGGAAGTGGAGGAGGCTATTCCACTCAGAAAATTGCAAAGGTAATCGGGTGAGTTTCTGGATATGATGCGTTTAGAGGGATTGGGGCCAAATGCTGGGGAACGGGACTTGTTTAATTTTGGCGATGTGGTGAGCACGGATGAGGTCCACCGAAGTATCTTTTTCCACGATGTACCCCAATTACGTCATGTTGCTTCCACCGGCTTTAAAGGATTACTTTTTAGCGGAGTTTGCCATCGCAGTCTGTGGCACAAACATTTAGTCTGTTCGACTGCTCACGGGAGAGGTAGTATTGTGAAACACTGCAGAAACGAACGACTTCCTTACTTTAGCTCCGACTAACCATACTCTGCGAAATTTTCCCAGATCCTCTGCTGAGAATTTTTGCTGCTGGAAGTTACCTCAGAAACCCTGTTAAATCGAAATGTATTGAGCGAATCGCAAAACAGAAAGCATTTAACACGGAACACAAACAAACTGGCATATCTCATGCATTTTCAGACACAGAGATGCATGAATGCTAAATGTGATACAGTCCGAGGGCATGAGTCATAAAGTAATCTCACAACTAACAACAGGGCATTTCCAAACGACTCTTTCAAAAAGCTCAACTTGCCTGGGATGGCAGAACTGTTCGCGATTTTCTGAGCGGGAGGCGAACACGATCATGACAGTAGAGACATTTTGAAATATTTGGCAGTATCCCACACCACAGTTAGTTCCCTGGGAAGCAAACCCATTTTACTTTTGTTTTCAACATCAATATACAATGTGCACCGAAACAGCATTTTAACAAGCTGCAGCGTTGGAGTTGATCACCAGAAATGGCAGTGGTGGGATTCGAACCAACGCCCCTTTCGAGACTGGAACCGGGATCATGCGCCTTAGACCGCTCGGCCACACTACCAGCCGGCCGCGCCTCCTCATTTTCTTGTATTTCCAATTGTGCTCCTGCATAACAACAGATGCAAAGTCACATGATAAGGATTCCATGTCCTCTCGGACTCGCACAGCTACAATGTCAATTTCGCAGCAGATATTGATAGCCCATCAATCCAGACAAAAATCAATGGTAAACTGAGTCTATCTTCTCAGACTCTTTTCAGCTACAAATCTATCTGTGAGTGCTTGAGAATATGGGTTCGCTTATGATTTGGTCAAATAACCATGAGCTGCTTGACATTACTGCAATTTCGAATCTCGCTTTGCTAAATGATTTCACCCATTGCTCAAAACAGGACGACTTTCACGTTTACACGGAACACGAAACACACCGGACTACAGGGAAAATGCACAAACCTGAGCAGGCCGTAATCCACATCATACCGTGCAGCATAGTTTCAGTCACTGTGTCTGTTTTTTTTTTCAGAATAAGAGTCCCAAAGAATGTTCTCCACCCTAAAACCGGAGGTAACATTACAATCCGAGAACGACAGATCACATTGTGAGAATGCTCTGACCTCGGAGCCAGTTCTAGAAGCCACTTTCCTTGCCTTTTACCTTAACCGTGCAATGTGCTGCAGAGTTGTTCACACCTGGACATGAGCCACATGGATACCAACTGCGTTGGAAACCTATGTGGGAATCGACGACAAGCGACTCGATAAATTTTGTTAAATTCCATGGTGCTTTTTAAAAATGCCATTTCTGTTCACCTCAATATAAAAGCTAGTTTCTGAACATAGTAACAGAAGTCACAAGGTAATTACCTCACCGCACCCCCCACTCCGGAAGAGGTGCTAACTGCCCTTGAGTGCTTTTTGTTCTCGATGTGAAGAGCTTTCACGCCTGAGTCACCTTCACGTCTCTGGTTGCTGAGTGAATCACAAAGAAGGAATTTCACCAGAGCTGCAACTGCCTCACTTCTCCACTCGCCCTCCCCGTTTACATTTTCCTGCTCGTCAGTAATTTAAAGAAAACCAAATGGATGCGATGTCATTCTGTAGTCTCTCTGTCGATTCCTCCGTTTCAGTTCCAACATGACTTAGATCTCGGGGCGGACCTTAATACTAGCGACGCTATGAATGCGCAAGTCGAAAGGATCCTCTGAGAGTGCAATTTCTTTCATTGCTGTTGCTGATTGAATGAGCCACTAACGTGCGAATTGCTCCAAAACATGATTCAGGATATCTGGTGCCAATTCTCGCACGTTGAATCACGATTGACAGCTTCCAAATTAGGTCTTTCTGAGATGACCTTGGGGTACATTTGACAAACAGACAAGTTCAGGAATTCGTGGTGCGCTGTGACACCAGAGCATCTGCTTCTTTCCTGTCTTTGAACCGAGCCGCCTGCGCAAGGAAGGCAAATGCGGTACTGCTTTTCGTGGAAGGATCAGAAGGCGGTAACTACACTCTCCAACAGAATGGCATATGATCAGAACCAGGTTGGAGAAAAACTTAACAACGCTTTGCACTGTAATTAAATGGAATTGCATTACATTTCACTACCAGAGCAGATTTGTTCAAGCAAATTCGAAGGCAGGTTTGCAGATGGGAAAGCATGCAAGAAAGTTCAGCTCTTGTCCATGTAAAAGGATGCAGTTGAAGAACAAAGCAGTTTCGGCCCAGTTTCGAACTGGGGACTTTTCGCGTGTGAGGCGAGCGTGATGACCACTACACTACAGAAACAAGCCGGAATCAGCAGTGCTGCGACTCAATGGCGTCCAACACTGAAAGTTGAATCCGTTCTACGTTTCACCTTTTTGTTTCCAATAGCTCGTTGTTGTCCAGCGTAATTGACATCTTGAAAACGTAAAAGAAAAGACACGTTAAATTGATAACAAAATATAGACAAAGCTGTCGTCGATGTTTGTACCGTAGGGCGAGGTGGAATAGGCTGGGACGACTTTCCCTGCAGCGTAACAGCTGCGACATGACCTTATGGAAGGGTGGTTAACTGAGTTTTACCCAAGTTGGTGTGAGTTGAAAACTCGAGAGCATAGCTTTAAGGTGATTGGGCTGAAAGTGACAAAGGACCTGAGGCACATTTCCCACAAAGAAGGTTGTGCGTGTTTGGAATGATCTACCAGAGGAATTGGAGGAGGCTGTTACACTCAGAAAATTGCAAAGGTAATCGGGTGAGTTTCTGGATATGATGCGTTTAGAGGGATTGGGGCCAAATGCTGGGGAACGGGACTTGTTTAATTTTGGCGATGTGGTGAGCACGGATGAGGTCCACCGAAGTATCTTTTTCCACGATGTACCCCAATTACGTCATGTTGCTTCCACCGGCTTTAAAGGATTACTTTTTAGCGGAGTTTGCCATCGCAGTCTGTGGCACAAACATTTAGTCTGTTCGACTGCTCACGGGAGAGGTAGTATTGTGAAACACTGCAGAAACGAACGACTTCCTTACTTTAGCTCCGACTAACCATACTCTGCAAATTTTCCCAGATCCTCTGCTGAGAATTTTTGCTGCTGGAAGTTACCTCAGAAACCCTGTTAAATCGAAATGTATTGAGCGAATCGCAAAACAGAAAGCATTTAACACGGAACACAAACAAACTGGCATATCTCATGCATTTTCAGACACAGAGATGCATGAATGCTAAATGTGATACAGTCCGAGGGCATGAGTCATAAAGTAATCTCACAACTAACAACAGGGCATTTCCAAACGACTCTTTCAAAAAGCTCAACTTGCCTGGGATGGCAGAACTGTTCGCGATTTTCTGAGCGGGAGGCGAACACGATCATGACAGTAGAGACATTTTGAAATATTTGGCAGTATCCCACACCACAGTTAGTTCCCTGGGAAGCAAACCCATTTTACTTTTGTTTTCAACATCAATATACAATGTGCACCGAAACAGCATTTTAACAAGCTGCAGCGTTGGAGTTGATCACCAGAAATGGCAGTGGTGGGATTCGAACCAACGCCCCTTTCGAGACTGGAACCTGGATCCAGCGCCTCAGACCGCTCGGCCACACTACCAGCCGGCCGCGCCTCCTCATTTTCTTGTATTTCCAATTGTGCTCCTGCATAACAACAGATGCAAAGTCACATGATAAGGATTCCATGTCCTCTCGGACTCGCACAGCTACAATGTCAATTTCGCAGCAGATATTGATAGCCCATCAATCCAGACAAAAATCAATGGTAAACTGAGTCTATCTTCTCAGACTCTTTTCAGCTACAAATCTATCTGTGAGTGCTTGAGAATATGGGTTCGCTTATGATTTGGTCAAATAACCATGAGCTGCTTGACATTACTGCAATTTCGAATCTCGCTTTGCTAAATGATTTCACCCATTGCTCAAAACAGGACGACTTTCACGTTTACACGGAACACGAAACACACCGGACTACAGGGAAAATGCACAAACCTGAGCAGGCCGTAATCCACATCATACCGTGCAGCATAGTTTCAGTCACTGTGTCTGTTTTGTTTTCAGAATAAGAGTCCCAAAGAATGTTCTCCACCCTAAAACCGGAGGTAACATTACAATCCGAGAACGACAGATCACATTGTGAGAATGCTCTGACCTCGGAGCCAGTTCTAGAAGCCACTTTCCTTGCCTTTTACCTTAACCGTGCAATGTGCTGCAGAGATGTTCACACCTGAACATGAGCCACATGGATACCAACTGCGTTGGAAACCTATGTGGGAATCGACGACAAGCGACTCGATAAATTTTGTTAAATTCCATGGTGCTTTTTAAAAATGCCATTTCTGTTCACCTCAATATAAAAGCTAGTTTCTGAACATAGTAACAGAAGTCACAAGGTAATTACCTCACCGCACCCCCCACTCCGGAAGAGGTGCTAACTGCCCTTGAGTGCTTTTTGTTCTCGATGTGAAGAGCTTTCACGCCTGAGTCACCTTCACGTCTCTGGTTGCTGAGTGAATCACAAAGAAGGAATTTCACCAGAGCTGCAACTGCCTCACTTCTCCACTCGCCCTCCCCGTTTACATTTTCCTGCTCGTCAGTAATTTAAAGAAAACCAAATGGATGCGATGTCATTCTGTAGCCTCTGTGTCGATTCCTCCGTTTTAATTCCAACATGACTTAGATCTCGGGGCGGACCTTAATACTAGCGACGCTATGAATGCGCAAGTCGAAAGGTTGCTCTGAGAGTGCAATTTCTTTCATTGCTGATGCTGATTGAATGAGCCACGAACGTGCGAATTGCTCCAAAACATGATTCAGGATATCTGGTGCCAATTCTCGCACGTTGAATCACGATTGACAGCTTCCAAATGAGGTCTTTCTGAGATGACCTTGGGGTAACATTTGACAAACAGACAAGTTCAGGAATTCGTGGTGCGCTGTGACACCAGAGCATCTGCTTCTTTCCTGTCTTTGAACCGAGCCGCCTGCGCAAGGAAGGCAAATGCGGTACTGCTTTTCGTGGAAGGATCAGAAGGCGGTAACTACACTCTCCAACAGAATGGCATATGATCAGAACCAGGTTGGAGAAAAACTTAACAACGCTTTGCACTGTAATTAAATGGAATTGCATTACATTTCACTACCAGAGCAGATTTGTTCAAGCAAATTCGAAGGCAGGTTTGCAGATGGGAAAGCATGCAAGAAAGCTCAGCTCTTGTCCATGTAAAAGGATGCAGTTGAAGAACAAAGCAGCTTCGGCCCAGTTTCGAACTGGGGACTTGTCGCGTGTGAGGCGAGCGTGATGACCACTACACTACAGAAACAAGCCGGAATCGGCAGTGCTGCGACTCAATGGCGTCCAACACTGAAAGTTGAATCCGTTCTACGTTTCACCTTTTTGTTTCCAATAGCTCGTTGTTGTCCAGCGTAATTGACATCTTGAAAACGTAAAAGAAAAGACACGTTAAATTGATGACAAAATATAGACAAAGCTGTCGTCGATGTTTGTACCGTAGGGCGAGGTGGAATAGGCTGGGACGACTTTCCCTGCAGCGTAACAGCTGCGACATGACCTTATGGAAGGGTGGTTAACTGAGTTTTACCCAAGTTGGTGTGAGTTGAAAACTCGAGAGCATAGCTTTAAGGTGATTGGGCTGAAAGTGACAAAGGACCTGAGGCACATTTCCCACAAAGAAGGTTGTGCGTGTTTGGAATGATCTACCAGAGGAAGTGGAGGAGGCTGTTACACTCAGAAAATTGCAAAGGTAATCGGGTGAGTTTCTGGATATGATGCGTTTAGAGGGATTGGGGCCAAATGCTGGGGAACGGGACTTGTTTAATTTTGGCGATGTGGTGAGCACGGATGAGGTCCACCGAAGTATCTTTTTCCACGATGTACCCCAATTACGTCATGTTGCTTCCACCGGCTTTAAAGGATTACTTTTTAGCGGAGTTTGCCATCTCAGTCTGTGGCACAAACATTTAGTCTGTTCGACTGCTCACGGGAGAGGTAGTATTGTGAAACACTGCAGAAACGAACGACTTCCTTACTTTAGCTCCGACTAACCATACTCTGCGAAATTTTCCCAGATCCTCTGCTGAGAATTTTTGCTGCTGGAAGTTACCTCAGAAACCCTGTTAAATCGAAATGTATTGAGCGAATCGCAAAACAGAAAGCATTTAACACGGAACACAAACAAACTGGCATATCTCATGCATTTTCAGACACAGAGATGCATGAATGCTAAATGTGATACAGTCCGAGGGCATGAGTCATAAAGTAATCTCACAACTAACAACAGGGCATTTCCAAACGACTCTTTCAAAAAGCTCAACTTGCCTGGGATGGCAGAACTGCTTGCGATTTTCCGAGCGGGAGGCGATTGAATGAGCAGCATTCTTGTTTAAAAAATAGGGTATTTCTGTTGTTTCGGAGGGAAGGCCACACTGAGTTTTAATAGCAGATCCTTGCCATTCTGACTTCCGGTTCCCCGGAGGCTGTGCTAGCCACTTCCTTTGCGAGCGGGCTCCCATAATTGGCAGCTGGACGAACTCATCTTCAATTTGCAATTAGTGTTGTGGGAGAGAAACATGAACACGCTTTTCAGCCCACTATCAAACACGGGGTTGTGGAGCGCGGGAGGGGGTTAGAGGTAGGGGGAGTTATGGAAATTCTGGAAATCTGTACAAAAGAGAGATCGCGCATGCACAGGACTTAATAATCTTTAGGGAAACTTGTGCAAATAACGCCATCTGAGACAGATAGAAATGTGAAGAACTGCAGGGAAAGAGAGAATCTCTTCCAGTCATCTGTGTCTTTGTCCTTCTAGAAGTCATAGCGAGGGCTCTGCTGTCTGAATCAGCATGGAATGTTAGTGCAGCGAGTCCTGTCGCTCAGGCACGTTGCACCTGATGTGCATACGTTTTATCACGTTATCGCCAGCTCAGAGAACAGATTTCACAGCTTGCATCATCCCGCAGTGACAGGGAACAGAAGAAAGCGATTCAGACCATCATCTTACCACCTGCCGGGCAGAAAACGGATGTGGGAGAGCAAATAGTCACGACCAGTGCATGTTCCCTGCATTTACAATCTTAGTCTGTGTGACAACAAAAGCAGGAACCAGGAACTGTTTATCTTGCTTCTTAAAAAAGGCGTGAACATTTGCAGAGCATAGATACATCTACATGCAGTTAGGGAAATGATGAAAAGCAGAGTACAGTTCACAGAGTATGGTCTAACCTCTGGGTTATGGGCTCAGCACGCTCCAACTGGGACCCTCTGCTCACCGGATTTGAACAAAAACAAAGAAATGACTCAGTGACAAAATCTGTTGAAACGGAACTCTGTGAGGAATTGAAAGCGATGGAATGAAAAGCCCCTTGAGAGCGGGATGTAACATTATCTGTGTTGGGATCGTTTTCCAGACTCGAGGAGAGTGCGCAGTGCTGTTTCCATGTTATTGTCGGGATCCCTGTCGCTTAGACACACTGCACCTTTTGCACAATGGTACAAAAGCACGGACGTTTTGTGTAGACAGGACAACTTCAAAATCGTTAATGAGGCAAAATGCACAAATTAGCAAAACAACAAAGCAACTACAGAAACTGGTGTTACGTGATCGGGTAAACCCCCTCTGCTAATGGAAACCAGCAAAGCAGAAAGGATTCACCCCGTGCTGTATTCTGTTAAAATTCCAGAGACAAAGAAACAACCCAAAAATCACTACTTAAAGTTAAAAATAACAACGTTATTGCTTTTTATTGACAGAGAATGATCAACCTACAACTCCTTTCTCTAAACCTTCTGCTCTACAATACCTTCCCTCACTCTGATCCCAATAACTTTTACAAAAAAGTTCAAATTTAACAACCAGATCGTTGTCGAATGTTCTCTTTGTATCCTCCTCTGGAGATTTTTTCTCCAGGTCGGTGTTGATGCATTGTTTCTGTGCAATCTTTTTCTCCAGATAGGCACCTCTTGGAGATTTTACTAGCATCCTCCATCTGTTGGTCTTTTAGCTGCTCTCTTTGCTGTTCTTTGTCGCTCTGGGCAACTGTTCCAAATGTCCGATATTTGTCCCACAAAACGTCGTACCATTTCATTGGTTTTAACATTGTAAAAATACCACATTTAAACTTGATTGGGACATAATTTAAACTGATTGGCCGAATTCAAATTTGTTTTTTGTATCCATGTAACACAGTTCTTAGTGTTTTCATCAAATGTGATGTTGTTGCCTTGTTCTGGACTCCTTGTGCTAGCCAGCTATTTCAGCACCATTAAAAGTACTTTACACCCACAACTTCATAACATCGGCATTTGCCAAGACAGTTTATTTCTCTCAACATCGCTCTCTATCAATCTCATGTGCCTGAGATTTTAACAATCTCTGGTCAATTTGAGTGGGAGCAGCGGCCGAGTTGAGGTGAACCCGGGAGACTACAGCTAAGGTAAGAGTTTTTTTCAAAATTACTTACCTGTAGCGGGCATCGGTGTTTTTGTTTTCTCTCTCCTTCACAGAAAGAGCGGGAGCAGCAGAGGAAGTGACGGCAAGCAGAGGGGCAGCCGGGAAGGAGAACTGTGAGTATAAATACTCACTGTTTCACCACCAACGGTCATTTGAGTGGGAGCAGCGGCCGAGTTGAGGTGAACCCGGGAGACTACAGCTAAGGTAAGAGTTTTTTTCAAAATTACTTACCTGTAGCGGGCATCGGTGTTTTTGTTTTCTCTCTCCTTCACAGAAAGAGCGGGAGCAGCAGAGGAAGTGACGGCAAGCAGAGGGGCAGCCGGGAAGGAGAACTGTGAGTATAAATACTCACTGTTTCACCACCAACGGTCATTTGAGTGGGAGCAGCGGCCGAGTTGAGGTGAACCCGGGAGACTACAGCTAAGGTAAGAGTTTTTTTCAAAATTACTTACCTGTAGCGGGCATCGGTGTTTTTGTTTTCTCTCTCCTTCACAGAAAGAGCGGGAGCAGCAGAGGAAGTGACGGCAAGCAGAGGGGCAGCCGGGAAGGAGAACTGTGAGTATAAATACTCACTGTTTCACCACCAACGGTCATTTGAGTGGGAGCAGCGGCCGAGTTGAGGTGAACCCGGGAGACTACAGCTAAGGTAAGAGTTTTTTTCAAAATTACTTACCTGTAGCGGGCATCGGTGTTTTTGTTTTCTCTCTCCTTCACAGAAAGAGCGGGAGCAGCAGAGGAAGTGACGGCAAGCAGAGGGGCAGCCGAGACCCGGAAGCAGTTAGTGTAAGCTTAGCTGGGTTAGTTTTTCCCCCTTTAAAAGCGTGAAGGAGAGGAACCCGAGGCACTACACGGGTAGTGCCTCCCACCCGCCCTCCTCCTCTAACCTAATAATAACATCTGTTGTGGCAAGCAGGTAAGTGCTGAATTTTGCTTGTATTATTTAGACACAGTTTTTGTTTAAACAGTTAGCTTTAGAGGGATGGCAGTGAAGGCAGTGCAATGTTCCTCCTGCAACATGTATGAGGTGAGGGATGCCATCGACGTCCCTGCCGATTACACTTGCAGGAAGTGCACCCATCTCCAGCTCCTCCAAGACCGTGTTAGGGAACTGGAGCTGGAGTTGGATGAACTTCGGATCATTCGGGAGGCAGAGGGGGTCATAGATCAGAGTTATAGGGAAGTAGTACCTCCAAAGATGGCAGATAGATGGGTGACAGTGAGGGGGACTGGGAGGAAGCAGCCAGTGCAGGGACCTCCTACGGCCATTCCCCTCAAGAACAAGTATACCGTTTTGGATACTTGTGGGGGGGATGACTTACCAGGGGTAAGTAACGGGGCTCAGGTCTCTGGCACGGAGCCTGTCCCCGTTACTCAGAAGGGAAGGGTGAAGAAGAGCAGAGCAGTAGTAATTGGGGACTCGATAGTTCGTGGCACAGATAGGCGGTTTTGTGGGAACGAGAGAGACTCACGTTTGGTATGTTGCCTCCCAGGTGCCAGGGTACGTGATGTCTCTGATCGTGTTTTCCGGGTCCTGGAGGGGGAGGGGGAGCAACCCGAAGTCGTGGTCCACATTGGCACCAACGACATAGGTAGGAGGAGCGCTGAGGATGTTAGACAGGCTTTCAGGGAGCTAGGTTGGAATCTTGGAGTTAGAACAAACAGAGTTGTTGTCTCTGGTTTGTTACCCGTGCCACGTGATAGAGATTCGAGGAATAGGGAGAGAGAACAATTAAATGCGTGGCTTCAGGGATGGTGCAGGAGGGAGGGGTTCCAGTTTTTGGATAACTGGGGTTCTTTCTGGGGACGGTGGGACCTCTATAAACAGGATGGTCTACACCTGAACCTGAGGGGAACCAGTATCCTTGGGGGGAGGTTTGCTAGTGCTCTTGGGGGGGGTTTAAACTAACTCGGCAGGGGCATGGGAACCCAGATTGTAGCTTCAGGGTGCAGGGCCTGGAGTGTAGGGAGGTGAGGAACATGGCATCAATTTCCAAGGAGGGTGCCTGTAAACAGGGAAGTGGCTTGAAGTGTGTATACTTCAATGCAAGAAGTATACGAAATAAGGTAGGTGAACTTGCAGCGTTGGTTGGTACCTGGGACTTCGATGTTGTGGCTATTACGGAGACATGGCTAGAACAGGGACAGGATTGGCTGTTGCAGGTTCCGGGATTTAAATGTTTTAGTAGGGTCAGAGGTGGGGGTAAAAGAGGGGGAGGTGTGGCATTGCTTGTCAAAGATAGTATTACAGCGGTGGAAAGGACGATGGATGAGGACTTGCCATCTGAGGTAGTTTGGGCTGAGGTTAGGAATAGGAAAGGTGAGGTCACCCTGTTAGGAGTCTTTTACAGGCCTCCTAATAGTCCTAGAATCATTGAAGAAAGGATTGGGAAGGTGATTCAGGAGATGAGTGACAGTAATAGGGTGGTTGTTATGGGGGACTTTAACTTTCCTGATATTGATTGGGAAAGCTATAGCTCAAGTTCGTTAGATGGGTCAGTGTTTGTTCAATGTGTGCAGGAGAGTTTCCTGACACAATATGTAGACAGGCCAACAAGAGGTGAGGCCATACTGGATTTGGTTCTGGGTAACGAACCAGGCCAGGTGTTAGAATTAGAGGTAGGTGAGCACTTTGGGGATAGTGACCATAATTCGGTGATTTTTACACTCGTGATGGAGAGGGATAAGTGTGTACTACAGGGCAAGAATTATAGCTGGGGTAAGGGAAATTATGATGCGGTGAGGCATGACTTAGGATGTGTGGCTTGGAAAAGTAGACTCCAAGGCAAGAGTGTAAATGATATGTGGAACTTGTTCAAGGGGCAACTATTGAGTGTCCTTGATAATTATGTACCTGTCAGGCAGGGAGGAAAGGGTCGTGCGAGGGAGCCGTGGTTTAATAAGGAATTGGAATCCCTTGTTAAATGGAAGAGGGCGGCCTATCTCAAGATGAGACGTGAAGGTTCAATTGGGGCGATTGAGAGTTATAGGGTAGCCAGGAAGGACCTGAAGAGAGCTAAAAGCAGCAAGGAGGGGACATGAAAGGTCCTTAGTAGATAGGATTAGGGGAAACCCTAAGGCTTTCTATAGGTATGTTAGGAATAAAAGAATGACTAGGGTAGGAATAGGTCCAGTCAAGGATAGTAGGGGGAAGTTGCGTGTGGAGGCGGAAGAGATTGGGGAGACACTGAATGAATACTTTTCTTCAGTATTCACTCAGGAACAGGGCATTGTTGTCGATGAGAATACTGAGGCACAAATAAGTAGAATGGATGGCTTTGAGGTATGTAGAGAAGAGGTGTTGGAAATCCTGGAAAAGGTGAAAATAGATAAGTCCCCTGGGCCTGATGGCATTTATCCTAGGATTCTCTGGGAAGCAAGAGAGGAGATTGCAGAGCCATTGGCCTTGATTTTTATGTCCTCTTTGTCTACAGGAGTAGTCCCAGAAGACTGGAGGATAGCAAATGTGGTTCCCTTGTCCAAAAAGGGGAGTAGGGATAGCCCTAGTAACTATAGGCCGGTGAGTCTCACTTCTGTTGTGGGCAAAGTCTTAGAGAGAATTGTAAGGGATAGGATTTATGCACATCTAGATAGGAATAATGTGATCAAGGATAGTCAGCATGGTTTTGTGAAGGGCAAGTCGTGCCTCACAAACCTTATTGAATTCTTTGAAAAGGTGACGAAGGAGGTTGATGAGGGGAAAGCGGTAGATGTGGTATATATGGATTTTAGTAAGGCGTTTGATAAGGTTCCCCATGGTAGGCTACTGCAGAAAATACGGAGATATGGCATTGAGGGTGAGTTGGAGGTTTGGATTAGGAATTGGCTGGATGGAAGAAGACAGAGGGTAGTAGTTGATGGCAAAGTTTCTTCATGGAGTGCCGTCACTAGCGGTGTTCCGCAAGGATCTGTTTTGGGACCATTGCTGTTTGTCATTTTTATAAATGACCTGGAAGAGGGGTTAGAAGGTTGGGTGAGCAAGTTTGCGGATGATACGAAAGTCGGAGGAGTTGTTGACAGTGAGGAAGCATGTGGCAGGTTACAGCAGGATATAGAGAAGCTGCAGAGCTGGGCAGAAAGGTGGCAGATGGAATTCAATGTAGCTAAGTGCGAGGTGATTCACTTTGGGAAGAATAACAAAAAGATGGGGTACTGGGCTAATGGTCGGATACTTGGTAGTGTGGATGAGCAGAGGGATCTTGGTGTCCATGTACACAGATCTCTGAAAGTTGCCACCCAGGTAAATAGTGCGGTGAGGAAGGCATATGGCGTACTGGCTTTTATTGGTAGAGGAATTGAGTTCCGGAGTCCTGAGGTCATGATGCAGTTGTATAAGACTCTGGTACGGCCGCATCTGGAATATTGTGTGCAGTTTTGGTCGCCATACTATAGGAAGGATGTGGAGGCATTGGAACGGGTGCAGAGGAGGTTTACCAGGATGTTGCCTGGTATGGAAGGAAAATCGTATGAGGAAAGACTGAGGCACTTGGGGCTGTTTTCACTAGAGAAAAGAAGGTTTAGGGGTGACTTGATTGAGGTGTACAAGATGATTAGGGGGTTAGATAGTCAGTATGAACCTTTTCCCGCGTATTGAGTCGGGTATTACAAGGGGGCATAGCTTTAAATTAAGGGGGGGGTAGATATAGGACTGATGTTAGGGGTAGGTTCTTCACTCAGCGAGTCGTTAGTTCATGGAATGCCCTGCCAGTAACAGTGGTGGACTCTCCCTCTTTATGGGCATTTAAGAGGGCATTGGATAGGTATATGGAGGATAGTGGGTTAGTGTAGTTTAGGTGGGCTTGGATCGGCGCAACATCGAGGGCCCAAGGGCCTGTACTGCGCTGTATTCTTCTATGTTCTATAATGTTAATCAAAACTGCCCTCTTCTCATAACCTCAGATTTAACATGCCCCCTTACTTATGTCTAACAATATTAATTTATTTCGCACTGTGTTACGTCAGCACACGTTGAGAAGAAATAAAAATGAGACCAACAGTCACCTGTGTGACTGCGATTTGACCCAATGTTGCTGCAGCCAACAGATTCAGCTGTAAGTGAAATAGCCTTCATCTTTCCTGCAGCAGTAATGAGATTGCATAGCATTGTGGTAAGTTTTCATGAGTTGAATTAGACCCAGCATCATTTCTCGGGGCGAAATTTACTGATGAAATACACGGGGGTTGGGGGGTTCAATTTGGTTAGGAAGGATATGGTCAGAGTTCCCTTGATACAAAATCGTTAGAGACGATGGAAATGAGATTTACTGGGAGGTATAGCCACAAGAAAAGAAAACAAGGAATTTAATGCGGTGGTGGAATAGATGAAGATTCACGCGACATATATCAGGAATGACTGAGTTGTGTCCTAATGGAGGTTTTCCAGCGGATGCGAGGTTGGTAAGGGTAAACAAGAGGGAAATTACCTGGTTCAGGTGAGTGTATAACTAGAGGTTAGAGCTTCAAAACCAGCGAGGAACGACAACGAAGTTTGCAGCAGGTACTTTTTATTCTGAGATTTTGAAATCGGAGATTACTTTTCAGACAGAAAAAAAAATAGAAGATGATTCCAGCATATTTCAAAGGCCAGTTGCAGACACACAATGAGCGAATTTGACAGGGGCACGGATTCTGGGCTGCCTGGATGGGGAGGCAAAAGTGACACACTCACAAATTGTTTAGCGTTCATCGGAAAGAAATTGCATAGAAATTGAACATGTTAAGTGTAAGAAGAGCTGGTGGTGTTGAAAGGTGTAGCAGCTGATTCGACGTGAACTACTACAAATTGTTAATGTACTGAGCTGTTTGTTTTAGCTTTGCATTAAATGGAAGCGGGTTAGCTCAGTCCGCTGGCTAACTGGTTTATGGCATAGAGTGAGACTAACAACGTGGGATTAATTGCCGCACTCTCTCAGGTTGCCATAAGTATCATCATCTCCACCGCTCATGCGATCTGTAATGCAATTGTGACTCTAGTGAGTAAGAATGGACCTGTCAATGTCAAGCACAATTATCTTTGCCATCTGTTGCCTTGGACATTTGGTCACAATGATCAGGAACGGGACTGAGTCCATTTAATACTCACTGATCTCCTCCCGAAACATCCAGCGACAAGACTCGTCCTTATTCCTGTTGGAACTCACTGTTCTGCACAGCAGCAAAAGTATTTGTCATGAATTTACCAGATTCACTGACAACATTCAGTCTACCGAACGAGATAAATCGAATTCATTTTGAACCGTTTAATTAGCTGTGTGAGTTTGCAGCAAACACGATTATCTGAAACGAGTTTGACAGCCTTTCCAAGAATGTAATCCAGTGCAGTGTCAGAGATTTGAAAAAGTTCATCAAGCTAAAATATCACTTCTGTTTCTCAATCCACAGATGGTTAATCACCTGGGGAATATGTGCAGTTTTACGGTTAATAATTGATACCTTTCCCAAAGACAGAACAATTCCACAAATCAGAAACTGGAGTTTTAGAATAGATGCTGCTTTATTCGACATTATTCTGCAACTACGCTTCAGTCCGATGCTCCAATAATTCCTGATCAACGTCAGTAAAACCAGCTTTAGATAAGGATTGAAATTACAACTGCGGCATTTTAACACACTGTTCAGTGCCAAGCGCTGATCGGTTGCTCCAATGGAGCCGCCGGCAGCAAGCCTATAAAGAGCCCTAATCGTACCTCTGGGACCTTCGACCCGCCTGTTCTACTTTTGCTGTGGTTCTGAAATTAAAGCTAAGGCAGAGGAGAAGGAACTCATATGGACCTGTGACTATTCGAGAATCAGGTTCAGGAAATGGGACATAGAAAAACGTTGTACAAAATAGACTTAATTGAAAACTGTGTTTCCGTGGGTCACTGTGTTGTTTACAGACAATGTGATATTATCGCTGTCACAGGACTTCTCATTCGGTCGGCTTCAATTTGGCACAGAATTCGATTAAACGACACTTCACTCACCTCCTTCCGCAAGTTCTTACAGACAACATGAAACAGACTGCACTCATCATCAATCTTCACCATGGCTACATCCAAGGACATGTTGCACAGTTTTCATGAATACTGAAGATAGAAGAATATCATGCAAGAGTAAATTGATTTTCAGTTTAAATTGTAAAGTGATAAGAATCCAAAGTGAGATAGATAATGCCCGAAATTCATGTTTATTACCGTGGCCAGAACTCTGGCCAGGAAAAGGGAAAATCTTTCGTGAATCCCCAATATCCACACGCTTGCTTGCTCCATGTGTCCAGTGGGAAACCTGTGTGAAGGAACATGCAGTCTGACAGAGCGCCTGGGAGAATCCTCCATTGTCTGATCTAAAGCTGCAACAGGAACTGTGTATTCCAGCTGTGAGAGCAGTGGGTTAAAGGGGAGGTCCTTGGTATTCCGTGGTGTAGACTCACAGTGTCCTCATCATGTTATTGTTTAAAACCCTCTGTCAGAAACAGCACAGACAGAGAGGAATAGGAGTGGCCGATTTCACCCGCCTGCGCTACCACGCCATTTAACATAATTATGGCTGACCGAACACGTTAATGTCTTTTCCCAGCCAATCCACATCAACTTATCGCCCAAAGGGAAAAATACACTGAATAAACCGAAAAACTGCAACTGTGGGAGCAAAATGTGTTTAGAGACATTGAGCTTATGCAATGGGATTCTTGGCTGATCATGTTTTAAATGATACGATTCCCTCAAAACTCACCACCAAGAAGGTGAGGAGTCCTCTCTGGTCAGTAGCAGGGGCGAGAACTCCAGACGATGGGAAATGATGATGAGTCAGCAGAACAATCATTGATTCAGCTGAAATCTGAACTACACTCCGATTCTGGTGGGATTCAATCGCAATCTTAACAATGCAGTAGAGGTCCAACACGTTTTTCATTGGGCTGCAGAGCTGCGCTAACCTCCATTTTACTGCACCCAAAGTTACGGTGTTCAAGTCCTTCATCTAACTTCGGTTTATCCTCGCCCTACTTCCCAGTACCCGGGCCTTGTCCGTGCATGCTCTAGCTCCTCAAGGGTTCGGCTAAATACTCCTGAAGTGTTTTGATGACTCTAAGCTTTACCACACGTTCAAATAGTGAGTTCCAGAAAAACAACACTCTCAGGATGTAAACATTCTTCCTAAATCTTCTCTGAACATTCTCTCTCTAGCTTTTTATCGATATCCCTGGTTATTAACCCTTTCCGTAAGAAGTTTATTACTGTCACACATACCTAATCCCTTTCTGTGCACATTAATCAATTTCTCTCTCAGCTTTCTCCGCTCTCAGAGCCCCAGGCGAGCTCATCCATCTTTGCAGTGGCGTGAGTGTAGTGCTTTAAAATGCAGCCAATCAGGCAGCATCCGAGGAGCAGGAGAATCGATGCTTCGGTCATAAGCCCTTCATCAGGAATGAGGATTTTGAGTCGGGGTTGAGGGAGAGGAATGGGGTTGGTGGTCAGGTGATGGGAAAGTGGATGAAGGTGAGAGAGAATGTGATAGTTCAGAAGGAGGATTGACGGACGAGTCCTGAGAGCAGAGCCGATTTGGGCCTGGGATAATGTGGGGGGAGGCGAAATGATGAAGCTGGTGAAATACACATTTATTCCGAGTGTCTTCAGGGTCCTAATTTGGAATATGAGACGTTCTTCCTCCAGGCATCGGCTGGTAATGGAATGGCGGTGGCTTGTGCCCGAAACATCGATTCTCTTCTCCTCAGATGCTGTCTGACGTGCTGTGCTTTTGCAGCACTACACTCTCGACTCTGAGCTCCAGCACCTGCAGCCCTCACTTTCGCTTATCTTCGCAGAGGGAATGGTCTAGCTCAGGCACCACCTTGTTAAATCTACTCTGACCACGCTCCCATGTAAACACACGTTTCCTTCAGGCTGGCAATCAGAACAGAACAAAATTATCCGAAGAAAAGCAGAAATATCTGAACAAAATCAGCAGGTTTAGTGCATCTAGGAGGAATTTTCGAGCCACACGATCCGCCTTTGGAACGAATGATATGTGTAGGTGGGTAGGAAAATGAAAGAAGGTGGATAGGGTCTAAAATGATTGAAATCGATGTTGGGTATTGAAGATTGTACGGTCTGTCAGCAGGAAATGACGTGCCGCTCTTCCAACTCACGCTGTGCTGTGCGGGAGCTCTGCAACAGACCAAACTGAAATGGAGGCATGGGAACACAGTGGGCTGTTGCAGTGACAGGAACCTGGAAGCTCAGGGTCTTTTTTTGATTGCAGACAGAACGTAGGTGTACACACGTTTGCCACCCACTCCGTTTTTCTCTTCCCAGTCCAGACGAGATAACATTGTGAGTAGAAAATGCAGTTTGCTAAATTGAGTGATGGGCAGATAAATCACTGGAACCTTACACAATAAGGAGGGTCATCATAACCGTGCAGCATTACACCTTTGGAACGAATGATATGTGGAAAGATTTTGTGGAATGGTGCCATATGGGGAAGTGTTGGGGGTCAAGGTGAATTGGACGAGGATGTACAGAGAGAAATTGTCCTGCATTGTGCTGGTATTCAGTTGTATGGGCTAGTGGGGAAAGGGCGGTAAAATGCATATCTTCCTGAGCTTCCTGCTATAAGCAAACACCTAATTACGGAGCTAAAGTACTTCATGATTTTCATGCCAACACCGACACTAGGTACAGCTGACAGAAGTCACGTGCTTACACTGTCACTGTCAGTCTGTCTCCCCGGGAGCAGTCGGACTCCCCCAAGCTGATTCAGACAGCACAGTTCTTCATGTGACATATCCCTTCGAGAATGGTAGGACAGGTATTAAAAATCCGTACTTAGAACGGAGTATCTGTTTGGTCAATAAGAATCGCGTAACTATCCTAACTCCTTCTTAAAATCACTTGACCGATAGCCTTGTATGTCTTGGCATCACAAATTCACATCTGAATACTTCAGAAAGTTATGTGGATTTCTGCCGCTCCGAGTCTTGCATACACTGTATTCCAGATTTCAACTACCCACTGTTTGAAAACATTTTTCCACGAATTCACTATAATTTGTCCGCCTTTGACCTTAAATCGGTGGCCTCCCGTGATCGAAAGCTCCATCAAAGTAAAACATTTATTTCAGTCTACGCTATTCATATCCCTCAGTACTTTGTACATCTTAATCATGCACCCGCCCCCCCCAATCTCCTCTGCTCAAAGAAAAACAACTCCAGTTTGTCCAATCTTCTTCTTCAGCCCAGACAATATCCTGGCAAATCTCCCCTGCATTGTTTCCAGCGCTCTCACATCCCTGCTATAATGTGAATTTCATAACTACACACAACAGTCTCGCTAGAGCTGAATGAACAAGTAAAATAAATGATACGAAAGTCCACAGAAACTGATGGTTTTTGAATAAAGTTTCTTTTCCTCAATGTTGTCCTGTGCCCTTTTCCTGAGACTGATGTTTCAATAATCGCTGATCCACGTCAGTAAAAGCTGCGACATGAGGATTGATCTCACAACCGCGGTATCGAAATGGATCAACTGGTTTGAAGGTCCCGATGGTGAGACTTGGGCATGGTCACCCAGCAACAGTGAGCACAGCAGCACAGGCTGAATGGGGTCAATGTGAAAGTGATTGTAAGGGAAATGGGAGGGGGAACTTAAAGGAGTTAAGTGATTGCGGGAGGGAGGGATTTCTCCGAGAATGGGTGAGTCTCAATCCTGATATATGACTCGCAGAGGTGTGTGAGAGAGAGGGATTTGATGGGTAAAAAATCATAATCTCAGAGAATTTGTTCATGTAAAATCAACTAATGCCTTTCTGTGTTTCTTCAGCATGAGTCACAAGGAGTAAAATGCAGTGATTCGGATTGGAATGAGCTTACTGCGGCCACAATGCAGAATATTTTAACATTCAAAGCATCAGTGTTTCATGCAGAGACACGCGTTTAAAAACAGCAATAATTACAGTGACAGAGGAGATGTTAGGAAGAGTAGCAGATGCACAACACGAATATTAGGCGCGCGATAGCAGATATGTGGGAATTCAGAATTAGCTGAATCTTTACATTCGATATTCCCAGACGCTGTGGTGGTTCCATCGAGAACTGCGTGTTGAAGACTGAGTTTGATAGATTTCTAGAAAACACAGTCTTTAAGGGGATAGGGCGGGATATTGGTGTAATGTATGTTTCAATAACAATGTGTTATTAACTTTGTGTTAATAACAGTTTCTTCACCAACTTCCCCACACAAGGAAGCACCCATTACTGCCGTCAGTCACATGACCCTAGTTCCTAGAAGCGGAATCAGACAAACTTCGTGGCGCAGCCACGAATACCAAACCGGAAGTGGGGGTGGAAATGAGCACGTGAAGCTATTCTGTGGTACCAGTGACATGATTGGTAAAGGTGCCGTCATGGAGTCATAGAGTCATAGGGATACACAGTATGGAAGCAGACTCTTTGGTCCATGCCGACCAGATATCCCAACCCAATCTCGTCCCACCTGTCAGCACCCGGCCCATATCCCTTCAAACCCTTCCTATTCATATACCCATCCAAATGCCATTGAAATGTAGCAATTGCGCCAGACTCCACCACTTCCTCTGGCAACTTATGCACGCACCACCCTGTGTATGAAAAAGTTACCCCTGAGGTCTCTTTTATATCTTTTCCTTCTCAATCTAAATCTATGCCCTCGCGTTCTGGACTACAGACCCCAGGGAAAATACTTTGTCTACTTATCCAAGAGCGTGAAATGCTGAGGCTGGGAGTGCTTCTGGTCAATTGGCTCAGAGGAAGCGTGCTGGAGCTTCAAGTGAGAGGTCGATATATTGAAAGCATTTTAAGAGTTTTTCCTTCACAAAGTGGCATTTTGTTACTTTGACAGTAAGAACTGCTTTTGCTCACATCGTCCCCACATCAGTCTCTTGGTCCAGTAAACACTCCAATCCAGCGTACATTGCTTCCATTCCACACAGAAACGCGTCCTATTCTCGCTCCATCTGGGATAATCTGAATTGACAATGTCATTCTTTGAATGGAGAAATGCAGCAGGGAGTTGTTAGTGCAGCGGTGATCTATTGGGCGAGTAATCTTTGGAGACTGGAACGTGGCAGCTGCTGTTCGCTAAATTCGATGAATAAAATCTGGAAAATAAACCCAATCTCAGAAACAGAGACAATAACTTCATATTGCTGAAAACTCATTCATTGATGTCCCTTCGAAAGGGAAATCTGCCGACTGTAATGAGTTCTGTCAACATGTGACTCCAGACCCACAACAATGTGGTTCAGCCATGAATGCCCTCTGACTCAGCTCGAGGTGAATTAGAATGAACAATAAATGCTCTTTAGACCAATGATAGCCACATTCCGTGGGAGAATAAGGAAGAATAAAAATGCATGGACAACAGGCGAAGTGAGAATCGTGTCTGTGTGGACTCGAATTCAACTGATTATCAAAGTAAATAGACACAAGGATAGCCACAGCGCCATGAAGTCAGGGCCATAGGGTGACTGCAGGAAGGGATTCAATTACCCGCTGAGGTGTAAACTCACTTACTCAGTCACAGTGCGCATAGGTCTTTCACCACTCCCATGTGTGAGAAGTGATCCCTCAGAAGACCAACTGCCAGAGTCACCAGCAAGTTTACAAATGACAGCAGGAGCTTGATTCTGCTGTTATTGCAGCCGTTAATCCCAACCAGCAATGAAACCTGTTTGCATGCGTGGTTCCAGTGGAGTTCCACTGTTTTCTGATGTAGATCAGTGATTTAGACTTAGTTGTAGGAGCCATGATTTAGAACTTTGCTGATGATGCAAGAATTGACTATGGTGAAGAATGCCAGGGACTGCAGGGATGTATCAATCAGGTGGAATAGCAAAATGCTGAATGGAATTGAATCCAGATCAATGGACGTTAATGAATTTGGGGAGAAGAAACAATAACAGTGAGGATTCTGTGTGGTGTAGACGGACAAAGAGATCATGGAGTGGGAATTCTCGATCGCTAAAGATCAATGGACAGGGGAATCATTTGGACAGGAGTATATACTGCAGATTTTGGTAATCAGAATCAATATTAGAGTGGTGCTGAAGAAGCACAGCAGGTCAGGCAGCATCCGGGTTGCAGGAAAAAAAATGACGTTTCGGTCAAAAGCCCTTCATTAGAAATAAAGCTGCGAGCCTCGAGGGTGCAGAGATAAACGGGAGGACTGGGTCTGGGAAGAATTTAGCTGAGAGTGCAACAGGTGGATAGAGGTTCGGTTAAAGGTGATAGGTCAGAGGAGAGGGTGGAGCGGATAGGTGGGAAGGAAGATAGATAGGTGGGACAGGTCAATAGGATGGTGCCAGTCTAGAAGGTTGGAACTCGGATAAGGTGGGCGTGGAGAGATGAGGAAGCTGGTAAAGACCACATTGATGCCCTGGGTTTGAAGGGTCCCAAGGTAGAAGATGAGGCGTCGGATGTTGAGGGAATGGCGGTGGAGGAACTGCATGCCCATGGGAGAGTCGGGGGGAGGGAGTTGATGTGTTTTGTCATGGGGAGTTGGGGTAGAATGTTGCAGGTGTACTGGAAATGTTCGCCCTCCATTGGAGCCTTGGACAGAGATGAGAGGGTAGATGTAGGAGCAGGTTTTGCAATTCCTGCGGTGGCAGAGGAAGGTGCTGGGAGGGAAGGGTGGGACATTGGAGTGCGTGGACTTGACTAGGTAGTCACAGAGCGAATGGTCTTGGCAGAAAGTGGATAGGGCTGGGGAGGAGAACCTATCCCTGGTGGTGGGATCCGTTTCAAGATGGCGAAACTGTCACGGATGATGTGATTTATGTAGAGGTTGGTGGGATAGAAGATGAGGACCTGGGGGGTTCTGTCCTTGTTGTGGTTGGAGATTTCGGGTTCGTGGATGGAGGTACGGAACATGGATGAGATGATTTGGCGGGCATCTTCAACCACATAGTTTGGGAAGTTCCGGTCTTTAAAGAAGGGGGCCATCTGGTGTGTTCTGTGGTGGAACTTGTCCTTTGGGAGCAGAGGGTAAAAACAATGACTGCAGATGCTGCAAAGCCGAGTTTAGATTAGAGCGGTGCTGGAAAAGCACAGCAGTTCAGGCAGAATCCGAAGAGCAGAAAAATCGAAGTTTCGGGCAAAAGCCCTTCATCAGGAAGACAGGCAGAGTGCCTGAAGGGTGGAGAGATAAATGAGAATAGGGTGGGGGTGGGGAGAACGTAGCATAGAGTATAAAACACACCAGTTGGCCTCCTTCTTTAGAAACCGCAATTTCTCTTCCCACGTGGTTAAAGATGCCCCGCAATGCATCTCGTCCACATCCTGAACCTCCGCCCTCAGACCCAACCCCTCCAACCGTAACAAGGACAGAACCCCCTGGTGCTCTACTTCCACCCTACCAACCTTCACATAGACCAAATCATCCGCTGACATTTCCACCATCTCCAAACGGACCCCACCACCAGGGATATATTTCCCTCCCTACCCAATTCCGCCTTCCACAAAGACCGTTCCCTCCGAGACTATCTGGTCAGGTCCACGCCCCCCAACAACCCATGCTCCTGTCCTGGCACCTTCCTCTGCCACCGCAATAATTGCAAAATCTGCGTCACACCTCCTCTCTCGCCTCCATCCATGGCCCCAAAGGAGCCTTCCACAGCCATCAAAGTTCCACCTGCACATCCACCAATATAATTTATTGTATTCATCGCACCCGATCCGGTCTACTCAACATTGGGGAGACAGGACGCCTCCCAGCAGAGCGCTTTATGGAACATCTCTGGGCCACGCGCACCAATCAACCACACTGCCCTGTGGTCCAACATTTCAACTCCCCCTCCCACTGAGCCGAGGGCATGGAGGTCCTGGGTCTCCTACACCGCCACTCCCTCACAACCGACGCCTGGAAGAAGAACGCCTCATCTTCCGCCTCAGATCACTGCAACCCCAGGGCATCAATGTACACTTCACCAGTTTCCTTATTTACCCTTCCCCCACCTCACCCCAGCTCCAAACCTCCAGCTCAGCAATATCCCCATGACTTGTCTTACCTGCCTATCTTCCTTTCCACCTATCCACTCCACCCTCCCCCTTAACCCATCACCTTCATCTCCTCTCCCACTCACCTATTGTATTCTATGCTACTTTCTCCCCACCCCAAACCTCCTCTCAATTATCTCTCCAGCCTTCAGGCTCTCTCACTGTGTTCCTGATGAAGGGCTTTTGCCCAAAATGTCGATTTTACTGCTCCTCAGATGCTTCCTGAACCGCTGTGCTTCTCCTTTGGGAGCAGATGCGATTGAGGTGGAAGAATTGGGAATATCTGATCAATTTGCGCAAGAGATGGGGTGGGAGGAGGTATATTCCAGATAGCTGTGGGAGTCAGTGGGTTTGTAAAAAGTGTCAGTAACACTGAACTTGAGGGATATATTTCCCTCGCCACTCCGATCCACTTTTCAGAAAAACTGTTTCCTGCACGACTACCTAGTCAAGTCCACGCCCTCCAATGACCCACCCTCCCCTCCTAGCACCTTCCCTTGCCAACACAGGAATTGCAAAACCTGCACCCACATCTTCCCCGTCACATCCTTCCAAGGCTCCATTAGATCCTTCCACATCCATCAAATGTGCATCTGCATTGCCACACATGTCATTTATTGCATCTGTTGGTCTCCTCTACATTGGGGCCAACAGACACCTTCTCGCAGAGCGCTTCAAATAAACTGAAAGGCAGCTTGTGAAATCAGGGGAATTAATGTAGTAATTGGTGGGTTTGTCAGTAACCATAAAACCTATCTGATTGTTGTTTAATTACCAAAGGATTCACTCAAGTTCATCAGGAATGAGAACCTGTCACCCAGACAGCACCCTCACCAATGTGAAAGGAGAGAGCACTGGGCAGGGGCTGAGAACAGTCCATTGGCTTTTTATACAGGCAGTGGGAGAGCTTACAGCCTCTATATAGCGATCTGAAGGGGCTTCTTCTTCGCTGTTTTCTATACTTAATTTTTAATCCAATCAATTTAAAATAAACCAAAATTTAAAATAAACCAAAATCAGCAACAAAGTCCAAAACAACGGGATGGGACATGGGAAGCTACCTAATTTAATCAGAATGTGTTTCTCCGTGTCTGTTAGACACCCTGTGTCCTAAGGGTCCAATAGTTCTGGAAGGTATCAAGTCCACTGCTTGTCCCCGCACACTTCATCTCGCTGGATAACCAGGCACAGACAAATGGACAGAGAAGAAGCAAATCCTGCCAGGAAAATGAAGGGAAGGCCACAATTGGGTGAGCTATGACTTTGATGAATGGCAGAGCGAACTTGATGGGCCAAGTAGACTCTCATAGTCTCCTCTAACAATTGTTCAGACAATAACCCGCCTCTCTCACGCTGTGCATTCTGGTTCTACAGATTAGTTTTAACCAAGTGAAGACCCTTCAACATCCCTGTGGCTTCCACCGTGCACAGCTCAGGATCAGGAACATGGAACTGATACGTCACTGAATGTTGGGAAGCTGACCATTCAGGGAACTGCACAGAGGCTAGAACCTGTCACAGTGAATATGTACACTGTCCATGGACTCCTCCTGACTGCAAACATAACCTGCAGCCCGGATGGAAGGGAAGCTGCTAAAAAGGAATCATAATCCAACTGTTCACATTTGTGAAAGAATCAAGAATGGTGAGGCACCGATGCAAGGTAATTGGCAACGATGCACATGCGACATTTAGACAAACATTTTCATTCTGCAAAAGGTTGAGATTAGGAATCCACTGTTAATGGAGCCAGGTACAATGAAGTGAACATTAGATTCCCTCCAGTGTGGAAACAAGCCCTTTGGCCCAACAAGTCCACACCGACCCTCTGAAGAGTAACCCACCCAACCCATTCCCCTACACCTAACATTACGGGCAACTTAGCATGGCCAATTCACCTAACCTGCACATGTTTGGACAGTGGGAGGAAACCTATGCAAACATGGGGAGAATGTGCAAACTCCACACAGACAGTTGCTCAAAGTGGGAATTGAACCCGGGTGGCAGGCGCTGTGAGGTAGCAGTGCTAACCACTCTGCCACCATGCCTCTCTTCAACATCGGAAGAGGAAGAATGGGGAAAAGATAGAAGAAAAGCATGAGGAAAGAGGATTCCCTTCCATATTACCCATAATGATCAGGACCTGTGGAATTGGGTGGCTATCATATTGCTTTCAAGTGTGAATTTCCCATCCGTGAATCCTTTGGCTGTAAAACAAGTTTATCTCTGTCCTTATTGCAATAATATTGCAGGATGAATTGAGAACAGTTCGTAATTTACTCTATTATTCGTTTCTGATCAGGATCCTATTTCTCTGCTCTCAAGGTTGACATCAGTCTGTCTCACACATTGTTTATATCCTTTAAATGAGAACAGCAGTGAAGGACAGTGTTCCTTTAAACAGCCAGCCTCTGCACATGCTTCAGTGGCTCAAATGAGCAATTCAAAGCTGTAGCTCTGCTTTCGTGTCTCCAAGGGAATGGGGAGAAGCTGGAAAAGAGGCTGGATCACTGAGAGAAAGTGAATTTCCCAGGCTTTGAAGAAGCAAAGACAAAACTGCAGGACAGAGTCTGAGTGGGACTAAGGTTTTTTTTATCAATCGCAACTTTTGTTTTTTTTTGTCCCCCTGACTTCTCTCTCATCCCACAACGCCCAGCTCCAGCTTTCCCTTTAGTTATTTGAACGTGGAAAACTTGAACAATGCAGTGATCTCAGTTATGTGTCCTACTGTCATCATGATGCTGAAAGTAAGTAAGCAACATTTTAAACAACTTTGTGCACTTAACCAGCAGAACTGACAGCTCCTCCATTACTTACACTTCTTGACCCATGATATCAGTTTCTATGACAGTTATAATTCTTTGACCACTTGGTTAAAGCCAGGTAAGTCAGTTCCAACAACTATTAATAGATTGTATCGAAAGAGGGTGCCCCTCAACTGACATTCAGATGCTCAGTGTGTGAGAGGGATTCAGTGATTCATCCCTCCCCCGAGACCCCAGTGAGCCCACACAGGAGAGACCATTCAAACGCTCAATGTGCGAGAAGGGATTCAGTGATTCATCCGGCCTACTGAGACCACAGCGAGACCACACTACGTAGGAGCTGTTTACCTCTCTGTATGACAAGGGATTTGCTGCATCTTCAACAGGACTGAGAGACCAGTAAGTGCACACAGGGAAATGGTCATCCCCCTGCTCCGTGTGGGGTAGGGTTCACACATCACTGCAGGACTCTGATTCTGCAGTTACTGTTCATCAGAGTCAGCACTGGACCGTGTACATGATGACACTGTTGGAGTATTGATGTGCAGCTGTTAATAACATTAACTGGGCTGGAGTTGACTGAATTTATATTGCCACTTTCTGAACCTTGGGATGTCTCTCTGGGCATAAGTCTCCACAAACAGCAACGTGACAATGAGCAGGTATCATCTGTTTTGATTTAAATTGTGACTGTCGCACTGCTGCTTCACAGCACCAGGTACAAGGTTGGAGTCCAGCCTTGGTCAACGGCCTGTGTGGAGTCCCCATATTCTCCCCATGATAATGTGGGTCCCCTCCAGGTGCTCTGGTTTCCTCCCACAGTCCAAACATGTGAAGTTCAGGTGTATCGGTTGTGCTAAATTGTCCACAGGATCCAGGAATGTGCAGACAAGGTGAATCAGCCATGGGAAATTCAGTGTTACAGGGATGGAGTGCTCTGGGCGTGATGTTCCTCAGATGGTTGGTGGGTTTTGACGGGCCAATGCTCTCCTTCCACACTGTCGGGATTCTATTCTATGATTGAGGATAAAGGCTACACAGCAGGGTGTCCTTGGAGAAGGAACATGTGGTGTGTATCAATGCTCTCGATGCCTTTAGATAGAGGTGGGCACTGCAGGGGATGCAGTGCTTTATCTCCACCGCTGACCAATCCCCAGAACTCTACTTTGATACAGTCCCTTCCCATTCTGTCACTTGTAATGATTTGCTTGGCCCGTAATGGGCTTTGTTTGGAAATATTCAATTGGTTTACAAATGGTTTACTGCCGGTGATTATATATTAACAAAAGCCAAAACGGTGTAATGATGATGTTGATGGTGGGAAGGTTGCTCCGCCGTATGTGATAACACTTCTGTGTTGGAGAAAAAAGAACGCTTCACAGCACACAGAACGCGAACTGAGAAGCGGTTAAAGCAAAACAAAGGTTCAGAAAGGGAGGGAATGTTTCCCTGGAGTGTGAGTAACTGGGTAGTGATGGTGTACGGGAGTAGACACGATTTTGTTCTGAAATATTAAAACTTTTATATTTAGATATTCCGTGTCTTTTCTTTTAGATTTATTTATTGTGGAATAAGTGTTTACATTAAAAGCAAAACAAAGTCACAAACCTTGTGTGAAAGACCTAAATGTTAAATAAAATCCATCAAACCATCCCTCACTGAAAACTGATGTGGAAGTGCAATCGCCTGGAGAATCCCTGCCTTGCCTACTCCTTCCTAGCCGGGCTCCATGGTTATGTACATACCTGGGAGATAGCAGCAGGAGGAGGCCTTTCGATCCTGCTCCACCATTCAATGGGAAGCAGCTGACCATCCAGCTCAGTCTCCTGTTCCTGCTGTGTTCCAATCCCCTTTGATGACTTTATCTCAAATAACTATATCTAAGCCCTCCTTTGGCTTCACTGCCTTTTGTTCCAGTAGCACGTTGCTGTGTTACTGTGTGGGTGTAGGTGGGGGTAATGTGATGGTGCTCTTCCTGGAGGATGCACTCAACCTCCCTCTTAATCCTGCAGTAACATCAATTGGGTTTCAGCAACTAGAGATAGAAACCATTTCCAGGATATGGGCATCACTGGCTCAGCCAGCATTTATTCCCCATCTCTCGTTACCCTTGAGAAGATGGTAGTGAGCTGCTGTCTTGTACCATTCACAGTCCATTTGGCGCAGATAGACCGACAATGCTGGGAGGGAGAGTGTTGCAGGATTTTGGCCGAGTGATTCTCAATCTTTGGTTCTTCAAATTCTGGTTAACTTTATGACGATCGGCACATGATGTTGAGATTTCAGTCTGCAAATCTTCACCATCTAGCACCCTGTATAAAGAAATATATACAGATTAGAAATTCAGAGCAGACAATTAATTCTCGTTTCTCTGGAATATGTTTCCTCTTTCTTCCCCCAAAGCTGTAACCCTCCAGCCCACTTACTCTCTCCCACCATTCTGACTCTGCTACCCCCTAATGTACACCCTCCCCATTCTCACGGGAGTTGCTGATAAACCACCACTTCCCGTCCCTGGTTAGACTCTGCACCCTCTCTGGGTTCACTTCCTTTCCCATCAGTTGCTGCAAGTTAATAATGTAACAGCAGAATGAAACAAAAGGAAAAGGGAGGTGGCAGATCTTGGAAAGAAGAGGAACCTTCAGTCTGGGAGAATGGTTCAGATCCTTCTTCGTTCCCCATTAGTTGATTCCCACTGTTACAATGAATTGGGGATGGAGAATGGTCCTCCATGGGTGTGGTGACAATTTGAACCCCCAACGTTTCAATATTGTAAGCAGATGCATTCCTCCTCCAGCCAAGCACACAGTGTGAAATACTTTCCGCAAAGTATATTTACTAAAAACACATGCTCCAAAACCCGCCAACATTCTATACATGTACAGTGACGGGTTTCCCCACACACGTGTGGTCCCTGCTTCAGGGATTGTGGGAGTTATAGTCCCCATGAAGCCATTGGAGCCATGTCTCTGGAAAGAAAATGAAAAGTGTGGACTGCAGGGTGTTGTGTATAGGATCCCCATTCAGACACACAGAACATATGGACTGTCACTGGGTTTTACTGAGACATCTGCTTCCACAACCTGATTTTCTGATGTAAGGAATATAGATTCAGCCAACTGGGGCATGGGGTGGCTAATAGGAGGAGATGATTTAAGCAGAGGTGGCTCAATGGTTAGCATTGCTGACTCACAGCGTCAGGGACCTGGATTTGATTCCAGCCTTAGGTGACTGTGTGGAGTTTACACGTTCTCCCCGTGTCTGTGCGAATTTCCTCTGGGTGCTCCAGTTTCATCTCTCAGTCCAAAGATGTGCAGGTTAAGTGGATTGGCTATGCTAAATTCCCACAGTGTCCATGCCTGTACAGGTTAAGCCATTAACCATGGGAAATATAGGGAATGGGTGAGTCTGAATGGGATGCTCATTACAGGGTTGGACTCCATGGATGAATACCCTGTTTCTGCACTGTAGGGATTCTATTTTATTCTCATGAAGAAGAATGTACTTATCTCAATGTGCTGTGAATCTGTGGAATTCCCTATTCAAAATGCGGTGGATGCCAGGACAATGAGCAAATTTACTGAAGAGATACAGATGTTGAATTTGCAATGAGTTGAAGGGCGAGGTGAGCTCAATCATCACCATATTAAATGGTGGAGCTGGTTCGAAGGGCTACGTTGCCTCCCCTGTGCCCAGTGGTTATCTTCTTACGGTAATAACTGGAAAGCTAAATCCAAAACTCACCACCTTCACCAAAGGAAATTTTTGGAAAAAGCAGGATAGTCAGGTGGATTAGCGTTCCAAACTTAGATAGTGAGGAAGTATGTCGGAGATAATGATTTTGCAATTTTAAACTGAGGTGAGTTAAAAATCATACAACAACAGGTTATAGTCCAACAGGTTTAAATGGATCATGATGAAGGAGTGACACTCCGAAAGCTAGTGTGCTTCCAATTAAACCTGTTGGACAATACCTGGCGTTGTGTGATTTTTAAAATTTTGTTTACCCCAGTCCCACACCGGCATCTCCAAATCACGTAAACTGAGGGGAGACAGTGATTTATGGTTTTAGACTGTGTAGTACATTCACACAGTCCAGAATACTCTGTTGTGAATATCTATCCTATAACTTATCACAAAGCGAATGTCTCTGACAATGAAAACCAAAACACCCAGGTAACATCGCCTCATCTCGCAATCTGATAAAAGACTTGTGTTAAGTATGTTTAAATTTAGAATGCAGAAGGAAAGCGGGAAGATTAAATCCAATCGCAAGATCCTGTGCTTAAACAAAGGAGACCAACAATAGGATGAGGCAGGAGTTGGCTAATGTAGACTGGAAGCAAAGACTTTAGGGTGGGACAGTTGACAGACAGTGGAGGAATATCAAAGAATTTTTCAAACTGCTCAGCAAAAGCATATATCAGTGAAAAGGGAGGACTGTAGGAAAAGGAGTAATCTGCCATGGGTGTCTAAGGAAATAAGGGACTCTATCAAATTTAAATAGACAGCATACAAATTGGCAAAGACCAAGGAGAGACTAGGAGATTAGAAAAACTTTAAAGATCCACAGAAAGCTAGATGGGATTGAGTAGCTATCCAAGGATCAGAATAGCAGTTTACACTGCTCGAGGGGAACCTATTATGTGGGTAACATATGGCCTCTGCAATTGTTGAAGCACTTAACTGTTACCATAGAGATAATCCTGATCAAGTTAAAACTCACAGCACACTGCAAAAGCTTATAGTCCAACAGGTTTATTTGGAAGTACAACTTGGTGATGTGTGGTTTTTAACTTTGCCCACCCCGCTCCAACACCGGCTCTTCCACATCAGAATCCTGACAGACAGCCCCACTGAAACTGAAGTGCCTGTCAGATACCTGACTGAGCCACAGGGCCTTGGGGGAGGGGTATGTGGTTTAACCACAAAGTGTTGAGTTGAACTCGACTTTCTAACTGCCGTTGCCATGGAGATAATACTAAGAGACAGCCTCCATTCAAAGCCACAAACCACAAAGGTATAAGAATGGGAGTGGCACATCCGACAGGCGGGGAGTTACCTGATGCTGCCTGGAAGTGTTCTGCATGTACACTATCCAGGTAACTGGCATTTCTCATCAATAAAGACTCAAAAAAGACCTCTCAGAGTTCTGTGCCTAGTTATTCCTATCCAGTAGGGTTCAGGAATACGAGTACACAGCAGTCAGTCTTCACAGTGGAGAATACGAAGAACATGCCAGTAATTGATAAGGAAACTGAGGAAGGTGAGGACCTAGAAATAACCATCATCACAAAAGCGTTAGAGCTGGGCAAGCTAATGGAGCGAAAGGTAGACAAGTCTCCTTGCTCAGATGAAATACATCCCAGGGTGCTACCAGAGATTGCAGGAGAAATAGTAAATATACTTGGAGTCAGAGCATCCTATAGCAGAGGCTGACCCTTTGGCCCAAACTGTCCCATGCTGACCAGAATGTCCATCCACGCGAACCCGAATTCCATGCACTTGGCTCATCTGCTTCTGACCCTTTGCTATCCATGTGTTTGTCCAAATGTCTTTCACATGTTGTTAATGTACCCACCTGAACCACTTCCACTGGCAGCTCAGTCCATATACATACCACCCTCTGTGTAAAACAGGTGCCCCTCAGGTTCCCTTTCATAATTTCTCCTCTTACCTTAAACTGATGCCCTCCAGTCCGTTATTCCCTGGGCAAAAGACTGAGTGCATTCACCTTACCCAGGCCTCTCATGGTCTTATAGACTTCTAGAAAATATCCCACCCCCTCTGTTTCCTCTGCTCTAAACAAAACAAATCCTCGCTTGTCCAACCTCTTCCTGTAACTCAAACCCTTGAGCCCTGGCAAAAATCCTTGTAAATTTCTTCTGCACTTTTTACAGTTTAATAACTGAAACCTACATTACATCCATCACATTTCCAGTATTTCTCCACGGCGCTGGAACCGACGTGACAACACCAATGGATTACAAACCATGATCGATAATAAACTCCTTCACAACAATCCTGTTTTCATCTTTTGTTCCATGGTGCAGGTATCCTGGTCTCTTTCTGCTTGCATGGTTAATGAAAACTTGTACTCATACAAAACAAATCTGTAACTTAATTGTTCCTGGGAAATGTGCCATGTTTTTTGGACTTTTAAAAACAAATGAACTCTCTCTCCACAGTCACCACACTAACAAGAACTTGGCTGTGTCTCAGTAATGTTTCCAGTCACACTGACATTTGAAATATTCGCCCACGGACAGAATACACACCTTTCCTTCCACATGAAAAGGCCAATGATATTCAGGTCGGCACGGATCAAGTAACCATCAAAACCAAACAGGAAGTTCAATTTGAATTTCTCATCCACAAATCCGCCCTTTCAGAACTCTACAACAGAGAAAACAGGTCACCACAGTTAACACAGGATAGAAATTCATAAGAGAGTGATCGTACTAAATTGTAGTTTCTTTGTTCCCCCAAAAGCTTTAAATCTCAGTCTCACAATTTATCTCTCTTGTTAACTGAAGACCAAACCAATCTCCTCACTCCTTTCCTCCACACCCAGTTCTCACACACTCTCTCCTCTCCTTGAATTCAGCTTCCTAGCTCCTGCCTGCAGGCTAAGAACCAAAACGAAAAGAGGTGGCACGATGGCACTGCTGCCCCACAGCACTAGGGTCCCAGGTTCGATTCCAGCCTTGGGTGACGGTCTGTGTGGAGTTTGCACATTCTCCCCGTGTCTGTGTGGGTTTCCTCCGGGTGCTCCGGTTTCCTCCCACAATCCAAAGATGCGCAGGTCAGGTGAATCGGCCATTGGAAATGGGTCTGGGTGGGTTACTCTTCCAGCGGTCGGTGTGGACTGGTTGGGCTGAAGGGCCTGTTTCCTCACTGTAGGAAATCTAATCTAATCAAGTCTATTACTCTGACTCAGAGCCTCCTGGGTGTTGGTGAATCCTCCTCCCACTTCCCAGGGTTTCCTTCCTGGTCAGACCCAAACTGATTTTTTTTCCCCAATCTGGAATCTCTTATTTATTTTCCCCCCACCGACTCTCTGATAAGAACCATCCTGCACACACTGGCCAAATCATATCTGGTTGAACTAAAATGAACCAAATTAGAACTTTAATTGCAGGCCCATCCTTGTTCCTTTCCATAACATTCCTGAATCTTCACACAAGTTCTGATAACTTTCTACAAAATGCTCCCCCCACTGATACGCTGGCCACTTGTCACGACACCAGGGCTGGGACCATTCCCCTGGGTCCTGTTCTCAGAGGGAGGAAGGGAGGGAGCAGCCAATGACAGATTAATCCCACACATCCACAGCCTCCCTCCCTGGCACTGACCCATACTGCACATATGCCAAAAATTGGCCAGCACTGCGCCCGTGCACTGGTCTCCCCTCCTACAGAGCATCCTCCAGATCACACAGGAGCCTGGGTAATTGACAACAGCTGCTGCCCAATAGGGTGGAGGGGGCGGGGCTGGAGGACTGGGACAATGGGATTGTGAACAATGAATGAATGTGGATGACACTGGGGGATGGACAGGTCAATGAGAGACAGGAGCAGTGCAGCAGCAGGAGAGGATCCTGGACAAACTCTGCAATGGGAGAGTCTGACAGGAGAGAAACTACAGGAAGGTTCTGTTTGGAGGCTCAGGCAGGGACAGTTAGGAGCATGGGCATGTTTTCCAATCAGCCTCTTCAAAGATGCTGTTACTCAACTTTGAACCCAAACCTCGTGGTTCAGTGGTAAGGACACTACCACCATTTCCTGGTGGGCTAGTGGAATGAAGGGAAGATTTTCTCAATCTCACTCACATGGAAACTCCATGAGCTCTTCCCACTGACTGTCTACGGTGGGGATGGAGGAGACAGAGCAGACGGAAGGGACTGCCTTTCTAAAGGAACTAACCGGCATTGGTGTTATTAACAAGATTCAATACACAGTCACTAACACAAAGCTGGTGTACGTGAACTTTATCCAGAATATTAACACCCATAACTGGGTGATACAGATCCCAATGTACAGAGTTAAGTCGTGGATATTAATAACGGCTTTGTGTGTGAGAAATCCCCTCTAATGAACATGAGTCCATTTTTTTGAAGAAGTAACAAAGAGGATTGATGAGGGCAAAGCGGTGGAAACGATCTACATGGACATCAGTAAGGTGTTCAACAAGGTTCCCCATGGGAGACTGGTTAGCAAGGTTAGATCTCATGGAATACAGAGAGAACGAGCCATTTGGATACAAAACTGGCTCAAAGGTAGAAGACAGAGGGTGGTGGTGGAAGGTTGCTTTTCAGATTGGAGACCTGTGATCAGTGGGGTGTCACAAAATATCAGTGCTGGATCCACTAATTTTCATAATTTATATCAATGATTTGGATGTGAATATAGGAAGTATTGTTAGTAAGATGACACCAAAATTGGAGGGGATTATCTCAGATTACAACGGGATCTTGATCAGAGGGTCAAATGTGCTGAGGACTGGCAGTTAGAGTTTAATTTAGATAAATGTGAGGTGCTGCATTTTGGAAAAGCAGATATTAGCAGGGTGTATCACTTAATGGTAAGGTCCTCGGGAGTGCTGCTGAACAAAGAGACCTTGGAGTGCAGATTCATAGCTCATTGAAAGCAGAATCGCAGGTAGATTGGATAGTGAAGAAGGTGTTTAGTATGCTTTCCTTTATTGGTCAGAGTACCGAGTACAGGAGTTGGGAAGTCATAGGAGTTGGGAGGTCATAATACCGCTGTACAGGGCATTGGTTAGGTCACTCTTGGAATATTGCGTGCAATTCTGGTCTCCTTCCTATCAAAGCAATATTGTGAAACTTGAAAGGGTTCAGAAAAGAATTACAAGCATGTTGCCAGGGTTGGGGGATCTTAGCTACAGGGAGAGGCTGAATACATTGTTTTCCCTGGAGTGTCAGAAGCTGATGGGTGACCTTATAGAGGTTTATAATATCAGTTGGGGCATGGTTAGGCTAAATAGACAAGGACTTTTCCCTGCGGTGGGGGAGGAGGCACGAGGGGTGTGGGAGACCAAGGCAGGGGGAGAAACCGAGAGACGAGGGAGACAGTTATTTTATAGATCGGCAACACAACCCTGTTCCTGTTTTCTCTCTGTCCCCTTCAATCCCTCTGAAGGGCTCAGAACAAGTGCATCATCCCTGGAAAGTAGAGCTTCAGGGTGGTCAAGTGCTGAAGGTTGCATTTGGGACGCTGACCTTTATTGGTCTGTGCACTTATCAAGAAATGGACCTGGGTTCAATTCCACTGTCCTGGATTCATGTCTGTGGCCAAAGACACACCTATCTCTGACCCTGACTACTGGATCCCTTGTCACTACAGCTCTGCCATTCTCCTTCCTCCAGTTCTGGGCAGCGGAGCTATCTGTGGTGTCATGAACCTGGCTGTTGATTTCCCCCGAGAGTCCATCCCACCTGTTCCCCCCTTACAGAATCCCAAGCGGTGCACAATTTCCGTTTGAGAAGGGGAATGATCACTGGGGAGTCCTGCACTTCCTTCCTGAGCCTTTTACTTGATCTAATGGTCACCCATTCCCTTTCTGCCTGTGTAACCCTCACCTGCAGTGTGACTAACTCACTAACCGTGCTGTCCATAACATTCTCAGTATTGCTCCACAGTGAGTCCACTCTCATTTCCAGGTCTGAAAAACAGTTTCCCAGTAGCTACAGATGGGCACACTGCCTGCACACATAACCGTCACGGACACTGGAAGCGTCCCTTATGTCCCACATTGTGCAAGAGGAGCACACCACAGGTCTGAAGGCTCCTGTAACAACATCTCACTACATTCATCCAGTTACTCCCAAAAAGAGAATTTAAATGAGTGAGCAACCTTCCTTCACTTCAAACATGCCCATTATAATTAAAAAACTTTATTTAAGCTGATATGTCGTATTTTTAAAACCTTAAATACTCCGCAGGTATCACTGACAAATTGGCTATTCCCATTGGGACTGTGAATTTCTGAAAGGCCTGAAGTAAAACGGAGTTTTAGCTTCAACTTCTCCCTGTCTCATCTCACTCTGTTTACATCCAACTCAAAAACACTTTCATTGATCCAAGCAGACCTCACAGTGCAGCCCTGTCATTTTCATTGTCTGCTCACATCTACACTGCCTTCAGCCTCCTGTACTGTTCCAATGCACCTCACTGGGAGCTCAGGAGCAGCATCTCATCTTTCAATTCAGCCCTTTGTAACCCCAGAGTCAAAATGGACTTCAGCAGTTTCTGAATAAATAGACAGTTGTCAGAATCTGGAACATCCCACCTGAAATGGTGCTGGAATTTGAGTCCACAAGGAATTTCAATGAGAAATTTGCAGGGAATTGGAAGTAAGGAGTTTACAGGTTAACATCATAAAGTGGATGATTGGGACTAAATCTGACATTCCTACAAAGAGACGAGGTGTAATATGGATAAAACTGTGCTCTCTCTCAGGCCAATATCTCCTTCCACAGCTACAGGGCCAAGAATTAAACACATACCCAAAGGGTGATCCAACCATGGACTTGAACATCTTTCTGCTTTTTGCTTGACAAAAATATTGAAAATATTTTCCCACAGACAGAACAGACAAACCTTTCTCCTTTCACAATTAAATGCCAATGATATTTAGGTCGTGATGACTCTGTGGACTGTAGAAACTTACTTTTGAGATCACAGTCTCAATTATTCTCAAATAATTTCCTATAAAATGAATTCACAAAACAAAGCTCACAGTCAGTGCAAGATGAATAGTGAAGGCAAACACTTCTTTTGATATGTGTTGGATGCTCCTCTTCAAATTGCACCGCCCCCACCCAGGAAGAGGACACGTGCATGCTCCTTGCTGTACCTTGACCCCAGATAAAGATGGCAACCATAACCCAGCACCTCTCACTGCCTGAGGCCCAAGCCATCTTCCACTTTGCTGCAAACGTGGGACCAAGAGTTTCTAATTCAGATTAACGACCTGCACAGAGTATAATTATATCCTCAAAGTCTACACTGATACATTTCATCCAGTTTCTGTTGCCACTCTCCCCTTTCCCGTTTCCACCTCCTGCACACACCAAGGGTCATCACGAGTCCAGTGACCCTTCCTCAGAACCGATGACAGCTGGGAAAATTAGAATCCCCACAGGAAACCGGCCCTTCGGCCCAACAATTCCACACCCACCCAGACCCATTCCCCATCCCTATTACTCACCATTTCCCCGGACTAAGGCACAGCCCTGAACACTACGGGAAATTTAGCTGGGCCAATTCTCCTAACCTGCACATCTTTGGACTACAGAAGATAAGGGTTAAAGAGTAAATAATAGGTGGAGACAGAGCCCAAAGAGAGACTGGAACATTTGGAAAGACAAAAGAGTGGATAACGATCCGGCTGGGAGGGCGGAAAGCTGTTAATGGAGGAGGCAGGAACCTGGTAGCATCTCAGTAGCGGTGGTGGAAAAGGCGGCTGATGATCTACGTTCTGTTGCAAAAAAGACCCGGAGCATCCAGTTGCCCGTCACTGTAACACACAAGGCTGTTCCCAGGCCAACATCTCTGTCTCATGCTTACTGCAGTGTTCCAGTGATGCTTGATGCACGCTGGCAGAACACTTCAGAACATACCAAATGGCCTCCGATTTCAAGGACTGCAATTTCCCCTCCCGTGTATCTCCTCCACTTCCCACACAACTGCCCTTGGCACCCACACCTCCAACTGCAACAAGGATGGAATCCCCCTAGTCCTCACCTTCCACCCAGATACAATGCATCATCGTCTGCCATTTCCACCACCTACAATCAGACCTCACCACCAGAGATATATTTCCCTCCCCACCCCTTTCAGCATTCCAGAGACCATTCCCTCTGTCACTTCCTCATTAGATCCATGCGACCCACCAAACTATTGTCCACTGCCAGCACCTTCACTTACCACCTGTGCCCACACCTCACCCCTCACCTCCATCCAAGGCACCACAGGATCCTCCCACATCCAAACACCTCACTTTTTGTGTCCTTTGCTCTCGATGTGGTCTCCTCTACAGTGGGGAGTCAGGATGCCAACTTGTGGAATATATCAGGGAATATGCACCAACCAACCTCACTGCCCTGTGGCCAACCACTTCAGCTACCCCCTCCGCCGCCACGCTGCCAAGGACATGCAATTCCTGGGTGTCATCCACCCCCAAATCAGAGCCACCTAACGCCTGGTGGAAGAACACCTCATCTTCTACCTTGGGACTTATCAACCACACAGCATCAAGGTTTCCTCATTTCCTCTCTCCCACCTCATCACAGATTCAAACCTCCAACTCGGCACTGGCCTCTTGAACTGTCCCACCTGTCCATCTTCCTTCACAATTATCCATTCCACTCTCTCACCACTACCCCATCTACCTCTACCTAGTCTCTTCGTAGCTCCCTTCCCCCCAACCTCACACACCCCTCCCTATTTATCGCTCAGCCCGCTGCCCCCACTCCCACATTTCTGATGATTTGCTTATATGCCCAATATGTCGATTCTCCTGCTCTTTGGATGCTGCCTGAATTGCTGTGCTTTTCCAGTGCCACACTTTAAAGCAAGCTGGAAGAACAACACCTCATCTCCCACTCGGGGACCCTGCAATCTTCTGTCTTCAACATCGAATTCAATCATTTTAGGTCCTGAACTCTCCCACGTTCTAGTGTCTTTGCCCCCTACCCCACATATCAGGCCTTGTTATTACAGAGCCTGCTATTACACACTACCTATGGTTAGCCACGAACAGTCCCCACAAACAGGGGACTCCCTATTTACCCTCCCCCAGCCAGGTTAATATCCACTCCTTTGTCCAACTGCTCCTCTCTCTCTCTCTCTTTGGACTCTATCCCCACCTATCATTTACTCCTTAACTCCTACCTTCTCCATATAAACCAATAGTTTTTTCTCAGTAATATCAGTACCTGAGGTAGGGTCACCGGATCCAAAATGCAAACTGATTTCTCTTCACAGATGCTGTCAGATCTGCGGAGCTTTTCCAGTACCTTCTGGTTGTTGTGTGTGATTTACAGCATCCGCAGTTCTTTTGGTTTTAATTTACCCCGAGTATTTTTTTCAGGTCTGGCAGACTGAAACAGTGCAAATCAACCCTCCCAGTCCCTTCACACTCACTGAGACCCCTCACAGTGACACTGCGCTTGCAAAGCTCATGGTCAGGTGTTGACCCGCTGGACCCACCCCTCATTCACTCCCATTGGCTGGAGGATCACGCCAACTGTCCTATTGGTCTGAAGCTGTGTCAATCAGCCAGGCTCCATTGTGACAGAAGTGGTGGGATCCTCCCAGGTGCATCAGAGGCTGAGAGGTGACCTCAAAGGTTTATTAAATCATGAGGGACATGGGTAGGATAAATAGACAAGGTCTCTTCCCTGGGATGGAGGAGTCCAGAGCGTGAGGGCATAGGTTTAAAATGAGAAGGGAAAGATTTAAAATGGATCTGAGGGGCAATTTCTTTCACAGTGGAGTTGGTGCGTGGATGGAATCTTCTCTCGGGAAGTGGAGGAGGTTGGTACAATTATACCATTTGGCATCTGGATGGGTATATGAATAGTAAGAGAGTAAAGGGATATGTGCCAAGTGTTGGCAAATGGGACTAGATTAGGTTGGGATATCTGGTCGGCATAGACCAGTTTAACCAAAGAGTGTGTTTTCATGCTATACATGTCTATGGCTCTGCCCTGTGATGAGCTTTGTCATTCAGTGAATGGGACAGTATCTCAGAGCACAGGGGCTGGGGGCTATTCAGCCCAATGGGGCTGTACACTCTCCCTCTGGAGATGGTGCCAGTCAGTCCCAACTCACCTTCCATTTGGACATAACCCTCCAAATCCTTCCTTTAAAAAGGAAAATTGCAAATTTGTTTTGACAATAACTACTGAATCTGCATCCAGCTGTCGATCAAACTGTTCCAGATGCTCAGAACTTACTGAGTAAAATAATCTTCACGTTTTTACCCTGCATTACTTGCCAGTTACCTGAAAGTAGTACAAAAAAATTGTGACAATGTTAACAATTTCTCATACTGTCTCTCTGTAAATTAAATTTCCTGGAAACAATTCTGCTCCTCGTTGAAATCACTGCTTAACCTTCACAGCTCCAAGGAGAATTTCTGACCTTCTGCTAACTCTCCAGAAAAGAGAAACCGATCTTAATTTTAATTTATTAGTGTCATAGAAATGTACAGCACAGAAACTGACCCCTTGGTCCAACTTGTCCATGCCCACCAGATATCCTAAATTAATCTCATCCCATTTGCCAGGACTTGGCTCATATCCTTCTCCAACTTGCCTGATCACATATCCAATCAGATGCCTTTTAAATGTTGCAATTGTACCAGCCTCCACACTTTCTCTGGCAGCTCATTCCATACACATAACATGTTCAGCTTGAAAACATTGCCCCTCATATCCCTTTTAAATCTTTTCCCTCACACCTTAAGCCTGTGCTCTCTGGTTTTGGACCCACCTAACGTGGGAAAAATGACCCTGGCTGTTCACCCTCACCATGTCCCTCACGAGTGTATCAACCACTGAGGTCAGCTCTCAGCATCCCATGCCCCAGGGAAAACAGCCCCAGCCAATTCAGCCTCTCCCTATATCTCAAACTCTCAACCCTGGCAACATCTTTGTGCATCTTTTCTGAATCCTTTCAAGTATCACAACATCATTCCTATAGCGGGGAGACCAGGACTGAAAGCAGAATTCGAGAAGTAGCTGAATCAATGCCCTGTACAGCCCCAAAATAATGTCGCAACTCCTATACTCAAAACAAAACACCTTCTTCACTAGCCTACCTAAGATTCCCACTTTCAAGGAAGTGTGACCTGCATTCCAAGGTCTCTTTGTTCAGCAACACTCCCCAGGTCCTCCTCATTAAGTGTACAAGCCCTGCTCTGATTTGCTTTTCCAAAATGCAGAAATCCATATTTATCGAAATTAAACCCATCTGCCCCTCCTTAGCCCATTTGATTGAAGTCCCATTGTACGGCGGTAACCTTCTTCACTGTCCATTACACCCCAATTTTGGTGTCTAGTGTAAACATACTAACCATACCTCATATATTCACATAGAAATCATTGATATAAAATGACAAAAAGCAGTGGACCCAGCACCCAGCCTGACAGCATATTTCTCACACAGTTGTTGGGTTGGGTAAGTTGTTGGCATGGACGGTACGGACTGAAGGGTCTGTTTCCATGTTATACATCTCTATGACCTTCTAGACAATTCTGTATCTAAATAGCTAGTCCTCCCTGTATTCTACAGTCTCAAACTTGCTAACCGGTCTGTTATGTAGAACCGTGTGTCTTCCTGGAGTCCACGTTAGTGACTTCCATATACAAAGCCATGCTGCCTCTCCCTCATCACTTCTTGCCTTTCCAATTACATGTAAATCATGTCCCTGAGAATCACATCCAACTACTTCTCTGCCACTGATTTTAGACTCACTGGTCTATTGTTCCCTGGCCTTTCCTTCCCATCTTTCTCAAATAATTGTGCCCATCTTCCAGCACCTCACCTGTGACTATCAATGACACAAATATTTCAGCGAGGGGTCCAGCAAACACTTCCCTAGATTCCCACAAAGTTCTGGGTTACCCCTGAGCAGGTCCCAGGGATTATTCCACCTTGCTACCGTTTAAGACATCCAGTACCCCCTCCTCTGTAACATGGACACTTATCACGTTATCATTATTTATTTCTCCCAACACTCTAGCTGCCACATCCTCTTTCAGTAAAAGAATCTCATCTAGAATCTCTCCCACCTCCTGCGGTTCCACAGACAGCCTTGATGATTTTAGCGGGTATCTGTTCTCTGCCTGGTTACTCGTTTGTCCTTCGTGTATTTGTACAATCACTTTGGATTCTCCTTAAACCTATTTCCTAAAGCTATCTCATGTCCCATTTTTGCCCTCGTGGTTTACCTCGAATATACTCCAACTGCCCCTACACTCCTCTAGGGAGTCACTCAAACCCAGCTGTCTGTACCTGCCATATCCCTCCTTCATTTTCTTGACCAGGCCTTCAACGTCTCTCGACAGGCAGCATTCTCTACACCTACTAGCCTTGGCTTTAACAGGAACATACTGTCTATGTACTTTCATCGTCGCCGGCCTATAAAGGCAATGGCAGATGAGGACAGAGAAGCAATCATTCTCAGTAAAGAGCTTATGTTGGAAAAGATAACAGCCTAAAGGTAGATGGGTCTCCTGGCCTTGATGGAATGCATCCAAGGGAAACAAAAGAAATGGCGGGGGGGGGGGGGGGGTGGAACAGCTAATACAACTCGTGATAATTCACTAAAATTTGTTGGATTCTGGGATGGTTTTGACAGACTGGAAGCTGCAAATGTGGTGCCACTATGTTTCAAAAAGGACCCGTTAGCGTAACTTCTTTAGTGGAGAAAATGCTTGAATCTCTCAAGGAAGTAGTGGTGAGATATCTGAGTAGAAATTGTCTCATTGAGCAGACACAGCATGGATTCATGGAAGGTAGGTCATGTATAACACATTTACTGAAATTATTTGAAGATAATTATTTGAAGAGCACGTTGGACAAGGGGGGCGCGGTGGATGTGGTATATCTGGATTTCCAGCAGGTATTCGACAAGTTGCCACACAAAAGGCTGCTGTATAAGGTAAAGATGCATGGCATTGTGGATAATTATCATTGATACAGGATCGGTTAACCAACAAAAAATAAAGAATGGGGATAAATAGGTGTTTGGATTACTGTTGGCACTACAACTGTTTAGGAGTTGAGGACCAAGTGTACGGTGTCAGAGTTCACATTTGATACAAAGATAAGGGAGAGCAATGTCTGCAGAGGCCACTGTCAGTCTGCACAGGGATACAGATCGGTTAAGTGAGTTGGTAAGGATCTGGTGGATGGAGGACAATGTTGGGAAATGTGAGGTTATCCATTTTAGTTGGACGAACAACAAACTGATGACGAAATGGTGAAAACCTGCAGCAGGCTGCTGTACAGAGGGAGCTGGGTGTTTTTGTGCAAGAATCACAGGAAGTTGGTTTGCAGGTGCAGCAGGTAATTAAGACAGTGAAGGGAATATTGTCCTTCATTGCTAGAGGGATGGTTATGCTGCAGCTGTACAGGGTGCTGGCAAGGCCACACCTGGAGTACTGGGTACAGGTTTGGTCCCCGTACATTAGCAAGGATGTACTGGCACAGGAGGTTCACGAGCTTGAGTTGGGAGTTGAGTGGATTGGCGTATGTGGAAAGATTGAGAAAACTGGTTCTATAGTCATTGTAATTTAGAAGAATGGGAGGTTGGAGAGGAAAAAATAAAACTTTGAAGGAAGTAGATAAGATAGAAGAAGAGAGGTTATTTCCACTGGGGATGGGTGAAACTAGAGCATAACCTCAAAATAAGGGGGAGCAGATGTAGGACTGAGTTCAGGCGGAGCTTCTTCAGCTAAAGGATTGTGAATCTGTGGAATTCCCTGCCGAGTGCAGCATTTGACGTTATCAACTTGAACGCCTTGAAGGCAAAATGTAGATTTGTGAACAGGAAAGGAATAAAGGGCTATGGTGAGGGAGCAGGAATGTGGAGCTGAGGCCATGAAAAGATCAGCCCTGATCTTGTGGATGGCAGAGCAGGCTTGAGGGGCCAGATGGCTTACTCCTGCTCTTATTCCTTATGTTCTTATGTTCCCACTTTCCAGCCGTCCCTTTCCCTGGGAATAACCTCCCGCAAACAAATTTTGAAAGTGCTTGCCTTGTGCTGTCAAAATTGGCCTTTGTCTAATTTAGAACCTTAACTTTTAGATCTGGTCTATTATTTTCTGTAACTATTTTAAAACTAGTAGAATTATCAGAGAATCCCGACAGTGTGGAATAAGACCATTCATCTCATCACATCGACACTGACCCTCAGAGCCAGGGCCACCCTGCACATCCCTGAACACTGTGGGCAATTCAGCCTGGATAATCCACCCAACCTGCACATCCCTGAACACTGTGGCAATTCAGCCAGGATAATCGAACCTACCCAGCATATCTTTGCACTGTGGGAGGAAACCAGAGCACCCAGATGAAACCCACGCAGACAACCCCAATAAGGAGATCATCCATTCCTTATTTCCCAGTTCCACCCAAATAACTTCAGTGGACGTACTCCCAGGAATGTCCTCCCTAAGCACAACCATAATGCTGTCCCTAATCAAAAATGCCACTCCCTCTCCTCTTGTCCTCCTTTCTATTCTTCCTATAGCATCTATACCCAGAAACATTAAGTTGCCAGTCCTTTCTATAATACCCATGATATCCCAGTGCCATGTTCAAAACCATACCCTGAGCTCATTTGCCTTCCCTGTCAGGCCTCTTGCATTGAAATAAGTGCAGTGTAACTGCTAAATTCCACCTTGTTCTGTGCCTTGCTCTTGTCTGCAATGACTATTTGCCTTCTGAACTGTACCAACCTCAGAGATACCTCTTTTCTCACTATCTATTTGCGATCACACCTACTCCTCGCTGGTTTACTGCCTCCCGTGTAGGATTAACAAATCTCCCTGCCTCGATATTAGACACCTTCCAATTCAGGTACAATCCATCCTTCTTATGCAGGTCAAGTCTACTCCAGAGTTGATCACAATGATCCAAAAATGTGAATCCTTTTCCCCTGCACCACTCCTTAGCCACTCATCCAGCACCTCCTCCTCCTCTGTAATATGGACTTTTTTTCAAGATGTCACCATTTATTTCCCCACATTCTATATCTCCCATGTACTTCTTCACAGTAAACACTGATGCAAAATACTTGTTTCCTATCTCGCCCATCACCTGCAGCTCCACACAATGGCTGCCTTGCTGATCTTTGAGGGTCTCTATTTTCTCCCTAGTTAGCCTTTTGTTCTTCATGTATTTATAAAAGCCATTTGGATTATCTTTAACCCTATCTTCCAACGCTATCTCGCGTCCCTTTTTTTGCCTCCTGATTTCCCTCTTAATTATACTCCTACTGCCTTTATACTCAGAGGAGTTTTGGATTGGAATAAATGCAAAATATTACATCTTGATAAAACAAACGAAGGCAGGACTTACACTCATTACAAGTAAGGCGTTGAGTAGTGATATGGAACAAAGAGACCGAGGGCTTCATGTCTTTGAAGTTCGTGTTACATGTAGATAGGGTGGTTAAAAAGGTGTTCAAGCACACTTACCTTCAATGTTCACACCTTTGAGTATAGGAATTGGGACGGTATGTTCAGGTTGTACAGGATGTTGGTGAGGCCAGTTCTGGTTGTGCTGTTATAGGAAGGGTATCATTAAATCGGAGCAGGTTCAGAAGAGATTTACTGGAATGTTAATGAGAATGGAGGGATTGTGTTATCAGGAAAGGGTGGGACTTTTTTCACTGGAGTTTAGGAGGTTGAGGGGTGACCTTATTAAAAAGTTTATGCAATTATGAAGAGTGTAGATAAAGGTGAATGGCCGGGAGAGAGGGCAATTCAAAATTCGGGTGCATTCATTTTGAGAAGAGATGAGAAAGATTTGAGAAAAGACATTAGGGTTTAAAACAAAAATTATACGTATGAAATGAACTTCCAGAGGAAGTGGTAGCTGTGAATACAATTACAATATTTAAAAGACATTCAGATAAGTATGTAAATAGGAAATATTTGGATGGATGTGGACTAAACGGAGGCAGGTACAATTAGTTCAGTTTGGAATTATGGTCGGCATGGACTAGTTGGACCACAGGGCCTGTTTCCTTGCTGTATATCATTAGGACTCCAATTATCACTGTCTCCAAATTCCTCGATCCTCACAACTCTCCCGATCACTGTCACCTCATCCAGCCTCACAACTCTACCTTATTTATATAATTCCTCTCCAGCCACAGAACGCTCCCTATCTCTAATCTCCTCCAGTTTCTCAAACCTCTGCTACATGTGCCTTTCTTTAATTCCCGCCTTCAGGATACCCTCGTTCACTCCGATTGGTTGGAAGATAAACTGGTACTGCCTCGTGTACAAGTCCCACCCTCTGCCTCCTATTGGCCTGTGCTGACATCAATCTCCTGAGGCCCATTGTGAGGTGAGTGGTGGTATCCTACCTCTCTGCCCTGGGATGAGCTTCATCATTCACAGTGAATGGGGCAGTATCACAGAGCATGGGGCTGGGGGCTATTCAGCCCATTGGGGCTATACTCTCTCCCTCTGGAGATGCTGCAAATCTGTCCCAACTCCCCTCCCATTTGCCCTTAGCCCCCCAAACCTTTGCTTAAAAAGTAAAATTCCAAATCTGTTTATGAATAACTGCTGAATCTGTGTCCAGCTGCCATTCAGACTGTTCCAGCTGCTCAGAATTTACTGAATAAAATAATGTTCACATATTCACCCTGCATTAGTTGCCAATTACTTGAAAATAGTTACTAAAATTGTGACGCTGTTAACAATTCCTCTCTCTCTCTGCAAATTAAATACCTTGGAAACAAATCTGCACCTGGTCGAAATCATTGCTTAACATTCTTAGCTCCAAGGATAATTATCTGTGCTTCTGCTAGCTCTCCACAAAAGAGGAACACATCTTATTTTCATTTATTAGTGTCAGATGTACAGCACAGAAACAGACCTTTGGTCCAATTGGTCCATGCCAACTAGGAATCCTAAACTAATGGAGTCTCGTTTGCCAGCAATTGGTCCGTATCATTCGAAACACTTCGTATTCATGTACTCAATCGGATGCATTTTAAATGTTGTAATTCTATCAGCCTCCACTACTTCATCTGGCAGCTCATTCCACACATACACCATGCTCAGCTGGACACAGATTCAGCAGTTATTCATAAACATATTTGGAATTTTACTTTTTAAGCAAAGATTTGGGGGGCTAAGGGCAAATGGGAGGGGAGTTGGGACAGATTTGCAGCATCTCCAAAGGCCCCTTAGATCCCTTTTAAATTTTTGCCCTCTCAACTTAAGCCCATGTGCTCTTGTTTTGGACCCATCTAACCTGGGGGGAAAAGACTCCAGCTGTTCACCATATCCATGCCCCTCATGATTTTATAAATCTCCGTAAAATCACCTCTCAGTCTTTGACTCTCCAGGGCAATTAACCCCAGCCTATTCAGCCTCTCCCGATAGCTCAAATCCTCCAACCCTGGCAAAATTGTTGTAAATCTTGTCTGAACTCTTTCAAGATTCACAACACCCTTCCCAAAATAGGGAATTTTGAACTTAAAACAGAATTCCTGAATGGCTTAATCAATGTCCTGTCCAGCCACAATATGACGTCCCAGCTTCTGTATTCAATGCATTGACCAATAAATATAAATGTACCAAACGCCACCTTCACTAGCCTTCCTACCTGCAACACCAGTTTCAAGGAACAATTAACCTGCACACCATGGTTTCTTTGTTCAGCAACACTCCCCAGGATTTTACCATTAAGTGCATACGTCCCGCCCTGATTTGCCTTTCCAAAATACAACAGCTCACATTTATCTAAATTGAACTCCATCTGCCATTCCTTGCTCCTTTGGCCCATCTGATCAAGATCCCGTTGTATTCTGAACTAACCTTCTTCACTGTCCACTACACCTCCAATTTTGGTGTCTTCTGACCATACCAAGTCATTTGTTTAAGGACTCCATATCCAATCCTGCAGCACACTGCTGCTCACAGGCCTCCAGTCCACAAATCAACCCTCCGCCACCTACCTTCAAGCCAGTTTTGTATCCAAATGTCTGGTTCTCCCAACATTCAATGTTATCTAACCTTGCTAACCAGTCTGCTCAGTGTCCATATAGATAACGTCCACAGTCTGCCTTCAAAAAAACTCAATCAAGTTAGAGAGAGAGAATTTCCCCCACACAAAGCCACGTTGACTATCACTAATCATTCCTCGTCTTTGCAAATACATGTAAATCCTATCCCTCAGAATCCCTTCCAACAACTTGCCTGCCACTGACGTCAGGATGACTGTCCTCTTGCTCCCTGGCCTTTCCTTACTACTTTTTTAAATAATGGCACACATCTTCCAACCTCACCTGTCATAAACGATGATATAAATATCTCAGGGAGGGGCACTGCTATCACTTTCCTAGCTTTCCACAAGTTTCTGGGATACACCTTGCTACGATTTAAGACATCCAGTACGACCTCCTCTGTATTATGGACACTTTTCAAGTTATCACTATTATTTCTCCAAACTCTCTAGAACAGAATAGCATAGTATCTCTCCCACTTCCTGTTATTCCATAGATGGCCTCCTTGATCTTTAAGGTGTCCTATTCTCTGCCTGGTTATTCTTTTATCCTTAATGTATTTGAAAAATCTCTTTGGATTCTTCTTAAACTATTTCCTAGAGATATGTCATTTCCCCTTTTTACTCTCCTGATTACCCTCGAGTATATTCAGTAAAAACGTGATCCTGTACTCTCATTCCTCTGCTTCTGCCATATGTGCTCCCAAGAGAAGCAATTCCACTCCAGGACATCGCAGAAAGGTTTCCTACTTCAAGCACCACATCTCCCTTCCACGTGATCAACAATGCCCTTCAATGCATATCCTCCACTTCCTGCACCTTCACCTTTACACCACCCCTCCAACCACAAGAAGAATTTAATCCACCGGTCCTCACTTGCCACCCCACTTATCACCAGATAAAGCGACTTTTCCGCTACCTACAGTCAGATCCCACCACCAGGAATATATTTCCCTCCCTAGCCCTTTCTATGGTCCGCAGAGACCATGGGAATTTTGGTGCTGATGTGCTGTCCTACGGATACCTCAGTCACTCACCCTGCCAAATGGCCTAGTGATATTTTGGCTAAACGGATAATCCAGACACCCAGATAAAGTTCTGGAGCTCTGGGTGTGAAGCCTGCTACGGCAGATGGTGGAATGTGAATTCGATAAAAAATTTGGAATTAGGAATCGATGAAAGACTATGAATCCATTGTCGATTGTTGCGAAAAAAAACCCCATCAGATTCACTAATATTCTTCAGGGAAGTAATCTGCCATCCTTACCAGGTCTGGCCTACGTGTGACTCCAGACCCACAGCAATGTGACTGTCCTTTGGGCCCAGCCAGTGACACCCGCATCCTGGGAATGAATAAAAAAGGTCAAGTCTTGTATACAACCATACTATTCTTACAGATAAGTGATGTATTTATACATTTGCTTCTCAATTCCCCGCTGACTATTGGGGAAGGGGTGAGGAGGGGTCAATAGTACAATCCCAGTAAGAAGATCATCCCTTATTTCTCAGTTCCACCTGTACAACTTGCCTGGATGTACTCCCAGGAATACCCTCTTGAAGCCCAGCTGTAATGTTATCCCTAATCAAAAATACCTCTTCCCCCTGCTCTGTTGCCCCCTTTCTATCTTTGCTATAGCATCTATACACCGGAATATTAAGCTGCTAGTCCTATCCATCCCTGAGTCATGCCTCTGTAATTGCTATAATATCCCAGTGCCATGTTCAAAACTATGCTCTGAGCTCATCTGCCCGACCTATCGGGCCTCCTGCATTGAAATAAATGCAGTGTAACTGCTCAGTCCTACCTCGTTCTCTGCCATGCCTTTGCCTGCCTTGACTGTTTGACATCTGAACTGTATCAGCCTCAGACTTAGCTCTTTCCTCACTTTCTCTTTTGGTTTACCCACATTCCTTCACTATTTTAATGCCTCCTGAATAGCACAAGCAACTCTTCCTTTCCAGTGCCGGGACAATCCATCCTTCTGATGGATTTCAATTCTACCCCACAAGAGATTCAAATGATCCAACAATGTGAACTCTTCTATTCCAATGTCATTGATACCAATAAACAACAGCTCCCCCCCAAAAAAAAATGGTTATTGTCCCCTTTAAGATTATTCTGCTCTCTCTGAGGCATCCTTACACAAAAATTACACATTCGAATAATAAACCTTACACTCAACAGGTCATCATAAAAGGATTACATGACACATTGAATAGACAATAGACAATAGGTGCAGGAGTAGCCATTCAGCCCTTCAAGCCTGCACTGCCATTCAATATGATCATGGCTGATCATTCCTAATCAGTATCCTGTTCCTGCCTTATCTCCATAACCCTTGATCACACTATCCTTGAGAGCTCTATCAACTCTTTCTTAAATGAATCCAGAGACTGGGCCTCCACTGCCCTCTGGGGCAGAGCATTCCACACAGCCACCACTCTCTGCGTGAAGAAGTTTCTCCTTATCTCTGTCCTAAATGGTCTACCCCGTATTTTTAAGCTGTGTCCTCTGGTTCAACACTCACCCATCAGCGGAAACATGTTTCCTGCTGCCAGAGTGTCCAATCCTTTCATAATCTTATATGTCTCAATCAGATCCCCTCTCAGTCTTCTAAACTCAAGGGTATCCAAGCCCAGTCGCTTCAGTCTTTCAGTGTAAGGTAATCCCGCCATTCCAGGAATTGACCTTGTGAACCTACGCTGCACTCCCTCAATAGCCAGAATATCTTTCCTCAAATTTGGAGACCAGAACTGCACACAGTACTCCAGGTGTGGTCTCACCAGGGCCCTGTACAGCTGCAGAAGCACCTCATTGCTTCTATACTCAATTCCTCTTATTATGAAGGCCAGCATGCGATTAGCCTTCTTCACTACCTGCTGTACCTGCATGCTGGCCTTCATTGACTAGTGTACAAGAACAACCAGGTCTCTCTGTACTGCCACTTTGCCTAAATTGATTCCATTGAGGTAGTAATCTGCCTTCCTGTTCTTGCCACCAAAGTGGATAACCATACATTTATCTATTGTCTATTAACATTTACTGAGATTACCATCTGAATGTCCACCTATAATATCCTGTAATACAAGTTTACAAAATCTGTCACTCTCAGTTCAAGTTAGAAACTCACACCATCCCCTCCTCGTGGCCCAGGATTACTGTACATATGACCCTTGAGGACATCAGCAGTCAACTCAGGGGGAAATCTGTGGGTTTCTAGGAGATTCCAACTTGAGATCCCATGTGACTGAACACAGCAGTCCTTTGACACATTGGAGAAAATGACCCAAGCGTCAGTGAGATATGGGGAACAAGAATGACTTTCTTTTCTTTCATTCCGTGCTGCCGCTCTGCCTCATCAATAAGACATGGGTGTGAAAGGCTAATGCCTAACGATGGGCAAGTTGTCTCCATCCTGACCAATGGGTAGGAAGATCCTCTCAATCACTCCAAAGCGTATCCCTAAAAAGATAGCAACTCTGCCTGCTTCCCACTGCCCAGTGCTCCCAGTAAACGTTTGGATGAATGGGAAGGGGGAATATCTCATAGAAAAGGCATAACTGTAAAGGTCTAAGAGGATTATGAAAAGAGAGATGCACAGGAGAAGGGGGCAACAAGTTGCCAGATGGGGTGTAACTTGGGAAAATGGGAAGTTGCTCATTTTGGAGGAGATAATAAAAGAACAAAGTACTATTTAAATGGTAGAAACTGTAGAAAGCTGCACCACAAAGGGACCAGGGGTAATTGTTCAGGAAACACAGAAAGCTACCACACAGTTACAACAGGGAATCAGGAAGGGGAATGGAACGTTTTGTTTCAAAGGTGTTCAGTATGAGAGTTTGGAGTATATACCTGAGAGTAACATATGGAAGTGCTGGTGACACCACCATATCTGCAGTAACGAGAGCAGTTTTGGTCCCTTTAAATAAGGAAATGTGTCACTTTATTGGAGGCATTTCAAGGAAAATTCAATTAGATGATCCCTGGTTTGGAGGGATTATCTTTTAAATAAAGGCTGGAAAGGTTGGGACTCTACTCACTGGATTGTGGAGAAAGAGTGGTGATCTCATTGAGACAGATGGGATTCTTAAGGGGTTTGACAGGATAAATACTGAGAGGATGTGTCTGAGCGTAAATACTGAGAGGGGAGTCTGAAATCAGATTCTGAGTCATGGAATCAAGGGTTCTGTTTTGGATTCATCAAGATAAGGCAACACAGACGCGGGTAAGGGGTTTCAGTGGCAATGGAGCTGGGGTGAGGTGGAGAAAAGCAATGTTTAAGAGATTGGAATTCCTGGTGTTGTGATTGTGTGGATGTATGATCAGAAGGTCACCTTGGGATCAGATATAACAGCAATATTGTGAAGAGTGTCATTTTGCCTCAGAGAGTTCCCAGTGGGAGGGAGGGGCTCAGCAGAAAGGTAAAGGTAAGGCAATGGGTTTAACCGTGACAATGTTTCATTGGAGGAAACTGCAGCTAATCGAGTAGTGGCAATGTGGTAAGCAGTTTGGTAACTGAGTAACAGTGGAGTAATGGAGAGGGATGATGGGGAGGGAGAACTGGGTATCGTCAGTGTACATGTCAAACCTAACACAGTGTTTTTGGACGATATCACCTCCTGGCACTATGTACGTGAGATACAGGAGAGACCAAGGATAGATCGTTGAGGGACACCAAATGCAAGGAATTCAGAAAGGAAAGGGAGAGTGGAGATGGAGCAGGATTTTCCAACAACGGTGAGGTCAAATATTAGTTTTCCACAGAATGGGAGAGAAGGACATAACCAAAAAATACCAACAGACAGAACAAGGAACAATATCTATGAATTGGCGAAGGGGAGTGATGAGGCGGCAGCGGAGGAAAGAGAGTTGGAAAGTGAGTTTACCGAGATTAGGGAAAAGGGTCAAGGTGAGCTCTGATAAGGCTTGACAAGAGACTGGAGAAAGATGTAGGTTTAGGATAAAAACCAGGAACACCACGTGAGGCAGTTTGGCTCAGTGGGCTAGTGGGAGGGAGGGAAGCAGCAGATCGGATTATCTCAGTCTTAGTGACAGAGAAACTCCATGAGCTCTTCACTCGTTGTTGGAGGGGAGGATGGAGGAGACAGGATGATGGACAGTGTTTTACAAAGAAACAAAACCAGGGTAAGTGATATTTAAAATGAGTGAACAAACCTGATGTATTTAACTTTTATCCAGAATATTAAAACAAATGACTGAAGTCCTGGTTCGAATCCCGTCTTGGCAGATGGTGGAATCTGAATTCAAGAAAAAAAAACAATGTATTAGGAATCTTCTGATCTCCATGAAACCATTGTCAATGGCCAAAAAAATCCTGCCAATCTGACAGTGGCCCAGCCAGCTGCTCACTGTATTAATCACTGCAAAGTCTCAACAAAGGAATGAAACTGGATGGACCAGTTGGCAGCTAACAAGGCACCAGAAATTACAACCACAGATTCAGCCCTCTCAATGGTGCAACGTCCTCCTCACTAACATATGGTTTTTGGTGCCACAATGTGGAGAGCTGTACCTCAGACTAGTCAAGGAACAGCCTGACATAGTCATATTCACGGAATCATCCCTTACAAATAATGACCAGACACCACCATCACCATCCCTAGATATCGAGAGTGTGGTGCTGGAAAAGCACAACAGGTCAGGCAGCATCCGAGGAGCAGGAGAATCGACGTTTCGAGACACAGCCCTTCATCACCCTGACCTGCTGTGCTTTTCCAGCACCAGACTCTTGACTCTGATCTCCAGCATCTGCAGTCTTCACTTTCTCCTGAAATCTCTGGATATGTCCTGTCCACCGGCAGGACAGACCAGGCAGAGGTGGTGGCACAGTGTTGTACAGACAGGGAGGATTTGCCCTGGGAGTACACAGCATTGGCTCCGGAGACCAGGAAGTCTCATGGCTCCTGCTGATTACCACGTCCCGTCCTCCCTTGGCTGATGGATCAGTTCTCCTTCATGTTGAACAACATTTGGAGGAAGCACTGAGGAAGTAAAATGGTATCAAATGTACTCTGGGTACAGGATTTCAATGTCCACAATCGAGACTAGCTCTGCAACAGATTTACTGACAGAGCTGGTCAGATCCTAAAGGATATAGCTGCTCAACTGAATCTGCAGCGGGTGGTGAGGGAACCAACAAGAGTGTAAAACATACTTGATCTCATTGTTATGAATTGACCAGCAGCAGATACATCTGGCCATGACAGTATCAGTAAGAGCGACCATCACACATTCCTTTCGGAGACAAAGTCTTGCCTTAAAGTTGAGAAAAACCTCCACTGTGTTGAGTGGCACTATCACCGTTCTAAATGGGACAGACTTCGAAGAGATGTAGGATCTCAAACTGGGTATCTCTGAGGCACTGTGGGACATCAACAGCAGCAGAACTGTACTCCAGCACAATCTGTAATCTCATGGGTTTGTAAATCCTGCTCTCACCCATCACAATGGACAGGAAAGGAGGGCATGCCATGAGCAGCACCAGGCAGTCCTAAAAATGAAGTGCCAACCTGGTGAAGCTACCAAACAGGACCATTTGCAAAAAGCATCAGCAGCAAGCAACAGAGCTAAACGATCCTACATCCAATGGAACAGATTGGAGCTCTGCAGTTCTGCCACACCCAGTTGTGAACGGTGATGGACAATTAAACAACTCACTGGAGGAAGCATCACAGATATTCCCACCCTTACTGATGGAGGGGCCTCACACATCCATGCACCAGATAAGATGACAGCATTTGCAGCAATCTTCAGCCAGAAGTGCAAAGTGGGATGATCCATCTCAGCCTTCTCCAGTGGTTTCCAACATCACAGATGTGAGTTTTAAGCCAGTTCGATTCAGTTTGAATAACATCAAGAAATGGTTAAGTAGTGCAAAGGCTACGGGCCCTGCCAATATTCTGGCAATAATACTGATGGCTTGTGCTCCAGAACTTGCCACCAACCAAGCCACGTACCGCTCCAGCACTGGCATCTACCGACAATGTGGAACATTGCCCAGGGATGTTCAACACAAAAACACAGGGCAATCCAACCCAGGAAAATTCCCTCTATCAGTCCACACTCGATCAGCAGTAAAGTGATGGAAGATGTCATCAACAGGGCTATCAAGCAGCAGCTGCTCAGCAACAGCCAGCTGAGTGACACTCATTTTAGGCTCCACCAGGGCCACTCAGCTCCCGATGGTGTTACCGCCTGATTCACAATCTGGCAACCAGCTGAATCCGAGAGGTGAGGTGAGAGCGACAGCCCAGTCCCACTCCAAGATCACTATTTATAGCTGATTCTACCCTTGTATCAGCTCATATACTCTCATCCACCTTGTGTTATCTCTAGACTTCATTATCCAAACACACTCCTGGCCAGCTGCCCACATTCAACCTCCCTGTAATCTCAAGAAACCCTATATCTCTGCTGCCCAAGTACTCCCTCGTACCAAAATTTGTCGATCCATCAAAAGGCTCCTATTCATAATCAACAACATAGAGCCACAGAGATGTACAGCATGGAAACAGACCCTTCAATCCAACCCGTCCATGCCGACCAGGTATCCCAATCCAATCTAGTCTCACCTGCCAGCATCCGGCCCACATCCCTCAATTTAAAATTCTCACCCTTGATTTAATTCCTGGTTGTGATCATCCCTAGCTCGCTGCAACAAACACCCTTTGAGATCTCAGCAACCCATTCTGTTCGAGACTCCCAATGATCAGTTAATTCATTACCGACCTGTGTGGCTGCTTTTACAGTTGCCAAAGCAAAAAGGTCTGAAATTCACAGCTAAAACCTCACAGATCTGCTTTCCTCCTTTAGACATTCCTCAAAACCTGCTTATTTGGCAATGCTTTTGGTCACCTGATCTAATATCATCCTTCTCTGGCCTTATGTCTAAAGTTCCCAATAATATTTTTGTGAAATTATAAGCAGGATAACAAAACTACAAACTGTTCTTTAATTGGACATTATCTTGAAATCATCACTGTTGCTGTAATGAATACTCTGTAATGTCTCTTACCCAACCACATTGTAGGAGCACCTTCACCACACAAACTGCAGCTGTACAAGAAAGTCAAACATCACCCTCTCCACAGGCAACAGGGCTTTGGCATTAATCACTGGTATGTGTGGAAGGAGACACAGTTGATATTTCAGGGAGTGCAAAATGGATTACAGGGAATGAAAATGGTGCAGAATTTGATAGTTAGAAATGGAAGGAAAATGCACTTGCTTATTGGAAAAAAATAATTCTTGACTGTCAAAGATTTTCCAGAAAAAAATTAATAAGCAGCACATGGTCAGGGGCTGTGCGGCAGTGAAAAATAAACTTACAAAAATGTCTGTAAAAGTAATAGTAAAATATTAAACAGACCAAATATACACGCATTGTTTGAGACTGAGGAAGCTCGATATTGACAAAGTGGTCATGAGGGAGCCCAGAGATGAAGCAGAGCTGTATAAGCTGTTATGATCCCACATAGAGATGTATAGCACCAACACAGACCCTTCGGTCTAACTCATCCATGCCAACCAGGTATCCGAACCTAATCTATTCCCATTTGCCAGCACTTGGCCCATATCCCTGTAAACGCTTCCTAATCATATCATGTGTCTATTTAGATGCCTTTAACATGTTTTAATTGTACTAGCCTCCACCACTTCCTCTGGCATTCATTCCACCCACTGCATGAAAGAGTTGTCCTTTAGGCCCCTTTGAAATTTTCTCCGTTCACCCTAAATGCCCTCTACATCTGGACACCACCACTCCAGGGTAAATACCTTGTTCATTTACTCTATTCATGCCCCTCATGATTGTATAAACCTCCATCACATCACCACTCAGCCTATGGCACTCCAGGGAAAACAGCCCCAGCCTTTTATGCCTCACCCTACAGCTCATATCCTCCAACCGCAACAACATCCTTGTAATTCTTTTTTGAAACCTTTCAAGTTTCACAGAACCCTTCTGATAGGAGGCAGGCCAGAACTGCACACAATATTCCAAAAGTGGCCTAACAAATGTCCTGTACAGCAACATGACCTCCCACATCCTATACTCAATGCTCGAACCAATGAAGGAAAATATACTGAACACCTTCTTCATCATCCTATCGACCTGCAACTTGACTTGCAAAGACTATGAACCTGCAGTCCAAGGTCTCTTTGTTCCGCAAACGTCTCCAGGGCCTTGCCATTCAGTGTGAAAGTCCTGCTCTGATTTGCTTTTCCAAACTGCAGCACCTCATATTTATCTAAATTAAACCCCATCTGATCAATATCTCATTGTAATCTGAGGTAACCTTCTTCATTATCTACAATACCTCCAATTTTGTATGACCTGCAAACTCATTTACGATACCAAATCATTTAAATGAATGGTGAAACAAATCCAGAAATAAACATCCATTTCTCTGAGTTTGAATGTGCTCTGTGTAAATCCTGCCCAATGACTCTGTACCAGAGACAGGCTGCACCTGCGCCTGGCTGCACCTTGCCCCCTACAAAGCTGGTGGCTCCGCACGTGTCCAGTGAATTTTTGCCCCAAATAAAGATGGTGGCGCGCACTCATGCCTGCAGCCACACTGAGGCAATTCCCCGTTTACTGAAAACACGAGACTGGGACGTTCAACTTTGTGTTTTCCGACGTGCACATTTTGTTTGTAAAACCTTTCCGCTCATACAGAATCGCTCTCACCTCCTGCAGTTCCACAGACAGCCTTGATTGCTGTGGGTACCTATTCTCTGCCTGGTTACTCGTTTGTCCTTAGTGTATTTGTACAATCACTTTGGATGCTCCTTAAACCTATTTCCTAAAGCTATCTCATGTCTCCTTTTTGCCCTCCTAGTTTACCTCGAGTATACTCCTACTGCCGCTACACTCCTCTCGGGATTCACACAAACACAGCTCTCTGTACCTGCCATATCCCTCCTTCATTTTCACGACCAGGCCCTCAATTTCTTTCGTCAGGCAGCATTCTCTACACCTACCAGCCTTGGCCTTAACAGGAACATACTGTCTATATACTCTCATTGTCGCAGGCCTATGGAGGCAATGGCAGATGAGGACAGAGAAGCAATCATTCTCAGTAAAGAGGTAATGTTGGGAAAGATAACAGCCTAAAGGTAGTTGGGTGTCCTGGCCTTGATGGAATGCATCCCAGGGACTAAAAGAGATGTTTGGCGGGGATGGAGGGGGGGGGGGGGGGTGCGGGGGTGGGGGGTGCGGCAGAGAGAGAATAACACATTGACCTCGTGATAATTCACTAAAATTTGTTGGATGTCTGCTTTTGACAGACTGGAAGCTGCCAATGTGGTGCCACTATTTTTCAAAAAGGATCCGATGGCTTAACTTCTGTAGTGGAGAAAATGCTTGAACCTCTCAAGGAAGTAGTGGTGAGATATCTGGGTAGAAATTGTCTCATTGAGCAGACACAGCATGGATTCATGAAAGACAGGTCACGTTTAACGCGTTTATTAGAATTACTTGAGGATACGACAAGTGCGTTGGACAAGGGGGACTCGGTGGATGTGGTGTACCTGGATTTCCAGAAGGCATTCGATAAGTTGCCACATAAAAGGCTGCTGAATAAGGTAAACATGCATGGCATTGTGGGTAATTATCATTGATACAGGATCAGTTAACCAACAAAAAGTAAAGAATGGGGATAAATGGGTGTTTGGATTGGTGTTGGCACTACAACTGTTTGCAATTTACACAAATGTTTTGGAGTTGAGGACCAAGTGTACGGTGTCAGAGTTCACATTTGATACAAAGATGAGGTAGAGCAATGTCTGCAGAGGCCACTGTCAGTCTGCACAGGGATACAGATCAGTTATGTGAGTGGGTAAGGATCTGGCAGATGGAGTTCAATGTTGGGATATGTGAGGTCATCCATTTTGGTCGGACTAACAACAAACTGGATGATGAAATGGTGAAAACGTGCAGCAGGCTGCTGTGCAGAGGGAGCTGGGTGTCCTTGTGCATGAATCACAGGAAGTTGGTTTGCAGGTGCAGCAGGTAATTAAGGCAGTGAAGGGAATATTGTCCTTCCTTGCTAGAGGGATGGTGATGCTGCAGCTATACAGGGTGCTGGGGAGGCCACACCTGGAGTACTGTGTACAGGTTTGGTCTCCTTACTTCAGGAAGGATGGACTGGCACTGGAGGGAGTACAGAGGAGGTTCACTAGTTTGAGTTGGGAGTTGAGAGGGTTGGTGTATGTGGAGAGATTGAGAAAACTGGTTCTATAGTCATTGTAATTTAGAAGAATGGGATGTTGGAGAGGAAACAATAAAATTATGAAGGGAGTAGATAAGACAGATGCAGGGAGGCTATTTCCACTGGGGGGGGGGGGGTCAAATAACAGAGCAATATCTCAAAATAAGGGGGAGCAGATTTAGGACTGAGTTCAGGAGCAGGTTCTTCAGCTAAAGGGTTGTGAATCTGTGGAATTCCCTGCCGAGTGCAGTTGACGTTATTAACTTGAATGCCTTTAAGGAAAAATGTAGATTTGTGAACAGGAAAAGAATTAAGGGTTTTGGTGAGAGAGCAGGAATGTGGAGCTGAGGCCATGAGAAGATCAGCCCTGATCTTGTTGAATGGCAGAGCAGGCTTGAGGGGGCAGGTGAATGTTCTTGCCTTGTGCCATCAAAATTGGCCTTTGTCCAATTCAGAACCTTAACTTTTAGATCTGATATATTATTTTCTATAACTATTTTAAAAATAGTAGAATTATCAGAGAATCCCAACAGTGTGGAAACAGGTCATTCAGCCTATCACATTGATACTGACCCTGAGAGCCTCTTAACCTCCCGCTGTAACATTGCATTTCCCAGGGCTACCCAACGTACACATCCCTGAACATTATGGGCAATTCAGCCTGGACAATCCACCCAACCTGCACATCTTTGGACTGTGGGAGGAAACCAGAGGGACCAGACGAAATCCATGCAGAAAACCCTAATAAGATGATCATCCCTTTCTTATTTCCCAGTTCCACCTAAATAACTTCACTGGGCGTACTCCCAGGAATATCCTCCCTAAGAAAAAACATAATGCTATCCCAAATCAAAAATGCCACTCCCCCTCCTCTCTCGTCCCCCTTTCTATTCTTCTTATAGCATCTATACCCTGGAACATTAAGCTACCAGGCCTATCCATCCCTGAGTGATGCCTCTGTAATTGCTATAATATCCGAGTGCCATGTTCAAAACCATACCCTGAGCTCATCTGCCTTCCCTGTCAGGCCTCTTGCATTGAAGTAAATGCAGTTCAACTGCTCAGTCCGACTTCAGTTTGTGCCTTGCCCTTGCCTGCCTTGACTATTTGATTTCTGAACTGTACCAGCCTCAGACATATCTCTTTCCTCACTATCTTCTTGGGTTTACACCCACTCCCTCACTGGTTTAATGCCTCCCGAGTATCACCAGCAAGTCTCCCTGCCTAGACATTAGACACCTTCCAATTCAGGTACAATCCATCCTTCGTATGCAGGTCAACTCTACTCCAGAGGAGATCACAACGATCCAAAAAACGTGAATCCTTTTCCCCTGCACCAGCTCCTTAGCCACTCATTGAGCACCTCCTCCTCCTCTGTAATATGGACATTTTTCAAGATGTCACCATTTATTTCCCCACATTCTATATCTCCCATTTACTTCTTCACAGTAAACACTGATGCAAAATACTTGTTTCCCTATCTCGGCCATCGCCTGCAGCTCCACACAATGGCTGCCTTGCTGATCTTTGAGGGTCTCTATTTTCTCCCTAGTTAGCCTTTTGTTCCTCATATATTTACAAAAGCCCTTTGGATTATCCTTAACCCAATTCGCCAAAGCTATCTCACGTTCCTTTTTTGCCTCCTGATTTCCCTCTTAATTATACTCCTACTGCCTTTATACTCAAAAATTTTTTGGATTGGAATAAATGCAAAATATAACACCCTGACAAAACAAACGAGGGTAGGACTTACACTCAAGAAAGGTACGGCCTTGAGTAGTGATATGGGAACAAAGAGACCAAGGGGTTCATGTCTTTGAAGTTTGTGTCAAATGTAGACAGGGTGGTTAAGAAGGTGCGTAGCACACTTACCTTCATTGTTCAGACCTTTGAGTACAGGAGTTGGGACGTTATGTTGAGGATGTACAGGACGTTGAAAAGGCCTCTTCTGGAACACACTGTCCAGTTCTGGTTGTGCTGTTATAGGAAGGATATTATTAAATTGGAGGAGGTTCAGGAGAGATTTACCTGCATGTTGCCATGAATGGAGGGATTGTGTTCGAAGGAGAGGCTGGATAGGCTGGAATTTCTTCACTGGCGTGCACGAGGTTGAGGGGTGACCTTATTAGAGGTTTATAAAATCAGAAAGAGTGTAGATAAGGTGAATGGACGAGGGAGAAGGGGATTCAAATCTCGGGTGCATTCATTTTGAGAAGAAATGAGAAAGGTTTCAGAAAAGACATTAGGTTTTTTTTTAAAATGTATATGTGTGAAATGAACTTCCAGAGGAAGTGGTAGCTGTGAATACAATTACAATATTTAAAAGATTAGTACATAATTAGGAAATATTTGGATGGATGTGGACAAGTACACTTAGTTCAGTTTGGAATTATGGTTGGCATGGACTGGTTGGACCACAGGGCCTGTTTCCTTGCTGTATAACATTATGACTCTAATCCTCACTAACTCTAAATTCCTCCATCCTCAACTCTCCCGATCACTGTCACTTCATCCAGCCTCACAACTCTTCCTTATTTATATAATTCCTCACCAGCCACAGAACGCTCCCTATCTCATGTCCTCCAGTTTCTCAGATCTCTGCTACATGTGCCTTTCTTTAGTTCCAGCCTTGAGGATGCCCTCATTCACTCCGATTGGTTGGAAGACAAACTGGTACGACCTGGTCCTCTAGTACTGCTCTCTGCCCCCTATTGGCCTGCGCTGACATCAATCACAAGAGACCCATTGTGAGGTGAGTGGTGGGATCCTCCCTCTATCTGCCATGGGATGAGGTTCATCATTCACAGTGAATGGGGCAGTATCACAGAGCACAGGGGCTGGGGGCTATTCAGCCCGTTGGGACTGTACTCTCTCCCTCTGGAGATGTTGCACATCTGTCCCAATTCCCTTCCCATTTGCCCATAGCCCCCCCAAATCTTCCCCTGAAAAGTAAAATTCCAAATCTGTTTATGAATAACTGCTGAGTCTGTGTCCAGCTGCCAATCAGACTGTTCCAGATGCTCAGACCTTACTGAATAAAATAATGTTCACATATTATTTGCCAATTACCTGAAAATAGTTACTAAAATTGTGACATTGTTAACAATTCCCTTCTCTCTGCAAATTAAATATCCTAGACACAAATTTGCAGCTGGTCAAACTCACTGCTTAACCTTCTCAGCTCCAAATACAATTATCTGTGCTTCTGCTAGCTCTCTACAAAAGAGGAACACATCTTATTTTCATTTATTCGTGTCATAGAGATGTACAGCACAGAAACAGACCTTTGGTCCAATTTGTCCATGCCAACTAGGAATCGTAAACGAATGGAATCCTAATCCCAGCTATTGATCCGTATCCCTCGAAACCCTTCCTATTCATGGACCCAATCAGATGCCTTTCAAATGTTGTAATTGTATCAGCCTCCACTACTTCATCTGGCAGCTCATCCAATACACACACCACACACAGCTTGAAAACTTTGCTCCTCAGATCCCTTTTAAATCTTTGCTCGCTTGACTAAAGCCCATGTGATCTTGTTTTGGAACCACCTAACCTGGGGGGGAAAGACCCTGGCTGTTCACCTTATCCATGCCCCTCATGATTTTACAAATCTACATGAAGTCACCTCTCAATCTTTGACTCTCCAGGGAAATTACCCCCAGCCTCTCCCTGTAGCCCAAATCCTCCAACCCTGGCAAAGTCTTTGTCAATCTTGTCTGAACTCTTTCAAGATTCAGAACATCCTTCCCAGAACAGGGGATTTTGAACTTAAAACAGAATTCCTGAAATGGCTTAATCAATTTCCTGTCCAGCCACAATATGATGTCCCAGCTTCTGTATTCAATGCATCGACCAATAAATATAAGCATTCCAAACACCACCTTCACTAGTCTGCCTATCTGCGACTCTACTTTCAACGAACAATGAATCTGAACTCCATGGTCTCTTTGTTCAGCAACACTGCGAAGGACTTTACCATTAAGTGTAGAAGTCCTGCCCTGATTTGCCTTTCCAAAATGCAGCACCTCGCATTTGTCTAAATTGAACACCGTCTGCCATTCTTTGCTCCAATGGCCCATCTGATCAAGATCCTGTTGTATTCTGAACTGACCTTCTTCACTGTCCACTAAACCTCCAATTTTGGTGTCTTCTGTAAACCCACTGACTATATCTCATATATTCACATCCAAGTCATTTATTTGAGGACCGAATATCCATTCCTGCAGGACAATGCTGCTCACAGGCCTCCAGTCCGCAAAGCAACCCTCCATCACCATCCTCTGCCTCGTACCTTCAAGCCAGTTTTGTATCCAAATGGCTAGTTCTCCCAACATTCCATGTTATCTAACCTTGCTAACCAGTCTGCTTTGTGGAACATAGTTAAGTGTCCACATGGACAACGTCCACAGTCTGCCTTCATCAATCATCTTTGTCACATCTTCAAAAAAACTCAAGTTAGAAAGAGAGAATTACTCACACAAAGTCATGTTGACTATCCTTAATCTTTCCTGGTCTTTCCAAATACATATAAATCCTATCCCTCAGAATTCCTTCCAACAACTTGCCTACCACTGACTTCAGGCTGCCTGTTCTCTTGTTCCCTGGCCTTTCCTTACCACCTTTTTTAAAATAACAACACCTGTCTTCCAGCACCTCACCTGTCACAAACGATGATATAAATACCTCAGGGAGGGGCACTGCTTTCCTAGCTTTCCACAAATTTCTGGGATACACCTGATCAGGACCTAGGGATTTATCCACCTTGATGCCATTTAAGACATCCAGTACCACCTCCTCTGTAACATGGACACTTTTCAAGTTATCACTGTTGGTAACTATCAAGTTCTCCAAACTCTCTAGAACAGAGTAGCATCGTATCTCTCCCACCTCCTGTTGTTCCACAGATGGCCTTCTTGATCTTTAAGAAGTTGTATTCTTTGTCTGTTTTTTCTTTTATCCTTGATATATTTGTAGAATCGCTTTGGATTCTACTTAAACCATTTCCTAGAGATATTTCATGTTCCCTTTTTGCTCATCTGATTTCCCTTGAGTATATTCCTGTAAAAACATGAACCTGTACTCCCAATTCCTCCGCCTCTGCCATATCTGCTTCCAGGAGAAGCAATTCCACTCCAGGACATCCCAGAAAGGATTCCTATTTCAAGGACTGCATTTCCCTCCCACGTGATCAACAATGTCCTCTAATGCATATCCTCCACTTCCTGTACCTCCACCTTTCCCCCCACCCCTCCAACCACAATAAGAATATAATCCACCGGTCCTCACCTGCCACCCCACGAATCTCCAGATACAGCGCATTAACCTCTGCAATTTCCGCTACCTACAGTCAGACCCCACCACCAGGGATATATTTCCCTCCCCAGCCCTTCCACAGAGACCATGGGATATTTGGTGCTGATGTGCTGCCCCACTGATACCTCAGTCACTCACCCTGCCCAATGGTCTAGTGATACTATCACTAGATGGATAATCCAGACACCCAGATAACGTTCTGGGGCTCAGAGTTTGGATCCCGTCACAGCAGACAGTGGAATGTGAATTCAATAAAAATGTGGAAGTAAGAATCTATTGAAGACCATGAATCCATTGTTGATTGTTGCAAAAGAAAACCCATGAGATTCACTAATATCCTTCAGGGAAGGAATCTGCCATCCTTACCTGGTCTGGCCTACATGTGATTCCAGACCCACAGCAACGTGGTTGAATCTTAACTGCCCTTGAGGCCCAGCCAGTGACACCCTCATCCTGTGAATGAATTAAAAAAGGTCAAGTCTTGTATACAATCATACTATTCTTACAGATAAGTGATCTGTTAGTAAATTTGCTTCTCAATTCCCGGCTGACTATTTATTTCTCAGTTCCACCTGTACAACTTGCCTGGATGTACTTCCAGGATTATCCTCCTGAAGCCCAGCCATAATGTTATCCCTCATCAAAACCATCTCACCCCCCTGCTCTGTTGCCCCCTTTCTATCCTTGCTATAGCATCTATACCTTGGAACATTAAGCTGCTGGTCCTAACCATTCCTAAGTCATACCTCTGTAATTGCTGTAATATCCCAGTGCCATGTTCAAAACCATACCCTGAGCTCCTCTGCCTGACCTATCGGGCCTCCTGCATTGAAATAAATGCAGTGTAACTGCTCAGTCCTACCTCATTCTGTGCCTTGCCCTTGCCTGCCTTGACTGTTTGACGCCTGAACTGTACCAGCCGCAGACTTGGCTCTTTCCTCACTCTTTTGAGTTTACCTCCATTCCTTCACTGGTTTAATGCCTCTTGAATAGAACTAGCAACTCTTCCCTTTCAGTGCAGGTACAATCCATCCTTCTGATGAAGGTCGATTCTACCCCACAAGAGATTTGAATGATCCAACAATGTGAACTATTCTATTCCTATGTCATTGATAGCAATAAACAACAGCCTCCCCTCAAAATGGTTATTCTCCCCTTTAAGAATATTCTGCTCCCTCTCCGAGGCATCCTTGTACAAAAATTACACATTCGAATAATAAACCTTACACTCATCACATCATTATAAAAGGATTACATAACACATGATGGTTTGGGGAGACCTTTTGAGAGAATGTGATGATTCAAAGGAGAATTTTTAAGCAGCAAATAGGATTGATCTGGAACGCAATACTCACAATGCGAATATCCAGGTCCTGATGTACTGAGTAATTCAGAGTTTGGCAGAACATTTACTGAGATTACCATCTGAATGTCCACCTGTAATATCCTGTAATACAAGTTTATAAAATCTGTCACTCTCAGTTCAAGTTAGAAACCCACACCATCCCCTCCTCCTGGCGCAGGATTACTGTACATAGTTACAACAGGTCATCAGGAAGGGGAATGGAATGTTTTGTTTAGAGGGTTTTCAGTATGAGAGTTTGGAGTATATACCTGAGAGTAACGTGAGGAAGTGGTGGTGAGACCACCATATCTGGAGTAAAGTGAGCAGTTTTGGTCCCTTTAGATAAGGAAATGTGTCACTTTATTGGAGGCATTTCAGGGAAGATTCACTAGTAGAAAGTGCGGACTGCAGATGCTGGAGATCAGAGCTGAAAAATGTGTTGCTGGAAAAGCGCAGCAGGTCAGGCAGCATCCAAGCAGAAGGAGAATCAACGTTTTGGGCATAAGCTGAAGAAGGGCTTATGCCCGAAACATTGATTCTCCTGCTCCTTGGATGCTGCCTGACCTGCTGTGCTTTTCCAGCAACATATTTTTCAGCAGGGAAGATTCACTGGGATGATCCCTGGTTTGGAGAGATTATCTTTTAAATAAAGGCTGAACAGGTTGGGACTCTACTCACTGGATTTTGGAGAAAGAGAGGTGATCTCATTGAGACAGATGGGATTCTTAAGGGGTTTGACAGGATAAATACTGAGTGGATGTTTCCGAGTGTGAATACTGAAAAGGGAGTCTGGAACCAGATTCTGGGTCAGTCGCGGAATCAAGGGTTCTGCTTCAGATTCGCCAAGTTTAAGGCGACACAGAGGCGGGTAAGGGGTTTCAGTAGCAATGGAGCTGGGGTGAGGTGGAGACAAACAATGTTTAAGAGATTGGAATTCCCTGGTGTTTGGGATTGTGCAGATGTCTGATCAGAAGGTCACCTTAGGGTCAAATATAACAGCAATATTGTGAAGAACGTATTTCTGCCTCAGACAGTTACCAAGGAGAGGGAGAGGCTCAGCAGTAAGAGAAAGGAGTTTGGAATAACAACTGAAGGCAATGGGTTTAACCGTTACAATGTTTCATTGGAGGAAACTGCAGCTAATCAAGTAGTGGGAATGTGATAAGCAGTTTGGTAACTGAGTAACAGTGGAACAATGGAGAGGGATGGTGGGGAGGGAGAGCTCGACAGTGTCAGTGTACATGTGAAACCTAACATGGTGCTTTTTCACAATGTCAACTCCTGGCAGTATGTAGGTGAGATACAGGAGAGCTGAAACTTTATTGCTGGAACAGCACAGCAGGTCAGGCAGCATCTAGGGAACAGAAGATTCGACGTTTCGGGCACATGCCCTTCTTCAGGAATGAGCAGAGAGTGTTCAGCAGGAGAAGATAAAAGGTAGGGAGGAGGGAATTGGAGGAGGGGCGTTGGAAATGTGATAGGTGGAAAGAGGTCAAGGTGAGGGTGATAGGTCGGAGTAGGGTGGAGGCGGAGAGGTCAAGAAGAAGACTGCAGATCAGGAAGGCGGTGCCGGGCTGGAGGGATTCGGCTGAGACAAGGTGGGGGGAGGGGGGATGAAGAAACTGGTGAAGTCCAAGTTCATCCCCTGTGGTTGGAGGGTTCCCAGTCGGAAGATAAGACGCTCCTCCTCCGACCGTCGCGTTGTTGTGGTTTGGCGGTGGATGAGTCCAATGACCTGCATATCCTCGGTGGAGTGGGAGGGGGAGTTGAAATGCTGTGCTACAGGGTGATTGGGTTGGTTCGTCCGGGTGGCCCAGAGGTGCTCTCTGAATCGCTCCGCAAGTAGGCGGCCTGTCTCATTCCTGAAGAAGGGCATGTGCCCGAAACGTCGAATCTTCTGTTCCCTAGATGCTGCCTGACCTGCTGTGCTGTTCCAGCAATAAAGTTTCAGCTTTGATCTCCAGCGTCTGCAGACCTCACTTTCTCCTCGAAGATACAGGAGAGAGCAAGGATAGATACTGGAGGGACACCAAATGCAAGGAATTCAGAAAGGAAAGAGAGAGTGGAAATGGAGCAGGATTTTCCAAAAACCGTGAGGTCAAAAGGAAGTTTTTCAAAGAAGGGGAGAGAAGGGCATAACCAGAAAAGACAGACAGCCAGAACAAGGAACAATATCTGTGAATCGGTGAGGAGGAGGAGGAGACAGAGTGTTGGAAAGTCTGTGATTTAGCAAGCTTTGGGTAAATTGTAAAGCTGAGCTCTGATAAGGCTTAACAAGAGACTGGAGAAAGATGTAGGTTTAGGACAAAAACCAGGAACACCATGTGAGGCAGTTTGGCTCAGTGGGCTAGTGGGAGGGAGGGAAGCAGCAGATCGGATTATCTCAGTCACGGTGACAGAGAAACTCCATGTGCTCCTCACTCATGTTATTGGAGGGGAGGATAGAGGAGACAGGATGATGGACAGTGTTTTACAAAGAAACAAATCCAGGGTTAGTGATATTTAAAATGAGTGAACAAACCTGATGTGTTTAGCTTTTATCCAGAATATTAAAACAAACGACTGAAGTCCTAGTTCGAATCCCATCTTGGCAGATGGTGGAATCTGAATTCACGAAAAAATAACTGGAATTAGGAATCTCCTGATTTCCATGAAACCATTGTCAATGGTAAAATAAATCCTGCCAACCTGACAGCGGCCCAGCCAGCTACTCACTGTACTAATCACTGCAAAGTCTCAACACAGGAATGAAACTGGATGAACCATGTGGCATCTAACAAGGCACCAGAAATTACAACCACAGAATCAGCCCTCTCGATGGTGCAACGTCCTCCTCACTAACATCTAGTTTTTGATGCCAAAATGTGGAGAGCTGTACCTCAGACTAGTCAAGAAGCAGCCTGACATAGTCATATTCACGGAATCATCCCTTACAGACAATTACAAGACACCACCATCACCATCCTAGATATTGAGAGTGTGGTGCTGGAAAAGCACAACAGTCAGGCAGCATCAGAGGAGCAGGAGAATCGATGTTTTGAGCCTCAGCCCTTCATCAGTCTGATCTGGTGTGCTTTTCCAGCACCACACTCTCGACTCTGACCTCCAGCATCTGCAGTCTTCAATTTCTCCTAAAATCTCTGGATATGTCCTGTCCCACCGGCAGCACAGACCAGACAGAGATGGTGGCACAGTGGTGTACAGACAGGGAGGATTCGCCCCGGGAGTCTCATGGCTCCTGCTGATTACCACGTACTGTCCTCCCTTGGCTGATGAATCAGTTCTCCTTCGTGTTGAACAATATTTGAAGGAAGCACTGAGGCAACAAAATGGTGTCAAACGTACTCTGGGTACAGGATTTCAACGTCCACAATCGAGACTACCTCTGCAACAGAATTACTGACTGAGCTGGCCAGGTCCTGAAGGACACAGCTGCTCAACTGAGTCTGCAGCGGGTGCTGAGGGAACCAACAAGAGGGAAAAAAACATACTTGATCTCATTGTTATGAATTGACCAGCTGCAGATATGTCTGGCCATGACAGTATCGGTAAGAACGACCATCACATGTTCCTTTTGGAGACAATGCCTTGCCTTAAAGTTGAGAAAACCTCCACTGTGTTGAGTGGCACTATCACCGTTCTAAATGGGACAGACTACAAAGACATGTAGGATCTCAAACAGGGTATCTATGAGGTACTGTGGGACATCAACAGCAGCAGAACTGTACTCCAGCACAATCTGTAATCTCATGGGGTTGTAAATCCTGCTCTCACCCATCACAATGGACAGCAAAAGAGGGCATGCCATGAGCAGCACCAGGCAGACCTAAAAATGAAGTGCTAATCTGGTGAAGCTATCAAACAGAATTACCTGCATATCAAACAGCATCAGCAGCAAGCAACACAGCTAAGTGATCCAACATCCAATGGAACAGATCGGAGCTCTGCAGTTCTGCAACACCCAGTTGTGAACGGTGATGGACGATTAAACAACTCACTGATGGAAGCATCACAGATATTCCCACCCTTACTGATGGAGGGGCCTCACACATCCATGCACCAGATAAGATGACAGCATTTGCAGCAATCTTCAGCCAGAAGTGCAAAATGGGATGATCCATCTCAGCCTTCTCTAGTGGTTTCCAACATCACAGATGTGAGTTTTAAGCCAGTTCGATTCAGTTTGAATAACATCAAGAAATGGTTAAGTAGTGCAAAGGTTACAGGCCCTGCCAATATTCTGGCAATAATACTGATGGCTTGTGCTCCAGAACTTGCCACCCACCGAGCCACGTACCGCTCCAGCACTGGCATCTACCAAAAATGCGAAACATTGCCCAGGAATGTTAAACACAAAAACACAGGACAATCCAACCCAGGCAATTTCCATCTATCAGTCCACACTCGATCAGCAGTAAAGTGATGGAAGATGTCATCACCAGGGCTACCAAGCAGCAGTTGCTCTGCAACAGTCAGCTGAGCGACACTCACTTTAGGCTCCACCAGGGCCACTCAGCTCCCGATTGTGTCACCGCCCTCATTCACAACCTGACAACCAGCTGAGTCCCAGAGGTGAGGTGAGGGTGATAGCTCAGTCCCACTCCAAGATCACTATTTCTAGCTGATTTCACCCTTGTCTCAGCTCATATACTTTCATCCACATTGTGTTATCTCTAGACTTCATTATCCAAACTCACTCCCTGGCCAGCTTCCCACATTCAACCTCCCTGTAATCTCAAGAACATCTAAATATCTGCTTGTTGATTCATCAAAAGTCTCCTATTCATAAGCAACAACACAGAGTCATAGAGATGTACAGCATGGAAACAGACCCTTCGGTCTAACCCGTCCATGCCAACCAGATATCCCAACCCAATCTAGTCTCACCTACCAGCATGTGGCCAATATCCCTCAATTTAAATTTCTCACACTTGATTTAATTCCTGGCTGTGATAATCCCTAGCTCCCTGCACCACACACACTTTGAGACCTCGACAACCCATTTTCTTTGAGACTCCCAACCATTTGTTAATTCATTACTTCATCTGTGTGACTGTTTCTACAGTTGCTGAAGCAGCATGGTCTGAAATTCGCAGCCAAAATCTCACAGGTCTGCTTTCCACCTTTAAGACATCCCTCAAAACCTGCTTTTGGTCACCTGACCTAATATCTCCATCTCTGGCCTTCTGTCTAAAGTTCTCAATAGTATTTTTGTGAAATTATAAGCATGATAATAACAATACAAACTGTTGTTGATTTGACATTATTTTCAAATCATCACTGTTGCTGTAATGAATAATCTATAATGTCTCTTACCCAACCACATTGTAGGAGCACCTTCACCACACAAACTGCAGCTGTACAAGAAAGTCAAACATCACCCTCTCCACAAGCAACAGGGCTTTGGCATTAATCACTGGTATCTGTGGAAGGAGAAACACAGTTGATGTTTCAGGGAGTGCAAAAGGATTACAGGGAATGAAAATGGTGCAGAATTTGATAGTCAGAAATGGAAGGAAAATACACTTGCTTGTTGGAAAAAAGAATTCTTGTCTGTCAAAAATATTCAAGAAAAAAGTAATCTGATAATAGAGCAGTACATGGTCAGGGGCTGGGCCGCAATGAAAAACTCATTTGCAAAGGGTCTATAAAAGTCATAATACAGTAGTAAACAGACCAAAAATACACTCATGGTTCGAGACTGAGGAAGCTAGATATTGACAAAGTGGCCATGAGGGAGCCTGGAGGTGAATCAGAGCAGTATTGGCTGCTATGATCACAATGACTCTATACCAGAGAAAGGCTGCACATGCGCCTGGCTGCACCTTGCCCCCTACAAAGATGGCGGCTCCACACATGTCCAGTGAATCGTTGTCCCGAATAAAGATGGCGGCGCTCACGCCTCGTTTACTGCAAACACGGGACTGGGATGTTCAAATTTGTGTTTTCCGACGTGCACAATTTGTTTGTAAAACCTCTCCGCTCATAGCAACACAGTTTTTCTCCCATTTCCCTGTTTATTTCTTTCCTTACCGTATCCTTTCTCTCCATAACTTCCCGAGCATTCATTTCAGCGACTGTGCGCCGCACGCGAGGGTGATCACATGGTTTAGTTTAGCTCCGCCCTTCATTCACTTTGATTGGTTGGAGGACCAACATCCCGCTCGGTCATCCAATACCGCCCACCGTCCTTTCATTGGTCCGGTGCTGACATCAATCACCCGGAGTCCTTTGTTGGCGAGAACATGCGCAGTGTGTCCTGCTTTAGCTGATTTGTTGGGTAATGTGATGGGAGAGTTTGCTGAGGGTAAGAATTCCCTTTGTGTGAGCTCTGCAGTAGATTTCCTTTATTCATGGAGGGAATTGCCTTCCTACTCATGATGAATCAATGCCATCTGAATCAGTACATAAACACCACTTTTTCACTCCTTTACACAACATCTGAGATCTTTAGCACATTGTATCACTCTCTTCTTTGGAGTCAAAAAAGCATGAAATGGAGCCTCAAGGAATTGGAGCAGGAGGAGGGCATTCATCGCCTTCAGCTTGTTCCCCCATTCTGTCAGATCATGGCTTGATCAACCCAGACCTCAACACCTCTTTTATGCTTGATCCACATAGCCCTCAACTGCTCAATATTTCAAAAATCTATCTGCCCTCTTTTAAAATAATTTGAGATAGAATCCCAGATTCCCTACTATGTGGAAACAGGCCCTTCAGCCCAACAAGCCAGAACAACCCTCCAAAGAGTAACCCAACCATTTCCCTCCCACATTTAACTTTCACAATTGTTTGGGCGGGAAAATTCTAGCCATTCACTGAGAGAAAACATTATTTACTTTTTCTAAAATGAATGTTCCCTTATGTAATGTCCCCTGGTTTGAGACTTCACTGGTGCTAGAAGATCTAGTCAACATCTACTCTGTCAAGCTCCTCAGAATCCTGTTTCCATAAGATCAACCCTGCTTATCTGTTCTTGATAGTTGTTAGAAACGAAAATCGCTTCTCAATAATCGCTCTAGACAAATTCAGGAAAACAAAGTTTTATTAACAAGTCAAGTCTGCAGAGTCGGGCACCCTTAAAGAAAAGGCGCGCTGAGGCTTACAAAGTCTCCCATTATATACAGCACAAGTCCCTCCTCTCCTTGGCTCCAACAAGCCATGAGGTTCACATTCTTAAAAACATCATTATTTTTATCACAAAGTCTGCAACAAATGTCTTCAGAGTCTCTAAAGTTGTTGTTTTTCTCACCCTGTAGTCTTATCAGTCAAAGACTTATTCTTCTCTGTCTGTGCTAGCAGTCTTATCAGTCAAGGACTTATCCTTCCCTGCTGTGTGAATGGCTTCATCAATCAAGAGCCTGCTTGTTTTTACTATCGCTCACAAATTGTCAGCATTCTGCACAATTTAAACTAGTCTACTTTTGAGTATATAAAATGGTTGTTAGAAAAGAAACAAAAGTTTTGTCTTTTATTATAGATCAGTCTGTGGTCCAGGCACATCTTAAAGTTTAAACCGAAATTACCTCTCACAATAGGTCAACCCTTTTGTCCTCAAAGCAGCTAAGTGAATCTTTTTTGAATGGTCTCCGATGTTACTTTATCCTTTATTAAATATGGGAGCTAACATTGTATACAGTACTCCAAGTGAGGACTCAGCAACAGCCAGTGTGGTTAACCAATCCTCAGTCCATGCTAATACATTACCCCGATATCATGAGCTCCTAAATTGTTCAATTACCTTTTATGTAGCGCCTTATCATTTACATTTTTAAAATCCAAATACAGAACATCATTGGATTGCCCTTTATCAGCCCTGATTGTAATCTCCTCGATGAACTGTCGTAAATTTGTCAAATATAGTTTCTCTTTCACAAAACCCAGTCTACCATGTTTAATCATAAGCTTTTCTAAATGTCCTGCAATTTCTGTCTTTAATATTCGACTCTGTAGATTCTTTCAGTAGATTTGCTAAGTATGATTCATCTCTCTTAAATCCAATCCCGTCACTGTTCAGTAAGAAACTTCACTGTACTTCAGTATATTTATTAAATGCATCTGTGTTTATTTTTTAAAATTGATTACTTATAAATGCTGGACACATGCAATATCAATGGATTAGTGACTCTGAATTTGGGTTATAATTTTTTTTTGTTAATTCCTTTTCGTACTGTGTTATGCAGACAGCACCAAGTGATCACTCTGAATTGTGAGTAACTTTGAAAATAATATATTTTAAAAATGACATCCCAAAATGCTGCCTCATTATTGTGCAAGGAGGATTTTGCATTCAATAGTTTGCCGATAAAATTGAACAGATGTTTGCTGCAATTTGGCCAGACTGCAGGTTACACCGAAGTGGCAACTCTGCTCTCAAATTCTTACTTGACACTGCCCAAGGCGACACTGGTGGGACGTCACTTTGCCATTCTTGTTCACCAGCTTTATTTCCAGATTTAATCATATAATCATTCTAGAGCTTGTAATTTTAGACAACTTCTTTTTTAGGTACATATGTAAATATCATACTAAAATGTTACACTGAATGGTACCAAATCTGAAATTAGTCTCTAATCTGATAGTAACATACTCTGACCCTTCTACATATGTATTGGCATAAGTCTATGCCAGTTATTTTTCTGAAGCCTGTGATTCCTGATGAAGGGCTTATGCCCGAAACATCAATTCTCCTGCTTCTCGGATGCTGCCTGACTTGCTGTGCTTTTCCAGCATGACACTTTTCGACTCTGATGTCCAGCTTCTTTGGTCATCACTTTCTCCTTTGATCAACAAAAAATATTCTTGGTTTAATCTTCTCAAAGTGCAATAGGAACCAATTCATGAAATTCAGATATCTCACATTTACCTTAACAATGCGAAGGCTAAGACATTACTAAATGATTGTCAGTAATTGAAACCGTGCTGACAAACTTGTGCAGTATCAGTGCCTCACGTTTAGAGTGTTCCCAGATATCGCGCAGCTGCAGTATTTTGATTTGCACTCAGCTATATGTTGTTCTCACTTGTTTCTTTGTGAACGTTTACAAAACTAACCTGGATGAATGAACTTATGATTTCTTTAACCAATGTTGGGAGAAAAAAATGTCAGTATTTCAAGTGCTGATAAAGTAAAATAAACTGATAATCAGTAGAAAGGGTTTAATCCCAATGCTGGCAAATGAGATTAGATTAATTTTTGATATCTGGTCAGCATGGGCAAGTTGGACTGAAGGGTCTGATTTTGTGTTGTACAACTGTGACTTCATTCTCTCAATTATTCAAGAAGTTGAATACTTCGAGGAGGAAAAGGAGAATTTATGCAGAGAGTGCACTTGAAACGATGATTGAGGTTTATCAAACTCACATTGTTTCATGACCTTTTCCTTTGGATTCTTCAATGAACAAACTTGTTTTATTATCTGAATAACTATGTATCATGTGATTTGTTTCGCACAAAATATTTCGTTAGGATCTAGTGAACTATTAAGAAGTGTTCATGTTTAAAATTTAGGCAGTGTGATTATTAAGCAAGAAAATGTTGGTGTTTTTCTCCCACTGAATCATTGCTCTATAAAAGGTAACAATCTTTTTATCTGTTCTGGGCACTGAATATATGGAAGTCAATTCTGAAGGAAAAAATCCTCGTCGGTAATGTTCCCACATATGTGGAGTAATTGCTGCTTGTCACTCTTCAGGTTATAGAGGCTCGGAAAGAAATGAGTTGGCCAAAGTTAGCAAAATCATGTGGATGGACTATGCTCATTGGGGAAACTTGCAGGATCTGTAGAAGGAACACGTGTTTCAGAGTGTATGCAATAAACCTGAACATTGTTTTTTTTTTCACAGAGCTTGGGACCCGACTGGAGCAGCAATGAAGCTCATATTGTTTTTTTTTTAAATTTCCGAGCTTGCCAAATTATTGTTGGTAAATGCAGGTGACTTTATCAAAGCGCATTTCACACTCCGCAGCCAGGAATGTGATCCCAATTCTGTCAGTCCATCCATTCCCATGGATAACAGGTATTTTAGATGTGTGCACTCCATTTAACTATTTGAATTGTATACTTCAGTGGTTACATCCTCTTGGATTCATAATTTCAAATTACTCAGTGATTTTTTTTGTCCCCCTGAATTTGCCAAGCACTGGGCAGTTCTGGAATATTCCAAATATTTACAATAGATGCATTCACACTATTGAAGGCAACCTGGCAGATTTGAATACCATTCAGGTAGTCAACAACAATACATAAGTAACTTTATGAATTGTTTACTGTACACCAACAACGCAAGCCAAGTATTAGTGAAACCACAGATTATTTTCCATGGATTCCCAAATATAAACAGTATATTCCGGATATGCTCACTATCACCATCTGGGACCAGTCTCCCAAAGGGCTCCCAGAATTTAGAAAGCGCACACACTGCCCTCCAAAGCTAAATCTGCTGTCACAGGCTTCACTCTTATTGTATACAATGACATTTATTGTCCAGTTCTTTGATGTGACAATGATTTTACAAACAATTTATAAAATACTTTAAATCCTGAAGAAATGTGATGTCAGCCCTTTGGAGAAGTGAATGGAAAGTGTGATGTTTGCTTGACCTTTGGGTCTAGGTATCAGACTGAACTGAATCTTTAGCAAGATGTGGGATGTTTCCCACACACTGTGTTTAAAAAAGCAAAGATTATGCTCTGAGATTTAAATGTTCAATCAGGTTTAATGCAATCCTTCCAAAAATTGAGTTTGACTTCAGCTGCTTCAAAGAGACATGCTCTTGGCTTTCAATTTTATGACATGTGATCATTCTTTGCTAAAGGTGGCTGTGTGCAACACTGCAGGATGTTGTGCTGAAGTGCCTCATTGGGTGGGTGAGCTTTATTACTGGTGTAACTTAGCTAATTTTGAGATGGAATACTTTTTGGAGTTAAATCTTGTTTTTAAACTGAGACGTGTTTGTGTAATTCAAGTGTGGAAACTATGCTCATGTTTGCTATGAACCTTTCACTTTTGGAGATTAGTATTTTTCCGATCTGTTTGTAAATAAAGTTCAATATAGAAAGCACAATGCTGGGGAACCGCAGGTCCAGCAGCATCTCGGAGGGGAATAAAGCATTGTAAGCTCCAAGTCTCATGACCATTTGTTCGTTCAGACGAAGAGTCACCAAAATTGAAACGTGACATTATTTTTCTCTTCACCGATGCCCTCAGAACTTCTAAGTTTCTCCAGCACTTTGTTTCTGGGGTTCAGATCCCCAGCACCTGCAGTTTATTGTTTTGTTATCGATCCTATGATTTGACTTGGGGAGCGAGAGGCAGCAACTGTGATCAACTAGAATAAAACTCCCCACCCATGAAAAAAAGACACATAGTTCTTTATACTTTGCAAAACATGACTGTAAATAAGAAATGCAATTAAGCCAAGTGCAAGATGATATACCACCTGCCTTGTCTCAAACCTGCTACTCACCTTTGAGGACTAATCTGTCAGAATTGTGTTTGCTCGCTTCCTTTGAGATCACAGTCCACAAATGTCCCAGTTCCAGTTCCTGGGCCGGGCCCAGTTACCACATTGCAGTTGGGTGGGGAGCTTTGTGTCAACCTGAAGTTTTTGTTAATAACAACATTGCAGGTTGAAGTTGACGGTTTTGACGAATATTGCGTCAAACTTGGAGGAAATCCTTCTGAATGTATTGATTAACTGGACTGAGCCTGTTTACATGCAGCCCTGTTAGTAGTGCTGTAATATTCTCAGTTAATAATCACACAACATCAGGTTATAGTCCAACAGGTTTAATTGAAAGCACACTAGCTTTCGGAGCGCCGCTCCTTCATCAGGTGATTGTGGAGGGCACAATTCTAAGGCACAGAATTTATAGCAAAAATTTAGTGTGATGTAACTGAAATTATCCCATTGAAAAATACCTTGATTGTCTTTTGAGTCTTTCATCTGTTCAAATACCATGGTAGTTTCACTTCTTTCATGTGTAAATCACAAAACCTTTTTTGAAAAGTTGTATTCCTGTCAGTGGCCCATCAAATTACTCATTGTGCAGTGATTAATACAGTCTCAACAAAAGAATGAAACTGGATGGACCACATTACATCTACCAATGCACTGGAAAATACAACAACACAATCAGCCCTCTTGACACTGCAACTTCTGTCTCACTGTGTGCCAACATCAGCAGAACTGTACTCCAGCCCAATCTGAAATCTCATGGCCTGGTATATCCCCCATTCAACTATTAACATCAAGCCAGGGGATCAACCCTGGTTCAATGCAGAGTTCCACAGGGCATGCCAGGAGTAATACCAGGCATACCTAAAAATGTGGTGCCAACCTGGTGAAGCTACCCAACCTGCATGCCAAACTGCGCAAGCAACACCAAATAGAACTATGTGATCCAACAACCAATGGATCAGATCTGAGCTCTGCAGTTCTGCCGCAACTAGTCAGGAATGATGATGGGCAATTCAACAACTCACTGCAGGAATCATCACAGATATCCCCACCCTTACTGATGGAGGGGTCTCACACATCCATGCAACAGACAAGACAACAGCATTTGCAGCAATCTTCTGCCAGCAGTGCCAAGTGGATGAGCCTTCTATATTGGTCCCTGACATCACAGATGTGAATCAACTTGGTTGAAAACTTATTTCAAATCAGATCAAGAAATGGAGAAGTAGTGTAAAGGCTGTCGGCCCTACCAACATTGTGGCAATAATACTGATGGCTGTGCTCCAGAACTTGCTGCCCACCAAGACAAGTCCAGCACTGGCACCTACTGACATTGTGGAACATTTCCCAGGGATGTTCAACACAAAAACGCAGGACAGAGCCAACCCAGACAATTTCCCTCCATCAGTTGACACTCGCTCAGCAGTGAAGTGATGGAAGGTGTCATCAACAGTGCTGTAACGCAGCTGCTCAGCAATAACCTTCTGTGACACCCAGTTAGGGTTCTGCCAGGGCCACTCAGTTCCTGATCTTGTCACAGACTCGATTCACAAACTGACAAACAGCTGAATTCCAGAGGAGAGGTGAGGTGATAGCCCAGTCCCACTCCATGACCACTATTTCGACTTCAGTGATCTCACCTGACCTCACCACAGTCTCAGCTCATTTACTGAAACTCTCATTCATTCATTTTGTTCACTCTAGATTTCATTATCTAAACCCACCCCTGGCCAGAATCCCACAAGCACCCTCCCTATCGTCTTCAGAATATTGAAAACTCTACCGCCCAAGTGTTCACTTGTACCAGATCAAAAGGTTCCCATTTATAAGCAACAACAATTTACTTTCACACCCTTGACGTAATTCCTGGCTGTAATCATTCCTATCTTCCTGCACCACACACCCTTTCACATCTCAATAACTCATTTTAGTTTAGACTCCCAATGATATGTTTATTTTTGAGTTCAGCTGTGTGACTGTTTCTATCGATTCCAAGGCAACACGGTCTGGAATTCCCACCCTCTAAGATCTGCTTTCTTCCTTTAAGGCATTCCTGAAAAATTGCTTATTTGGCAATGGTTTTGGTCACTGGACATAATATTCTCGAGCTGTGCCCTTATGTCAAAAGTTCTCAATATTTTTGTGAAATTAAAAACATGTTGATTTGTACAGATATCTTCTAATTTGCACTATCGCTGAGTGAGTAATCTGTAATGACTCTTACCCAACCACGTTGTGGGAGTGCCTTCACCATTCAAACCGCAGCTGTACAAGGAAGTCAAACATCATCCTCTCCACAGGCAACAGGGCTTTGGCAATGATCACTGGTATCTGTGGAAGGACAAATACACATGATGTTTCAGGGAGTGCAATATGAATTATAGGGAATGAAAATGGTGCAGAATTTGACTGTCAGAAATGGAAGAAAAATTCACTCACTTTTGGAAAAAAGAATTCTTGACTGTCAACGATATTGTGGAAAAAATAACCTGATAATGGAGCAGCATACGGTCAGGAGTCGGGCAGCAGTGGACAATCCATTTCCAAAAAGGTCTGTGAACGTAGTAGTAAAATCTAAACATGGCAAAAATACATGTGAGACTGAGGAAACTAGATAACGAACAAGTGGACATCAAGGAGCCCAGAGGTGAATCAGAGCAGTGTTCACTTTTATGATCCCACGGCCAGAGATGTCTAGCACAAAAACAGACTCTTCAGTCCAACCCATCTTTGCAAACCAGATATTCTAACCTAAACTATTCCTATTTGCCAGCACTTGACCGACATTCCTCCGAACCCTTCCTATTCAAATGCCTTTTAAATGTTACAATTTTGGTTGCTCTTTAGGTTCCTTTTGAAGTTTCCCCTCTCACCCTAAACCTATATCCTCTAGTTCAGGGCTCCACCATCCCAGGGTAAACACCTTGTCTATTTACGCTATCCATTCCCCTCACGATTTTATAAACCTCTTCAACATCACACTCAGCCTATGACACTCCAGGGAAAATGGCCCCAGCCTATTATGCCTCTCCGTGCAACTCAAATCCTCGAACCCTGGCAACATCCTTAAAAAAAAATCAATTCTCAAACCTTCCATGTTTCAGTGCCTCTTTCTGATAAGAGGGAGACCAGAATTGCACACAATATTCCAAAAGTGGCCTAACCAATGTCCTGTACAGCTCCTTTACTCAATGCTCTGACCAAGGAAGGGAAGAATCCCAATCAATTTCTTCACTGTTCTATCTACCTGTGACTCTACTTTCAGGGAACTATGAACATGCACTACAAGGTCTCTTTGTTCAGCAAGACTCTCCAAGACCTTACAATTCAGTGTGAGTCCTGCTCTGATTTACTTTGCTAAAATGCAGCACCTCACATTTATCTAAATTAAACCTGATCTGCCACTCCGCAGCCCATTGGCCCATCTGATCAATATCCCATTGTATTCTGAGACAACCTTTATCACTGTCCACAATACCTCCAATTTTGGTGTCATCTGCAAACTTACGAACCGTACCGGCTGTATTCACATCCAAATCATTTAAATGGATGAAGAAACAAATCCAGAAAAAAAAACATCCATTTCTCTGGGTTTGAATGTGCTCTGGGTAAATCCTGCCCTATGTCTCTCTACCAGGGAGGGCTGCACATACACGCCTCTGAACTTTGCCCCCGACAAAGCTGGCGGCCGCACACGTGTCCAGTGAATCTTTGCCCCGAATAAAGATGGCGGCGATCACACGATTAGGCTATTTTCCCGTTTACTGCAAAAACAGGACTGTAAGTTTCAAATTTGTATTTTCCGATGTGCACCAAATGTATGTAAAACCTCTCAGCCCATACCAACACCATTTCCCTCCCACTTCCTGCTGTTTATTTCTTTCCTTACCAACAGCTCTCCATCCACACGTCCCGCACACCCGCGGCCACCGTGAGGATAATCACGTGGTATAGTCTAGTCCCGTCCCTCATTTACTCTGATTGGTCGGAGGACCAATTGCCCCGCCAGGTCCTCCAGCTGTGCCTCTGCCTTTCCATTGGTCTTCCGCTGACATCAATCACCGGGGCCCATTGTTGCTTGGAGCATGCGCACTGCTTCGTGGCTTTTGTTGATGTTTATCAGTTACAAGAGTGAGACACAACGTTAAAATCACACAACCACCTGATGTAGAAGCTGCAAAGTGAGTGCTTCCAAATAAACCTGTTGGACTATAACCTGGTGTTCTGTGAATTTTAATTTTGTCCATCCTAATCCAACACCAGCATCTGCAAGTCAACAACAAAATATAACAACAAAAGAACTAGGAACAGCAGAAGGCTGTCCCACCCTTTGAGCTTGCTCTGCCATTCATTAAGATCATGGACGCAGAACCAACGTTCTCACCATATCTCTTAATTAATTAGTTATTTCTTTAAAAAAAGTTACCTTAGCTTTAAAAACGTTGACTGAACTAGCATCAACTACTTCCCTGGGCAATGAATTCCATAGACATCAAGAAGTTCCTTCTCAATTCAGTCCTAAATTTGCTGCCTCTAATCTTGAGGTGATGCCCTTGTTGTCCTGGCTTCATCTGCCAGTGGAAACATTCTCTCTTCTTGTTTTTATCCATTCCATTCATTGTTTTATATGTTTCCCATTCTTCTGATTTCCAATGAATATAATCCCGATCTACTCAGTCTCTGTTAAGCCAACCCCCTCAACTCCGGAATCAACCTAGTTAACCTCTTCTGCACCCCCTCTATGCCGATACATCCTTGAGCAAGCAAGGAGACAGAAACGACATGCAGTACTCCAGGTGTGGCCTTACCAGCACCCAATATAGCTGGAATACAACCTCTGCAATGAAGGCCAAAATTCCATTTGCTTTCTGAATTGATTGTTGTTAATGGTGACCAATCTTCATGCAGAAGGTTACTCAGGTGCCCCTGCATAGCAAATGTTGCAATTCTTAAAAATTCAAGTAATAATCTCTTTTTTAATGTTACTCCAATCAAACAGTAGGACTTTACATTTATGAACATTCTATTCCAAATGTCAGACCATTGCCCACTCACTCAATGAATTTATGTTCCTCTGCAAAGTTTCACAGTCCTCCACACACTTTGTTCTGCTACTCATCTTAGTGTCATATGCAAACTTTGACACCCTACATGTCGTTGCCAACTCCAAATCATCTGTAACAATTCTAAATAATCACAGTCCCAACCCTGAGGCACACTATTAGTCACTGATTGCCAGCCAGAATAGTACTCATTTATCCCCACACTTTGCTTCCTGTTAGTCAACCAATCTTCTATCCATGCTAATACTCTACTCCTAACGCCATGCACCTTTAAATTATGCAACGGCCTCTTGCACAGCACCTTGTTGAAGGCCTTTTGGAAATCCGGGTACACCGCATCCACTGGGTCCCCGTTGTCCACCTTGCTCGAAATATCATCATAGAATTCCAAAAGATTTGTGAAGCATGACCTGCCCTACATGAACCCATGCTCTGTCTGTCCAATGGGACAATTTCTATCGAGATTCCCTGCTATTTCTTCCTTGATAATAGACCAAAGCAGCTTTCCCACTACAGAGAATAAGCTAACTTGTGTATAATTCCCCACTTTTGTCCACCTCCTTTTTAAAAACGTGGCATCACATTTGCTGCTTTCCAATCTGCTGGGATTGCCACAGAGTCCAGTGAATTTTGGAAAATTACTACCAGTGCATTTGCTATTTCTCCTGGCGTCTCCTTTAGTACCCTGGGATGCATTCCATCAGGGTCAGAAGACTTTTCTGTCTTAGCTCAATTACCTCCAACAGTCCAACACTAGCTGTTCCGTAATAATGATAGTTTCCAAATCCTCGCCTATCTTTGTTAATTATTGGCAAGATATTAGTTTCCTACACTGTGATACCCCATAATTAAATGTTTCTACTCATTTTCCAAAGGACCAACATTTACTTTAGCCACTCTTTTCTCATTCAATATAAAATTTCGCTATCTGTCTTTATAGTCTATGCTAGTTTATTTTTCTCATGTTCTATCTTACGTTTCTTTATAGCTCTTCTGTGGCTTTCTGTTGACCTTTAAAGTTTTCCCAGTTCTCGTGTCAGGCTGGTTTTGGCCACTTTGCATGCCTTCTCTTTCAATTTGATCGCTTTCCTTAGATACCCATCGCAGAGTATGTCTTTTCTTACAGTCCTTCCTTTTCACTGGAGTATACCCTTGCTGAGCACTTTGTAAAGTGCATTTGAAAATCTTTCACTGCTCATCAACTATCCCACCAGAAAATCTTTGTTTCCAGTCTACTTTATCCAGGTTCTCCCTCATTCTATTGTAGTTCCCTGTGTTGAAGCACAGGACCCAGGTATTAGATTTTATCTTCACACTCTCCATATGTATTCTAAATTCAACCATACAGTGATCACTTCTTTCAAGAGGATCCCTAACTCTGAGTCATTAATTATTCCTGTCTCATTGCACAGGGCCAGATCCTGGATAGATTGCTCTCTTGTCGGTTCCATTTCGTACTGTTCAAGAAAACTATAATGGATATACTTAATAAACTCAAGGCTACTTTGACTGAGCTGGTTCGACCAATCTACATGTAGATTAAAATCACCCATGGTAATAGCTGTACTATTTTTACAGGCAATAGTTATTTCTTTGTTTATTGCCCATCCCAATGTGATGTTATTATTTGGTGGCCTGCACACTACACATGTCAATGACTTTCTTGTTAGAATTTTGAATGCATCTTTCCTGTTTCTCCTAATGTACGGCAATAACAAAAACTACTTGCATTGTATGGAATCTTTCACAATGGCAAATCTCCTAAGGTGTTTCATGGATGATCAAAACTTTGATTAAAGAGAATAATTTTAAAATACATCTTAAAGGAGGATAGAGAAGGTTAGGGAGGGTATTCCACAGACTTCTGCCCTTGACAGCACCATTCGTGGAGTGATGCAGCTGGAGTGGGATGGAAAGGGAACGTGCAAAGGGGAAATGGAGGAGCACAGGCAGTGCATAAGGTCTTAAGGACAGAGGAGGTTCCAGACTGAGTCTGTCTGTCAGAGAGTATGGCTGCCTCATGGAGTTTGAAGCTCTGCAATGGGTCCATGCATGTCATGTTAGTCGAGGAGAGTATAACGGTGGCTGAGAGAAGTTTTGATGAGAACTAGTCTCCTGAGGTAGTGTGGGCTGAGGTTAGAAACAGGAGAGGAGAGGTCACGCTGCTTGGAGTTTTATTTTTATAGGTCTCCGCAGAGTTCCAGGGAGGTGGAAGAGAGGATTAGCAAAATTATTCTGGATAGGAGTGAAAGTAACAGGGTCGTCATTATGGGGTCTTTAACTTCCCCAACATTGACTGGAAATGCTATAACTCAAATACGTCGGATGAACCAGTTTTTGTCCAATGTGTACAGGAGGGTTTCCTGACACAGTATGATGAAGGACCGACAAGAGGGGAGGCCATATTGGATCTGGTCCTTGGTAATGAACCATACTAGGTGTTTGATTTAGTTGTAGGTGAGCACTTTGGAGAGAGTGACCATAATTCAGTTTAGTTTAGTTTAGTGATGGAAAGGAAGAAGTACATGCCACAGGTCAAGAGTTATTGATGGGGCAAGGGCAATAATAGTGCTATTAGGAAAGAATTAGATGCACAGAATGGGGTAGCAAAATGCAGGGGATGCAGACAATGGAAATGTGCAACTGGTTTAAGGAACAGATATTGTGTGTCCTTGATAGGTATGTCCCTGTCAGGCAGGAGGAAGTGATAAGGTAAGGGAACCTTGGTTTACTGCGGAAACTGCATCTCTTGTTACGAAGAAGAAGGAGGCTTAGGTGTTGTTGAGGCAAGCTTGTTCAGATGAGGCGATGGAGAATTACAGATCAGCTAAGAAGGATTTAAAGAGAGAGTTTAAAAGAGCAAAGAGAGGACACGAGCAGTCTTTAACAAATAGAATAAAGGAGAACCCTAAAGCTTTCTATAGGTATGTGAGGAATAAAAACATGATTATGGTAGGAATAGGACTAATCACAGACAAAATGGGAAGATGAGTGTTGACTCTGTGGAGATCGGAGAGATGGTAAATGAACATTTCTCATCGGTTTTCACTCAGGAAAAGGAGAATATTGTAGAGGAGGACAATGAGGTATGAGATATTAGACTAGAAATTATCAAGGTTAGTTACGAACAGGTGTTATCAATGCTGGAAGGAGTGAAAATAGACAAGTCCCATGGGCTGTATGGGATTTATCCGAGGATTCTCTGGGAAGCTAGGGAGAAGGTAGCATAGCCTTTGGCTTGGATATTTGAGTTGTCATTGTCTGCAGATTTGGTACCAGAGCACTGGAAGATTGTAAATGTTGTGCCCTTGTACAAGAAGAGTAGTAGAGATGACCCAGGTCATGATAGACCAGTGAGCCTTACTTCTGTTGTAGCAAAGGTTTAGGAAAGGATTATGAGAAATAAGATTTATAATCATCTGGCAAACATCGATTTGATTTCAGATAGTCAACTTGGTTTTGTCAAGGGCAGGTCATGTCTCACAAACCTCAGTGAGTCTTTTGAGAAGGTCACCAAGCTTGTAGATGAGGGTAGGGCATTTGACGTGGTATACATGGACAAAAGTAAAGTCTTTAACAAGATTCCTCATGGTAGGCTGTTGCAGAGGCAGAGAATGAGGGTGATTACGCAGTTTGGATTAGAAACTTGCTTTCTGAAAGAAGGCAGCGAGTGGTGGTTGATGGAAAATATTCAGCCTGGAGTCCAGTTACTCGTCATGTGCCACCAGGATCTGTTTTGAGACTACTGCAAGTATAGGTGAATGGATTAGGAAATTTGCAGACGACACTAAAGTCAGTGTAGAAGAATGTTACAGGTTGCAAGGGGACTTGGATAAACTGCAAAATTGGGCTGAGGAGTGGCAAATAGAGTTCAATGCAACTAAATGTGAAGTGATGCACTTTGAGAAGAATAACAGGAAGGCTGAATACCGGGTCAATGGAAATATTCTTGGTAGTGTGTGTGCAGAGGGATCTTTGAGTCCATGTACATAGATCCCTGAAAGTTGCCACCCAGGTTGATAGTCCTGTTAAGAAGGAAAACGGTGTGTTAGTGGAGGAATTGAGTTCCGAAGTTGAAATACCATACTGCAACTATCCTAAACGTTGGTGCTGCCATACTTGGAATATTGTGTTCAGTTCTGGTGCCCATATTTCCGGAAGGATCTGAAAACATTGGAAAAGGTGCAGAGGAGATTTACCAGTACGTTGCCTGGTCTGGAGAGAAGGTCTTGTGAGGAAAGGCTGAGAGACTTGAAACTCTTCTCATTGGCAAGAATAAGACTAAAAGGGATTTGATAGAGACATACAAGATGATCAGAGGATAAGAAAGGTAGACAATGGAAGTATTTTTCCAAGGATAATGACGTCAGCGTGGGGGAATGGGGGTGGAACCCTGCTCATGACTCAACATCCATTCCCCCACTCCAGTTACAGGCTCCGCCCCACTCCCAGCTCCACACCCACACCAGATCCCAGCTCCCAGCCCTGCCGAGTTTTCACCATCCCTCCAGACCTTCCCCTCACTGAGGACGAACAATCAGTTCTCAGCAAAGGCCTCACCTTCATCCCCCTCCGTCCACACGTCAATGATTTTAATGCACGCTGTGACGTCGAACACTTCTTCCGCCTCCTCCAAGTTTACTTTCACAATCACGACTCCCACCCACCTTCTGAGGACCCCTTCGCCCACCTCCAACACACTGCATTCCCTGAACAACCCGCGCTGGCCTATTACCTGCCCTCGACCTCTTCATTTCCAACTGCCGCCGGGATATTAACCGCCTCAACCTGTCTACACCCCTCCCCCACTCCAACCTCTCACCCTCACAACGCGCAGCCCTCCAATCCCTCTGCTGCAATCCCAACCTCACCATCAAGTCAGGAGATAAAGGGGGCGCAGTAGTACTCTGGCGCACTGACCACTACACCGCTGAAGCCAAACGCCAAACACCTCTTCCTACCGCCCCCCCTGACCATGACCCCACCACCACATCACCAAACCATCATCTCCCAGAAAATAAAGAACCTCATAACCTCAGGAGATCTCCCACCCACAGTTTCCAACCTCATAGTCCGGGAACTCCGCTCTGCCCGGTTCTACCTCCTTCCCAAGATCCACAAGCCTGACCACCCTGGCCGACCTATTGTCTCAGCATGCTCCTGCCCCACTGAACTCACCTCTACCTACCTCGACATTGTCCTATCCCCCCTAGTCCAGGAACTCCCCACATACATTTGAGACACAACCCACGCCCTCCACCTCCACCAAGACTTCCGTTTCCCCGGCCCCCAACGCCTCATCTTCACCATGGATATCCAATCCCTCTACACCCCGATCCAGCATGACCAGGGCCTCCAGGCCCTCCATTTTTTCCTCTCCCGACGTCCCCAATAGTATCGTTCCACCGACACTCTCATTCATTTGGCCGAACTGGTCCTCACCCTTAACAAGTTCTCCTTCGAATCCTCTCACTTCCTCCAGACCAAAGGGGTAGTCCTGGGAACACGTATGGACCCCAGCTATGCCTGTCTCTTTGTTGGCTACGTAGAACAGTTGATCTTCCGTAATTTCACCGGCACCACTCCCCACTTCTTCCTCCGCTACATTGATGACTGCATTGGCGCCACCTCGTGCTCCTGCGAGGAGGTTGAGCAATTCATCAACTTCACCAACACATTCCACCCTGACCTTAAATTTACCTGGACCATCTCTGACACCTCGCTCCCCTTCCTGGACCTCTCCATCTCCATTAATGACGACCGACTTGACACTGACATTTTTAACAAACCCACCGACTCCCACAGCTACCTGGATGACACCTCTTCCCACCCTACCTCTTGCAAAAATGCCATCCCGTATTCCCAATTCCTCCGCCGGATCTGCTCCCAGGAGGACCAGTTCCACCACAGAACACACCAGATGGCCTCCTTCTTTAGAGACCGTAATTTCCCTCCCACGTGGTTAAAGATGCCGCCCAACGCATCTCGTCAACATCCCGCACCTCCGCCCTCAGACCCCAGAATGCCCCTGTTGCTCACCTTCCACCGCACCAACCTTCGCATAAACCAAATCATCCGCCGACATTTCCGCCACGTCCAAACAGACCACCCCACCAGGGATATATTTCCCTCCCCAACCCTTTCCGCCTTCCACAAAGATCGTTCCCTCCGTGACTACCTGGTCAGGTCCACGCCCCCCTACAACCCACTCTCCCATCCTGGCACTTTCCCCTGCCACCGCAGGAACTGTAAAACCTGCGCCCACACCTCTTGCCTCACCTCTAACCAAGGCCCTAAAGGAGCCTTCCACATCATCAAAGTTTTACTTGCACATCTTTCTAATATCATTTATTGTATACGTTGCTCCCGATGTGGTCTCCTCTACATTGGGGAGACTGGGTGCCTCCTAGCAGACCGCTTTAGGGAACATCTCTGGGACACCCGCACCAATCAACCACACTGCCTCGTGGCCCAACATTTCAACTCCCCCTCCCACTCTGCCGAGGACATGGAGGTCCTGGGCCTCCTTCACCGCCGCTCCCTCACCACCAGACGCCTGGAGGAAGAACGCCTCATCTTCCGCCTTGGAACACTTCAACCCCAAGAGCATCAATGTGGACTTCAACAGCTTCCTCATTTCCCCTTCCCCCATCTCATCCTAGTTTCAAACTTCCAGCTTAGCACTGTCCCCATGACTTGTCCGGACTTGTCCGACCTGCCTAGCTTCTATTCCACCTATCCACTCCACCCTCTCCTCCCTGACCTATCAGCTTCATCTCCTCCCCCACTCACCCATTGTACTCTATGCTACTCTCTCCCCACCCCCGCCTTCCCCTCGCTTATCTCTTCACGCTTCAGGCTCACTGCCTTTATTCCTGATGAAGGGCTTTTGCCCGAAACGTCGATTTCGAAGCTCCTTGGATGCTGCCTGAACTGCTGTGCTCTTCGAGCACCACTAATCCAGAAAGGCATATCAGTCACATGGGCGATTGCCATTACATAGTTAAAAGCTGGTAATTATGAATTTACAAAGCTTGATGAATGCCAATGTCCTCTGATAATGTGTGATGGATTACAGAAACTGAGTATCGTATTGTCCATGATTATGTGTTGACGGGAAGAGATTAAGGCAGAAGGATTCTTCTTTCAGTAAATGGGGGATTCACTTACCTATGCTAATGTGGAGGGGAAGTGAGACAATGGGAGCAGGAGGCAGTTTAACAGGGTTGTGCCCAGGGCTCTCAGTTTTGTCTGGAAAGGGCAAATTGCTCTGTCTGGGGTTATGGTGGAATCCACATGTGTGGCTCCAAGAGGTTCTATTTCGAAGATACGGTCTGCCTCACCCCTATTGAGGTGTTCAGTCTGTATTGGAAGAGTACAGGCCTTGTACTCTTACAATACGGCAGTAAGACCTTTGGCAGGATAATGTTTAACCCTTGAGTCGCCAATGCATCCTGAAAGAGAAGCAAAGTATGGAATAGGCCCCTCGGTGGTATTTTAACTTCCTCATCCTGACCAGGAATCTGTTGACCACAATTGGATGCAATGATTGACTGTGACCTAACTAGAACTTTGTCAACGGTCAGCATCCTTTCCATGAGTATGTTACCATTCCCTCTATTAATGAAGCCCAGCATCCTGTACGTTTACTCAAAACACTTTACGTTCTCTCTCCTTTAAGGATTTGTACACATTGTCCCGCATTCCTGCTGTCCTGCTCTCTATGTCTGTGCCATTCAAATATATATTGTCTTTATACATTGCTTCTCTCAAAATGCATCAACTTACTGTGTGTTCTAAAGAAGAGACATATTGTACTCAAAATATTCTCTCTCGCTCCACACATTCTCCCCCCTGGAAAACAGAACAGTACAGCACCGGAATAATCGGCCCATCATGTCTGTGCTGACCATGATGCTATTCCAAACTGATTTCATCTGCCTGTATATGATCCATATCCCTGCCAACCCAGGCCTGCTTATCTGTCTGTCCAAATGCCTATTAAACATTGTGATTATTTCTGCTTTTACCATCTGTCAGGCAAGTACATTCTAGTCACTGACCACCTCCTGCATAAGAAACTTGTCTGACACAACTCCCTTTTAACTTGCACAGATGTTGTTGAAAATGCTCAGTAGGTCATGCAGCATCTGTGAAGAATAATCAGTTAATGTTTCAGGTCCGGTCCCCCTTCCTCAGAAATGTTAACTAATTTCTCTTCACAGATGCTGCTAGAACTGCTGAGCTTTTTCACAAACTTCTGTTTTTCTGTTTTTCTTTCTGGTTTACAACACCTGCTGTTCTTTCGGTTTTCATTCCCTTTAAACTTGCCCCCTCTCCCCTTAAATCTATGGCCTGTGGAATTGGTAATTTCCACTTGGAAAAAGATTCAGATTATTCACTCTGTCTGTGCCTCTCGGATCACTCAACAGCCACCTCTCCCAATCCAGACAACATCCTGTTAAACCCATTTCCAACCTCTCCAAAGCCTCCACATCCTCCTTATGCGGTGATCAAAATGGCTCACAATACCACAAAGATGGCCTAATGACAGTTTTATATTCAGTCCCCTGACAGAAGAAGGCAAGCCTGTCATCCACCTCCTTCACCACATTCAGGGAGCTGTGAACTTGCACCTCTGTATATCAATGCTGCTCAGGGTGCTTCCTTTTAGTTTTTACATTCCTCTTACAATGAGCCGCCCAAAACGGATCACGTCACACTTGTCTGAATTAAAATCTGTCTGCAATTTCTCTGCATAACATTCCAACTGATCGCGTCCTTGATGTTTCCTTTGACAACATTCTTCACGATTCACAACTTCTTCACTTTGTGCCATCTACAAACTTGCTAATTAAATCATTTACATTTTCAGGCGAATCATTTATATGTGTTACAAACAACAGATGTCCCAGCTCTGACGCTTGTGGAACAGAGGCACTGGTCACAGACCTCCAGCCAGCAACATACCCCAGCACAACTGTTGCGGGGAGAAGTATCAAAGAGGAGCCTTGAGTTCTGTGCTGAGCAGCATGACCAATGTTTATTCAGAGCTCCTTACTAATGCATGATGGAAGAGTTCCCTCTCTGGAATTCTGTGGCTCCCCCAGCCAAGTCCAGCATTTTGATGTGTTTCTTTCATACATTCAACTAATATTTCTCCCCTGACCCGATCTCCTGGGTTCGGGATGTCAGCTCGGATGTTTATGAGCTCCCTTTCCCAGTCTCTGATTCTCTGTCGTCTGCAACTTCCCCTCTCAGCTCATGCAGTTGCTTTGTCAGTTCTTTCACAAATTGTTTCACCCTATCCTTGCCATTGTACATCTCCTCCCCTCCCATTACCATACCCTCTGGCAGCTGCATAGTCCATCCGGTCACTAATTCAAAGGGGGATTGCTCAGTTCCCTTTGCTGGGGTTGACGTCAGTTTCATCAGGATTGTGGGGAGTACACTAACCCATCCCTGCCTGTCTCTGTCAGGGCCTTAGTCAGACTAGTTTTCAGTGTCTGCTTCATTCCTTCTACTGTCCCTGAGCTCTGGGGGTGGTATGTGAGATGGGATTTCTGCTCAGTACCAAACAGGCCACAGAGCTGCTTAACTTCGTTTCCTGGAACATGTGTCCCTTGGTCAGAATCGGCAGGGGAATGCTCCCGCCCACTGAGTAAACCTGTTTATTAAGACCCAGCAGGATCTCCTTCCCTGGGATTGGGATGGGGGAGTACGTAAAATCCATCTGTAATTGTTCCCGTGGGCCCCTGGGTCCCTGTGGCTTCCTGCATTTTATCCTGATTGTTTTCCCTGGCTCACACTGTGTACAGACTACACCCCTTCGACAAAACCTTCTTGTTCCAGAACACCCCTGTAGTTGATCATCTGATATTGCATTTTATCCTGCTCAATATGGGCCAGCCCATGATATGTTTTTAATAATGTTTGTTTTATACAGTGGCACTGCTGCATCATCCTATGTCCTATTACTGCCCCACCCTTTTCCATTTCCTGTTTCTCCTGCTGTGGGACTGTTTCTGGAAATGTTTTTAAACTTTCCTTTCTCGCTTCTGTAGCTGCTGCCACTGCATCCTCCTCAAATGTCTGCACTGTTTCAGTAAGTATGCTCACCCATGCTCACCATTACCCCGTTGGTGTGGGCTTTCTACTTTCCTGAGAGCCCTAATCTTCATTATTGCTGCTTCCGGGGAAAGTTAGCTGCTTCCACTAACTCTCTGACCTGTTCTTCATGCTCTATGTGCCCACAGGCAGGGTGATACACCTTCACCAAGCCCAGTCATGAACGATACCAAAGGCATGCTGACTGTGTGCATTTTGCCTCCCTCACCCCTGGTTAATGTCCGCGCTTCTGCCAGGACTCGTGACGGTTCTCTATTTCTGGATAATTGCTCACAAAATTCCCACAATAATTAAACAATCCTAAAGTTTGCCTGATCCCTTTACAGTGTGCGGGTGGATAGGTTTATAATCATAGTTTTTGTTCCCGCTGGGACTGTCCCCTCTCCGTTCCTGATTTGATCTCCCCAATATGATGTCCCAGTTCCGTCTCTCCCTACCTTCCCAGTTGCACTCTCTGTACGTTAATTTTAAGCCTGGCCTGGTTAACCTGATCCAATACTCTGTATAATATCTGGATATGTTCTTTCTCACTGTTTGATATGATGAGGTGTTGGTAAGATCAGTGTGACTAAATCCATCAAACACACATCGGTGCGATATGCTGGAATATTGCAGGATCCCTGAGGTAATAGTATCCTGGTGGCCTGTTCTCCTCAGTCAGTAAACACCACTTTCATCTGTCATTCAATGTCCACAGGTATGGACCCAGACTATTTCCAGCTTCTGTCAATCTATCACTGTCACAATTACTGCCTCCTCAGCCCCAGCTTTGATGAGATCCTGTTTGTGTGGGGAGTGAGAGGGCCCTCGATCTCTACAGGGTCAATAGATAACAACCCACTTTCCTGTTTGAGTTACGCACACCGCTGAGTTCGTCCGAGCTATAACCCACCAGATTCTTTGACTGTCCCAGTCTCCCTGCAACGTAGCTACTCCGGAGAGGTTGCCTCTCCTTTTCTTTCTGACCCAGTCCTGGCCAGAGCATCCCCATGTTTAAATTCAGATGTTGATGTCAATAGTTGCATAAATAGGAGCAACTCCCAGAAGGTCCCTTCTTGAGTTTCACACCTCCATATCTGAATACATTTTGTCATACTCCCGGTCTACATCGGGGCAGGTTTGCTTCATCCAGCTTCCTAGGTTCCCTCTCCGACTGCTTTAATTTTAGTAATTGAGGGAGTGAGGGGTAAATGCTTATCGGTAACTGACAAAGATGCTCCGGTGTTAGCATCATGCAGTTTTGGCCGCTCAACAGCGCGTCAATGAATATTCATGGGCTATGCATATACTTAGGTGAACACAGGCCACTCACAATATGAATACCTATCTCCCTCTCTGTGCCTACGTTCCTTGTCTATGTGCCCTTTCCTGCTTCCCTTGTAACTTTGTGGGTCTGATTACCCTCCCTGTACTGCAGCTATTCCCCTGTGTTTCTGCATTTACCTCAGCTCTCATGACCCAATTCAGAGTGTGGTTAGAATTATCTCCCACTGGGAGTCCCATGTTTATAATTACAGTTAAATAGGATCCCATGTCATCTGTTAAATACATCAAACCTATTTCATCATCACAGGTTGGGGTTTGGTAATCCCCCATGGTCCTTACACACCTCAGGCTTCCTCTCTGTATAATCCTCGATATTATCCTTGGGCCCCTGAGTCACCAAGGTTATTTTAGCCCATTCAGCCTGTCCCGTCCCCAGTGTGTCCCTGTAATATCTGTAAATGCCTGGAGACACTGATCGGCTGTACTCTGGGAGGAACCGAGTGTACCCCATCCTCTCATTGCAGGGACAGTTTCTGTTGTACACTTCAGGGCATCTTGGCCCGAGGGAGGGCCCACACATCATCTTCGGTGAGACTGTGTACCTCTACTAATTCACCCATATTGTCCCAATAAGGCCCATTATTACCATTTCTATATCAGGCTGTGTGTTCATTCACCAACATCTGTCGTTCAGCGGGTGAACGGTTCAGGTTTAGTTTCTGTCAGTTCCCTTTGTTGCCCCCCCCCCCCCTGTCTGTCCAAGTTTGAGCTTTGATGCCCAGCGATGCTATAGACACGGCCTTCTGGGCCTTACAGGGCGGTGGGTCATCCCACCCATTGCCGTCCCTCTGTCCATACGTAGGCGCTTTGTCATCTAACCCGTTCCTGCCAGTGTCACCATCCTCACTGCTTTCTGAGGAGAGAGAGAGACGAGGTACCTCCCCCACTGTAACTACCACCTGGCCCTTTGGATTTAAGGCTTCACATCTGAGAGCCACCACCTTCACTTGTTCCTGTTTCTCATAATAATGTAATATATTCCATCATTCCTTGAATAAAACGAACAAAATGTGAATTTGGTTTGACTTGAAATATTAATAATTTGACATTCACTTCACTTATCTATAGAGGTGAAAATTGTACTGTGATTATTTAAGTGAATTTAACGTGATCATACAATGAAAATAACTCTGATAATCAACGACAATGAATGAACTGAATAATATGTGATTATTTGTACCAGTTCTTGCATTGAAAATTCGATTTTATTTTAATGCTTGTCACCCACTACGTCATGCATTGTTATTAGGGAATAAAGTAATGGAAGGATATCAGAGAAAATAAATAGACTTTAATTTTAGCTTCACTACAATAATGAACCAAAACATAATTTGGACATACGGTTAAACTACATAACAAAGTTTTCAGTGTCATTATTGACATGAAAACTATTTTAGTTTGCAAGTTGTTTTGCTCTAAGAATAATTGGAAATGAATTGTGATTTGGAATTCACCATTTAAAAGATATTTTGAAGAGAATAATCAGATGCATTTTTTGGAGGAAATTAGGAATGAAATAAATATATATTCATTGATATTAATAGTTTTAAAATGTTGAGAAGTTGACTGGGATTATTTTATTGAGAGAGGCTGCATGATTATAAAGAGCAATTCGCCTTTTTCATTGCATTGTTGGTTTCACTAGAATCTGTTGTGGTCTGAGCTCTTGTTGTGTGCAGTGGACTGTCACTCATAGCTTAATTAACCTGCGAGTGTCAGATCAGGTTTCCTTTGTCTGTAAGTCAGTCTGAAAGTGAGCAACACACCTCCTTTTGTGAGGGGAAACAGATTCTCTTCAAAGGAAATAAGTGGCAGATCACTCTGAGAATGGTTTCTAGCACACTCCATCAACAGGGAAGGGGTTTTTTCTAAAGATTTCCAATCTCTATCTACAAATCTGATTTGTCAGTTTGTGGAGGATTCAGCCCATTTGTTCAGAGCTGTTTTATACAAGCAGTTGGTTCATTATGTCTTTGCGAAGAATGTTGTTTACTTTTCCCTTTTACTGTGATTCTGCAGGTTAGAATATTCTGTGAGTCAATAATGGTCAATAACTGAACATTGAATGATTTTGTTCCTATCAGAGCAGTGGCCTTGTTTTCAGCTAATTATTCACTTTCCATTTCCTGGTTGTGTTGAATGTTCCAGAACCAGACTCTGAGCAATGTTTCTATTCACTTGTATTGGATTCACTGACAGCCACATGGTCAGTCAGATTCAGGAGTTTGAATTTAATAATCATCTAGAATTATGATTCTCTTGATGAAATTATTCTCGATTGTCAGGAAAAATCCATTTCGGTCACTGATGTCCTTTAGCGAAGGAAGCTGCCATCCTTACCTGATCTAGTCTACATGTGACCCCTGACCCACAGCAATATGGTTGACTCTTACCTGCCCTCTGGGTAATAAATGCTGCCCATAGCCAGTGGCACCTACATCCAGTGAATGAATTTTCAACAAAGCTCTTAGTCCTGGGTCATGTGAGAAAGAAGCAGGAGGTGACCATTCAGCCCCTCAAGTCCACTCCATCATTCAGTAAGGCCAGGCCTGATCTGTTAGTGATTTGTGTTCCATCTTCCCCCAACGTCCCTTAGCAAGAATCTATCAACCTGTGTCTTAAAAATATTCATTGAGCCCACCTTCTGGGGCAGAGAGTTCCAAAGTTGCACAGCCCTTTGTGAGGAAATAAATCTCCTCATCTCTGTCCTGAAAGGGTGAATCTAATTTTAAAGCAGTTCTCTCGAGTTCACGTATGACCCACAAGAGGAAACATCTTTTCCACGTCCTCCTTACCAAACCATTCAAGATCTTAGACACTTCAGTCATGTCATCCCTCACTCTCACAAACTCCAGCTGAAACAAATCCAGCTGGTTCAACCGATCCACATTTTATTACTGTCACGCCGGGTTGAAATGTTGTGTTGTGTTTATTATGCAGTGATTGTGTTGTTCCACTCTGTGGGGTCTAAGAGTCAACATGAGCAATACTACCTTTCCTGTCTCACTGTATTACATATATCTTACATCACTGTGGTGATCCCATCCCTCCCTACATCATATAACCAAAAAGAATGGCAGAGAGAGATGAAGAAGAGTTGTTACAAAATTTGTTGTCGCCTAAAAGGTACTTGGTCTGTTTGTAGAGATTGCATTGTAGTTGAAGTAACCAGTTAATGAAAAGTTACTGACAAAATATTTTAAGTGGAGTTGCTGCTGGCGATGGAAATGCTGCTGGTTGGTATAAGAAAAGGCTGGGGTGAATACTGTAATGATGAGAAAGTTGAGCAGGGTAACCTTTTATCTTTGTCAATAAGAAGAGGCAGAGATTGCAGCTAGGACAGTGTTGGAGCTGTTTTGATCTTGCAGACATTATTTTAATATTTATTTGATGTGATTTGGTTGTCACTGGCTGGGCCCAGCATTTATTGCCCATCCCTAGTTACCCTTGAGAAATTGGCAGTGAGCTGTGTTCTTGAACCGCTGCAGTCTAGCTGCTATGGGATGACCCACGATGCCATTGGGGTGGGGATTTCCAGGACATTCACCCACCGACAGTGAAGGAATGGCGATATATTCCCAAGTCAGGGTGGGTTAGTACCTTGGAGGGGAACTTGAAGGTAGTTGTCTTTTCATATAGCTGTTGGCCTTGTCCTTCGAGATGGAAGAGGCCATGGGTTACTTGAGTGTTGTTAGGGCTGCACTCATCCAGGCAAGTGGGGAGTATTCCATCACACTCCTGAATTGTGCCTGGTAGCTGTTGAGCACGCTTTCAGGAGCCAGGAGTTGAATTACTCTTGTAGCCACTGTGTTTATGTGGTGAGACCAATTCAGTTTCTGATCAATGAATATCCCCAGGATAGTGTTGATAGTGGATGTTCAGTGATGGTAACAGCATTGAATGTCAAGTGATGGTGGTTAGGTCATTTCTTATATGTGATGGTCGCAGCCTGCATCTGTGTGGCATGTATATTACTTGCCCCTTGTCAGCCCAAACCTGGATATTGTCCAGATTTTGTAGTTCTTGCTGTTGGACTGCTTCAGTACCAGAGAAGTTAATTATTTATCAACGTTCAATAATTACAAAATTATGCAAATTCATGGACTGTATCTTGTGGTCACTCTGATATTCACTTTCATTATCTCCTTATTATCTTCCTAATTCAGACACAAATGTTTGAATATCGATCAGGATAAAATTAAATAAATTAAAAACATACGTTTCTACATGTAAGCTAATTGAATGAAATCCATTACTTCTGTATTGTCTGCATTTTTGAGCAAAAGTTATTTCTTTTCAATAATTACTGAATGGCTCATTTATTGTCCTCAATCCATCAATCTAGGTGTTATATTTTAGTCTTCAGTTTACCGATCTTAATGATGTCTAATCAACATCAGAGCAAAGTGCTTTTAAAATATTGACTCAACTTATTTGTTCAGATTGCTACATTTATTATGAATTCATTATCCTTATAATAATAACAAAATAATTTGTTTGTCTTTCTAACGTGTATAGTCAGATCCATATTTTAATTTAATCCATTGTTTCATTTAATCCATTGCAGCAATGCTATTGTTTTCAGGTCAACTATCCCACAGTGGAACCAATGATTTTGCCTCCAACACGCTTTGAAAATTGGCTTTTGTTCATTTGAATAATCACAGCAACCTCAGCCTTATACATTCAGAGAACTGTAATTACTTTTCACTGCAATGATTGCTGTTCATGTCTACACATTGCACAGTCACATAGTAATATTAAATATCTCCTTCTTTGAAGTGCACTGATACATTTTCAAAAATCTATGTGTTGCTAATATGTAATTATTGTTCAGTTCAGTAAGGAGTGTAAATGTGCAATAATAGCACAGTACGTGAACTGATGTGAATATATTGCAGTGTACAAACTCTCAATCATTGTGAATATCAATTTTTATTTTAACCATGGAAACACAGTTGAATTAATTCAATTATATTTCACTTTAATATTCGAATTCATTGTATGTCTAATCACAATAAGAGTGAACTATTTCATGTGACACAATTATTTAAAATTTATGTCACTTTTTTCATGGACACAAAATAGAATTAACACCCGTTTTTGCTTTCCTTTACCGATCACAGTCAAGTTTGAATTGTAGAAAGTTAGACTGATACAGCACGGAAACAGGCCATTCAGCCCAACTTGGCATTCCGGCCAGGTTTCTGAAACTAAACTAGTCCCATTTTCCTGTGTTTGTCCCATATCGCTCTGTAACTGTCCAAATGTCTTTTAGATGTTATAATTGTACCAGCTTCTGCCTTTCCTCTCACAGCTCATCTCAAAATGCCAAACACGCGTTGTGAAAATAGTTGCCCCTCAGATCCCTTTTAAAACTTTCCCCCTCACCTTAATAACATTCACACTTTAATCAGCGACCTGAAGCAAATAAATTCAAGATATTGTGATCATTATAATGAACAACAGATACAAGTTGAGAAAATGTTGGATTGAAAAGTAATTCAATTGACACTTAGATATTTTCTAATCAACTCTGAGGTGCCTTGACACATCTCTGTTTAAGGTAGGAATTGAACGCCTGCCTCCTGGTCTATTAGTACAGATATTACCCGAGCCCTCCATAATGTTCCCATGCAGGAAGGGCAGAACTATAATCACATACTTACTGTGGTTACTCTCAGGGAAATCTGCTCAGATATTTATTGTGATAATTGGACTAGGATTGTATTAGACAGTTCCAGTGTGTAATGGATAAAAAGAATTAGTAATTTCTAATAATGATGGAACGAAGCGACAATGATCTTAAATAAATATAAGTTTCATGATAATCAAATAATTCCATATGTTTGAAGCAGTTATTCACATACATAAATTAAAATTAAACTGCTTTGTAAAGCACATGATTTGGAAATAAAGCATTGGTCATTCAATGTGACTACTCAGCGAAAGACAACTTCCCTCAGTTTCACAAAATTGTGATTTCTAAGAATTCAAGATTTATTGTAAAAGAATAGATCAAACATTTGTTAATTCTGGTTTGTGTAAACAAGAAACACATGAAATTTAACTAATGTTTAATGTAAAAAATGGTTAGCTCTTTTGTAATAATCAGAAATATAGAAATGTTAGCATTGAAGTGAAATACAATCAGTACAAGAATGCAAAAAACTGTGGATGCTGGAACTCAGAAACAAAATCAGTAATTGCTGGAAACCAACTCAGCAGGTCTGGCAGCATCTGTGGGGAGCATTCAGTGTTAATACTTTGAGTCCAGTGAACCTTCCTCAGAATGTATTTTTGCTCACAGCCAATTCAATCCAACTAAGCTTCCGCACTGAAAATTATTTTGCTAAGATTAAGAGAGTGTAGAGTGCAATATTGTTTGTCAGTTGATGTATTGAGCCATTGTTCCACATCGACAGCTGGATATATTGCATTTAAACAATGATTACCAGTTAGACATTAGCAATAATTAGTTTTAAATTGTCTGAAACAAAATTTAAGGTTGATAAGAAAATCCTTATTGCAATGTAATTGTGCACTATATCGGAAAAAAACTGAAATATTGAACTGAAAAATAATTAGCCATCTCTTAATTGATAAGGCTGATTAATATTCCATCCATTAATATGAGAATTCAAATGAAAGAGAATAAGATAGTTGCAATGAGTGTTGGGTGAGAAAACGTTGGTTAATTGCAGGTGTGTTGACCTGAAAATAATATTAATATTTCATTATGACACTGGCATTAAAAATAATGGATTCAACTAAAATGAGAATCTCATGATGGCGTGAGAATTGAAATGACAATTAAATTAGATTAGATTACTTACAGTGTGGAAACAGGCCCTTCGGCCCTACAAGTCCACACCGCCCCGCCAAAGCGCAACCTACTCATACTCCTACATCTACCCCTTATCTCACACTACGGGCGATTTAGCATGGCCAATTCACCTGACCTGCACATCTTTGCACTGTGGGAGGAAACCGGAGCACCTGGAGGAAACCCACGCAGACACGGGGAGAATGTGCAAACTCCACACAGTCAGTCGCCTGACGCGGGATTTGAACCCGGTCTCTGGCGCTGTGAGGCAGCAGTGCTAACCACTGCGCCATAATGTTAGAACTCAACACTTAAAATGATTCAATATATTCAAAGCAGTTTGTACTGGATATTCATTAAGATCAGTAAACTGAGAATTAAAATATTGGGTTAATTGAAAACAAAAATCACAACTTCAGAGATTATTCATCAGAATTGTTATGTCATTGAAAAAAGCCTCATTTATTCAAGAATTCTGCAATTCCCTCATTTTCTGTTTTTTTTCCACAGGGATCTGCACTGGAACCCTTCTTTTCACGATACAAATATACAGAAGTGACATGAATTAAAATCTAATTGGGTGAGTTAATAAGCTTGCAGATGATACAAAGTTCAGTGCAGTTGTGAATAATGTCGAAGGTTGTCAAAGAATGCAGCAGGAAAAAGATAAACTGCAGCTATGGGCAGAGAAATTAAAGATAAAGCTTAATCCATACAAGTGTGAGGTGTCTCACTTTGGGAGCTCAAATGTTAAGGAAAAGTAGATAGTTAATGGCTGGACCTTGAACAATTTTGTTGTTCAAAGGGATCTTGGCATTCAAGACTATGGCTCCCTGAAAGTGTCCATGCAAGTCGATAGGGTGGTAAGGAAGGCAAATGGCATGCTTGCCTTTATTGGTCAGGGAACTGGTTACAAGAATCAGGATATCATGTTGCAACATCATAAGACTTTGGTTAAGGCATACTTAAGGTATTGTATTCACTTCTGTTCGCCACATTACAGGAAGGATATGGAGGATTTGGAGAGGGTACTGAGGGCATTTACCAGGATGCAGCCTGGATTTGAGAGGCGTGAAAAAACTCAGGCTGCTTTTTTGTGGAGTGGCGGTTGCTGGGGGAAGAATTGATTGAAGTATATACAATCATGAGATACATAGGTAGAGTTGTCAGTCAGGAAGTTTCTCACCAGAGTTGAAACATCAGAACTATTAGGCATGCATTTAAGGATAGGGGGAAAAGTTCAAGGGGCATGTGAGGGGCAATTATTTTTTACACAGGGAGTGGTAGATGTCTGGGATGAACTTCAAGGGTTGGTGGTGGAGGCAGATACATTAAGGCTATTTAATGTTCATTTAGATATTTTGGATGGATATGGATCAAGGGTCGGCAGAAGGGATGAGTTTCTTTTGCATTATGTTCAGCATAACGTTATGGGCCAAAGGACCCATTCCTGTGCTGCACAGATCTTTGAGAGAAAACTAATGTCTCACTCATTTGACATTTAATCTAATCAATATTTAGCCACTGGTGTCCGAAATAGAAAGAAAATAAGTAGAGAACGAACTTGACTATAATCTAAAGTTAGAGTCAATGACATTTACAGAGGTAATTTTTTGATTTTTTAAAAATTATAAGATTAATAACTTTGGAGATGAGTTGAAACCTTTTGCAGTTACTGATGTACTGAGCCAAAATTACCCTTTTTAAACTGAAGATTGGACTAAAAACCTGTTAGAAAACTTGAAAATATTAAGTAAGGTGTGATGCACATCATAATTTAATCCATTGATTATTACTGCCAATGCTACAATAATAAAAAAATCAGGTCTACACCAAAAAGCATCGATTTTCCATCCAATGCTCATTGGAAATATAGGAATACTACTCATTTCAAAATCAAAGTAATCACAGCCTCATCGATTAAGAGATATCTAATGACATTTCACCAATAATTACTGTTTATTTCGAACAAACACATTGGGAAGTTTCTTATTAACATGCAGTTCACTGACAGCATACTAATAATTTAGCTATTGCTAATATCTAACCACTGATCAATCCAGTAAGGGATAGAAAAGTGGAATTATGGCTCAGGACATCAACTTATGGAAAGATATTGCAGAGTTCACTCTCCCAATTATTGTGAATATCGATGTATATTTTGATTGATTTGATTATATTTTTCTTCAACACAAAGATTTATTGTAATTCTGATCACAGTAAGATTTAAATATTTTAAAGCTAAAAAAATTAAATTTGTGACATTTTTGTAAACAATAAAAAAGAATTTACAGGTGTTTGCTCTTTCCTTTATCAATCAGAATACATTTGGAATTGTTGCAAGTTATACATTTGTGGAAGGAAGAGAAGATGCTGCAGCTGAATAGTCACAGTGAATGACCTTTTCTTCCGATTCTGTCCGACTGCTAAACATTCTCATTATCTTTTTCTTTATAAGAAAAACTGCTTTAAACGGATTCAGCAGTTGTATTTTTTATGAATTTACAATAAGCTCATGATATGTCGATTTATCTTTCTTCCAATTATTCTGATATTAATATGTAAGTAAGAGCATATGTGCTTAGTACCGTTATTATTGTGAATTACTAGTTCATTCTCAGTCCATTACACAGAAACAGTCTAATTAATTCCCAGCCCAATTATCGTAATGAATACTGGTTAGTTTTCATTTGAGTAATCTCAATTGATAATAATCCCACCCTTCCTTGTTGGGAAGATCATGAAAGGCACTTGTGTACCTCTAGTCGTGTGTCTCCTAAGAGAACAGATAACCAGATGCAGAGCCATAGCCTTGAAAGCTTGTGCTTCCAAATAAACCTGTTGGACTATAACCTGGTGTTATGTGATTTTTAACTTTGTCCACACTAGTCCAACACCGACATCTCCAAATTATTGTTGCACAAAGTAATTCTCGTAATTTTTAAAAGAAAATATGACTTTAATTAAGATCTTTAACACACGATTATTAATCCCTTCATATATTAATATAATATAATATAATTGTAATTGAAAAGAAATGCTCACTGAACATGGCACATACAACCACACAAATGTCTTCCTGGTCATCTAATTACTGCTCTTATTGTTTCTGAGAAGAAGAATCACAGTAAACATTTGGTGAGCAGTTCCATCCAATAAATGCACTTGATTTCTTACATTTCACTTCAGTAATTGCTCACGAAATAATGCGCTAAAACCAATAACAATGAGCGAGAACGCTAACATCAGCATACATAGATTTCTAATCCAGTTGAAGTATCGCAAAATAAAATAATGTATTTTGGCTTAGTACAACCTGTAGGTGAAAACATTTTGAGCTCGCACCTTAAAAATCTTTATTTGCTTATTCAGGCAAAATAGTGAAACTTGGCACTGTAAATTTATTTTGACTTTCACTCACGAAAATACTCATGTGAATCGCTTCTCATTTTCTTCCTAGTTCTGATATAAATGTCGAAATATTTACGAGAATAAAACTTTAGGAATAATAAGAGTGTTCTTTGCAAGAACGACGTGAAGATGTTCAAAGTTCTCGAATTACTGTTGACTAGAATACCCTTCATAAGGGTCTTATTGTCTCGAGCCGATGTTTTCTGTGACTGGTATTTTTTTGACTAGTGACTGATGTGTTTTCAAATCATGTGCACTGCAGAAGGATTTTTTTAATTTTCAATTTGTTTTGAGCAAAAGAAATTGCTTTGAACATGTTGATTTTTTTTTACTCCAAAGTTATTTACCAATGTACAATCATCACAAAATTATGGAAGTTCCCTGTATCTTACGTTCACTGTCATACGCACTTTCACTATCGACTGATTAACTTCCTACTTCTGACAGGAATGGCTAAACATTGGTCATGAACAAAAGTATATAAATTAAAAGCACGTCTCAAGAAGCAAACCAATGGATGGAAACATGTCATTCTTGTAATCCTGCATGTTTGACCCAAAAACAATTCTGCTGAATAAGAACTGAATGGATCATTTTTGTGAATCCATAAAGCTAGACATTATATTGTAATCCTCAGTTTACCGATCTTAATGAATATCCAATAATCATCACAGCAAAGTGCTTTTAGAATATTAAATCAATTGATTTTTTCAGATTATAATGTTATTTTTTCCAGTCACTGCCATTACATTAATTGCACAATTATTGGAGTTAATCTTTCTAACAAATATAGTGAGAATCGCATTTTAATTGCATCAATTGTTTCTGACTACGAACACTACATTATAAAAATCCATTTACTGTTCAGGTGAACGATCCCATAATGGAACCAATGACTTCCCATTCAATGCCTCATTGTAAATATTTGATGATTGCTCATTTGAATGATCATGGTAATTTCAGCCTGAAGCATTCAGAGAACTGTAATTACTTTTCATTAGAATAATTCCTGGTCGTTTCTCCATATTGTTCAGTGAAATAATCAACTAAGATTTCTCAGTAATCTTAAATTAACTGATAGAATTTTGACAATCCAATTGCTGCTATTATCTAATCATTGTTCAATATAGTTCAGGGCATACCTGTGGAATATGGCTCATGTATGAAATAATGTAAAGATTTGCAGTGTGTGTTGTAAATATCAATTTTTATTTTAACCCTAGCAAAAGTTGAATTGATTTAATTATGTATTGTTTACATGTTAACATTTACTGTATTTATAAACGCGGTACAAGTTAATCATTTTTCATGGATCAAAGTCATTTAAAATTCTTGTGACGTTTTCAAGTACAACAAACGGAACTAACATCTCTATTGTTTCATGAAATAGTCACAATACATTTTGAACTTTGGGAAGTGAACATTTCTGGAAAGAAAGGAAGTTGTCTTCAGATGAATAGTCGCATTGTGTGACTAATTCATTTATTTTCCTCTTCATTTATGTTACAAAAGCATTTTAATTTTCTTTTAATTCTATGAAAACTTGCTTTGAACATATGGAACTATTTTATTGATCTTTGTTCATCAGTGTGCAATGATCAAATGATTAGGCATTTTTTCCTATCATGGATCTTCATGAGATTCATATTTAATTAAAGTCATTATCGCTTTGTTACATCATTACTGTAAATTACTAATACATTTTGTCAGTTCATTACACACAGGAAATATGTAATTAATTCCCATACAAATTATTACAATAAACATCTGATTCATTTTCATTTGTGTTGCCACAGTAAGCATGTGACTATGGTCCTACCTTTCCGGGGGGGGGGGGGGGGGGGGCGTGGGGGTGGGGAATTATGAAGGGTCCTTGTGGAGCTCTGACAGTGTCTCTGCGACAAGATCTGGAGGAATGATTTAAATTCCCATCTTCAGCAGAGATGTGTCAGAGCGGCTCCAAATATTCCTGAGAAAATACCTGAGCATAGACTGAACTGCTTTTCAAAACAACATGAAATATAATTCAATCTGCTGTGCATTTCAATCATCACCATATCTACTACTTATTTTCTTCAGGTCACTAATAAAACGATGCATCTAATTCTGGTGGTTCGAAATTCCTTTGAAAAGTAGTTGAGAATGTTGAAATCTTAAGGTTGGAAGAGTCTAAGAAATGATACTCACTGGTTTTTTTTCTGTTTGAAAGAACCTAGTTCAGACATTTCAAGCACATAACTCCTTATTCTCCAGTAGTATAAAGATGAAAAAAATAAACAGTGGAAATTTTTCTTCAGCAAAATAACCAAACGCAACTTCATATTATTCATTGGTCAGTTGATCACCTACAATTGTAACTAAATATTGCAATTCATCTAAATATTGTTATGTGCTTTGAACAAATTAAATTTCTTATTACTATTCATTCATGAATTATCAGGAATTTGTTTTTATTTTCCATCTACCTATTCATAATTCTTAAGATTGATATGCTTTCAAAATATCGACGTGCTCATTTGAACATTTAATTTGTCTCTCTCTCACTTATCTCACTTCGTGCATGATAGCTTCAATGCATTTTGCTAATCAACTCTACGAAACTTAAAAATGTTGTTGACTTTACTTATTTTGTGTGAGGAAAACAATGTAGGTACACCCATCTGTTCTTTAGCTCAAATAACACTAAATTTTAAATTTAGGGCACAAAGAACGATTCTTAATCTCAAATATCACATTAAATGACAGTTTTTCAAATCATGTGACCTCTAAAATGATTTGTATTTTAATTTTATTATGAGAAAAAAAAATCTGCTTTGGAAATGTTAGAATCTGTTTCTTTTACTTTCAGCATTAGTTGTCAATGAACAATAATCACGTAATTATCAGTCATTTTGAGCAAAATAATTATCTGACCCAAATGTCATTAACTCGACCTTTTGTTCACAATAGTACTCACTTTCCCGTCTAATTATTATCTTCCTTATTCTTACATAGATATCTAAACATTTATCATGATAAAAATTAAGTAAATAAATATGACTCACCAAACATCCCCAAGGTTGAACTGTGTCAATTGTTGCTGAGTTTTTTTTAGAATTATTAAAGCGACTTTTTATATATTAATTTTCTGTTTATCAATCTTAATTATTACGCAATCGACGTCAGAGCAAAGTGCTTTCAAAATATTAAGTTAATTTAACTATCAATATTCTAGAAACAATGAACAATTATAATAATTACACAGCACATTGTGCTTGTTATGAAGTCTAAGTTAATGTGTTTTTAATATCTTCCAAATTTCTTATTGTGAATGCTACAATATAAAAACCTGTTTGGTCCGGCCAATACACCCAGAAAAGACCAATAACTGCCCTTGCGACATCCTTTGTAAATATCTGACTTTTGTTCATTTGAAAGATCACAGTAATCACAGTCATTGATATTCAGAGAACACCAGTTACTTTACACTGCAATATTTCTCTTCATTTCTGCACATTACTCAGTGGAATAGTAAGATGTGATATCTCGTTATTGTTAAATTCATTAATAGTAGTTTCAAAATCAATTTGTTGCTAATATCTAATAATTGTTCAATTTGGCAAAGGATGTAACTGTGGAATTATGGTTCCATATAATAACTATTACAAGGACATGTCAATGTAAAATCTCTCAATCATTGTGAACATTGCTTTTCATTTTAAACTTGGAAACACTTTTGAAATGATTTGAGTGTAATTCTCTACAATGTTAACATCACAATAATGGTTGAATATTTTTCATGTGCAAAATTATTTAAATTCCGATGAATTTTTTTGAAGTACACAAAAAAAGGATTGACATCTTTCTTGTTTCATTAAACAATCACAGGAAATGGTGGCTTCTTAGAAATCATACATGAAAGTTGTCTTCAGCTGAATAGTCACACTGACTGACCAATTCATCATTTTGTTCCAATTTACGTGAAGAACAAAAAGATTTTACTTTGCATTTCGTAAAATGAGCAACTGTTATGAACAGATAGAATGATTGTATTCATTTTTGTTTATCAATTTACAGTAATCACACAATTCTGTCAAGTTGTCATTCTGCATATTATCATAAAAATCATTTTTAATTAAGACATCTGTTAACTCCCATCATTATTATAAATTACTATTTAATTTTCAGTATATTACACACAGGATCCATCCATTTAATTCCAATCCAATTATCACAATAAACATCTGATTAATTTTCACTTGAGTAACCACAGTGAGCATATGATTATACATCTGTCCAGCCTGATTGGGAACATTATGAAGGAATGTTGTGCAGCTCTGATAGTCTCTCTGTTACCAGACCAGGAGGTGCAGTTTCAATTCCCATCTTGCACAGAGTTGTGCCAGAGCAGCTCTGAATGTTGATTAGAAAATACCTAAGAATCAATTGAATTGCCATTCAGTTCAAAATTAGATTAGCTTTCATCTGTTGTTCATTCCAATAATCACAGTATTTGCTATTTATTTTGTTCAGGTCACTAATAACAGAATGTATCTAATTCCACTCAATCATTATTCGTTGCAAAATATTTGAGAATGTTGTAGTCATTCAGATGAAATATACATAGAAATGATATTCATTGATTTTGTTTTGTTCTGAAGAGCTGAGTTCAAACAGCACATAGAACTAGATGCGCCCGTGCTATAACAATGAAGAGAAAAAAAACAAATTTCTTGTTCAGTAAAATAAACAAATGCCAATTCCTTTTATTTATCAATTTTTAGTTATTGAACTGTTTATGAATTATGTGAAATTTGTTTTAGTTTTCCACTCACCTATTTATATAGAATGTCAGATCGAACTGCTGTGAAAATATCCAAGTGCATTCATTTGAAAATTGACTTTGCATATTTATCATTGTGGGATATATGCAAAACAGTGTTACTTCTGCAATTATAATTGTTTATTCAAGGTAAATGAACTCGCACCAGTGTATAATTGTTTCAGCCAAGAGCTGTGTTAACAAGAATGAAAACTATGTGAAGGAAATATATAATTGCTTTTGCATTAGCTAAAATGTGCATAAAAGAATGAAATGTGTCTGCAAATAATGGTAGATGTTACAGTCAAATAGATAAGATGCTGTGAGGGGAGGGGGTGTAGGTTAAGCGAGACATGCCTGTACAAACAGTTACAAGCATCTGTTTCCCGCTCCAGCAGAAACGAAAAGAAAACAAAAGATCATCAGGCTAAGTGTAAATAAAGAATAAAAGGAAATATTGCTTTGGTTAGCACGTAAACAGATGGCAGTGAAGAAGGATAAATAACAATAAGACCACCGAGGGAGGTGGTCAAACGGCCTTGTGAGGGCAGAGTTAAACATTTTGTCATGGACGAGGCCGGATGAGTTCAGAGATAAACAGCCAGGTTTAGATTAGAAATATTTGTAAACAGTGAAGGAGCAATGGGAGGAGGGAGGAGAAACGAATTTCATAAATATTGTATACTCGTTAAATTCAGTGTGTGTGTGTGTCTTGTGGACAGTGGACACCACACCCCTCTTGCAACAGCGTAATAAACGATACTACTGATTCAGGTCTTGTTCCGGACTGAAGTTTTTGACGTGACTGAACTTCGTATCTCACAATCACTTATCTCATTTATTGCATGATGTCTGAAGTGTATTTTGCTCAGCAATTCTATCAGCTATTAAAAAAGTCTAATCTTAAATAAGATCCTTAACACCCCGTTATAAATCTATTCCTAATTCATGTAAATATCCCAATTTTCTTGAAGTCAATGTTCACACAAAACAGTGCACATAAAACGACACAAAGATATTCATCATCAGCTGATTACTGTTCAGTGGAATAACTTGAGTATCTTATTGTTCCTGAGACTAATGAAAACAGTAAGCATTTGTTTACTCGTCCATGCAGTAAGTGCATTTGATGTCTGATATTTCAGTTCAGTTGTTAACGACGATTTATGTTGTTTAAAACAATAATTCTAATTTATCATGGATATTGACTGTAATACAATAACACTGGAAACACTTTTTTAACTATTCTAACAATCTTTAAGCTCCTCTTCTGTTGTGAGTGTGCAAGAGACAATTCAAATTATAACCATTTTTGTTGCAAATTCAACAAACGCTGCATTTTGAATTTATGAACTTCTTACATATTTGCAAAAAGGTTAGTCTTCACTGTATGTCATATTAAAAGACTGCTTTTTCTAATCATATGCGCTACAAAATGAGTATTGCTTTCATTGCATTGTAAGAAAAGAAGTAGAATTTTTTGTTGTTTCAATTCCAACATTATTCATCATTGTACAATAATGGCACAATTATTACAATCGCTTTATATACCACACTGCAGTGACTTCATTGTTTGTTTAGTTTCATGCTCATTTTCATGATCTATTAATTCTCTTTTTAATTCTGACACTTTGATTATAATATGAATCAACGTGCCATCTCTACAAGGAATCAATTGGAAAGAAATTTGCAAGTTTTATATTGCATATATTTTTAAGTTCAGAAAAGAAATTTGTCAATAATCACTGAATGTCTCATTTCTTTCTTTAATACGTAAAGCTAGCTACTATGTTTTATTCCTTAGTTTACTGATCTTAATAAGCATCAAATCGACATCACAGCAAAGTGCTTTTGAAATATTGAATCATGTTAATTCTTCAAATGCATTGCAGTGTACAATCTCTCAATCATTGTAACAACCCATTTTTATTTTACCTGTTGAAACATAGTTGTATTAATGTAAATCTATTTCACTTCAATGCTAACACTTCTTGTGTTTGTATTCACAATAAGACTTAAGGATTTTTCATGCAAGAAAAACCAACGAAAAAGCATCAGCATCTCCTTATTGTTTCATTCAACAATGACAATAAATTTTGAATTTCTGAAAGTTGAACATTTTTAAAAAGGAATGTTGTCTTCAGTCGAATGCTCGCATTGAATGACTTATTCACAGTATCTGCTGTTTATTCTCTTCGGGTTCCCAAGACAAGAAATTAACTAGTTCTGCTGTTTCTAAATTCCTGGAAAATATTTGAGAATGTTGTGGCCTTAAAGGTGATAAGGCTAAGTGATCGTAAGTGATCAGTTTTTTGTTCGGAAGAGCTTGATTCAAACATTTCTGACATTCACATTGTTATTCTGCTGTGTTACAAGGAGAGAAAAATGTCGCATTCTTCATCTGTAAAGTGAACATATGTCACTTCCAATTATTCATTAGTCAGCTAATTACCTACATTTGTTATTTAAAAATGCAATTCATCTAAATATTGGAATGACTTTTGATCAAATTAAATTTCTAATTATTTTTCATTCGTGAATTGTTAGATAGAACATAGATCATAGAACAATACACCACAGAACAGGCACTTCGGCCCACGATGTTGTGCCGAACATTTGTCCCAGCTTAAGCACCCATCCATGTACCTATCCAATTGCCACTTAAAGTTCGCCAATGATTCTGACTCTGCCACTCCCACAGGCAGTGCATTCCATGCCCCCACCACTCTCTGGGTAAAGAACCTACCCCTGACATCCCCCCTATACCTTCCACCCTTCACCTTAAATTTATGTCCCCTTGTAACACTGTGTTGTACCCGGGGAAAAAAATCTCTGACTGTCTACTCGATCTATTCCTCTGATCAGCTTATAAACCTCTATCAAGTCACCCCTCATCCTTCTCCGTTCCAATGAGAAGAGGCCTTGCACTCTCAACCTATCCTCTTACGACCTATTCTCCATTCCAGCCAACATCCTGGTAAATCTTCTCTGCACCCTCTCCAAAGCTTCCACATCTTTCCTAAAGTGAGGCGACCCGAACTGCACACAGTACTCCAAATGTGGCCTAGCCAAAGTCCTGTACAGCTGTAACATCACTTCACGACTCTTGAATGCAATCCCTCTGCTAATGAACGCTAATACACCATAGGCCTTCTTACAAGCTCTATCCACCTGAGTGGCACTTTCAAAGATCTATACACATAGACCCCAAGATCCCTCTGCTCCTCCACCTTACTAAGAACCCTACTGTTAACCCTGTATTCCGCATTCTTATTTGTCCTTCCAAAGTGGACAGCCTTACACTTGGCAGGGTTGAACTCCATCTGCCACTCCTCAGCCCAGCTCTGCATCATATCTAAGTCCCTTTGCAGCCGACAACAGCCCTCCTCACTATCCACAACTCCACCAATCTTCGTATCATCTGCAAATTTACTGACCCACCCTTCGACTCCCTCTTTCAAATCATTAATAAAAATTACAAACAGCCGAGGACCCAGAACTGATCCCTGCGGAATTCCACTTGTAACTGGGCTCCAGGCTGAATATTTACCATCTACCACCACTCTCTGACTTCGACCTTTTAGCCAGTTTTCTATCCAACTGGCCAAATTTGCCTCTATCCCATGCCTCCTGACTTTCCGCATAAGCCTACCATGGGGAACCTTATCAAATTCCTGAAGATTCCTGAAGAAGGGCCTGTGCCTGAAACGTCGAATCTCCTGTTCCCTGGATGCTGCCTGACCTGCTGTGCTGTTCCAGCAATAAAGTTTCAACTTTGATCTCCAGCATCTGAAGACCTCACTTTCTCCTCGAACCTTATCAAATGCCTTACGAAAATCCATGTATACTACATCCACTGCTCTACCCTCATCCACATACTTGGTCACCTCCTCAAAGAATTCAATTAGACTTGTAAGGCAAGACCTACCCTTCACAAATCCGTGCTGGCTGTCCCTAATCAAGCAGTGTCTTTCCAGATACTCATAAATCCTATCCCTCAGTACCCTTTCCATTACTTTGCCTACCACCGAAGTAAGACTAACTGGCCTGTAATTCCCGGGGTTATCCCTATTCCCTTTTTTGAACAGGGGCACAACATTCGCCACTCTCCAGTCCCCTGGTACCACCCCTGTTGACAGTGAAGATGAAAAGATCATTGCCAACAGTACTGCAATTTCCTCTCTTGCTTCCCACATAATCCGAGGCTATATCCCGTCAGGCCCGGGAGACTTGTCTATCCTCAAGTTATTCAAAATGTCCAACACATCTTCCTTCCAAACAAGTATCTCCTCTAGCCGACCAGTCCGTTTCACACTCTCCTCTTCAACAATACGGTCCCTCTCGTTTGTAAATACTGAAGAAAAGTACTCATTCAAGACCTCTCCTATCTCTTCTGACTCAATACACAGTCTCCAACTACTGTCCTTGATTGGACCTACCCTCGTTCTCGTCATTCTCATGTTTCTCACATACGCATAAAATGCCTTGGGGTTATCCTTGATCCTATCCGCCAAACATTTTTCATGCCCTCTCTTAGCTCTCCTCGTCCCTTCTGCAGCTCCCTTCTGGCAATCCTGTATCCCTCCAATGCTCTGTCTGAACCTTGTTTCCTCAACCTTATGTAAGCCCCCTTCTTCCTCTTTACAAGACATTCAACCTCCCTCGTCATCCAAGGTTCCCTCACAAGACAATTTCTTTCCTGCCTGATAGGTACATACATATCAAGGACACGTCGTATCTGTTCCTTGAAAAAGTTCCACATTTCCACGACATCCTTCCCTGACAGCCTATGCTCCCAACTTATGCTCCTCAGATCCTGTCTTACAGCATCGTATTTACCCTTCCCCCAATTGTAAAACCTACCCTGTTGCATGCACCTATATCTCTCCATAGCCAATGTGAAAGTCACAGAATTGTGGTCACCATCACCAAAATGCTCACCCACGAACAAGACCATCACTTGTCCCGGTTTGTTACCGAGTACCAAATCTAATATGGCCTCCCCTCTGGTCCGACAATGTACATACTGAGTTAGAAAAGCTTCCTGGAAGCACTGCACAAACACCGGCCCATCCAATCTACTTGATCTAAAGAGCTTCCAATCAATATTTGGGAAGTTGAAATCGCCCATAACTACTACCCTGTGGCTTCTGTACTTTTCTAAAATCTGTTTCCCAATCTGTTTCTCCACATCTCTTCTGCTATTGGCGGGTCTATAGTAAACACCCAACAAGGTGACTGTTCCTTTCCTATTTCTGACTTCAGCCCATACTACCTCCAAAGGCAGATCCCCCTCGAACTGCCTTTCTGCAGCTGTTATACCATTTCTAATTAGCAACGCCACCCCCCCTCCTTTATTACCACCCTCCCTAATCTCAGTGGATACACTGAGCTGCCAATTTCTAGAGCGGCCTGCAGTAAATACTTTCACATATTCAGTCGGCTCGAAGAGAAAGAAATTCCTCCATATATTTCTTAAATAGGTTACTACTTACTCTGAGACTATGATCTCTGGTCTTCGATTCTCAGACAAGGCGAATCATTCTCTCCTAAATTATCCTATCATGTCCCTCATAATCTAATGTATCTCAGTAAAGTCTTGTTACATTATTCTACACTCCAATGGGTACAGGGGCAATATTCTCAGTTTCATCTCCCGAGAATATCCTCCCATATCCAGGATGATTTGTGTTAAATTTCCCTGAACTACTATTCCTAAAATAGGGGGACTAACTTTGTTCACATTAATCCAGCTCTGATCTGACTAATGCCATGTGTATTTTGAAAAAAAAAACATATGTCCCCATTCCGTTTAAATAAAGTGAAACAAAATTATTTGACTTCCCGATTACCTGCTGAAACCGGATTCTAACTTTTCATATTTCATGTACAAGGAAGCGAAGTGTTCTGGTTGCTGATGCTTTGTGCTGTGTATTTCCCCACTTAATATTTATATCTGCCAAAACGCATAAACATCTTTTTTCTGCATTTTATATGCTGCTACGTTTTTGTCCACTTGTTTATCCTGATTCTGTCCGTCCACAACGTTGCGGTGCCGCTCTCATTACTTGCTTCCATATCTATTTTGTGACATCTCCAAACTGAGCAACAGTACATTAACTTATGTTGTACAGGTGATTAGTTCATGTTGTCAACAGCTGTGGCACCAATATTGTTGGCTCCGGGAATCTGAAAGTTACAATTTACTATCATGAAAATGCCCTTATTACCTCGCCTCTCCATTCATTCCCCAATCCTCGACTAATACATACCCCCAAATGCGTTGGTTTATGCTTCTATGCTTGTGAAGTGCTATCGTATAAAACACAGTTCAGAATAATTTTAGAAATTCAGATATATTCCATTTACTGCATTCCCCTTTATGTATTGTGCTTGTTACGATCTGAAAATACTTGTAAACGTGTTAGGTCTGATTTCGTCAGCACAAAGCTATGCGGAATCCATTTTATTCTGTAATGCATTTCTAATGCTCTGTTATTCCAACTTTAATCATAGATTAACATTTTCCCAGTGGCAGATATGCTGTCAACCTGAGCTGAATTTGTCAGGCTGGACACTCACAAGATGTGACCATTGTTGAATAAAGGTGTTGAGGAACAAAGCAAAACGAAAGAGAATCCTATATCAGAGATACAACAGGGTTCAAGTGAATTTCTTGTGGGTACTTCAATAAAGTGCAGACCAGGAAGAAAAGAAGGGATATGAAATAATTTAATCTGCCAGGGCTGAAGATAACCCAAAGAGGGTCTACAAGTACATATCTGGCAAGAGAACAACCCGAGAAATATTACCTGAAAGATCAAGGAGGTTGACATTGCTTTTGAGCTCAGCAGATGGAAGAGGCATTAAATGAATTTTTCACGTCATTTTTTATTGTGGAGACAGCGAGACCAAATGTTCACTCTACATATGTGAAGAGGACGATACCTTTTCCGAAACTATTTGACCAAGCATCAATAATTTGAGATTCGGTGATGTTTCTAGCGGCTGGATTGCATTCGACTCTGTCTGGCCTCATGCAACAAAGAGTCTACATGTTCTCAGGACTGGATTTTTAATACAACGAGCAGGCTTTGCCTTCTCGTACTGCAGCATCGGAGGTCAAAGATGACTTTATAGAGATTCATAAAATCAAGAGTGTTCTCGATAAGGCGAACAGCACAGTTCGTTTTCCCTTGGATCCAGGAGTCCAGACCTCATAAGATTTACATCGAATGACAAGACATCCTTTTCACACAGAGGATGGCTTGCACATGGAATCAACTGCTAGAGCAACTGGTACCTAGAGGTAATGCTACATTATTTTATAAGACATTTGGACGTTTAGACGAAGAGAAAGTGTTTAGAGGGATTCAAGCAAGGTGGAACAGCTCAGTTTGGGAATTTTGTTCGCCAAGGATATGTTAGACTTAAGGAGGCTACAGAAATCATGGAAATACATACTGATAAACATTTCATATTACAGGAAAATAATTGCTGGACATCTCAGAAAATGTAAAAGGCGTATAAAACTCCAGACCCTGGACCAGTGCATTGTTATGAACGTGGTGTGAAAAAGAAGAGTTGAAAAGCTTGCAAGGACACAGAACAACCTGATCTGACCAAGGGAACAATGTGGCATTTGTTCGAAAAAGCCAGCAGAGCTGGTTTGCCATCAGCTTAAATTATGAATCAAGATCCGAAATCAAAATCAGGTGTGAACTTCACATTTTGATAATATTAAAGCCAATGAAATAATCCGATGTTCTGGGGTATAAATCAGGACATTTTCAACAGCTAGGACTGCGTCAGAGACGTCCAGCTCAAGAGATCCTAGAAATGTACCTTCCTGGAAATGTGTTTGCATGGCAGAACATCGAAGAAAACCTGGAGAGCATCTTCGCAGAAAAATCCACAAAAGGAAACTTGAAAAAGCTCAGTGGTTTTGAACCATGATTACTTTTTAAATCATTATTGGGAATCTTTTTAGAATCGGAATATTATTGCGGAGTGGAAGGTAAAAGATGGGTTTAAGAGAAACTAGTTGTAAATAGTTGTTAGTTTTCATTCTCTGTTAGACATAAAGAATAAAGTTGATATTTTCCTTTAAATCGTGACCTTTGCGAAACGTTTTGACTATCGAATTTTGACAGATTACAGCACGGGTAAATATTTTTATGTGTTGCTGGTTTCAATTAGCATCGAGGTTTACCCTGTGTTTGTACTGAATCCCAAAGCATTATGGGAGGTAAGCGCGGAAATTGCAAGACTCTTTGCTGAAATAATTGTGTCATCTCTAAATATGGGTGTGATTTAAAATGACTGGACATTGACGAACCTTGTTGAAGAATGGATACAGGGAAAAGACTGGAATCTCCAGGCTTGTGAGTTTGAAATTGATGGTTCGCAAGTTTTTTGAGGTGGTTTTGGAAGATAGCATTTTCAGAATCCAGGAAAAAGAGGGGATCATCAGTATGGTTTAGTGAGGTGGAAATTGGGTCTCACAAATTTGTGAGGTTTTGATCAAGTAGGCAAGAGGATTGATGAGGCAAGAACAAATATCTTTGCTTACTTAGGCTTTAGGAAAGAGTTTAACTAGATTCAACATGGAAGACTAACGAGTAAAGTTAGATCAGATGTGGTTCACAGTGAGTTTGCAAATTGGATACAAAATTCAATTAACAACAAGAGAAAGGGTGAGATTTTGGTGTGTTGTTTATCAGACTGGAGGCTTGTGAGCAGCAGTGTTACACAGGGATCAGTGATGTCTCCTTTGTTTGTGACTGATGTAAATGTTTTAGATGACAATATGGAAGGCAGGGATCATCGGTTTGTGGTTGACACTAACATGAGCGACATGCATTTCATGAGATGACAACATAAGTCTTTGTGTGTACACGAAGAACATTTAAAAAGGCTTTTGGACAAATACATGGATAGCAAAGAATTAGAATGATATGGTCCAAGTGCAGAGAAATGCGGTTAATGTGGACCGGCATTATGATCAGTATGTACCAGTTTCTGTGCTGAGGGACGCTACAACTCTCCATGGTGGTACAGTCGACAGAGAAGGTTATCTGAGGTTATAGAAGATTAAAAGAGACATTGATCATTCGGGTATATGATTAAATGAATGGTAAAGAGAAATTATCTTGAACAAATGTAACGTACTGCAGTTTGAATTATAAAGGGATGTAGCACTTGTACAATTACAAGTACTGCTTTGAATGGTCCTGCGCAATACACACGTGAATAGGTCACGGAATGAACTTTGGAAGTCGTGACACACATCGTCAGCTTCGTTAAAATGCTGTTAGAACGCTTTCATGCGTTGGTCAGTGTTGAAGTTGGGACGTTATCCTGAGGTTCTGCAGGATGTTGGCGAGGCATCTTCTGTAGTATTGTGTCTATGTTCTGGTTTCCAAGTCGGACAAAAAAGAATATTAAGCTGGACAGAGTTAAGAAGAGATTTACCAGTATGTTGCTAGGAATGAATGGATTGAGCTGTAAGGGGAGGCTGGATTGGCTGGGACTTCTTTCAAAGGTGCACAGGAGGTTGACGTTTACCGTATAAATGTTTTTTTTTAAATCCTGAGGGGTACAGATTAGCTCAACTGCAACGGTGCTTTCCTTCTTTGGGGTATTTCAGGACTAGTGGGCGTATTTTTAAGGTGTGAGGACAAAAGTGAAAAAAGGACACGAGGTTCACTTTGTTTTACTTTACAAGGTATGTTTCCTGTGCAAAGTTCTAGAGGAAGTAGGAATGTGGATAAAGTTACAACATTTAAAAGACACTTAGATAAGTGCATGAATAGGACATGTTAAGAGAGATATGGGCCCAGTTCACGTAGATGGTACTACGTTAGTTTCGGTAAATGGTAGCATGGACTGATTGGAACAGCGGTCTGTTTCAATGATGTCTGAGTCAATGACTCAGTTTATTTGAAATTTACAGAGTGCTGAGAGGCCTGTGCAGAGCCAATGTGGCAAAGATGTTTCACCCACTATGACACACTAGAACCCGAGGGCACAGAGACAAAGTGAAGCGATAACAATTTGGAAATGAGACGTGGAGGAATATCTTCAGTCAGAGAGTGGTGATTCTTTGTGGATAGTTGATGTAGAGGGCTGCGGGCGCCAATTCAGTGAGCAAATGTGTGGCACGTTGGCTCATTGGTTCATATGGCTGCCTCATAGCACCCGGGTCCCAGGTCCGATTCCAGCCTCGGACGACTGTCTGTGTGGAGTTTACACGTTCTCCCTGTGTCTGTATGTGTTTCCTCCGTGTATTCCGGTACCCCCCACAATCTAAAAGATATGCACATCACGTGAATTGGTCATGCTAAATTGTCCATAATGTTAGGTGCATTAGGCAGGGGTAAACATAGAGTTGGGGTGGGTTGATCTTCGGAGGGTTGTAGTGAACATGTTGGTCCGAAGGGCCTGTTTTCATCCTGCAGTGAATCTAATCAAATCATTTCAATTCAGATTAAAATAGCTCAGGATCTTTTCCCACGACCCAATGCCCTCTGCGCCATATCAACAGAAGTTTCACCGAGCGAGTTTGGAGCTCCCAGCCTCGGCGTTTCTCGCGCCTCTCTACCTTCACGGTAGGACTGCATGCTCACGGAGTTTGTCACTGGCAGGCAAAGTAGATATCCACTCGTTCGTCCCACTCTCAATTTCCAATCGAATCTTCGCCACTGCGTACACAGTTTCACTGAGTCCAGACCTGGGAACCGGTGTGATGTGAGTGTGCAATAATAGTTTATTCCGTCTCACGGCACGGGTAAAGTTACGATGTGAAACTTCATGTTTATTGAAACCGATATTTCAACAATATTTGTGAACTCTCGCCTGTACATTTAATCTTTTATTGAAATCTGTCGAATTCAATCTTCAACTTCTCAATGATGGAATCTCCACAGCCACTGGGGACATCGAAGGTGACGATTCAATCCAGTCTCACTGGGCTTTCCTGTTGTGCATGTGATGCGGTTCCTTGTCTACCTCTGCCATTGCATTAAAAGCTTTTTGTATTTTGTTTTTTTCATGTAATCGAATAGTGGTTCGTCCTCTGCGTTGTGGTCAAGCAACCTCCATTCAAATCCGAGTATCTGTAATGAGCAATTGTTCCATGTTACTCCACATAACCTGTGCAAAACAAACGCAGAAAGGACACAATCAATTTTAAGTTGAAAATACTTACTCAGGTGTTCGTTTTAATGCTTCAAGCCGCTACTCTCAGCACCCAATCTCGGAGATTTTTCTCCCTTTAACAATCACTATTCCCCCTTTCCATCCCTCCTCCCATGTCACTGGGCCATTGGAAAAATTAACATTCACTTTCACATTGATACCGTTAAGTCTGTGCTGTAGCTGTGACTCTTGTTAGGTGAACGTCACCCAATATCACCGTCAGGACCATTAAGCCACTTAATGCTATTAGACAATGTGGTTGGGTTTTGAATCCTCACGTATAGTGTTTTATTTGCATGGATCAGAGATCATTGGAGCATTGGGTTCATGAAAAGGGCACCGAACAGTATCGAGGGAATGACTTTATTGGAAAAGACCAATGTCTCTGATCTCCCCACATTTATTTCAAGTCATCATTTGTCTCTCGCTAGAGTATTGTGTATAATTTTGCAATTCACATTATAGCAGTGATATGACAACTGTGGAAACGATGCAGAAGTGATTTGCCAATATATTATCTGGATTGAAGAACTTCAACTATTAAAGAGTTTAGAAGACTGGCGTTGTTTTTCTGAAAGAAGGGGAAATTGAGATGAGACAGTGTTGAGATGTACGAAATGATGAGCAGTATGGATTATGTACACTTAACGAAACATTTGATGGAGGGATCAATCACCAAGGAGCCATAGATTTAAGATAAGAGTAAAAAGGTTTGGGGAGCTGCACATAAAAAACGTTATCAGACAACGAGTGGTTGGAATCTGGAACTCACTGTCTCTAAGTGTTGGAACGGCAGAAATTCTCAGAAAATTCAGAGATATTCAGATGTAAGTTTTTAATGTTAAACGCACACAATGTCAAACGATGAAAAATTGGATGAGGATAATCAAGCAGTTATTTTGACAAGAGCACGCACAAGTAGCTTGCAAGAGCAGTTCGCTCTGACGACCACTGGATGATGGCGTTTCGTATCCTCAGCTGTCATGTGGGATGCAAGGGTTCATTTTCCGCTGGGACGGCCCTGACTGTTTCAGGGTTTCAAGCTTTGTGTAAAGATTTGTAGTTCCAGTGAAGTTTGCAGATGGTGTGTGGATGTTCGATAGTGTTGGGAAGTTAGTTTGCAGCAGTTTCCTGCCCTTTCTCGGTGACATCCTCAAGGCTAATGAGACTCTTATGAAGCTCTGCTGTCCTGTAGCGTTACGAATTGGTGTGATTTCCTTCCCACTGCTTTCAGTTGCTGCTTCGTGTCGTTCATTGCAGGTCCCGGTATGTTATGTCCAGGTCAACATGTTCTTTGATGGAGTCATTGGATGAGTCTCGTCATTCTAGAAAATCTCTGGCTGCCCACTATTGTTCAATTATTGTTGTGTTGTTCTGGTCGAATTTGTTGACCTCTTCATGTCTGTGCATTGCCACTCTGTACAACTGATTGTGGTGTTTTCTGGATCCTCCAGAAATGCTTTGCAACAATAGATATTCCCTCAAATTCCTTGCAGACAAATAACGTTAGGAGGGCATGCCAAGACCCAAAACATCAAGAAAAAATGTCTCGGAACGGACAGCCTTTGACTACTCGGATTTATTAGAGAATATAAACCGAAAGCCACATTTAGACAACAACTCACCAGAACATTGGACCCAATACCCATCATGTACAATACAAATATGGTCAAACAATGTTGCACGTAGTGAGAGCAGGGAACATTATACAGGACAGACAATTCACGACACGCATTCATGAAGATCTACTTGACACTAAACACCACTGCCAGGTATCCCCAATAGGTTGACTCATTACACTGAGTGTTGCTGATTCTGCGGCTGGAAGCTTGGATTGTATGACAATCTGCAGCAATGGAGACGGTATTGCTGGAAAAGTACAGCAGGTTAGGCAGCATCCAAGAAGCAGGAGAATGGACGTTTCTGGCATGAGCAAGTCATCAGGCACATGCCCAAAGCATCAATTCTCCTGCTCCTCAGATGCTGTCTGACCTGCTGTGTTTTCCAGCACCGCACTCTCGACTCTGATGTCCAGTATCTAAAGCCCTCATTTCCCCCTCCGTTTGCAGCAGTTGTTGGTTCCTTGAGTGAGGGATCAGTTGATATAACCAATGTAAACTTCGATTGCTGATTGAGAAATATAACCAGGTCCGTAGCTCAAAAGAGTGTTTCTGTTGTTTCTCAGGTGCCGTTCCTGGCACGGCCTCTGGCACTGTAATTATGTTGAGTTTCCTGGCTGTACAATGTGTGCTTCTGTGATCACACAGGGGCCAGTACTCTGGGGAGCGGCTGCAGTTATCTGCGCTCGCAGCCTCGATGCAATTGATGCGGTTTGGTTCGTTCTTGATTTGTGCAACAGGAGCACAGTGATGGATCAATTGATATTGCAAGAAGGCAGACAGGCGTGGAAAATGTCGAGGTTCTGGTGATATTTGCACAGTGTTTAGAGATTACCTAGATTCAGGAGAAAAGAATGTTGAATTCTTCCGAGTCGTGTTGAAGAACTGTCTGGGAAACAAGTCACCAGCGGTGTGGTTTACAAGCGCACTCACAGTAACCACAATGCGAAATAAAACATACAAATAATGAGGAAAACAGACGAAGGATGACAGTAATCATGGGTGACCTGACTTTCACTCCCCAGCTCCCCCAATTCCCACTTCCAGCTTCATTATAAACAAATTTTAGAGACCCAAAAACATCAAAGTTGTCCATTGGAACGACTCAATTCGTTCCTTTGTTTTCGATTAGGCTATTTGTTTCAGGGGTTTTTACTTTCCTTGGAAACCATCTCTTTCATTGTGAACATTCGGAAAGGAAGACATCCTTTTTGTCAGGGAAAGAATATGATACTAAACATGTTTGTGTCAGGCATGAGATTCCTCTGTCTCACACGTTTCTTCTACTTTCTCTCGATTTTAATAGTGTTCTTTCTTTTGACTTCTCTGACCAAAGTGCATGATCTCATAATGCAAACATGAAACTGCATCTGACAAGTTATTCCCCATTCATTCAACCTATCTATATGTCTGTGCGAAATGCCACGTTCTCAACATAATATGCGCTCCCACGAGTGTGAATTGTCAGCACATTTGTGCACATTTCACTCTACCACTTGCTCCATGCTATTAATAGAGAGATAATTGAAGGCTTAAATATACTGAGACTTGCCGGACATCTGATGTAAATACTTCTACATACTTGCTACCCTCTGAACGTGAGAACATCCTCCTCGTCTGTGTCTTAGTGGGTAACACCTTCCCCTGAGATTAGAACCTCCAGTCCTGCACTATTCTGGATATAAACCAGAGAGGAACAAAGGCTTAAAGTAAAGCATAATCTCACTGGTGTCTCTAAGGCCAGTTCTGAGTGCTCTTTTTTGACCCTTGGTTGAACAAACTGCCCTGATTAGCACTTTAGTTTTGGCAATGACACATCTACTTCAAAGTTACTTCAGTGCCTGTGACTGAAGTGGTGCTGAAAGGCGCTGTAAAAATACAAGAACATCTTTGTTACTCGACCATTGCCGTATTGTTAATCTCTCTGCTCATAGAAATCGATCCTTCCCATCCACTCTATCTCTCATCAATGGGAGTTATCCCTGCAACTCCAGAAAACCCGTCTGAACAACTCGGCATTTTCTCAGGTATGCTCAATTGTTGACATGCAGGAAACTTGTGTTCTGAACGAGAAACGGATCTGACTCAAAACGTTAGCTCTGTTCCTCTATCCACAGATAACAACAAACACATGGTTTATATGTAGGTTTCACTGAGTTTATTTGATACAAGTTGTGTTTTCCATTAAACGTCTTCACTTCTCCTCCTTTGGTCAGTTGCCCTGGTCAGGGGCAGCAGTTCCTCCTGGCCATCAACGCGCCCATCCACACCGCGTTCGCCCACATCATTATAAACATTCCCAAGAAATCTCCTATTAAACGTCTTTGCTCCAAACAAAACATTCCCAGAGTCGGGAAACTCTCCACAAAGTGAGGTTTATTTATCTCTGGACATAGTGCAAAGCAGAGGGTTGTGAAGAGGTTCTTGGAAAGTGTTGCCAATTGACAGGTGGGGAAACTGTCAAGAAGCAAAGCAGAAATCCGCGTCTCGAGTTTTTTGAATCTTTATATATTCCTTGGGAAGCGGATCCAGAGGCGAATGAACGATGGACTGTTCGACTGAGCACAGACAGGTTAGAAATCTTTCTGTGCTTGTGGAGGCCATTGCTTTGACTCTGAAGCTCTCCGGACATGAACTGATCTGTGACATTGAAAAGATTCTCGTTCCTGCACGTCAGGACGTCAAATCTCATTTCAGCTCCGGGACAATGAGAAAACACGGTCACAGACAAGACACTGAAAGGCTGGAAGAGACACGGTCCCGGTTGGAGGAGAACTGGTTCCTGGTGTCATGGTTGTGTCTTTAGAGGATGGGAGCAGACTATTCCCTTGTCTTCAGAATGAATTTCCAAGGATTTATTTTCGAAAGGTAAAGCTAATTAAGGAGCATTTTCCATGGGGGAGGAGCAGACTAAAGCTTGCATTCGGAGATCATTGACGCCGTTGGCGTATCAGTCTCTGTGGCGATGTTAGTCAGTGCGTTCGGCTCTTCACTGACAGGTGCTGTTCTCTCACGACCCAGGAAGGGAGCGACAATCACACTATCCTTTTTTCTTCAGCTGCACAGTTCCGGGGTTTTTACCGTCGTCAGGAATATGTCCGTCATGAGGCACGAAGGGAGTCGGTCCCGGTTTTAGGAGAGCTGGTTCCCGGTGACATGACTGTGTCGGCAAGGCGTGGGATCAGACTGTTCCCATTTTCCACAACGAATGTCCCAGTATTCATTTTGGAAACGTGAAACCAAACGAGGGAAATTGTCATTCTACGAAGGGCAGGCGAATTCTTGAATTCGCTAACAGTCTTCTTTATGAGATCCTGCAAGAGGCTTGCTACAAGGAACTCCCCAGTCTCTGTGGAGTAATTAATTCTCTCGTTTGGCTGGTAACCGATAGGGTGTTCCCACGCATGGAGCGGTCGCTGTTCTTATCCATCCAAATCCTTTGCTGTGCAGTTTCGTGTTTTTAGTAGGTTGGGGAATATGCTCCCAATCGGAAAACCTATCCAGTGAGGAACGACAAATGTGTTCCATTATTGTTTAATGGCTAGTAAAGTGTTGCGGATGCTGGGAATCTCTGACAAAAAAACAAAAAACTGCTCAAGGAACTCGGCAGGAATGGAAGACGCTGTGAGAAAAACAGAGTTCTGAGAAACTCCTGAAGAAGCTCTGAATCGTTGTCTCTATTTCTCTATCTCCAGATGCTGCCAAACATGCTTAGTTTCTCCTGCAATCTCTGTCTTTGCTTCTAAATGAATGATAATTTGAAATATCGAGATTGATTACACAGACCAAACATATCCTGACATTTTACCCTGTCGAAGCTGTGGTGATTCAATTCAAACAAACCTAACAATGATTGCCTGTCCCTCAGCTCCACAGGGAGGGAGAACTTGAAACCAGTGTAGTAGCGTACTTCTGCAGGTGTGGCCAAGTGATTGAGGCGATGGGCGTTAAATCCACTGTGAGTTCCTCATGCAGTTAAGCATTTTGCTGACTGTGATTGAGAGTCGAGAGTGAACTGAAAGTGTGTTTGTTCTCTGCTTTTTTGTTTGAAATTCAAATCGCAGGATGAAATAAAATGCATATAACCCAGATAAGGAAGCTTGAAAAACTGCAACCAACCGCCTGTCATGATTGAAAAGGCAGAAACCTTCAAAGCATGAAAGACCCATATAGTCGAACACTTACAGTGCTGAATTCGTTTGAGCCTTTGAGCAAAGTGCTGCCAAATGGGGTAAGAACAGTTCAGGGGACTGTATTGGAATGTACAGACTTCGTGGGCCAAAGGGCATTTTCTGTGCTCGACGCATCCATGGCCAGCTGAGAAAAACTCAGTTTGTGAAGGAACAGGACATTGTTGGCAAAATGCCCCTCGGCGAGGAAGGGGTCGAAGCTACTTTCTGTCAGTCACGGTATTCATTGGAAGATTTTAATTGGTAATAACTGGTATGGTGCCCATTGGTGGAATCAGTCTATACAATAATCAGGACATGAAACCGTGGTGCCTTATTGCCCTGCCGTGAGCAAGCCCTCGCAGCTTACATTCCCTGATTCTGCTTTTGAAATAAAGATCACTTTCTCGATGTGTCTGTATTTGTATCAAACAGCTCAATGATCTCGGGACTAGACATGAAGAGGAATCTGGAGGAGTGAGAGGGACAGAAACAGAACGAGAAGATACGAGACATGAAAGTGTCTAGAGTTTGCCGTGTGTCAGTAGTTTTGTGAGGAATGTTTGCTGAGAGCTATCCTGTCAGATCCCAGGAGCAAGATGCCTTGATTTGGTGGGATTCGTGTTACTGAAAGTGACACATGCGAAGCGTGTGGGACTATTTCAGCTCAGTATCCACTTCATATCGCAGCTCACAGCAACGGTTCATATTTTCTGGAGAGGTGGCTTGTATTCCACTTAAAGCCGCCTTTCACGAGAGAAACTTGCGGACGTAAAGCGCATGGAGTGCGTACAATGATGAGGACTCGATCACTGTCGGGGAATGTGCCTGCGTGTCTGCCTCTGTGTGTGAACATGAGAATACATTCCTCAAAGGTGTTGCAACCCAGTATGACTATGTCAACCGTCAGTACCATTGTTGTGTCATTTAAGCTCACAGAGCGAATCTCATTGACATTTTCCCTCGAAAGTCAGAACACTCAAAGTTATGGGGCAAATGCTGAAAACTGGGACGAGAATAGATGGACGTCTGATAACCTGGTCTGTACGATGGACGGATGGCCCTTCACTGTCCCGCCCCAACCCCACTCCCCAATACTTTAAAAACTCGGGGGCAGAGAGGGAAATTGACCTGACGAGAAAATCTCTTCACAATCTTCCATCACCTTTTTATTGTCCCTTTTCCGACAAATTTTGCAAATTACTTACCATGCTTTTTATCTTCTCACCTAAATCATTTATTTAAATGAAACAATGAATGTGGGCTCAGCATCGATCCTTGTGGGACACCATCGGTAATACTCTTCCAGTCTGAAAGCTACTTTCACGGCTAATCCCAGCCTCCTGCTGTTAATCTAATTTTATATCGAATTGGAAATCTCACCTTGAACTCTCTGTGATCTCACTTTTTGAATCAGGCAAACATGTGGAACCTTGAAAAAGGTTTTATTAAAGTCCAAGTGAGCAATACCTACCACTTTGTTCGGATCAATCATATTAGTTATGCCCTCGAAATTTCAGTCATGTTTGTGAGATACAACTTCCCTCACGCAAAAACATTCTGGGTATTCCTATTTATTCCTTGTATCTCCAAATGCATTTAAATCCTATCGTTTATAATTGCATCCAACAACTTACTTAAGACCACCATCAGAAACACAGTTCTATCGTTTCCAGGATTCTCCATGTAACCCTTTCTTAACAAAAGCACAAAATTAGCCACTCCCCATTTTTTCGGCACCTCACTCATAGTAATAGCTTACACAATTATTTCTACGAAAGGCCCAACAGTTTCATTCCCTAACTTGCCAAAAAGTTCCGAGATACATGAGATCAAATCCCAGAGAAATATCCATCTTCATATTTTCCAAGTCCTCCAGCACTTGCCCTTTTCAATGGAAACGACTTTATAAACATCAATATTTAGTTGTAGGGTCCATTTCGTTCTCCACGAAGTGAACATTAAATATCTCTCCATCTGCTGAGGTTAAAAACAAATGTGAGCTCTTTCATCTTAAAGTGGTCCTATTTCGTCTCTAGTTCTTAATGTACTTGTGGAATCTCTTTAGATTATATCCTTAACTTTACGTGCTAAGGCGATCTGACATTCTCGCTTGACCTTTATGAGGTCCTCTTTAAGAATGCCCCTCCCCTCCTTATATCGTTCAACAGATTCAATTGAAATCAAATGTTTATATGGAAATTGTGACCGTTTTTAAAAAAAGAAATTCATTTGACAAAAGCCTTAATCCCTGCGATCAACCTTGTCCTAATATAATACCTACAATGTGGAAACACGCCATTCGGCCCAGGAAGATTCCTTTAATCCTGCCACGGACATCACACCCAAACTCACACCTCTACCCAATTCCTGTAACTCTGCATTCCCCATGGCCAAAGAAGGTCACCGACGCATCTTTCGTCTGGGGAGGAAATCCAGGCAGATTCGGAGAGGATGCGGAAACTCCATACACACCATCGTCTAAAGTAGAAGTTGCCCATGTTTGAGCAGTTTGTCATACTGCACCTCGCCAAAAGCCTTTTGGAAATTCCAGCTGGTCACCTCGACAGAGTAGACTTCATCTTACTTGCTCATTACCTCCTCACAGATGTCAAATATATTTGTCAGACATTACTTCCCCTTGAGAACCTGTGCTGAGGCTTCAAGTACTCGGTAAACCCATCCTTCCAATGACATATGACAATAAATTTAATACAAAGCTGATTTATTTGATTTTTGTCCAGAATATCAAAACTTTGCTTTCAGATCTGAATATGATGAACAACAAGGTTAAATCGCTGTTGAGATATGTAAGCTCTGCAGTGTCTCAGCGGGGTCGATGAGTGAGCTAACTGTGTTTCTCACATGGAGCAAGTAAATGCTTTCTGCCCACTGCAAACTGGCTGGTGTACTGAGAGTTGAGAAGAACGCTTGAACTTATTCCTAGAATAACTACACTTGAAACGTCTTGCACATTGTGAAAATGTCGAAGGGACATCAGTTCTACAGAGACTGTTAAGCACATCCCACAGACTATACATTTAATAGGTCTCTCTTGAATGGGAAGACGTTCATGATAAACTGCCCCCTGGAACGTTTAGAGTGAATAATGTCTTTCCACAGTGTGAATATGTTGATGACACGTTCGTCTCCAGGAACTTGTGCAGCACTTCCTGCAGTCAGGGTATTAATATAGGCACGTTAATATTGTGAGAAATGTGATGAGCCATCCGGTCACTCGGACTTTCACAGCAGGTCCCATCGCTTTGGAAACAAAGATATCTCTCCTCCCGGGTGAGCACGTAGATCAGACGTCACGTCTCCAGAATTCTTAAAGGTCTCTCATTCATGTGAGCATATTTCACAGAGATGAAGCACACAGAGGTTTGATAACATTTTCCAAAGTCTGGCGAGATGAAAGGTTTCTAATTAGTATGAGCGTTGTGCTGGACGTTTTAAAACATTTTTCGGCAGTCCAGACTTTGAAATGGTTTCTCCTCATTTTGAACTAGCAGGTGCTGCAGCAGGTCAGAGACAGAGTGAATCCCTTTCCACACTCTGAGCAAGTGAATCACTTTTTCCTGGAATCTTTGTGTCCATGGGAATTCAGCTCAGACAAGGAAATGAATACGCACATTTCCATAGACTTTCCTTAGTATGACTGCATTTGTGTTTTGTGAGCTCTGATGATGGGTAGAACCATTGTCCACACACACAATAAGAGAACGATTTCTCTATCACTGTAACCAGAGGGTTTTTTTCCTTTCATGTTCTCTATCTGATCAAGTTCTACTTGTGATAAAAATGTGCGATTTTATCAGATCATGGCGGAGAGATTGGTTTGTAAATCTTCCCCTTCTAATATCCTGCGAAATTGATGTTATCCAAAAATGAGAGTGGGAAAGCAACTTTCACAAGACTCTGGATACTTTCTAAGATATGGTCTGAGGGTGAGGAATTTTTGACACTTAGAATGTGACCAGAATTTCGTCAGAATCTTTCATGCACACAGCATCCACCACAGAGAACAAATAGATCTGCAGGTGGATATCAACACGATCACCTCCCTGTTCCTTCCAGGTCAAATGATGTCCTGCCTTGTCTGACATGCAGTTCTTTTGAAGCAGACATTTCTTACAATTGCATCATGGCAAAACTGAGGCCTCTGTCTTCAGTCCCGAAATCAAAATCCACTGCCTCGCTCCTGAGTCGAAAGTGTGCTGCTGGAAAAGCACAGCAGGGCAGGCAGCATTCAAGGAGTAGGAGAATCGACGTTTCGGGCAAGAGCCATCATCAGGAAATAAGCTTGTAAACCGAGGGGGTAGAGAGACAAATTGGAGTGGATGGGGCTGGGACAAGGTAACTGAGAGTGCGATAGGTGGATGGAGGTGTGTGCAGTGGTGATTGGTCGCAGAGCATTGCGGAGCGGATAGGTGGGAAGGAAGATTGATACATAGGACAGTTCATGAGAGCAATGGAAGCCCAGGACCTGCATGAACTTGGCTGATTGGGAGGGAGAGTTGAAGTGTTCGGCCACTAGTCAGTGATGTTGTTTGTTCCGGGTGCCTGTGGGTGTTTTCTGAAGGAAACTATAATTAGGCATCCTGTTTCTGCAATACAGGTAGACTGCATCAGGAGCAATGGATACATTCAATGACATGCGTGGAAGTGCAGGTAAAACTCAAACGGATGTGGAAGGCTCCTTTGGGGCCGGCGACAGAGTGGAGGTATGGGTGGAGGTTTTGCAAATCCCATGCTGGAATGAGAATGGGGCGGGAGGGGAGGGTGGTTTGTTGAGGAGTGTGCACTTGACAAGGGAGTCCTAGAGGGAATGATCTTTATAGAAAGCGGATAGGGGTGGGGAGGGAAACACATCTTAGCTGGTGGGGTTCATTTTCAGGTGGTGGAAATGTCGGAGAATGATATGATGTCTGCGGAGGTTGCTGGAATTTAAAGTGATGAATAAGGGAGCTCTGTCCTTGCTGGAGTGGAGTTGCAGCAAATGGATGAGATGAGCTAGAAAGCATCATTGACCATGTGCGTGGAGAAAATGCCTCGCCACTGACTCAATCTTCTCCCTTGCCTCGCCACTGACTCAATCTTCTCCCTGTCTGAGTCTGAACGAGTCACGTCATAACCATAGTGACATCCTTCACCGCGTTTTGTGCTTTCAACCACATATTGCCATCGTCACCATGTCAGCCAACTTGCACCTCATTAACATCATTAACTCTTCCACGTCTCCGCTCTTCTGCAGCTCAAACTCTAATCCATTCGTTTGGATTAAACGATGGTAACACACTTCCATCCGTCCTCTCAAATTCCCCCTCTGCTCTGGCCTAACTCCCTCTGCCTCTATTCAAGGGTGCACTTGCGTTCTGTTCAGTGTTTCTTTGTTCCTGACCTGAATGATATTTTTACCACTGCACATTTGCCCAAACGTGCACTGCGGCCTTCGCAGCTTTATCTTTCCACACGGGCTCCCACATGCTAGAAGGGCAGGGATTGCGGGTTATTCACCCAAAGATGTAGTCCTGAAATCTTTCAACAACTCTGCTGCACGTGGGACTATTAAAAAACAAGGGTTGTTCACCCATTACCGGGCAGCTAAATTCCAATGTTTTTATCATTTCTGCAAATCTCTTGACTGTCTTCGCTCTGTCTATCACTGTCATGTCTCCCAGCCCACTCAAGAGCAATTAGTGTTCTTCAATAAATGCCAACCCAGCCAGCGAACACGACACCCAAGATTTTGTTTTAAAATGCACTCTCAGATACCTGCATAGCCTGGAATTCCAATCTCCGGAGTATGTTCGATTTGAACTATTCTACGTTTGGTGCCTAAACTTCATCTACCAAGATCATAAATTGTGAAATCTCTTCACTACGTAAATTGCACAATGCTATAGGAAACGAATTAGTCAACAACCGAAGAAGAAAAGCTGTAATTTTTGTTGAAATGAAGGGCAATTAATTGCAATCAATACTACATCGTGTCTTTCACATAATGGAAACTTCAAAGTTTTTCCTCTGGAGGGAGTTTAAATAAATTTTGATCACAGTCACATTATGAGATATTGGGAACATAGAACATAGAATAATACAGCGCAACAGGCCCTTTGGCCCTCGATGTTGCGCCGATCCAAGCCCACCTAACCTACACTAGCCCACTATCCTCCATATGCCTTTCCAATGCACGTTTAAATGCCCATAATGAAGGAGAGTCCACCACTGCTACTGGCAGGGCATTCCATGAACTCACGACTCGCTGAGTAAAGAATCTACCCCTAACATCTGTCCTATACCTACCCCCCCCCCTTAATTTAAAGCTATGCCCCCTTGTAATAGCTGACTCCATACGTGGAAAAAGATTCTCACTGTCGACCCTATCTAAACCCCTAATCATCTTGTACACCTCTATCAAGTCACCCCTAAACCTTCTTTTCTCCAATGAAAACAGCCCCAAGTGCCTCAGCCTTTCCTCATACGATCTTCCTACCATACCAGCATCCTGGTAAACCTCCTCTGCACCCGTTCCAGTGCCTCCACATCCTTCCTATAGTATGGGGACCAAAACTGCACACAATACTCCAGATGCGGCCGCACCAGAGTCTTATACAACTGCAACATTACCTCAGTACTCCGGAACTCAATTCCTCTACCAATTAAAGCCAGTACGCCATATGTCTTCTTCACCGCACTATTTACCTGGGTGGCAACTTTCAAAGATTTGTGTACATGGACACCAAGATCTTTCTGCTCATCCACACTACCAAGTATCCGACCGTTAGCCCAGTACACCATCTTTTTATTACTCTTACCAAAATGAATCACCTCACACTTAGCTACATTGAAATCCATTTGCCACCTTTCTGCCCAGTTCTGCAGCTTATCAATATCCCGCTGTAACCTGCCACATCCTTCCTCACTGTCTACCACTCCTCCGACTTTCGTATCATCCGCAAACTTGCTCACCCAACCTTCTAACCCCTCCTCCAGGTCATTTATAAAAATGACAAACAGCAATGGTCCCAAAACAGATCCTTGCGGAACACCGCTAGTGACAGCACTCCAAGATGAACCTTTGCCATCAACTACTACCCTCTGTCTTCTTCCAGCCAGCCAACTCCTAATCCAAACCTCCAATTCACCCTCAATGCCATACCTTCGTATTTTTCGCAGTAGTCTACCATGGGGAACCTTATCAAACTCCTTACTAAAATCCATATATACAACATCTACCGCTTTCCCCTCGTCCAACTCCTTTGTCACCTTCTTAAAGAATTCAATAAGGTTTGTGAGGCACGACCTGCCCTTCACAAAACCATGCTGACTATCCTTGATCACATTATTCCTATCCAGATGTTCATAAATCCTATCCCTGACAATTCTCTCTAAGATTTTACCCACAACAGAAGTGAGACTCACCGGCCTATAGTTACTAGGGTTATCCCTACTCCCCTTCTTGAACAAGGGAACCACATTTGCGAGTCTCCAATCTTCTGGCACTACTCCTGTAGACAACGAGGACATAAAAATTAAGGCCAATGGCTCTGCAATCTCCTCCCTTGCTTCCCAGAGATTCCTAGGATAAATGCCATCAGGCCCAGGGGACTTATCTATTTTCACCCTTTCCAGGATTTCCAACACCTCTTCTCTACATACCTCAAAGCCATCCATTCTACTTAATTGTGACTCGGTACTCACATCGACAACAATGTCCTGTTCCTGAGTGAATACTGACGAAAAGTATTCATTCAGTGTCTCCCCAATCTCTTCAGCCTCCACACGCAACTTCCCACTACTATCCTTGACTGGACCTATTCCTACCCTAGTCATTCTTTTATTCCTGACATATCTATAGAGAGCCTTAGGGTTTTCCCTAATCCTACCAACTAAGGACCTTTCATGTCGCCTCCTTGCTGCTCTTAGCTCTCTCTTCAGGTCCTTCCTGGCTACCTTATAACTCTCAATCGCCCCAATTGAACCTTCACGCCTCATCTTTACATCGGCCGCCCTCTTCCATTTAACAAGGGATTCCAATTCCTTATTAAACCACGGCTCCCTCACAGAACCCTTTCCTCCCTGCCTGACGGGTACATACTTATCAAGGACACTCAATAGTTGCTCCTTGAACAAGCTCCACATATCAATTACACCCTTGCCTTGAAGCTTACTTTTCCAGGCCACACATCCAAAGTCATGCCTCACCGCATCATAATTTCCCTGCCCCCAGCTATAACTCTTGCCCTGTAGTGCACTCTTATCCCTCTCCATCACTAGAGTAAAAGTCACCGAATTGTGGTCACTGTCCCCAAAGTGCTCACCTACCTCTAATTCTAACACCTGGCCTGGTTCTTTACCCAGAACCAAATCCAGTATGGCCTCACCTCTTGTTGGCCTATCTACATATTGTGTCAGGAAACCCTCCTGCACACATTGGACAAACACTGACCCATCTAACGAACTTGAGCTATAGCTTTTCCAATCAATATCAGGAAAGTTAAAGTCCCCCATAACTACCACCCTATTACTTTCACTCTTCTCTTGAATCATCCTCGCAATCCTTTCTTCTACGTTTCTAGGACTATTAGGGGGCCTGTAAAAAACTCCTAACAGGGTGACCTCACCTTTCCTATTCCTAACCTCAGCCCAAATTACCTCTGATGGCGAGTCTTCATCCATCGTCCTTTCCACAGCTGTAATACTATCTTTGACAAGCAATGCCACACCTCCCCCTCTTTTACCCCCACCTCTGACCCTACTAAAACATTTAAACCCTGGAACTTGCAACAGCCAATCCTGTCCCTGTTCTACCCATGTCTCCGTAATAGCCACAACATCGAAGTCCCAGGTACCAACCCACGCTGCAAGTTCACCTACCTTATTTCCTATACTTCTTGCATTGAAGTATACACACTTCAAGCCACTTTCCTGTTTACAGGCACCCTCCTTTGAAAATGATGTCATGTTCCTAACCTCCCTACACTCCAGGTCCTGCACCCTAAAGCTACAGTCTGGGTTCCCATGCCCCTGCAGAGTTAGTTTAAACCCCCCCCCCCCCCCCCCAAGAGCACTAGCAAACCTCCCACCAAGGATACTGGTGCCCCTCTGGTTGAGGTGCAGACCATCCTGTTTATAGAGGTCCCACCTTCCCCAGAAAGAACCCCAGTTATCCAAATACCGGAATCCCTCCCTCCTGCACCATCCCTGTAGCCACGCATTTAAGTGTTCTCTCTCCCTATTCCTCGACTCTCTATCACGTGGCACGGGTAACAAACCAGAGACAACAACTCTGTTCGTTCTAACTCTGAACTTCCAACCTAGCTCCCTGAAAGCCTGTCTAACATCCTCAGCGCTCCTCCTACCTATGTCATTGGTGCCAATGTGGACCACGACTTCGGGCTGCTCCCCCTCCCCCTTAAGGACCTGGAAAACACGATCAGAGACGTCACGTACCCTTGCACCTGGGAGGCAACAAACCAAACGTGAGTCTCTCTCGTTCCCACAAAACCGCCTATCTGTGCCCCGAACTATTGAGTCCCCAATTACTATTGCTCTGCTCTTCTCCACCCTTCCCTTCTGAGTAACGGGGACAGGCTCCGTGCCAGAAGCCTGAGCCCCGTTACTTACCCCTGGTAAGTCGTTCCCCCCACAAGTATCCAAAACGGTATACTTGTTCTTGAGGGGAACGGCCGCAGGGGGTCCCTGCACTGGCTGCTTCCTCCCAGTCCCCCTCACTGTCACCCATCTATCTGCCATCTTTGGAGTTACTACTTCCCTAAAGCTCCGATCTATGACCCCCTCTGCCTCCCGAATGATCCTAAGTTCATCCAACTCCAGCTCCAGTTCCCTAACGCGGTCTTGGAGGAGCTGGAGATGGGTGCACTTCCTGCAAGTGTAATCAGCAGGGATGTCCATGGCATCCCTCACCTCAAACATGTTGGAAGAGGAACATTGCACTGCCTTCACTGCCATCCCTCTGAAAGTAACCTTTTATATAAAAAAAAACTGGGTCTAAAGAATACAACAAGCAAAATGCAGCACTTACCTACTTACCACAACGGGTCTTATTATTTAGGTTAGAGGAGGAGGGCGGGTGGGAGGCAGTGCCGTAGTGCCTCGTAGTGCCTCGGGTTCTTCTCCTGCTCGCTTTTATAGGAAAAAAACCTACCCGGCTGCCCGTCCGGTCTTCGTCACTTCCCCCTGCTGCTCCCGCTCTTTCTGTAAAAGAGAGAGAAAAAAACACCGCTGCCCGCTGCCGGTAAGTAATTTTAAAACAAACAGTCTTACCTTAGCTGCTGCCCGCACTCAAAGTGACCGTTGGCGTCGAAGGGTGAGTATTTATACTCACTGCTTTCCTTCCCGGCTGCCCGTCCGGTCTTCGTCACTTCCCCCTGCTGCTCCCGCTCTTTCTGTAAAAGAGAGAGAAAAGAAAAACACCACTGCCCGCTACCGGTAAGTAATTTTAAAACAAACAGTCTTACCTTAGCTGCTGCTCGCACTCAAAGCTGACAAAGTGATCAAACAAATGATCAAAGAAATGGGTTTTCCAATATTATTTTAAAACAGAAAACGAAGCTTGCATCACGAACCTCGGACGACGGAATTTGCTGTGCTAGAGCTCATCATTTTCTGTTAGCCAGAAAAAGCGGTACCTGCGCTGGTGGCTCCATAGCTTAGAGGAGAGAGCATTGGTCTTCTCAACCATTGGTCGTGTATTCGAATCTTGCTTGGGCTTTGCTGAATTTGTTTACAACTGTTGCAACAAACTTTTCACAGAAGCATTTTCCGTGTTGCTTGGAATTATTTCTGAGGGAACATCGTGAAGTGATTTTCCCCACGGACCAGGCCTCATCTGCTTGACTTTCGAAAACCACATCTGTGCTTCTACTTCGAGGAAGATTCGGACGACAAGCATCTGATGCCAAGAATGCTCTAGCTTAGCCGGAAGAACAACGTGATGCAGTCGAAGCAGTAATGTAACGGTGAAATAGTGGGGGAGGAAAGCATACAGCGAAGCGGCTGAATGCTTCCATTCCTTCTGTAGAGGCAGGAATCTGCTGAAATCCAAATGAAAAAGGTAGAAGGCTGGAAGAGAACAGGTAGGAGGCTAGAAGAGCAGAGCTAGCCAGGCTACCTCAACAGGTGGAGAATTCAATAATTAGCATGTACCAATTATTCACGACTGTGCCAGTCCTCGAAGGACAGTCGCCTGCCTGTTTACCCCTTTGCTTATACAAACAGAATCGGGTTTTAAAGCCCGAAGTGAAGAAAGAAGAGGCAAACAGTTCAATTCCTAATTTTCTGAATGTTGGCCTCTCCTAAGGCCTTTGTCATTCTCACAAGACGTGTCTGTATATTTCCCTCTTTGTTTGAAAATGCGGTTCAGTTCTCCCGCAGCTCATGATCCAATTTTATGGTATCTGACTTCAGTCTCATTCGCTTCTTCATTTGAGATTAAACCTTTGCAGGGAACGTCTCTTTGAGATGAACACTTCAGAAGTCAGGCTGCGGGCTACTGGAAGCTGGAAATGAGAATGGATGGATGTTTAATGGACTGGCATTGACATAATGCATTATTCTGTGGTATAAAAGCTCAGTGTCACGAATAGTACTTTGGAAGAAACGTCTCATCGCAGGAAAAATAACTATGCTGTTAAGAGAAGATGCAATTGCACCTGCCGTCCTAAATGTCAGCTCGTGGTTAAAATTCAGCACTATCACCGCTGTGGCTTTGGTTCATTGCCTGGTCAGGGAATCAGGATTATTGTTCCTGATAAGGACAACAACAAAAGCGGAGCATCTTTGACAGGAAACGCATTTTACACGCGTCCGCGTGTGCCTTGAAATATTGCTGCAGGGCCGCAAGGTGGCACACTGGTTAGCACTGCTGCCTCACAGAGCCTGAGACATGGCATGAATCCAAATGGGTCGACTGTCAGTAAGGTGCCTTATTCACGAACAAATGAAGAGTACTATGTTAAGGAATTACTCTATGAGGGTTAATCCCTGGAGGATCGTGTGAATTTGTTGCTTCAAATAGCCTGTTTCTTAACTGTCGCCATTCTATGATACCTTACTGTGTTGTTTTAGCACATGTTCAGAGAGGGGAGAAAAGTGAAGAAAAACAGTCATTTCCCAGTCAGTGGTTGATCCATTGTGTGACAACCAACCGATTCACCTGTGACTGAACTAGCTCCCATCTTTCCTATACTGGTAATGACAGTATACACCATTCGAGCGGGTTTTCATGTGTTGTATCGGAACAGCATTCTTTCTCAAGATAGACTTCCCTGGGATATAAAAGAGATGATAAAAGACATGGATGCCAATGACTGGAATCAAAAGACGTCAGGAAGAATGGACAGCGTCTACTGGGAAACAAAAAAGAATGGAAAGGAAACCAACGAAGTACTGGAGCATAACGCCATTAGAAAACCTTAGGCTGGGTTTCATGGGATGATGGAACAGACGAATAGATTATGTGGCGTGAAATCAGGTAAAACTGAGTTGCGTCCATATGGAAGTTTCCCTGATGATGTGAATTTGCTGAGAGTAAACAGGAGGGAAAATCCTTCATTCAGATGGATCTATAACTAGACCTTGGAACTTCAAAACCAGCGATGAATGATAAGGAAAAGTTTGGATCACGTTTTTTCATTCTACAGTAATTGAAATCGAAAATGATTATTTTTCAGGAAAAATGTGTCAGAAGCTGATTCTAAAGTATTTGTAGAAATGCAGGCAGAAACATAATGAGTGAATTTCACCAAGACAGGGAGCCTGGTCGGCCGGGTCGGGTAAGCGTTAGGTGCACAATTTCTAATTGGTTAACGTGAATTGGAAATATACCACATATCACCTCCAACTGAGTACGACTAAGTGTAGAAAGTGCTGGTTGTGAAGAAAGGTTTAGCAGCTTGTTCTACGTGAACTCCATAAATTGTAAAAGAACTGAGCTTTTTCTGTTAGCTCAGCATTAAAGGGAAGTTGGTAAGCTCAGTCCGCTGCATACTTGGTTTATGATTTTAAGTGATGCCAACAATGTGGGATTAATTATCGCAATGTCTCAGTTTACCACCAGAATCCCGATCTCCCCACTTACCTGACCCTTTATACGATGGCGACAATCAAAGCGAAATTATACTATAGTGAGTGGGAACTGACCTGTCGATGGAATGCACCATTTTCTTTTCATCTATTGCCTTAGACATTTGGCTGCAATCACAGAGAAGGGAGTGAGACCATTTGCGTCTCACCCTCTCCTCCCAGAATATCCAGTGACAAGACTCGAAAAATGTTCCTGTTTGAATCCTATAATCTTTAAAGCAGTACTTCAAACATCTTCATCATTTCGGTTCCAGTTTTGCCGACAACATTGTCCAATGAGATAAATCTGATAAGTTTTGGATTGTTTTAATGGCCTGTGCGAGGTTGCAACAAAATAAGTAACATGAAACGAACTAAACATCCTTTCCAGAATTTAACACAGCACAGGATCAACGATATGAGAAACGTCAACATCTTCAAACGTCACCTCTGTATCTCTATTGAGAGATGGATATTTACTCAGGCAGTATTTCTGCTGGTTGTATGTAACTGAGGTATTTCCCAACGACAGAATATTCCACAAAATCATTTAAAAAAAATGCCGTTTCAATCAACTTTCTTTTGCAACTTTTAAATATATATGCGCACACGTATACATGCAAGTGCACACACATTTATATATATATATGTATATATTTTCGCATATACACACACACACACACACACACACACACACACATATATATATATATATATATATGTGTGTGAAAGTGTGTATGTAGACAATATTAGGAATGGATTGCCGGACATTTGAAATTTCTTTCTGTAGAATGTGAGAGGTAAGGGTCTTCAATAATGTCCCAGATATCCACATCTGCGGGACATGCACCCAACTCCAGCTCCTCGGCAACTGCTTTCGGGAACTGTAGCTTGATGTCAGATCATTTGGAGTCTGAGTGGAATTGAGTGAAGTTATAGTGAGGTAGTAACACTTCAGGTACAAGAAACAGATAGATGGGATACAGTCGGGAGCCGAAACGCTAACAGGCAGACAGTGCAGGCATCTGTTGTGGCCGTGCCCCTCAGTAACATGCATGCCATATTTGTTATTTTTGGGCGGGATGACTTACGAGGGGAAAGACTTTGGTTATAGGTCTTTGGCACAGAGTTTGCCCCTTTTTCTCAGAAGGGTGTGGGCGAGAGGAGGAGAGCATTTGTTATTGGGGACTCCATATCGATGGGAACAGATTGAGATTCTGTGGATATAGGGCAGACTCATGATTCCTGTGTTGTCTCTCAGCTACCAGGGTTTGTGATGTCTCCCATCGTGTTTTCAGGATCCTTAAGGGAGAGGGTGGGCAACCCCAAGTCATTGTCCACATATGCACCAACAACATCGGTAATAAAAGTGATGTGGATGTATGGCAGAATTTCAGGAATCGAGGGTGACATCTTAAATCTAGAACAAACAGAGCTCTCTCTGATTTGTTGCCCATTCTACGTCGTAGTGAGGTGAAGTGTAGGGAGAGAGCATTTGAAAATGTCGTTGCAAGGATGGTGCAGGGGGGAGAGATTCCGATACCTGGATAGTTGGGGCTCATACTGGAGTCGACGAACCTTTACAAACAGGATGGTCTTCATCTGAACTAGAAGAGTACCAATACCCTGAGGGGATAATTTGCCAAAGCTCTTCATGAGGGTTTGAACGAATTCAGCCGCGGAGTGGAAAACTGAATTGTAGCTCTAGTTTGCAGTTGGTTGTGAGTGGTTTTGTCATAAATAGGGTTTCAGGTTTACAAAAGTGTACTGGCTAGGATAAAGGTGGCTTGAAGTGTGTTTGCTTCAACGCCGGAAGCATCTGGGATAGGGTAGGTGCCATGTGTTGTTACCTGGGACTTCGATGTTGTGGCCATTTCAGAGACATGAACGGAGGACTGAAGAGAATGGTTGTTCCTGGTATCTCAGTTTCGATTTTTCAGTCAGAACAGGAGGGTCGTTTCAGAGGGGGAGATGTGGCATTATTCGTCAAGGACAGTGTTTTGGTAGCAAAAAGGATATTGGTGAGGACGCGACTGGATCTGCTGAGGTAGAATGAACTGAGATTAGAATCAGGAATGTAGAGGTCACCACAAAAATGTTCTAGATATATGGAGGAAAAGATTTCAAAGATGATTCTGGATAGGAACAAAAGTGACAGGGTAGTTGTTATGGGGAGCTTTAACTTTCCAAATATTGATTGGAAATGTTATCGGTTCAGCACCTCGGACCGGTCAGTTTTTGGCCAATGTATGCAGGAGGGTTTCCTGACGCAGCATGTAGACAGGCCAACAACATGCAGAGCCACATTGGATTTGCTTATGGGTAATGAACTCAGTCAGCTGTTCTCTTTGGAGGTAAGTGAGCACTTTGTTGATAGTGACCACAATTCGGTTATGTTTATTTAGTGATGGATAGGAATAGGTATTTATTGCAGAGCATGAGGTATCGCGGGGAGAAAGACCATTATGATTCGATGTGGCAAGAGTTAAGATGCACCGCATGTGGAAAGTAACTTCAAGGGTTGTGCACACCTGAAATATGGAGCTTGTTCAGGGAAAAGCTACTGCATGTCTTTGGTAAGTATGTATGCGTCATGCAGGGAATATGAGGTCGACACGGGGAGTTGGGTTTACTGAAAACGTTGAATCTCTTGAGAAGCAGGAGAAGGAGGCGTATGTAAACATGAGATATGAAGGCTGAGGTAGGACGCTTGGGAATTAAAAGCTAACCAGGAAGGGCCTAAAGAGAGAGCTACTTCGAGCGAAGAGGAGGCATGAGAAGTCTTTGTCTGGCAGGAAGAATCCTGAAGCTTTCAATTGATAATTCAAGAATAAAAGAATGTCTGGCATATGATTATGGCCTGTCAAGAACAGAAGTACGAAGTTGTCAGCGGAGTCCAAGGATAGCAGAGACGCTGAATGGATTTCTTTTATCATATCAAAAATGAAAATACAATGTTGTCGAAGTGAATATTGAGATGCAACCTATTAGAATAAACGACATTGACATTCATAAAGAGGAGTTGTTAGTAATTCATGAAACAGGTTTGTCCCCTAGACTTCATGGGATGTATCCGAGGATTCACTGCGAATCGTGGGAAGAGATTGCAGAACTTTTTGACTATAAGCTTTATTGCGTCAGTGTGTATGTCATTAGTGCAAGAAGACCCGAGTTTAGCAAATATTGTCCCCTTCTTCACGAAGGGGAGTACAGACAATGCTGGTAATTATAGAACAGTGATCCTTAGCTTTTGGAATAGATTATGAGAGATAGGAATTATGATCATCGCAAAAGGAAGAAGTTGATTCGTGATAGTGAGTACGATTTTATGAATATCAGGTTGTGCCTCACAAACCTCATTGAGATCTTTGAGAAGGTGAGCAAAGAGGTGGATGAGAGTAAAGTGGTTGATGTGGTGGATATGGTTTTCCGTAAGGCACTGTCGGCTGTTGCATGAAATACAGAGTCATGGGATTGAGGATGGTTTAGCGGTTTGGATCAGAAATTGGCTCGCTGAAAGAAGACCGAGTGTGGCAGTTCATGGGAAATGATAATCCTGGAGTTCAGTAACTGATAGTGTACTACAAGGTTCCTTTTTGTGTCCGCTGTTGGTTTGTCATGATTATAAATGACCGGGATTAGGGCATGGAATGATGGATCCGTAAATTTGCAGATGACATTAAGATCGACGATGTTGTCAATAGTGCCAATATCTGCTGATGGTTACAGAGGGGCATGGATAATCTGCAGAGCTGACCTCAGAGGTGGCAAATGGATTTTAATGTGGAAAAGTGTGCGATAATTTACTTCGGAGGAACAACAAGAATAAAGAGTTCTTGGCTAATTGCAATATTCTTGGAAGTGTAGATGTGCAGAGCGATCTCGGTGCCCATGTATATTAAACTCAGAAAGTTACAACCCACGTTGACAGGTTTGTTTGCAAGGAGTACGGTGTGTTAGTTTTTCTTGGGAGAGTGATTCAGTTTCAGAGCGAAATGATCACTTTGCAGCTCCAGAAATTAACTGGTGTGGCCGCACTCGTAGAGTTGCGTGCATTTCTGGTCGCCACATTATACGATGGATGTGAAATCATTGGAAAGGGTGCATAGGACATTTTCTAGGATCTTGCCTTCTATGGAGAGATGGTCTTACGAGGAAAGGTTGAGGGACTTGAGGCGGTTTTTGATAGCGACAAGAAGTTTGAGGACTGAATTTAGAGAGACATAGAAGATGATCAGAGGTTGCCATCAGGTGGACAGTGAAGGCATTTTTCTTCAAATGGTAATTTTGGCACAAGGGCACATCGATGTAAACTGAGGGTGATAGATACCGAGGTAGGTTCCTTTATCAGTGAGTAGTAAGGGTGCTGAACGCCTTGCCTTCAACACTCGTCGACTCAAGAACTTTCAGGGCAATGAAATGGTCATTGTATAAACTTGCGGATTATGATGGTAAAATACTAGTCAGATTGGTATCACAGGTCGGTACAACGTTAGGGCCAAAATAAACTTTATTATGGTGTAATATTCGGTGCTGCACTGTTCTTCAGTTTGAAGTTGCAATCATCTCTGGTCACTATCAGTAAAACCTACACCTGGCGAGAACCGAATGTGCAACTTTGGCACCTTACGCACTTCCATTCTGTCGTGCAATTACATCAAATTGACGAATTTCACCACTGGAGCTGCCGTGTACTGATGACAAATGGCTACTGATCTTACACTGGGCCCCTCAAACCAATTACTCCTTTTTTGCTGAAGGTCTGAAATGCAACACAGCGCAGAGGAGGTTATACTGATGATGGATCATCGATTATGGAGCATCAGGTTCAGGAAAATGACATAGTAAAATGTGGTGAAAATAGGCATAATTGAATTCTGTGTTCGTTTACCGTGGCTTTCTGCGTTGATCACAGGCAATGTTATGTCGCCACTGTACTGGGATTTTCCTTCTATCGGTATCAATTCGTCAGAGAATTCCATTCACTGGTACTTCACCAGCATCCTTTGGAATGTTCATACGGCACAATGACCCACACTGTACACAACGTCAACAATCTTCTGCATTACTACATCCAAGGGCACGTCGCATGTTTTTTTTTTATAAATAGTGAAAGATTAATCATGTTATGCAAGGGCAAATTGAATTTTAGTTTAATTAGTAAAGTCGCAAGAATCCAGAGTAAGTTTCAAAATGTCAGAAATTCACGTTCATTACCTTGGCCAGAATTCTAGCGCAGCAAAAGGGAAATCTGTCCCTGAATCCCCAGCATCCATGTAATCGCTTGCTCCATGTGTCCACTTGGAAATCTATGTGAAGGGATGTTCAGCCTGATAGAGAACCTATGAGAATCCTTCACTGTCTGACCTAAAACTGAAACAGGAGCTATCTATTCCAGCTTGGAGGGTAGCGAAGTGGAGGTGAGCCAGAAAATTTTAATTGGTTTAGATTCACATTGTTCTCGTTGTGATTGTTTAAAAACCTGGGCCAGAAAAGACTCAAACAGAAAGGAGCAGAAGTAGGCCATTCTTAACACCGCTCCTGCCCCGCCATGCCATTCTATACCATCACAGCTCACACAGCACTTTTATGTCTTTTTCCAGCGTATCCATATCATCGTGTTGCCAAGTGGCTAACACATGTTTATCGATCTCTACCATTAATAGACATCGAAGTTATTCATCGCTAAGAGGAAAATGTTGCATTTCGAGTCAGTTGGGTTTCTGCATGAATGTTTTAAGTTTTGCAGATGAGCAGCCGAGTCTGGTCTGAACACCTTTCAAAACATAAACTAAAACTCGACTCTGATGAGATTTGCATCCACAACTTTTGAATGGCAGTCTTAAGAAAGGCATAGAAATTCAACGCGCTTTCCATTGCACCACAGAGTCGCGGCCTCACCCAGTTTTCAGCACAAAGGTTTGCCTTAGAATGAGTTCGTTCGGGACACCCATCTCACGTCTGTCTGACCTCGTCACACTTTCCAGAATCTGGTCCTTATCCACGTGTGCTCTGGATCTTCAAGTGTTCGGCTCCATACTGCTGAAACATCCTCATAACACTGAGCATTACCACACGTTCAAATAAGAAATTCCAGATGAACAACACTCTATGGGTGAAAGCGTTCTTCCTAAATCTCCTCTAAACCGCTTTTCTCCTGCTTTTCATCTATGTCACTGGTTATTATTCCTTCCCGAAAAGCCTTATTCCTGTCATACATATCTATCCTCTTCATAATATGTTAATCAGTTTCTCACTCAGCCTTCTCTGTGCTTAGTTACACAGCCCCAGTTTAGCTCATCTACCTTCACAATGGGAATGGTCCAGCCCTTGGCATTATTTTCATCTCCTGTGAACTTCTCCTCCTGCAATCAGACGGTTCCTGCAGTCTTGCGATTACAACGGAAAAAGAAATGTTCTTTGAAGAAATGCCAAAATGCCTGAACAAAATCAGCAGCTCTTGTCCATCTATGATGAGAAAGGACAGTGAACGCTTCGAGTCCAATGATTCGTGTTCGTAACTGATGGGATGTGTGGGTGGGTGAAAAATGTGGAAGAGGGCGGACAGGATCCAAAACAATTGAACTCGATGTTGGGTCCTGAAATATGCATGGTCTTTCAGTAGAAAATGAGTTGCCGATCTTCCAGCTTGCGCTGTGCCTTGAAGGAGAACTGCAGCAGACCAGAGACTGGTATGATGGATTGGATACACAATGCAATGTTAAAGTGACAGGACACTGGAAGTCCGGGGTAATTTTTATTGATTCTGGACAGAACTTAAGTGATCTCAGCTTTGTCACCGACTCGGTTTTCCTCTCTCCATTGTAGAGAGATCACATTCGCAGTAGCAACTACATTTTTCTGGATTGAATGAAGTGCAGACAAATCACTGGAAGATGTGTCTGGAAGTTTCCACAGTGAGGAGAGACATCGGACACCAGCAGAAAATGTATCTTACAACATAGAACGTTACAGTGCAGTACAGGCACTTCGGCCCTCGATGTTGCACCGACCTGTGAAAATAATGTGATGTCCATTGCAATGGAAAAATAACATTTCTTTTGAAACCAATAAAAGCACAGGAAAACAAAAAAGTAAGGGCCTGACTTTGCAGAGGGCAAGTGTTGCCGACAGAAAGAAAAACTATGTATATTTAAACTGAACTAATAGCAAACTTACAAGACCATCAAACTACCATATCAACAGCCAAGGAATTAGAAAAAAAACAACTCCATATCTGGAAAGGAACTCGAAAGTTTCACGCCACAGACCTTGAAGTGTTGATAAGAAGAAGCGAATTGTACTTTAAAGGGAATATGTGAAAACTATCAGGCGCCCATTACGTGAGGCGTCTTGCCAATGTATTACCTGGGACACGGGAAACCTGAATTTGATGGAACTCCACGTGCTACACGCTAAAAAATTTCTGGCACAAGAGATGGAAAAACGGAAATTAAAAATGGAACAGCAAACACATAAAGCTCAGCTTACTATGATGCAAATGGTCGCCCAGCCGTTGGAAGGAGGTGCTGCGTGAAAAGAAGGGCTGGCAGACGTAAATCTGGCGGGTGCTTTGTTTGCAGAGCAATGGACCACTGAGTGAGGCAGTGCACGCTCAGACAGCCTCAATCGGCCCTGGAAGCTGGACAGCAGTGTGACTAATGGAGGAAGGCTAAGGTGGCGGTGGGCAGCACCAAAGTTACAGGTAAGCCTCTTTGCCTTATGCTTGGCAACGAATACTCGCTAATGTTCATCTCTACTACTAACCTTATGGGCACTGAAACATGTCCCACCTCTATACTGAGCACTGAGTTTGCGAAGCGTGAACTATATTTTCAGTACAACGATGATGCATATAAGTCAATGCTTACATTTATGTTATATGTAGAAGGTGCACCTCTTACTTTTTTGGAAGATACAAGGGCAACATATTCAGTTCATAAATCAAGGCAGTTCAGAGAGTCGACGCAAATAAAGATGAACGGAAGCTTCCTCAACTTAATGGGTGCGTCAGGAAATGGGGAAACATTCCAATTCTCATTTCTGTTATCGGAATCCTGTTCTGTAAATCTGATGTCTCGGGATCTCATAATGAGACTGGGGTCGGATTTGCGCAGTACCCCGACGGGCTTGCAGGTAATACAAAAAGAAGATTTAACAGTGCAGGCTGGAAAATACGAATCACGACCCGTGATGCATGTCAGAGAGCTATAGGTTCCGTGAGCGATTCACTCACCCAGGAAGCAAGTAGCCATGTTAATCCCATTAACACCGATTTTCTGCTGCACTGCACAGCACACATACACCGCGATGGTCCTGACAAATCATAAGAGAAGGATTGGTTCAGGAGATTGGTTAAACGAGATCAGTTGTTATTGTGCGAAGTTTATTGGAATGATCACAGATGTGCTGTCACTTTAAACTTTTTTAAGTATCTGTGACGGTAAGTAGACCCGGTTTTTTTTATGTGGAAGGTTCTTTTCCGCACGGATCATTGGCGAAGGCATCCAGCGACAGGTGTCAGAATTTGGGACCATGGGTACGACAGGCACAAAAACCGAAAGATTATATCTTCAGGGTCGGTGTGGGTATCTGATTCAATGCAGTTATAAGGACGTACAGAAAGAAACTAAATTGGCTAACTCAGGCAGACAGGGCAGTCCATGTAATCCCCGCCAGGAGTATCGTCTGGCGTTTACCTATGGTAGATGTCTCGGACCCAAGTTTAAGAAGGGTCGTAACTGATTTCAGGGCAAAAGGCAAACACGATGTGGGGCTCATACGAACCCTTACGAATAACCCCGAAGTCTGAGTATTGTCCTTGCAAAGCAAAAGAGCCGTTAAAACCCGAGGCTGTGCAAGGAATTACCCCAGTCTTTGAATCTCTCTTATAGGCTGGAGTGATAATCCCCAGTGAATAATCACTGGAGGGAACACCCATTTTTTTCGTTCAAAAAGGCAAACATTCCAGGTGAATCGGGGGAATGGAGGTTTGTTCATGACCTGCAGGTTATCAAGAACGCTGTTATTCCGCACACCCCAAATGTTCCCAACCCCTATATTATATTGGCTCAAATTCCACCGTGTGTAAATGGCTCTCTATTGTGGATTTAGCAAATGCCTTGTTTTGTGTACCGTTACACGCCGACAGTCAATTCTGGTTCACTTTTCCATTCAAAGGCAAATAGTATACTTTCACGTGACATCTTCAAGATTACTGTGAGTCCCCCACCATAATTAATGAGGCTCCACACAGGAGTCTGGAGACTCTTGTTTTAACCGAGGGGTCAGCACTTCTGCAGTATGTAAACGAATGCTTAATCGCAGCATCAACAGAGAAACAATGTGAGAAAGATAGGCTTGCGATGCTCTGCCATCTAGTCTCACAAAATACAACTTGCGGAACAACAGTTGAAGTTCTTAGGTCACTTAATATCTGAACAAGGAAAGGCCATTGGTCAAGACAGAGTTCAAGCAAAACAGCAAAATTCAAAGCCTCACATGAAGAAACAATTGCTATCCTTTTTGGTCATGCGATGTTACTTAAGAATGTTTAACCAGCATGACGCAACCCTTTAGGTGCCCAAAAGTGACATAGCTCATGGTTCACGTTTGCAGAGCTAGAGTCCGTTGCAGTGATCCCTGAGGCCGAGAGTGCCTTTGTTGAATTGAAATGGCACTCCAAACTACACCGACACTGGGATTCCAAATCCAAACAAGCCTTTTGTACAAACAGTGGATGAGAAGCGTGCCCATGACATCTGTGCTGATGCAGAATTAAGTGTGGAAAATTGATGCCAGTAGCTTATTTTTCACCTCAACTTAGATTCCGTAACGGTAGGATTGCTCAAATGCCTCAGTGTCGTGCCTGCATTTGAAAAGGCTGTTGCAGCTTCCAGGGACATAGTCGGCTTTGTTGAATTAAACCGACTGGTCCCACATGCAGTATCCTTACTGCTTTCTGAGCAAAACACAGCACACATGTCGGCAGCACCTTGGCTCACATATAATGCTATGCTATTGGAGAAGTCGAATATGACAATAAAGCGATATAACGTCGTTAATGCGGCTTGTCTTCTCCCCACAGAAGGAGACGGAGACCCACATGACAGTGTCGCTGTAATTAATGACATTTGACGCCCGAGACCAGACGTGTAGGATTCACCAATTTAGAATCTGGATACGGCGTTTTATTGTGCATATGTCAGCATTCAGAAGCAAAGAGATAGGCCAGTGTCTGGTATGTTGTAGCAACTACCCACGAGGTCGTCAAAGCGGGATCACCTCCTTCTCATCTGTCAGCGCAAGCAGCAGAGCTGATTGCCTTGATTGAGGCATGTAAATTGGCTGAAGGAAGAACAGTAAATATTTACATCGACAGCAGATATTCATTAGGGGTTGCACATAATTTCGGATCCCTGTGGAAGAACAAGGGCTTCTTGACCTCCACTGGAAAGCTAATCACATAACATGGCCTGATCTCTGACGTCCTGAAAGCAACCCGATTGCCGAAATCAATCACTGTATGTACATGTGAAGCCCACACGTAAAATTATGATTCAATTTCTCAAGGCAATGAAAATGTAGACTCAGCGGCAAAGACGGCAGCCAATCGCCGCCAAGTGATCAGTTTGACATGTGTATGCCAAATATTTGTAATCCAAAGCAGACTTATGGGAGTTACAGTCGCAGGCCACATCGAAGGAGAAGCGTGAATGGACAAGGGCAGGGTGCAGAATGAGGGAATGGGTGTGGTGTGGCCCCAATGGTAAAGCCTGTCTACCTCGATCTTTATTCCCTTTCTATGCCAAAATTACACACGGTAAGGACCATGTGTCAAATGTGGGGATGTACGACAATATTTCAGCACGCTGGTACAGAAAGGGATTCACTCATTATTCATAAAAATAATGTGAATAATGTGTTATCTGTGCCACTAATAATGTGGGGAGGGGAATACAAATGAATCAGCAGAACACCCCCAATCCCAAAGACCCTTTGAACATTTACGGATGGATTTTATTGAACTAACACCCAGCGAAGGGAAAAGGCATTGTCTGGTAATAGTCGATGTTTTCCCAACGGGTGGAAGTGCTCCCACGTCTAACCAGGATGCCAGTGCAGTAGCCAAGGCTTTGCTAACTGATAACCTTCCCAAAGCAGGAAATGTTGAATGGAACTGGCAATTAATGGAGTATTGCCACAAACAGGATTCAGACCAGCATCAAACAAAGAAGTGCAAATTCTGGAAACCTGAATCAACAACAGGAATTGACAGAGAAACTCTGCAGGCCTGACAGCATCTGTGGAGACAAAGAGGTTTAATGTTTCATATCACAGATTCAGGCGACTTATGCTTTTTATTGTTTTATTGCCTGGGTAATTGTCAATTTCACTTTGCGAAACAGCATACTTACCAGAATCTCTCATTAGCTGACAGGCGTCATCTGTAAAAATGCAAAATTCCTTTATCGGCTGTAATGCTGTTGCTGTTGCCCTGAGTTGGTGAAAGGCTGGCCTTCATTACATTTTTCTTCGCCTTTATGTCAATGAGCAGCCATGGTGAATGGAGAATTTCTGTTTGCCTCCCTTTGTCTCTCTGTACCATCTCACTCTCTTCTACATTATCCCACACTCTGTCTGTCAATATCCCTCCATTTTTCATTTCTACTCTTGGAAAAGTGTTAAAATCAGAGGCTGTTGTGTGGCGTCCTCGAAGTGCTCAACACAGTGATATAGTCATGATGTCGAGAGGGATGGAGTTCCAAGAATTAGACATAGCGACATTGAATCAACAGCAAGATAGTTTCAGCTCTCAAAGGCGAGATCCTTAGAGGGGATTTGCAGTGACAATTTATTCGTGTATGTGCTGCCATGGCTGCCATAGGATGTGGTGGAGGCTCGTACAATTGCAACATTTAAGAGGCATTTGAAATGGTAGATGAGTAGGAAGGGTTTGGAGGGATATGGGCCGTGTGCTGGCAAGAGGGACCAAATTGGGTTGGAATTTCCGGTCAGCATGGACAGGTTTGAACGAAGGGTCTGTTTCGCTGCAGTGAATCTCTATGTCTCTATGATTCCAGTTGGATGCAATCAATCACTGGATTCCTTCTGGCAGAACCGGGTCTGTGCTCTCTGTGGAAGCAGAAAATGGTTTTCATTCAGATTAGCCACAAGAAGAGGAGAAATAAATCTTCATTTCCTGACTTGGAATTTTATCCAGGCCTGGGTGATTCAAATCCAGACTCTGAAGCAGGGACTCCACTGAAGTTGACAACAATCCTTTCGACCGAACCTGTACAAACTCTTGTGCCTATCGTTCTTTGTCCCCACATTTTGAAACACCGGTCCTTGCCGTGGGTGGTGAAGGAGCTAACTACCGCCTCGCAGAAAAACCGTGGGGTCAGAGACCCGATCGATCTCTAATGCAGCGGGGATTACATTGCTCCGAACAGATGTGTTTGCTGTGTGGGACTGAAACTGAGCTCGATCACACACAGATACGGTGTAACAGCTGCCAGCAGATGTGGAGACGGTTGGGATGGTTTCATTCGCACTCTGCGAAAAAGACTGGATCCTAAATTCAGGGGAGCTAAGTGTCACAGATAGAAGGCTAAAAATTGGTTTGGGAATGATATGAGTCATGATCGAACGGCGGCAGACCAGATGGGCTGAAAGCTCTAACTGTCCTCCGATGCCTTCTGGTCTCTGGCCATCCAATATCTAAGGAAATAGAAACAGAGTTAATCGTGCATTTCGAAGTCCTCCTCTCATAACTTGGCGAGGTGAGAGATGGAACAGATCTGTTATTAAATTTTGAGACTGGGAGAATGTTTGGAGACAGAGTAATAAAAGACAAACTGAGTATAAAGTTGAGAGTCAGGAGATATTCAATAAAAAGGTAGACGGAGATGGACATGGAGAAATAAGTGTCACTGGTCTTGAAGACTTAACTCGGTTTTCCATTCCAAAATTCTACCCGACCTGCTGAGATTTTCCCGCAATTTCTTTTTTTGTTACTGAAACAGAAGGGAGAAGTCTGATCCTGGACCAATCAGCTATGTCTGCTCTGTGGACGTTTGAATTCCCTGTTCGAACAAATCACTTCTGACCCACACAGAAACCTCACTATCCTGCATCACCCCCATCCATGTTACTGACAATAAGCTGTTCATGACGTAAACCCATATGGGTACACAACAGCATCATTTACCGAGTGAATTGGGAAAATTTCAGGGAGAGTTCCATTCGGTTTCCATCAGAGCATTCTCATTCAGTTAATTCTATTACAGCACCATTTGACATGCAGCTGTCACTCTCATGTGGCCATTCGCATTCGACGTCTCTGGACATTTTGGTTGGGGCACGTTTGGAATGGTACCTCACGTTTTGGAAGGGACATCGTTTATAGCATATTCGGCTGAACTGATAACCTTGTCTCTTGTACCTGCAATACAGTGGAGACAGTTTTCACTCAGAAACCAAAAGATGATCAAAAACGGAGGAAAACATGTGTAAACAAAACCTGCCTCAGCAAGCGAATTCGCTCTTGCAACATTAATGGAAAGCGGCAAACCGATTAGCAAACAACAGCGCCCTGCGTGGGTCGCGACCCCACATCATTGAGATTAAAGGTCTCAAGCTCTACCGACTGAGCGAACCAGGACAGGATTGGTGTTGGTTAATTTATTATTTCATACTGAGTTTAATTCAGCTGACACGGCAATTTTCAAAAATCTCGTTCATTCCTCCCCATTGCAAATAACATTATTCAAGTCTTTCAATTCTCAGATTTATTCCTTCAGACCATGACAATCCATTTAGGCCTTGCCCCGGGATTTACGATTCTCTGTTAATATGTTCATATTTTGACCCTGATCCTTAGTTCGCCGAACTGATTCCTAGACACTCTGGCAGAGTGCAAATCAATCGGGAAAATACCTCAGGAAACCAAATCATTTCTGATTAGAGTGTAGGGAATCCCATCTGCTGAAGAGACAGAGTCCTTACAATCAACACTTTCTTTGTTCTACCTGCCTACAAAGTTTACCATTCTCATATTCGAGACAGGATTTCTGATTATAAAATGTTTTAAAAACAGGAACAATCTTCTGAAGCCATTTCAAATTTGAATTCGAATTTTTTTACCCTTTCACACGGTAACAGTCATTCCTGAGGAAGGAGTTTCCATGAGCTGTGTCCCAGGGCTGGGCAGGAAGCCGCTGATTGAAACTGCAGTGGGCCCTTTCTGGTGGCAGCAGGGGCTTGTAGAGAGTGGGGTCACATTCTGCTGCACGTGACCGTCTTACTCACTGTGGACTCAGGGTCAATTATGGATGGTTTCTCGTGGTAGTATTGTCAGTATATGGTCGGTCTCAATACTTGATGTGAAATATTTGAGGCTCTGTGCTCGTTTTGGGCTAGGACAACCAACATTTCATCCAAATGCTCTGTCCATTTGAGACACAGCAACTGGCAGCAAAATTGTGCGTGTACACATCCAAACGCACAGTGCTCGAGAGGCTGTGGACAGCAGTAGTTCTCATTATTTTAAGAATCAGTTACTCATGTTCCCGTGTTTATCGCAGAGAGGGTGAGAGTAACAAAGACACCCATAAAGCAATATCAGCACCTGTGTAGTTCTGTCATAAAAAGCTGCCTGCAGTTATTCCATTGCAAAGTTGGGTTTCAAACCCACGACGCAATAGAGACTGGACCCTAAACCTAGCACATTAAACCTCTCAGGATTAGTGGTGCTGGAAGAGCACAGCAGTTCAGGCAGCATCCGAGGAACAGTAAAATCGACGTTCCAGGCGAAAGCTCTTCATCAGGAATATAGGGTTTCGCCCAAAACGTTGATTTTACTGCACCTCGGATGCTGCCTGAACTGCTGCCCTCTTCAGCACCACTGATCCTCAATTTTGTCTCCAGCATTTGCATTCATTTTTTTTACCTACATTAAACCACTCGGCGACGCTCCCTGACGATAACTAAGCGCCAAACCTGTCAAGACTAATGTTTCAGCATCGCTTCACTTCAGGCAAGTTCCCCTGGCACTTTCGAAAAAATACCTTCGCGTAATTAAAAAAAATACTTACAACGATTTGAAAGATTTGCACGGTGTGGACATTAGTGAGAAGCTGAATATTCTTCGACAGTTTTCCCCGGAGCTTCAGGCCTGAGGGATGTCCTTAGAAACGTTTACAAAATCATGAGGTAGACGAGCAGAGAACATAGTCAATCTACACTTTTTCAGAAGTCACGTGAGTTTAAAGCGAGATAGCATAGGTTTTATGTGAGAGCAGTACAATTTGAAAGGGATGTGAGTGACACTTGTTTTTAATACAGACATTTTTGTGCGTGTGGAATAAATTGCCACATTTAGTGGCACAGTTTGGTGCACTCACAACACTTCAAAGGCATATAAATGGGTATGCAGACAGGAGAGATAAGGGACAAATATTGGTAAATATGTTTAGATTAGTTACGGTCATCTGTTCAGAGGTGCAAGTTGGATAGGAAGGTTTGCTTCCGTGCTCGGCAATTCTGTGACACTCCAGTACCTGACAACAGTTTCAATAGACCACTTGCAAAAACGCATGCTGTTTGTTACTAAGTCAGCGTGTTTGAATTTTATTTTTTCTTGAGGCGTAATGTTTTGAAATGACACAGAGAGGAATGTTTTCCAGACATTTACAGACAATGACCATTATTCTTGATACATTCCCAAGTTCTCCATCAAATAATTTCGTTGACTAAAAAAAACCTCACAAATCGTGTTATCAACTCAACTCTCCAGAGAATCCAAAACCTGACAGCTCTTAACGTGGACAAGGTGCAAACTCAAAAGGCAGAGTCATTATCAGGCACACAAACTCATTACTTCTGTCTGTGAGGCAGTGCGAGACGTGTATGTCAAGAACTGCTCACACAAATAGCACCGAAGCAATTCCAAACGGAGCTTCCCGACATTCTGGAGATTTAGTGCATTGCCAAGTAACAGAAAGTGCTCAAGTAACATAAAACAAAACAGAAAACTGTCCCATGCCAAGTGAATATTACCAATTATATTCTCGATTAAATTAGGTCAACAATACGTTGGTGCCTCCATCTGATCGAGCGAGCCAATCTCCTGCCTCCTTCACCAGGACAGTAATGAAGGAAATGAGAGAAATATAACAAAGTTTCACATTGCGATTGCCCACCTTTTAGCCACAAGAACAATAAACGAGGGATCAGATTCAGTGCAGGATCTGGATTCACAGCAGCGGTGAAATAACGATGTCCACTCACTTTCAGGGAAACCTGTGAACAACTCACATTGTCCAAAATATGAATACACAGCGCAGGCTGTTTAGTTCCCATATTCTACTGCTGCCCCGACATTCATACGAAAATGTACCTTTCAAAGAGAGCGTTTGTAGCTGTGGAATGACAGTGATAACTGTTTCCCCTCGCTCTTACTGCCGCCCTTGGTGGTGTAGGGGCTGGTATTCTCATCTTACTCGCGGTAGCTGAGTGTGCAATTCTCTGTTGTGGAAGAGCGGAGTGTTTTGGAGCAGAAAGATGTGAAGTTCGGATGCTTCTGGAGTTCTTGTTGAAAATTTCGGTGATGCTAGGAAGATGGTTTGCAGACTTTTCCTCGCCTGTCTGGGTGACATTCTCAGCGCTGCAGAGGTTCCTGTGAAACGCTGCTCTCATGTTTTGGTACGAATTCATTTGGTTTCATTCCCGCTGCTTCCGTTTGTTGGGATTGCAGATTGGGTCCAACGGATGGAATCGTGGATGAGTGCCCTGCTTCCAGGAATTGTCTGGCTGTCTTCTGCTTGCCCTGTCCTATTATTGTTGTGCTATTCTAGTCGAATGTGTGGCCCTTGCCGTTTGTACGTATTGCTACTAGGGACTGCTGGACTGACGCCCACACAAATTCTTTGCCAAGAACCAATATCCACACACCTTTATTCGCAGATGCATGGCACACAAAGTTCGCAACGAGGATATGCTTTGAGGTAATTTTTAAATCATGCTTCCCTGTATTAAAAACAAATTCTGGAAAACGATATCCAGATTCCTCCGAATACTCGGACTTATGACAGCACAGAAACCGAGAGCCTCACTCAGACAACAACTCACGAGAAAACAAGGCCCAATACACATTATGTGCAGGTCAAATGTGGTTGACGAGATTCCACGCTGGGACTGCACGAAACACGACATAGGGGAAAGAGGCTGACAACGAGAGAGCTGAATTCATAATTTCATCTGGACTGTAAACGCCTCGGACAGCTGTTCCTTGCAGTTATGCACAGATTATTGAATGTCTCTGATTCCAAGGCTTGGAACTCGGATGATAAGACCGTCTGCAACACTGGTTACTTCCTTGTGTGAGGTAACTCCTGATGGAACACATGTAACACTCTATTGCTCATTAAGAAATATATCCAAAATAGGAGCTCATAGCAGCATTTCTGTTGTCTTTCTGGTGCTGTCCCTGACATGCCCTGTGGCACTGCACTTATTCTGTGTTTCCTGAGGGTTCGGCACATGCTTCCACGATCGTATTATGGGCAGTAATCTGCATTTTCGCTTCAATAACGGGTGTGTGAAGCGTAGGTCCACCATTTTCGAAGCTATTTTTCTCTTCTTATGCGCAACTGCAATACAGTAAAGGATCAATTAATATTGTAAGATGATATACAGAGGCCTGTGAAATATCGAATGACATTTATGCAATGGTTAGAGATTACCTTGATTCAGGAAATAAGGATCTAAAGTCTGTTTGGCTGGAGTTGAGGAACAGTGAGGAATGAACTCACAAGCATGTGTGGTTTACAAGCCCACTCGCAGTAACCACAGAGCGAAATAAATCGTACAAGGACAAAATATTGTGTGTGAGTGACAAAAAATGGCAATAGTCATGCGTGATCTTAACTTCCCATCTAAAACTCTCGGTTCCATTGTAAAAACGTTTGGAGAACCATAATCAAAAACATCCCACATGTCCCATAAAACATCACGAGGGAAATCTTGGTAATTGATTAGTCTACTGGTGACTTAATTTTCCTATTTTCTTGGAAACCATCTCTTTAATTGTGAGCATCAGAAAAGGCTTTCTTTTGCCAGAAAGAAATAAATATGTGATTAACCTTTGTTCGTTTCATGTATAAGAACACTGAGACGTCTCTGCACTGCACATCGTTAGCGTTTCTATCGATTTTAATAGTAGCGTGTCTTTTGATGATTCCCAACAAAGTATTTGAACTCGCATTCCCGACATGAAACTGCATCTGCCAAGAATACTCCAATTGTTGGAGGGAATCCTGAGGAACAGAATGTGCATGTATTTGGAAAGACAAGGACTGATTCGGGACAGTTAACATGGCTTTGTGCGTGGGAAATCATGTCTCACAAATTTGATTGAGTTTTTTGAAGAAGTAACAAAGAAGACTGATGAGGGCAGAGCAGTAGATGTGATCAATATGGACTTCAGTAAGGCGTTCAACAATGTTCCCCATGGGAGACTGATGGCAAGGTTAGATCTCATGTAACAGCAGTGGACCTAACACCGATCCTTGTGGTACGCCGCCAGTACCTGGACACCAAGAAGAACATGTTCCATCAACTACAACACTGTTTTCTATTGGCAAGCCAATTACTGATCAAAGCTGCAATCTCTCCTACAATTCCATTCCACCGCATTTTATATAATAGCCTATTGTGGGGAAACTTATCGAACAACTTTCTGAAACCCATATACACCACATCAACCGGTTTACTGTCATCTCCCTGTTTGGTCACTTTGACAAAAAAGTCAATAAGATTCGTTAGGAAGGCCTGCCCATCACAAAACCGTGCTGACTGTCCCTGATCAGATTATTCTTTTCTAGATGGACATAAATCCTATCTATAATAACCTTTTCCAACACGTTACCAACAACTGCAGTGAGACTCACTGGTCTGTAATTACCAGGGTTGTCTCTACGACACTGTTTGAACACGGGAACAACATATGCTATGCTCCATTCCACAGGCACTATTCTTGTAGACAACGATGATTTGACGATCGACGCAAAAGGCTCATTAATCTCTTCCCTTGCTTCCCAGAGGATCCTAGGACAGATCCCATCCGGCCCAGGGGACTTGTCTGTTATATCACTCTCCAGTATTTCTATCACCTAAACCTTGTGAACCTCAATCTCTGCTACTCTAGACACAAGTATCTCAGTATCTTCCTCGCCAACATTTTCATTTTCTATCGCGGACACTGTCGAAAAATATTTATTTAGCGCTTCCCCTATCTCCTCTGAGTCCACACACAACTTCCCACTATTAGCCTTGATTGTCCCAAATTTAACTCTCGTCATTCTTTTATTCCTGACATACCTATGGAAAGCCTTAGGGTTAACCCAGAACCTATCTGCCAACAACTTCTCATGTCTCCTCCTGGCTCTTCTCAGCTCTCTGTTTCGGTCTTTCCTGATACAGTTGGAACCCTCGAGTGCTCTAACTGAGTTTTCACATTTTATCCAAACATAAGACTTCTTGTTCTTCTTGACCAGGGATTCCACTTACTTAGTAAACCACGGCTCACGCGTTCTATATCTTCCTCCTTGCCTGACAGGTACATACTGATCTAGGACACACAGGAGCTTTTCCTTGAAAAAGCTCCACATTTTAAGGTGCTCACCCCCTGCAGTTTCCTACCACATTCTACGCTTCCTAAATCTTACCTCGATACATCGTAATTTCCCTTCCACCAGCTGAAACTCTTGCTCCGTGGAGTACACCTATCCCTTTCAATCACGAAAGTAAACCTGAGAGAATTGTGATCGCTGTCTCCAAAGTGCTCACCTACTTCCGAATCTAAAACCTGGCCAGGGTGGTTACCCAGTACTAAATCGAAAGTGGCTTCGTCCCTTGAAGGCATGTCTACATACTGTGTCAGGAAGCCCTCCTGTACACACTGTGCAAATCTGACCCATCTATAGTACTCGTACTGTAGTGATCCCAGTCAATATTTGGATATTGTCTTGAGTTTTTCATTGTCCCAGAGTCCAGATGAAGTTTGCATTCCTCACGTACGAGAGCGAGAATGCTTTCAATGTCTCAGATCAGTTCCTGTCCCGACAACATCAGAGTCAATGTCCCGTCCACTACTCGGTCCGACAGTTCACATATCTTCATCCTCTTCTGATTCCATTTCCCAAAGAGTTTCTCAAGATTTCCAAAGCTGGAGCCTAAACTTTATTGTTTGCTTCTTAAACATTTATCCAACTTCAACTGACAATATTTTTCAGAATATCTCTTCACAATCCTCTGGCTTGTACCATGTCCAGGGATGAGAAGTCCCGTTTGGTGGAGAGATTCCCGAGGCTGGTGAGTTTCACTTTGGAACAAAGATGGTTAAGTGGCAATTTTCTGCGGTGGTTTGTAATGATGGGAGAGAAAGCGGTTGGGAATGAGCACTTTGACGAGCAGGAGGAAGTATTGCCACTGACCCGAGTCAGAGAACAGAGGACAGGGATTAACGGAATCTAATGAAAAGCAACACTTCTGCTTAGGACGTTCAATAACAACTGCAGAAACCTGATGTGTCGAGCAGTGTAACTGGAAAGAGAAACAGAGATAATGTTTTAAAAATGGAACATTTCTGATGAAGAAATCAAGGTTCCCAAGTCTCATCAAATTACCGGCTTGGTTTGCAAAATAGGTCTTTTGAACGTTGAGCGAAAATTGTCCAAGCAGGAAAGCTTTCATAACGTAGTCAGCAGGATTCGAACCTACGTGGGAGAAACCCCAATGGATTTCGAATCCATCGCCTTAACCACTCGAACTTGACTACAGACAGCGCAGCTGGGTTGAGCATTGACCAAATCGGCCGTGATCTCATTGAAAGCTCTCGCTGACCTGATGAGCTCAATGCTTCCATCTCCTTTTATATCTTTGCTGTCATTTGTAAGATGTGAGACACCAATGTAAAAGAAGAAAAGCACAAAGGTAGGAAAAGATATTTGCAGCCAAACTGAGTCAAAATTATTTATTGAAAGGAAAATCACACTTGGCAATTTGCTAGCTCTCTTTGCGAACATGACCAGCAGAGGTAAGCAAGGGAGCTATTGGTCTGAGTATTCTTGGACCTGAAGCAAACAAAGGTTAGTGACATATTCATTTCTTTTTCTGGCGAACGAAATGTTCTTTCCTGATGGTTACAATGAAAGAGATGGTTCCCAATAAAAGACAAAGATTAAGTCGCATCTAGATATATTTCAATGTGACACGATTCATTTTCAGTCCCTAATTACCCCAGACATGGAGGGGGTGAGTTACGTTTCTTCACTCTTCAACTCCTCAGCGTGGAGGAACAGACATGAAACCGCTAGAGATGGAGTTCTTGAATTGGGAACCATCGACACTGAAGGAACTAGGCAAAAGTGAGGACTGCAGATGCTGGAACCAGATTTTAAATCAGAGTGATGCCGGAAAAGCACAGCAGGTCAGGCAGCATCCGAAGAGCAGGCAAGTCGACCTTTCTATTGACAGTCCTGCTGCGTTCCGCAAACAATTTTTGTTTTTGTCTCAGATTTCCAGAAACTGCAGCTATTTGTTTTATGTTAACCTGCATTATGTTTTGGACAAAACCAATGACCTGCCAGCATCGGAAAATCGGCACAAATACTGGTACACCGATATGTTTGCTGAACAATACAACCATTCATGAGCGGGAATACGATCCGGGCCACGGTCCTGAGAGTACCGAATACTCACAAGTAAATAACAAGACAAGGCGATAGATAGTGTTGTATTTGCTGTAAATAAAACACCCTTTCTGAACATTTCCATTGCAGATTGTGGGAAAACGCCATTCCGTCCGTGTGCATTGCGGCTAATCAGAGAGCCATCTATTCTAGTCGCAGTTTCCAACTTTGGCCCAAAATCACGTGTGTTCAAATGTTTCAAGGGCAAATTTCAATGAGGTTATCCTATGTTCTTAAATGGCACAATAACGGGGCAAAAGTATGACACTTCCACAACGAATTGTAAGCCTTTTGAGGAACTCATGCTCATTTTCACCCACAGAGGGAGACACACAGTAAGATACCCCCAAACTGACGGCGGTGTCCGTTGTGGAGAGCTGGAAGTTGAAATGGACAATAGGACAAATGCAAGTTTTTAATGCGGAAGCACAGAGGCGACGTCCCGCCAGGACTTCACAGGGGAGCGTCAACATAGACCACGGTTAAAGCGAAACATTCCCCTCGAGCCAGGTTAGGACTCGAATCTACAATCTTCTGATCCGAAGTCAGGCACGTTTTCCATTACGCCACTGGCCCAAGAAACAAGCGTGAGGCTGGCAGAATGTCGAAATGTAATGCCATGGACTTTCACGGAATCAGAATGAAAAAGGTGAACAAGCAGCGAAGATAATCACCAACATTGCTTCACTTCGAAGTTTCCAATTTGTGAAGCTGTGCCTTTCACTGGCAAAGGAGAAACATTTGTCCTCAGCTGCCTGCTTCAGGGTCGTGTCCTTCTCTGCTGGAAGTTTCCATCGTTTTATTCACAGTCACGTCGCGATTTCATGATCCACTCCAGTGAAAAAGTGTCATGGTGTCGTCCAAACAAGACCCTGCAGATACTCAGCGAGAGACCTCCGGTCATTTCGAGCTCTGGATGTGGAATTAGACGAGATGCGTGACACCTTTTATTGGCGCCGCCACTTCACTTCAAATTAGCGGCTCAAAACGAGCCGTTGTAAGCATCAGCTTGATTTGTACCTTCCTGCAGTGCATTTGCTAAACAACATCAGATAGATCCCATCCTGCCCAGCTGACTTATCTATTTTCACACTCTGCAGTATTTCTAATATCTCTTCCTTGTGAACCTCAATCTCTTCTAGTCTAGACGCAAGTATCTCTGTACCTTCCTCGCCAACATTTTCATATTCTATAGCGAACACTGTCGAAAAATATTTATTTAGTGCTTCCCCTATCTCCTCTGACTCCACACACAACTTCCCACTATTATCCTTGATTGTCCCAAATTTAACTCTCGTCATTCTTTTATTCCTGACATACCTATGGAAAGCCTTAGGGTTAACCATGTTCCTATCTGCCAACAACTTCTCATGTCTCCCCCTGGCTCTTCTCAGCTCTCTTTTTAGTCTTTTCTGATATCGTTGGAACCCTCGAGCGCTCTAACTGAGTTTTCACATTTTGTCCTAACGTAAGACTTCTTGTTCTTCTTGACCAGGGATTCCACTTCCTTAGTAAACCACGGCTCACGCGTTCTATATCTTCCTTATCTGAGTACATACTTATCTAGGACACACAGGAGCGTTTCCTTGAAAAAGCTCCACATTTTAAGGTGCTCACCCCCTGCAGTTTCCTACCACATTCTACGCTTCCTAAATCTTACCTCAATGCATCGTAATTTCCCTTCCACCAGCTGAATTCTTGCTCCGTGGAGTACACCTATCCCTTTCCATGACGAAAGTAAACCTGTGCGAATTGTGATCGCTGTCTCCAAAGTGCTCACCTACTTCCGAACTTAAACCTGACCAGGCTCGTTACCCAGTACTAAATCGAAAGTGGCTTCGTCCCTTGAAGGCATGACTACTTAATGTGTCAGGAAGCCCTCCTGCACACACTGGGCAAAAACAGACCCATCTATAGTACTCGTACTGTAGTGATCCCAGTCAATATTTGGATATTGTCTTGAGTCTTTCATTGTCCCAGAGTCCAGATGAAGTTTGCATTCCTCAGGGACGTGAGCGAGAATTTTTTCAATGTCTCAGATCAGTTCCTGTCCCGAGAACATCAGAGTCAATGTCCCGTCCTCTACTCGGTCCGACAGATCACACTTCTTCATCCTCCTCTGATTCCATTTTCCAAAGAGTTTCACAAGATTTCCAAAGCAGGAGCCGAAATTATATGGTTTGCTTCTTAAACATTTTTACAACTGCCAATTGACAATATTTTCACAGTATCTCTTCACAATCCTCTGGCTTGCACCATATCCAGGGATGAGAAGTCCCGTTTGGTGGAGAGATTCCCGAGGCTGGTGAGTTTCACTTTGGAACAAAGATGGTTAAGTGGCAATTTCCTGCGGTTGTTTGTAATGATGGGAGAAGGAGCGGTGGGGAATGAGCACTTTGACGAGCAGAAGGAAGTGTTGCCACTGACCCGAGTCTGAGAACAGAGGACAGGGATTAAAGGAATCTAATGAAAAGCAACACTTCTGCTTAGGACGTTCAATAACAACTGCAGAAACCCGATGTGTCGAGCAGTATATCTGGAAAGAAAAACAGAGATAATGTTTTAAATATGGAACATTTCTGATGAAGAACTCGAGTTTTACAAGTCTAATCAAATTACCGGCCTGGTTTGCAAAATCGGTTTTCTGAACTTTGAGCGAAAATTGTTCCAGCAGGAAAGCATTCATAACGTAGTCAGCAGGATTCGAACCTATGTGGGGAAACCCCAATGGAATTCTAATCCATCGCCTTAACCACTCGGCCATGACTACAGACAGCGCAGGCGCCTTGAGCATTGACCAAATCAGTCGTGATCCCATTGAAAGCACTCGCTGACTTGATGAGCTCAATGCTTCCATCTCCTTTCATAACTTGGCTGTCATTTGTAAGGTGCGAGACACCAATGTAAAAGAAGAAAAGCACAAAGGTAGGAAAAGATATTTGCAGCCAAACTGAGTCAAAATTATTTATTGAAAGGAAAATCACACTTGGTAATTTGCTAGATCTCTTTGCGAACATGACCAGCAGAGGTAAGCAAGGGAGCTATTGGTCTGAGTATTCTTGGACCTGAAGCAAACAAAGGTTAGTGACATATTCATTTCTTTTTCTGGCGAACGAAATGTTCTTTCCTGATGGTTACAATGAAAGAAATGGTTCCCAATAAAAGACAAAGATTAAGTCGCATCTAGATATATTTCAATGTGACACGATTCATTTTCAGTCCCTAATTACCCCAGAGATGGAGGGGGTGAGTTACTTTTCTCCACTCTTCAACTCCTCAGCGTGGAGGTACAGACATGAAACCGCTAGACATGGAGTTCTTGAATTGGGAACCAGCGACACTGAAGGAACTAAGCAAAAGTGAGGACTGCAGATGCTGGAAACCAGATTTTAGATCAGAGTGATGCCGGAAAAGCACAGCAGGTCAGGCAGCATCCGAAGAGCAGGCAAGTCGACCTTTCTATTGCCAGTCCTGCTGCGTTCCGCATACAATTTTCGTTTTTGTCTCAGATTTCCAGAAACTGCAGCTATTTGTTTTATGTTAACCTGCATTATGTTTTGGACAAAACCAATGACCTGCCAGCATCGGAAAATCGGCAGAAGTACTGGTACACCGATATGTTTGCTGAACAATACGACCATTCCATGAGCGGGAATACGATCCGGGCCACGGTGCTGAGAGTACCGAATCCTCACAAGTGAATCCTCACAAGAACATTTACTTTACAGATTATTTTCAACTTGTTTTCGAAGATTTACAAAGCGGGAAAAGACCATTCCGTCCTTTGTGCTTTGTGGCTAATCAAAGAGCCATCTATTCTAGTCGCAGTTTCCAACTTTGGCCCAAAGTCTGGTCATGGTGTCATGCAGAAACTCAGCGAGTTCACTCTGACTTTTGTGTGTGTAGAATGATTTGCCACATTTAAGGCAAATTTAATGGCATCCGAATGGGTATATAGACAGGAAGCGTTCGGAGAGATGAGGAACACATTTTGTAAAATCTGGTTCAATTAATTTCGGTTATCTGTTCAGCAGGGACATGTTCAATAGTAGGGTCTTTTTCCGTGCTCGGCAACTTTGATGTACTCCCGCAGCTGACACCAGTTTTAATGGACCATTTGCAGAATAATTCACTCTGTTTGTTACGCAGTCAGCGCGTTTTCCTATGTTTCTGGAGAGTGGATGGGACGAGTTGACCCAGTGGTGAGGGTCTTTCCGGACGTTTGCTGCCAATGACCATTCGTTTGGCAACTTCCCAACTTTGCCATCAAAGAGTTTGGCTGAAGAATAATACCGCACGGATAATGTTACTCCCCTCAGCTCTCCAACGAATCCAGAAACTGACAACTCTTCATGTGGAACAGAAGCAAAACAGAGAGGGTGGACCATTGTCAGACACACCGAAGCATGTATGCTGCCTTTGTTGCAATGCAATCCGATTATGTCATGAACTGCTCAGAGTAACGGCAGCGAGGCAATTCAGGACATACTGGAGATTTAGTGCATTGCCAAGTCACAGGAAGTGCTCAACAAACATAAAACAAAACGGAACAGCAATAACCCATGAAAAATGAACTTTACCAATTGCACTCTTGATGAAATTAGGTCAACAATTCGCTGATGACTCCATCTGATCGAGAGGACCAATCACCAGCCCCCTTCACCAGGACAGTAATGAAGGAAATGCGAGAAATACAAAAAAAAATTCTCATCTCGATTGCCAACCTTTTCACCACTGCAACAACAAAAACGGCGAGCAGATACAATGCAGAATCTGGTTTCATATCAGCAATGAAATAGTAATATCCATTCACTTTCAGTGAAAAGAGTGAACAAAGGAAATTGTCTGAATATGAATACCCAGCGCAGGCTATTTGGTTCCCCGATTACACTGCTGCACAGACTTTCATATTTAAAGGTACCTTTCAAAGAGAGTGTTTGTGTCTGTCCATATGACAATGGAAATTGTTGCCCTCGCTCTCACTGCCATTATTGATTGTGTTGGGTTTGGCATTCTCACCTTGCATGCGGGAGTTCAGTGTACAATTCTCTGCTGTGAAAAATCGGAGTGCTTTGGAGCAGAAAGACGCGAAGCTCGTGTGCTTCATGGAGATGTTGTTGGAATGTTTTGCGGTGCTGGGAAGTGGGATCCTAACAGTTCCGGGGAACATCCTCAGGGTTGCAGAGCCTGTTGTGAAGCCTACTGTCCTGTGGCGTTTGGAATTGATTTAGTTTCATTGCCACTGGGTCCGGTTGTTGGTGTTGCATATTGGATCCTGATCAATGTGTTTATTGATGGAATCCTTGGATGGGTGCCCTGCTTCTAGAAATTCTCTGGCTGCCTTCTGATTGCCCTGTCCTATTACTGTTGTGCTGCTCTGAAGGATGCTTGCTGTCTGTACGTATAGCTCCTCGGGACAGATGGCCGTGGCAATTAGTGATGGCCACACAAATACTTTGCCAAGAATATGTATCCCACAACTGCATTCCCAGATGTCTGGCACACTAAATTGTCAACTAGGATATGCCACAAAGCAATTGAAACACCATGCTTCCCTTTATTAAAATAAATTTTTGGAAACTGATAGCCAGACTCCTCTGAACACTCGGATTTATGACAGCACAAAAACCAACTGCCTCGCTTAGGGAAAGCTCACCAGAAAACAATATCCAATGCCCATCTTGTGCAGGCCAAATGTGGTTGTCAAGATTCCACGCAGGGACTGCACTAAACACTATATCGGAGAAACCGTCGGAAAACTAGCGAGCTGCAAACATGAACTTCAACTAGCCTGTATACGCCACGGGCAGATGTTCGTGTAGTTGTATGTAGTGCATTGAGTTTTTCTGATTCAGGGGCTTGGACCGTCTGCAGCACTGGTTAATTCCTTGTGTTGTAACTACTGTTGGAACATATGTAAAAATCGATTGCTCATTGAGAAGTACATCCAAACTATTAGCCGAGAGATGTATTTAGTGTTTTTTCTGGTGCTGTTCCTGTCATGCCCTCTGGAACTGGATTTAGTGTGTGCTTCCTCACGGTTCGGTGCATGCTTCCGTGATCGTATTGTGTTCAGAAACCTGCGTTTTAGCCTCAATAGCGTGCGTTTGCAAACCTGGTACACCTCCCTGTATTTTGTTATCTCTTATTGTGTGCAATGGCAACACGGCAAATTATTAATTAACATTGGAAGGTGATAAACGGAGGGATGTGAAATGCCAAGGTATTAGTGACATTTATCCAATGGTTGCATATTACTTTGATTCAGGAGATAAGGATGTAAAACGTGTTTGTGTCGAAATGAGGAACAGTGAGGAAAGGAGTCATCCGCAGGTTTAGTTTACAAGTGCACTCGCAGTAACCACTCCGTACAAGAAACAAATACTACATATGAGTGATAAAAGATGGCAATAGTTAGGGTGATGTTAGTTTCCCATCTCCCACTCACGGTTCAATAGTAAAAGAAGTTTGGATGACAATAATCAGTAAATCAGATATGTCCCAGAGAACAACGCGAGCCATATTCTGGTCATCGATTAGTTTACAGCTGACTTAGTCTCTGTCTTTTTTTGGAAACAATCTCCTTTGTTGTGACCATCAGGAAAGACATTACTTTTGACATAAATAAAATGAAGATTATGTCACTAATCTTTGTTTGTTTCATGCCCAAGTACAATCAGGCGACCTTGATCAACTCTGCTAGTCATACTAGCAAAGAAATCTGGAAAATGCCAAGTGTACTTTTTCTCTCAATAAACCATTTTGATTCAGTTTGACTGAAACCACTTCTCCCTAACATTGTGCTTTTCTTCTTTTAAAATGGTGTCCGGCATCATGACGGCAAAGATACGAGAGCAGTTGGAAGCAATGTAGCCTATCAAGTCTGCGACAAAATTCAATGAGGTCATGGCTGATTTGGTTAATTCTCAACCCCCGTTTTTCTCCTCATCTCCGTGATGCTCCATGTCTGTCTATCACAGCCTTCTCAACCCTCCGTTGTTAGGAAACCCACAGATTTTCTACCATTTGAAAGAGTGAATATCCTCCTTATCATTTTCTTAAATGTTTGATCCCTTCAGCTGTGAGAACGCACTCTCGTCCCAATTTCTCGGGGGTGTACATCAGAGCAGAATAAGCCCCTGAAGGTAGGTCTGCACTCTGCAGTGCCGCTCCGTGTATTTGAAACATTTTCATATTTTGACCTCTGATTAAAAATAGGAGACCTAATTTGCACATCAGATTTGCCAGTGGTGAATTTTTTCAAGAAGACTTCAATGAGCGTAATTCTACTGGCAGTGAAAGGGCTAGACAAATGCAAGGACATTTTTCTTTCGCGATCCAGTGCTGTGTTTATTCACCTCTCTGCACTTGAAAATGGATCCTACCCATCCACTTTATCTCTCATCAATATGTGTGCAATTCAAATTGTTGCGGCCATCACAGCCTTCACAACCCTCCTTTGTTAGGAAACTCACAGGTTTGCTACCATCTGAAAGTTCCAACCTGAAACACCAGGATTTGGCTTTTCCTGGTACCCCAGTATTCGCTGTCACACTCTCTTGCTTTCGGAAGGAGAAGGATGCTGGGGTGCTGGAAAAGCCAAATCCTGGTGTTTCAGGTTGGAACTTTCCATTACATAAGACATACTAAGACAGCATTGCGCGCGTGCATTCATAGCCGCGTGATACAGCTGGTGGATTAGGAATCCACTGAGGCTTCCTTCCGCCGGTTCGAATTCTGCTGGCTCCGTTTTCAGTGATGTCATGCAGGACGAGTTTTCACTTATAGTTCAGAAATCTCGTCTCAACAAACAAGACCAGTCAGTTGATAAGACTTAGCAAAGTCAAGTTATTAATAAAAAATGCAACACACTTAAAACATTATCTCCGTTTCTCTTTTCACACTTACTGCCAGACCCATCGAGATTTTTCAGTATTCTTTGAATGTACTGTGCAGAAGTGCTGCTTTTGAACAGATTCCTTTTACCGCAGTCCTCCGTTCACTAACTCTGGTCAGTGGCAACACTTCCCCCCGCTCGTCGAAGAACCAATCCCCCACCACTAATTTTCCCATCATTATAAATAGCCGCAGGAAATTGCTGACAAACCATCTTTGCTCCAAAGCGAAACTCACCAACATCGGGAATCCCTCCACAAAATGGGACTTCTCATCCCTGGACATGGTGAAATACAGACGGTTGTGAAGAGATTTTGGGGAAATATTATCACTTCTCAGGTGAAAAACATGTTAAGGAGGTAAAGCACGTCACCCAGTCTCCAGTTTCGTGAATCTTCAGAAACTCTTTGGGAAATGGACTCAGAGGAGAATGAAGAAGGGTGAACTGTCAGACTGAGCGGAAACAGTCAGGATAACTTCCTCTTCTTTAAGAAGACGGGACATTGATTCTGATGTTCTCAGGACATGAACTGATTGGAGACCTTGAAGTAACAAACCTCATATGGACACTGGGACAATGAAAATACTCGATACCACATAAGGTACTGAGAGGTTCGAAGAGAGATGTTCCCGATTGGAGCAGAGCTGGATCCCAGTGACATGGGTGTGTCTATCGTGGATAGTATCAGACTGTTCCCATGTCTCCATTATGAATGTCCCAGATCTTATTTCGGAAAAGTAAAACTGATAGAGGATAGTTGTCGTTCTTGGAATGGCAGCCTGAAGTTGGAGGTCAATCACAGACTGCTTTCGAGGATCGTCCAAGGTGTTAGGTTGGAAGTATCAGCTCATTCGACTGTGAACTGAAATGTTCTTGGTTCAATATCCCCAGGGCGACATCGATTGATGTTCATAATGCATCTGTTTTCTGTGAAGCACCGTTTCATGTTTCTAATGGGGTCAGGAAAATGTTTTCCAAGCAGAAACCTTTGGTATGACGAACGATAAAAAAAAGTTTCTGCATTGCTTTAATGGTTAATGTAAAGAACTGTGCATTCTGGGAATCTGAAGCAAAGACAGAAACTGCTGTCGAAACTAACCAGTTTGGCAGTGCCTGTGGGAGATTACCGAGTTCTGATGAAGTTTTGAAATTTTTGTCTCTGATTCTCTCTGAATAGACGCTGTAAGATCTGCTGAGATTCTCCTGGTATTTCTGTTCGTAGTTTTAACTGAAAGCCTATTCCATTTATAAGGATGATACAACCAAATCCACCACAAACCAAAATTAAGAAATAACACCTCAGTATCTCACTCCACCGCAAGCCCAAGGATAACTACACGATACTGCACTTCTCCAGCTTCCACCCTAAATATATTAAAGAAACCATACTGTAAGGACAAGCGCTTCACCTGCACAGGAACCGGTCAGATGAGGAATAATGCGACAGTCACCTAAAGATTTTGAAGGATATCCTCATGATGATGGGGTACATGTTGAACTGATTGAACGCCAATTCCGGTGTGCCACAGTGAAAATCTGCTGTGAACTCGTCAAAAGACAGACAGAGGATGCGACTAATAGAGTATCTTTCATCGTCAGTACTTTCCTGGATTTCAGCACGTTCTTCACAGGATTCAGCATGTCACCGATGATGATGAGCATCTCACTAAAAATATCCCCATGACTTCAATTCTCACCTTCAAACACCCAGCAAAATTATAACATACGACCGTTTACAGTAAACTACTCAGCCTTCACATAGCATTAACCACAACAACACAGCACCATACGTTCGCAACCTTTGCAAGACATGGACACTACCATCACCCGTTAGTACACCACCCACCACGTACACGACAGGTACTCATGTGACTCAGGCAATGTTGTTTGTCACATATGCAGCAGGCAATGATACCACAAGATACCACAAGATACCCAGTAATGGTATGTTGGCGAGACCATGCAGATGGTGTGCCAATGGATGATTGGTAACGGCATAACAATTGCCAGACAGGATTATTCACACCCAGTGGGGAAGAGTTCAGCAATCAAGGACATTTGGTTTTCAATCTTCGACTAAATGTCCTCCAAGGCGGCTTTCGAGATACACAACAACGCACAATCGCCAAACATTGGATCGCCAACTGCCTTCGTTGTGGTGATGGCATCAACCATGATATTCGGTTAATGTCACACCACATGTGACCCACCACACTGTTCTGTATCTGTGAAATCTTTCTTATTGTTCTGTTTTCACACCATCCCCATTACAAGTTGTTATTGTCTCTCTCCCTTAATCACTTTGTTCAATATTGGCTTACTGATAATTTGGGTCAGACTCGTGGCATGCGACTCTAGTCAAATAAAAATCAGAAGATCTGGGAATGCTGTACCCAGGAGCAAGGGCAAGGGTCACTGGGTGGGGTGGGGGAACGGGACTGGGGCATCGTGGCGAAGGGGGCAGGTGTTTCGCTGGTCTGGGGGCATCTGTGGAGGAACATGAGAGTTAATGTTTCGGAACTGGTGACCCTCCCTCTTGTGTTTTTGTTGTGGAGCGGTTTTCCAGTTGCTTCTGTTTCTGTTCCATGTCATTCCAGTGCCTTGATTTGTCTCCAGTACGACTTTATTTTAACGGTTTGTAATTATCTCTCTGCCTCACTTTGTTGGATCATAGGACATCCATTCTGTTGGCACTCAGTTATTGACACATTACTCACACTGTCTGACACTCTTGCAGAGACTAAGTCTTTGACACTCCGCTCCCACAATTTGCCTGATATTTTGATTTGTCTGCCCTTGATCTCTCTTCCCTTAAATTCAGTGTTCTGTGGCATTCCCTCCCACTTCACCTAACGAAAGGGCTCTGGTCCGAAATCTTGTTATTTCAAATAAACATGTGCATCTATAACCTGGTGTGATTTCTGAATTGGTCCATCGCAGTCCAAAACCGCAACCTCCACAGCAGGTACACGGAAACACCACTACATGCACTTTCCCCTCCACACTATGTTCAAGCTCATTTTCTCCTGTTGCCGCATGTAATTCTGAACTTTTTGTTCTTCGTGATGAAATCTTAAGGTTCAAGCGGTTCTTTTGCAATGTATGTACTTTGGAATGTGGTTCAACTTCAAAGAAAAACATACTTCAACGGACGATATATGCTTCAAAGCTTTGCCTGAGTTGTTTAAATGTCATTTATCCTGAACCCAGTGAGCTGACGGAAGAATAAACATGCTTCGCACTTCTGTCACACGGTGCCAGGGACCCAGTTCAATTCCAGCCTGTGTCAACTGTCTGTATGGCGCTTGTACTCACCCCATGTGTGCGTGAGTTTTCCTCCCACATTATGAAAGCTGTGTAGTTTCGGTGGATTGCCAAATGGAAAAATACCCAACTTGTCCATGTATATGGACTTCAGGTTATTTCGCTGTGAGAAACTGGAAGGGGATCGATTAGGAAGTGGTTCTTGTTGGGATAATCTTCACTGCTTTGGTGTGGACTTGATAGACCGAACGGCCTACTTCCACACAATTGGGATTTGACGAAAATTATTGTGATCGTGCGATTTTCCAGACAGTCCGAAAGATAAATAATGTTTCCAGGTGTCGTTTTGAATGTCTGCAAACGATATTCCAATTCTCACACAGGAACTACACCTCGAAGTCTGCACTTACGCATTTTAAAGGTGTGCATTCAGTGTTCACGCCTCGGAAATCACAGTTTTTTACCATTAAGATCAAATCTTGTGTTTCTTAATCTATATCATAAACAGTCGAATTAGTGTCATTTATCTACATTTAACGCATGTACTTGCAAACTGATTGGAATGGTAACTTCTCAGATTCAGGTACATTTTGATCGTGGATAGGTAGATGACAACCACTCTTCCCATCATCCCAAGTGGATTTGCAAGGCATCGATCACAAACGCTGAGCCGTGTTGCTCCCTGGGAGAGGGTGAAGCGCGTTGATGGCCTGTTAGGTGACATCATACATGTATTTGTCTCCAGTTAGTTTCTATGGAGTAGGGTGGACAATGAGGGTAGGTTCGAAGGCAAGAGCTGATTCTGGGAGGGGAAGCTTCTTGAAGAGCTTTTGGCAGTATCTGAGAGACTTTCCAAACTTCAAACAGGCAAAGTCATGAAATAAAATCTCTGGGGATGCGTTCTAACAGGAGAATGGTGTAACCGAAAATATACAACATAGCCTAAATGAAGATAAATACCGCAGTCTTAGCAGGACGAATGGTAAGAAGAACATATTTGATTGAGGACTTCCTGCTGCAGCCTTTAAATAGCGCAGCTTAGTCAGCTGTTCATAAATGATGATAAACCATCTATCCTTTAACTGATCACCTTCAGCCACGTGCTGGAGTATGTCTAGTCTACTTATGTCTACCTTTTGCTGCAAAATGGCTATGGAGACGTGTATGTCATTGATATCAGGCTTATTCGGAAGAATGGCTCCACTAAGGTTTGAAGTTAGCTTTCGTGATTCGTTGGTTAGCACTGCTGCCTTACGGCATGAAGGACCTGGATTCGATTCGAGCCTCAGGAGACCGTTTAGCGTTCGCATATTCTCCCTGTGCCTGCATGGGTTTCTTCGGGTTGCTCCAGTTTCCTACTACAGTCCAAAGGTATGTAGGTTAGATAAATTGGATATGCTAAATTGTACCTCGTTCTCCAGAATGTGTTGGTCAGGAGCAGTGCAAAGTAATAGGGAAGGGAAATTGCTGTGGCTGGAATACTCCTTTCAGGTTGTGTGTGAACTTGTTGGGCCTAATGACCTGTTTCCACACTGTAGGGATGGTATGATTCTATTTCATAACGTCGGCAATTTAACAGAGTAAGGCATGGTACAACTCAGCAGCTTGCTAGTAAAATGGTGAATGGTGGATTCACGCTGATTATCTGTGTCAAAGTTAACTGGCAAGAGTTCATCTCAATTGGAATTGACGATTATGCAAATTTCATTGAAACAGAATCATGGCTGGAAAATACCTCCAGTGAAAATGCAACACCAAATTCAACATTTCTATTCATGGAAAGTTGCTGACTCAGCCTATCTCAAATGTCTGATTACATGAATCTGCTGCAAGAACACAGGGATACATATTTCCAAACGGCTCCTCTTAACTCTGTAGCTTAAGCGTTACATTTTTGTGAAGGTTTTCTCACCTCCCAGTAAGTGTTGGCCTTCTAACAATTGAGTTTGACAAAGTTGATTTGAACAGTTCATTAAACTATTTGGATGTTTTGAAGTGGGGGAGGAGAGCAACCCTCTGATCCACTGGGACAGTGAAGGACTGACTGAAGGAATACCTATCCAATTGTGATGGTTAGTAGCTTGGAAGGGAACATGCAGATAATTATATTCTCATTCGTTTACTTCCTTTGTCTTTAGGACGATAGTAGTACTAGAGTTTCGAACATCTGCAGGTTCTATGTGGACGCCCGCAAGCGATCGGGAGAATGGAGTAGTGGAGCAGGGCGTTTGAGTAAAGTGAAAGGCAATCATGTCTGGAGGGCGTGAGGCTGTAAGTGACAGAGGAAGTGGTGATGCAAGGCTCACTGTTGGCATTAATGGGTCAGCCTATACTGGCCACTGTTTACACTGACTTACACAACACTGCTGATCAATTCACCACAATGATACTGTTCTCTTGGCGTTGTATTCCCTAAGTGCATTTTGACGTGGTTAATGGGCCCCGAGAGGATGAACCTATCTTTTTTTATCCTGTCGGCTTAAACAGATGAATATATCAGTTTGAAATGAACGCAATACGAGATTGGCTCTTTCTGTGCATTTGCACTGGAGAATGTCCAGGTGTGAACGTTTCTTTTCTGTATCAGCGGAGGTTAGTTTAAATTCTTATGGAGCAACTTTCATAAAGTAACAAATGTCCAAGTTACTGTGACTGAACAGCTAATTAAATACACATATGGATATGAACAGCATCGTCTGTGCTGACACCGTTGATGAATTAGTTAAAGCGTCTGGTAAGAACGAGACTAGTATGGTGTCAAATCCTGGCGTTACATGTCCTGTACATTGAAGGATCGTTGCTTAAACTTCTTTAAAATGCTATATTGTTGATCCACCACACCGAAAGAGCATGCTTCTTGTGTTTGAGCTCAGCGCATTTATATTTCGTGTTACCACGTCCTGCCGCCTGCTGTGCCCCCATCAGTCAATACTAGATCCTGCTAATTCAACGGAAAGATTCTGTACTATGTTCCACAAGGACGTTTCAGTTAACGGTCAAATGCACTGAAACTTCCAACCTAAAAAATTCGAAGATCCTCTAAAGCAGTCCGTGTCTGAATTCCAAATTCAATGTGCCACTCCCTGAACGAGTACTGTCCTCTATCAGTTTTACTTTTCCAAATGAAAGACTGAACCATTCATTATGGAGACATTTTAACAGTCTGATACCCCCAAGACAGACACATCCATGTCACTGGGTACCATGAATTATTCATCAGGGATAATTTCCCTTTTTGCCTCTCAGTGCCTTGTGTGTTCCAGAGATTTTCATTGTCGCAGAGTCCAGATGAAGGTTCTATTCTCCATGTACAGGGGTGTGAATTTTTTCAATGTCTCAGACCAGTTCCTGTCCCGACAACATCAGAGTCAATATTCTGGCCTCTGCTCTGCCCGATAGTTCACCCTTCTGCATTCTCCACTGACTCCACTTCCCAAAGAGTTTCTCAAGATTTCCAAAGCTGGTGCCTGGATTGGTTTGGATTCCTTAACATTTTTCCAACTGCCAATTGACAATATTTTCACAGTATCTCTTCACAATCCTCTGGCTTGCACCAAGTCCAGGGATGAGAAGTCCCGTTTGGTGGATAGATTCCCGAGACTGGTGAGTTTCACTTTGGAACAAAGATGGTTAAGTGGCAACTTCCTGCGGTTGTTTGTAATGATGGGAGAGGGAGCGGTGGGGAATGAGCACTTTGACGAGCAAGAGGAAGTGTTGCCACTGAACCGAGTCCGTGAACAGAGGACAGGGATTAAAGGAATCTAATGAAAAGCAGCACTTCTGCTTAGGACGTTCAATAACAACTACAGAAATCCGATGTGTCGAGCAGTGTATCTGGAAAGAGAAACAGAGATAATGCTTTAAATATGAAACATTTCTGATGAAGAACTCGAGTTCCAAAGTCTAATTAAATTACCGTCCTGGTTTGCAAAATAGGTTTTTTGAACATTAAGCGAAAATTCGCCCCGCAGCAATTCATTCATAGCGGAGTCAGCTGGATTCAGACCTACGAGGGGATACCTGAATGGATTTTTAACCTATCACCTTAACCACTCGGCCAAGAGTACTGTCTAAAAAGCAGAGTTGAGCATTGACCAAATCAGCCATGATCTCATTGAAAGCTGTCGCTGACTTGATGAGCTAAATGCTTCCATCTCCTCTCCTAACTCTGCTGTCAATTGTAAGTTGCGAGACACCAATGTAAAAGAAGAAAAGCACAAAGTTAGGAAAAGATATTTGCAGCCAAACTGAGTCAAAATTGTTGATTGAAAGGAAAATCACACTTGGCAATTTGCTAGGTCTCTTTGCAAACATGACCAGCAGAGGTAACCAAGGGAGCTATTGGTCTGAGTGTTCTTGGACCATAAACACAACAAAAATACATCTCTTGTGTACAATTTTGGACGTATTTCTCAATGAGCTGTCATGTTTTACATCTGTTCCATCGGGAGTTACCTTACACAAGGATGTAACCAGTGCTGCAGACGGTGATATAATCCGAGTTCCAAGTCCCGGAGTCAGTGACACTCAGTGCCCTGTGTGTACCTGCAAGGAACAGCTGTACATGGGGTTTACAGGGTAACAGAACTGCATGAATGCAGCTCGATGGTCGTCTGTCTGCTTCTCCTCTATAGTTTTTTGTGCAGTCCCTGCGTGCAATCTTGTCAACTATGTTTGTCCGGCACAAGATGGGCATTGGTCACTTGTCTCTGAGAGAGGCTGTTGGTTTACGTGTTGTCAGTTGTCAGTTCCCAAAAACTTACTTTAATAAATGGAAGCGTGCTTTTTAACTTGCCGGGTGGCATATCCTCGTTGCGAAGTTCGTGCACTGCGAATCACGTTGCGGGACAATCCAATTTTGGCAAATAATTTGTGTGGCAGTCACGAGTTGCCATGACCAGCTATCCCTAGTTGCAATACGGACAAATGGCAAGAACTAAAAATTCGATTAGAGCAGCACAAGTTTAATGTGACAGGGCAAACAGAAGGCAGCCAGAAGATTTCTGGGTGAAGGGCAATCACCCAAGGTACCTTTTCATATGAAAGTCTGTGCATCAGTAGAATCTGAGACCCAAGTAGTCTATGTTGGTTATTCATATTCCAGACAACTTGTGTTGTTCCCCGTTTACTCTGAAAATGAATGGACATAGTTATTTCACCGTTATTTCGAAAGAAAATCCTGCATTGAGGAGGTGGCTGGAGCATCTCAGAGTTGTCGAGCATGGAAACAAATCCCGCGATCCAACTTGTCATTGCTGAATAGATAACCGAAATTAATCCATACATATCTGCCAATATTTGTGCCTTATGTCTCCGAGGTCTTCCTGTCTATACACCCATTCAGATGCCTTTGAAATGTTGTGAGTGCCACTAAACGTGGCAATTCATTCCACACACACAAAATTTCCGTGTGAAAAACATGTGTCCCTCACATCCCTTTTAAATTTTTCCTCTCTCATATTAAACGTCGGCTACGTAGATTTGAACTCGCGTGTCTTGTGAAAAAGTGCTCCCTGACTATTTACTTTGTCTGTCTTCCTCATGATTTTATAAGCTTCTGAGGCCATATCGAAGCACTGAAGCTCCTGGGAATCTGACGAAGCCTATTCAGTTTCGTTCTCATGTCCAAGCAATGCAAACCTTGCAAATCCTTGTGAAGGTTTTCTAAACTTACTCTTGCAAGAAGTGTGTCCAGCTGCAGCACTTGTTTGACCGCGTGGTCACTCTGGAGCTGCGGGTGGACTGTGCAGCATCAGCAATTCTGGAGAATTATGTTGCCTCCCAGGTGCTCAGGCCAGGGATGTCGCCCATTGGCTGAAGAGCATTCGAAAAGGGGATCGTGAACAGCCAGTTGTCTTGGTGCATACAGGCACCAACGGAAAAAAAAACGAGGCGAGGACCTGCAGGGATAATTCAGGGAGATAGGAGAGAAATTAAAGAGGAGGACCTCAAAGGTAGTAATCTCAGGATTACTGCCGGTGCCATGTGACTGCCAGCGCAGAAATGAATAAAAAAAGCACGATGAACACGTGACTTGAGGAATGGTGCTGCAGGGCGGGTTTCAGATTTGTTCGATTTTGCGACCAGTTCTGGGGAATGTGGGACTATAAGAAAATTGACGATCTACATCTGAACCAGACAGGAACGAATGTACTTTCGGGAGTTTTTACTACTGCTGTTGGGGAGGTTTTATACTAATGTGGCAGGAGGCTGGGAACCACACGATTAAGCAAGTCGGCAGTGCGGTGGAAACTGGAAAAGCTAAGAATCAGGAAGATAGCATTAATAATGGAAAGAGTAGGCAGAGAGCAGATGAATGCAAAGGAACTGGTGTCCTGAAATGCATCTACTTTAATTCATGGAGTATAGACAGATGAACTTAGGGATCAGGTTGGTGCCTGGGAATATGACATTATTGCGATCACAGAGATTTAGTTGAAGGAAGGGCATGGTTGGCAACCAAATGTTCTAGGATATAGACGCTTCAGACTGGACGGGGAGGGAAAAAAGGGGATGGAGTTGCATTGCTAGTCAGGGATGATATCATGGCTGTGCGAAAGGAGGACACCATGTAAGACTTGGGTCGTGAGACACTATGGATGGAGCAGTGAAATAAGAAGGGTGAGGTTAGATTTTTGGGGCTGTATTACAGTGAGCGTGAGGTGTAAGAAAAACATAGTTAAAAAGATCATGGAAAGACGTAGAGGCAATTATTTGGTGTTGATTGGAGATTTCTGTTTTCCCAACATTGTCCGGGATACTCTTAGCGTCAGAGGTCTGGGTGGTATACCATTTGTAAGAAGCCTCCAGGTAAGTTTTCTGCGGCGGTATATCAATAGTCTGACGAGGGAATAGGCCATATTGTAACTGATATTGGGGAATAAGCCAGGGCTGGCGATAGCAGTTGCCGTGGGTGATTTCTTTGGGAAGTGTCCAATATTCTGTAAGTTTTAGAATACTCATTGACAAAGGTGAGAGTGGTCCTGAGGAAAGAGTACTATCCTGGGCCAAAGGTAATTATTTCAAAATTATGCAGGAGGTCTGAAATGTGGATTGGACACAGCTATTTGTAGGAAAGTTCACAGTTCATATGTGGCAGACTTTCAAAGATAGGTTAAATATAGTGCAGGATAGGCATGTCCCGTTGAAGGCATAGGATTTGAAAGACAATATTCGTGAACTGTTGATGACAAGACAATTGTACGACTCGCCAAGAGGAAAAGGGAGGCATACATAACGCCTCGGCAGCTAAGAACATAATGGTCCCTCGAGGAACATGAGAAGAGTAGGACAAGTTTTAAATGAGGAATCAAGGGAGTTAAAAGGGGTCATGAAACAACTTCACGCTAGCACAATTAAGGAGAATCCTAAAGCCTATTATTCATATATAAGAAGCAAGCGGGTAACCAGAGAAAGGATTGGTCTACTAAAGGAAAATGAAGGAAGGGTGTATGTCGAATCTGAGAAACTGGGTATGATTCTGAATAATTATTTTGCATCAGTGTTCACTGAAGAGAGGAATATGATGAATATTGAGTCTAGAGTAAGACATTTGATTAGTCTGGATCATGTTGACTTAAGTAGGGAAGCTGTGTTGGGCAGGCTAGGGGTATTTAATGTGGACAAATCCCCAGGAACGGATGGGATCTATCCCTGGTTCCTGAGTGAGGTGAGAGAGGAAATAGCTGGGGCCCTAACAGTAATCTTCGTGGCGAACGTCAGCACAGGTGAGATTCTGGCCGACTGGAACGTTACTCATATTGTCCACTGTTCAAGAAGGATAATAGGGATATTCCGGATAACTACAGAACAATGGGCCTAACATCAGTGTTGGGAAAGTTGCTGGAGAAGGTACTGAGAGATAGGATCTATTCCTATTTAGAAAATAATGTGCATATCAGTGAGAGGCATAGATATTTTTGGGAAAGTGCCCAAGTTGATAGATGAAGGAAAGGCTGTTGATGTCATATACATGCACTACAGTAAGGAGTTAGATAAGGTTCCCCATGGTAACCAAATACAGAACGTAAAGTAACATGGTGTGCAGGATGTTCTAGACAGGTGGATAAAAATTAGTTGAGCAATAGGAGACAGAGAGTGGCAGTTGAATGGAGTTTCTGGAAATGGAGAAAGATGAATAGTAGTGCTCCACAGGGGTCAGTGTTGTGGCCACTGTTGTTTGTGATATAGATAAATGTTCTGGAAGAGAGCACTGTTGGAATGATCAGAAAGTTTGCAGATGACACGAAGATTTCTGGACTAACAGAAAGTATAAGTGACTGTTAAAGAATACAGGAGGATACTGGAAAGTTGGGCGGAAAAGTGGCAGCTGGAGTTCAAACCAAACAACTGTGAGGTGACGCATTTCGGTCAGTCTAATTCTAGATGGGGTTATACAATGAAGTAAGAACTTCTGGAAAAAAAAGTTGATGGACAGAGAGATCTGTGAGTGCAGGTCCATTATACACTGAAGGTCGCTGCATAGGTGGATAGAGTGGTCAAGCAGGCATATAGTATGTTTGGCTTCATTGGATGGGGTATTGAATAAAATGGCTGGCAGGTCATGTTAAAATTGAACAATACATTGGTCTGGCCACACTTAGAATACTGTGCAAATTTCTGGTCGCCACATTGCCAAAAGGATGTGGACGCTTTGGAGAGGGCACGGAAAAGGTTTAAGCGGATGTTGCCTCGTATGGAAGGTGCAATCTAGGAAGAGAGGTGGAGTTGTTTTGTTTTCATTAGAAAAAAGGAGTTTGAGAGGGACCTTTTTGAGGTTTACAAAATCATGAAGGGTACAGACAGGGTAGATAGAGAAATGTTTTATGTCCCAGATTGAAGGATTAAATACCGAGAGGTCACGCTTTCAAGATGAGTGGTGAAAAGTTTAAGAGTGATAGAGTGGGTGGTGGGTGTCTGGAACGCGTTCCCAGCAGAGACGGGAGAGGTAATCATGGTAGATACATTTAAGATGCGTCTGGACAGATGCATGAGTAGGTGGGGAGCAGAGGGATACAGGTGCTTAGGAATTGGGTGACAGATTTGGATCGGCTCAGGCTTGAATGGATGAAGGGCCTGTTCCTTGTCTGTACATTTTCTTTGGTATTTCTTCTTAAATTACGCCAATTTCATTACATAATCTGCGAGGTCTAAGTGCCTGAAGTGAATCGATGCTGAAACACTAGTCATAGAAAATCTGAGTGTGGGCTTTTGTGTGGTAGCGGGATCGAGGGTTTTAAGATACTGGATTTAAAGCTTCAGTTTCTATCGAATTGTGGCTTCAAATACCAGCATCGTAAGTGAGCTACTATGTGGAGATGTATGCGAGAGAACTGCGCATGTGTGGATGCCTTTTAATTTGAGTGTTTGCAGCTCCTCAGTGTGCTTACCCTCTCGGTGATAAAATCAGCGACCGTCTCTGAAAACAACGCAAGTTCCTGCTGTCCGACGTATCCTCATATCCCGTCGATAGCTTTGCTTTTGGATATCTGCGTTGCCAGTTTCTGTATCTCAAATGGTCAGCGCAGTTGGCGGAAATGTTGGTGTTTCGAGCCCACCCAGGGAATAAGCCTCAAATATTTAAGCACAAGTATTCACCCCGACCATGTATTGACATTGGAACCGGGAAAACTCATCCATGATTCACCCCAAGTTCGCAGGGAGTGAGACGTTTACGCGCAGCAGAATACGACATCACTTTCTCCAAGGTCCCGATGCCAGCAGAAAGCTGCCACTGCAGGTTCAATCAGCGACTTTCTGCCAAGCCATGGGAAACAACTCGTGGAAACTCCTTCGTTAGTAACAGCTCTTTTCGTGAGAAAAGAGAAAAACTTTCACTTTAAATTGGAAAGGGCTTCAGGGCATTGGAATGTTGCTCCAGTTCTTGGAACGTGTTATAAATAAAACTCCTGCCTTGAAAATAGGAAGTGGTAAAGGTTTTAGGTAGAAAGAACAAAGAAAGTGTTGATTGAGACGACTCTGTCTCATCAGCAGATGGGAAATGCCTAACACTTTAAACGGAAATGATTGGGTTTCCTTAGGTAACTTCCCGACTGATTTACGGCCTGCCAGAGTGATTGGAAATCACATCAGCGACATAAAGGTGAGGGTAAAAATATGAAGATATTAAGGTTGAACTTAAATCCCGGGACATGTGCTGAATAGATTGTAATGCTTTGAAGGAATAACTGAAGTGAAAGGTGTGAATGATATTGTGATTAAGAGGAATGAAGTGGATCCTAACAAAGTGCTGATGAATTATGCTCGCAATGTAATAGCAAACTAATCCACAGTGCACCGTGCTTGGTTAGCTCAGTCGGTGCAGTGTGAGATGCTTAATCTGAGGTTGGTGGGTGCAAGCCTCACAATGGGCGCTTTCACTACTTAATACAATTCCGGCTCTTCTTTCCACGTGCAGTATTGTAACCCTTTGCACGGGAATGTTCTTGCTGCTTTCATTGACACATCTGTCCGCCTGCTTTTGATCACATGTCGGTTTCTGAGTGAACACTGTTTCCATTTTACTGGAGACACCAGAGACAACTTTATCAGTGCAGCCGAAAATACAATGAATGATGTCCGTTTCAAAACGTGAGATTCCACACCAACCGTGCACCACCCAAAGTGTTCAAAGGCACGGAAAGCGAATGGCCACTTGCTAGGGGTCTGACAGAGACGGATCAATGTCACATGGGTCCTGAACTAATTTTTAGTGATTCAGATTGTTCTGATGGAAACCGAAGGGAACTCTCCCTCAACGTTTTGCAATTGTTCTTCTTGTGTTTAACGTAATGAACAGTATATTGTCAGTAACGAGGGTGGAGGTGCGGCAGGATCGTGAGGTTCCAGTGTGGGACATAGACACAGTAAGTCAAATATCCCCAGAACTGTTTGGTCCAGGATCACTGCCATCTTCTCTTACTAAACCAACAAATGACATTATTGGAAAATGCTGGTTAGCATCTTGGAAATATAAATCGATTTAAGACTTCAGGACTAATGACACTCCTTTTCCATGTGCATCTCCACCTGGTTTTGCACACTCTTCCTTTTTATTGAATGTCTCCTGACTTCCAACTTTATATTCAGCTTCTCTTTTATTACTTCCTCTCCAACCATTTTCCCAGTCTCCGATTTTGTATCAGAACTATTCCATCTTTCACATTGCCCAGGACTTCGAACTGAACAAATAACTCTGTTTCTATTTCCTTAGATAGCAGATGGCCAGAGACGGGAAGGCAGTGTTGTTCCGAAAACTCATCCACAGGGAGTAAGACGTTTACACACAGCAGAATACAACACCATGTTCTCCAATCCCCCGATGCCAACTGAAAGCGGCCACTGCAGCTTCAATCAGGGCTTCCTGCCAAACTCTGGGACACAGCTCGTGGAAACTCCTTTCTCATTAACTGCTCTTCCCGTGGGAAAGGAACAAAACTTCCATTTTAAATTGGAAACGGCTTCAGGAGATTGGAAGGTGGTTCCTGTTCTTGGAACGTGTTATAAACAAAACTCCTGTCTTGAAAATAAGAAGTGGTAAACGTTTTAGGCAGGAAGAACAAAGAAAATGTTGATTGTGAGGACTCTGTCTTGTCAGCAGATGGGAAATTCCCAATACTGTAAACAGAAATGGTTGGGTTTCCTAAGGTAATTTTCCGACTGATTTATTGTCTGACAGAGTGACTGGAAATCACTTCATGTGAAAATATTCGGGGTGAATCTTAAATGCCGGGACCAGTGTTAAATAGATTGTAATGTTTTGAAGAAATAACAAAAGTGAAAGATGTGAATGATGTTATTTGTGATTGGAAGGAATGAGCTGGATCGTTACAAATTGTTGTGCCAGGTGAATTATGCTCAGAACGAAATAGCAAACTAATTAATCGTGTCCCAAGCCTGGATATCTCAGTTCGGTGCAATGTGAGTTGTTTAATCAGAGAGTCGTGCGTCCAAGCCCCATAATAGTCGTTTTCGCTGTTTAATAGAGTTCCAGCTCTTCGTTCCACATGCAGAATTGCAAGCCAACGCTGGTGGAGTATTCTTGTTGTTTTCGCTGACACATATGTCCTCCTCCTTTGATCACATGTCGGTTACTGAGTGAAAACTTTACTGGAAGCGCCAGATACAACTTTATCAGTGCAGCTGAAAATACTATGAATGATGTCCATTTCAAAATGTGAGATTCCACTTCATCCGTGCACCAACCAAAGTGTTCAAAGACACAGAACGCAAATGGCCATTTGTTAGTGGTCTGACAGAGACGGCTTAATGTCTCATGGGTCCTGAACGACAATTAACTGATTCAGAATGTGCTGATGGAACGGAACGGAGCTCTCCCTGTACATTTTGCAATTGTTCTTGTTGTGTGCTCATGTAAGTTTATGTAATGAACAGTTTATTGCCAGTAACGAGGGTGGGGGTGGGGAAGGATTCTGAGGTTTCCGTGTGGGACAGACGTGATCTGATCGAACGGGTAAGTAAAATATTCTCAGAACATGAGAGAGCTGATTGGTCCAGGATCACTCCCATCCTCTGTTTCAGAATCAACAAATTAAATTGCTGGAAAATCTCAGCAGGTCCGGTCGCATCTTGAAAATGAAACCCGAATAAGATTTCGGGACTGGTGACACTTCTTTTTCCATTTCCATGTCTGCCATTCTACAAACTTCCTTTTTATTGAATATGTCCTGAATTCAAACTTTATATTCAGCTTCACTTTTATTGCTTCCTCTCCAAACATTTTCCCAATCTCTAAAATTGTATCATGCTTGTTCTATCTCTCACTTTGCCCAGGACTTCCAACTGAACAAATAACTCTGTTTCAATTTCCTTAGATACCAGATGGCCAGAGATTGGAAGACATAGGAGCGCTTAGCGCTTTCAGAATATCTAATCTGCTTCACCATTCGATCTTGGCTAATATCGTTCTTAACCCCATTCTCCAGTCCTCTCCCTGAACACTTACTCCTCAGTCTTAGGATCCAGTCTTTTTCCCAGAGTGTGTCCTAATCCGTCCCAAAACCCTCCACATGTGTTGGCAGCTGTTACACCGTGTCGACGTGTCATCAATCTCAGTTTCAGTGATTCTCGGCAAACACGAACTGTTCTGAGCAGCTCGATCGGGTCTCTGGCCCCACATGTGATCCTGCGGGGGAGCAGTAATCATCTTCATCTCCTAGGGAAATGATCGGCGCTTAAAAAAAAAACGGACAAAAAGAAAGTTAGGCTTGTGTGTCAAGATATGTGGAGGTAATTGTTTTCTGACCTCGTCAGTAAACCTTACTCTGTATATCCCCGCACATTCTAGCTGTTGTGGTGAAAGGGAATACAAGTCCAATTAATTGCCATCTACGCTTTTATTCGATATGTATTCTTCCTTGTTCTGAATATGCAGGGATGTTTCCAGCACTGATGGTCACCATTTCTAAGAATGAATGCCGCGGGCCCTGATCTTTTCTGGAGAGTAGCAGTATCAGTTTGTGCGAAAGTGGCCCAATACAAAGCTTAGAAGAAACATTGTTGTTCCCTCTTTCCGGACGATAGTCTTTCATGTCATGATCGATGGGGTTTTATTGCATTCTCATCAGCAAACCTTGTTTGAATTTATTCGCCCAATACTACTGTAGCGGGGAAAAGAATATAATTCCGAATATCTGCTGCGTGAATTTCATTTTCAAATTTCTATTCGTAGTGGTCCTTCATATGTGGCGATGTCTATATCACTGCCGGCCATCCTGTTTAAGAGTGCCGTTACATATGTTCCTCTGTCTTGGCGCTGCAGGGAAAATTGTCTGCGCCTTTTCAGCCAATATTTCCTTGATATTTCAACATGGTCTTCTTACATTTTCAATCATGTCCACTTTAAGGACACAGTTACCGGGCACTGATCTTTTCTGCAACAACAGTACTGCATTTGCTTGACATGCGAAGGTGGCCTGGATCAGTAACAAGGAGAGCATTCATTTCCTTCTGTCACAGCGAACACTGGATTCATGATGTTAGTCTCTGTCAAATGCATCCGAAAATGAGCTCTGAAAGCTTCATTTGAACGCTGTCTGTCGTTTCTCAACGTGTGTCAACCAAAACCAGAAATCCTCAATCATAGTTTGGAGCAGTTCACATATTCGAGTTTCGAAGCAGCAGACACGGATACAGTTCATTCAGTCAACAACAGGAATGAAAAGATTTACAGGCACAGATGAACTATCGACTCTTGTTCTCATACTGTTACTAATATTACCGTGTGGCCTCAAGTCTAAGCCATGTTGTAACTGAAAATGAGGAAATCACAGACAGGCTGCCGAATGACACAGTATGTATTTTGTTTTCTTGTTCTCACAGAGTTCCAGGAAAGTATGACAGCGAGGGAGAGGAATGCAAGTCAGGTGCAGCTCTGGTGAAACACCTTCTGTCTGATTCAGTCATCAACAAGAAACGTGAATGCGACTAAAGCGGGAAACCTTTTCACAACTCGAACAAAGAGCAATCACAAACAGTGACCACCTCTTTGACATCTCAGATCGCCTTTGACCTTCCCTGAATATGTATAGAAACTAATTTTTGTACACCTCAAAGTGAGAAGTGTTTGATTTACCGACAATAAGTGATTCGCATGTCCTTGATTTCCACATGGGTTTTCAACTCAGCTTGCAGCCAGGTGGCAGTTGCTCATGGCTCTGCTGGATAATGCACTATTATGGAGAAAGAAAAGGAAAGTTGGAACTCTTTTTGGCTCTGGGTTTCGAATAATCTTGCTACGTGTTCTGCCATTCTCGGATTCCAGTGCTAAACCAGTTTTTCAGTTCATCCGAGCAGCAGGAGAGTCGGCATTTCTGGCAGGAGCAGAATTCATCATCTCCAGTGATCACTTTATCTGAGGAGAGAAAATGCACAAAGTTTCACACAGCGACTAATCGGAATTGCAATCCGTTTCAGCATGGCGGCAGATATGGGCTAGCAAATTCAAAGCCAGATTTGCTGATGAGAACAAAAAGCACGACCGCTCAGATAGAGCAATTCCTTCCCACCGCTGATTCTGCAGAACTGGTGCAGTTGCTGTGAGTATGCTGCAGGGTATCATCATGTAAATGCTCTTGGGTTTCCGGTTTTGGCCTGTGTGCTCGCGTGGCTGAGCAACCTGAGACTCTGATTTCAATTCCACTTCTTAAGAAGGCTTGTGTTTGCATCCCTGCGCGGCCCCGTGTGTTAATGGTTTATGCTGGCAACGTTTTTCAGGGATGAGTTTTGTTAAAGTTGAACAGAAAAAAAAGCAGTCATTTCTTCTAACCCGGCTGTGATGTGGCACAGCAGAAAACAACCAACATGTCGGTGCTCACGCTGTTTTCCCCTTCTGCTGTACTTGTCACGTTCCCCTCCAGCTCAAAAGTCCACCAGCATAATACGCGACTCAAAAGCAGGCTGCGCCAAGCGCTCATATTCGAGACAATTTGCACATTTCACCATTTTCTCTGAAAGTGAATGGAGATATTTATTTCCCTGTTGATGTGAAATTAGGTTCTACATTTAATCTGCTCGCAGTTTTCTGTTGTTGTTGCGAAAAGGAGGGAAATTGCGATATGAAACTTGGTTACTTTTCCCTAATTTCCTTAATTTCTGTCCTGATGAGAGAGGCTGGTGATTGGTCCCCTCGATCCGGTGGAGACATCAGCCCAATTGTTCACCTCATCTAATTGAGACTAATTGGTAATGTTCACTTTTCATGGTTCATTGCTAGTCAGTTCTGATTCATGTTACTTGAGCACTTTCCTGGAAGTATTGGTGCACTAAGGCACCAGTACGTTGAAAGCACCATTTGGAATTGCCTCGCTGCAATTTGTGTGAGCAGCTCATGACCCAGACGACTCGCTCTGCCTCACAGACGGAATTCATGAGTCCGTGTGTCTGAAAATAGGTTCTCTTTGTCAGTTCTGCTTCTGTTCATGAGTTGTCAGTTTTTGGTTTCGCTGGAGAGCCGCGCGGGCAACATGATTTGTGAGGTATATTCCGCAGCCAAAATCTCCCACTGAGAACTTGGGAATGTGTCAAGAAGAATGGTCATTGGCAGCCGAAGACCAGAAAAAAATGATTCGTTGCTGGTTTTAACCGCAGCAGCCTGTGGGAGTTATCTCAAATGGGAGAGTACTCGCTTTGCATGCGAGAGATTGCGGGGTTGCTAGCTGCGTTCTCCATCCCCTTTTCGGGCGGGACCGTGGCTCAGTGGTTAGCACTGCTGCCTCACAGTACCAGTGTTCCACGTTTGATTCCTGTGCGTAGTTTGCACATTCTCCCTCACTCCAAAATGTGCAGGGCAGGTGAAATTGACATGCTCATTTGCCCATAATGATCGGTGCATTAGTTCGAGGGAAATTGGTCTGGGTGGGTTACTCTTTGGAGGGTCGGTGTGGACTAGTTGCGCTGAAGGGCCTGTTTCCATACTGTAGGGAATCTAATCTAACCATCTTCCAGAAAACTAGCCCAACGCACCGACCAAGTGATGAGTGCCTATTCAAACAGGTGTTCGCCACTGCAGCATCTCAGAGGGGCTGAGCCCGTAAACAAACGCTCTATTTGCATAATTTTCACATTTTTTTCTTTTACAACTTTCCTGTCTGTATACAGATCCATATGCCTTTGAAATGTTGAGAGTATACCCGACTCCACCACTAAATCTGACAATTCATTGCAAACACGCAAACCTTTCTGTGTGACAAAAACAATGTCCTTCAGATCCCTTTTAAATTCTACCACTCTCCCCTTAAAACATTGTTCCCTTGCTTTGAACTTGCATGCCTTGGGAAGAAGTAGTCATTGAGCATTTACTCTACCGTCTCCTTCATATTGATATAAAACTCTGTAAGCCCATCCCGAAGTCCCCAAGCTCCAGGGAAAATTTTCACATCCTATTCAGCTTTACGTTACAGTCCAAACACTGTATGCCTTGCAACATCCTCATAAATATTATCAAACTTACGCCAAGTTCGCCATTGAAACTGTTTGTGGGTAAGTGCCTGAAGTGAGGCGATGCTGAAACATTAATCATGAAAACAGTGGTTGCGGGGGTTTGTGTGGCAGCGTGGCAGAGGTGTCGAAGGAGCTGTCTTTAAACTATAACCTCGATCCAGTCATTGATTTGAATTCCCACCAAGACCAGAACCACAGGTGAAGTCTGGAACTCTGTTTTTCATGAAAGACCTATAAACAGTGAGATGTCAGGATTTGATCCCATATTTAGCTGTTTTTTCACAGGAACTTTCACTAACTAAGGCTGAGGGACTGCCCAAGCTCAACGATTCAAAACTATGCGTGCATTTACTTGACTATTCGAACACAGGAACTCGGACTCATTTTTTGGGTGTTTCACAGTTACTCGGTGTAAATTTAAAACAGCCTCTGGTTATGCAGAAGAGATCAAAGCTGGATATTCTCCACTGAAAATGCACAGGAAGAGGCAATCCCTTATTGCTTTTGCTGTAAACTGATAACTTAGCCTGTTTAAACTGACAGGATAACGCGGATCCATCCATCCTCTTGGGCACCTTTAACCGCGTTAATATCCGCAATGGTAAACTCACACTAAGAGGAATGGGCTCATTGTAGTGAATTGTTAAGGAGTGGTGTGTGAGTCAGAATGAATAGTGGTCAGTAAATACTGACACTGACATTGAACGTTGCAACACCAGCTCCTCACTCACTTGCTGTCTCATGCCTCCCAGTCATCATTGCCTTTCACATTTTCCTCTCTTCCGTTCCACTTCTCAACTTATTCCCGACAGCTTGCAAGTGTTCCCTTAGAAACTGCAGCTTTAGGAAACGTATTACTGGGATAAAGTCATTGCTCAATGTGATGGGATGTACCGTCAATCCCTAATTACTCGAGAAATTGATATTTTGAGTTACTCCGCATAACCCTGGATGTCCTCGGTAGCGGGGTACAGGCATGCTGCCATGAGGCAAAGATTTAGACGTAGTGACATTGAAAGAACAGCGAAATATTTTCAACTGGGAAACGCGAGAACCTTGGAGGGGTAATTGCGGTGATAGCTTTCGCTTGTACTTGCTGCCATTGTCCTTCCAGAAAGATTCTGATCGATTACTGAATTGTTCTGGCAGGATCCGTGTGTGTGTTCTGGGTGCAGCCAGGATTTAGTTTTCATTCGGATAATTCACAAGAAGAGAATTAAATCTACATCTCCAAACTGAGAATGAAAGCCTGTTCTGGGCAATGCAAAATCAGACTCGTATGCAGGGATGTCCATTGATACTGCAGTAGCCTTTGGGACCTGTACAAACTCTAGTGCCTGCTCTTCACGTCATAGTCGTCTTCGTCAGCAGTGTTTGTCTCTCCAAGTTTTCAATTCGGTTCATATTATCACCCTTGGTTTCAATGTGAAGAAGGCAATGCTGTGATAATCTGATGTTGTTCAGCAGATATACTGCAGCAAGTTGAGTAAAGACTGATGCTAACACGAGCTCGTTTTGAGCCGCGCTGATGTTTTGGCAGCAAGAAAGACATCGTTCAACTCGCCTCATTCCGGATGACGGGCTCGAAATGACCAGTGGTTTCTCCCTGAATTAGTTCAGGCTCTGGAATGTATAAAACTTCAAATAAGAAAGTACAGTGAAAGGAAATGGTTCACAGAGTGGGGAATTCCAAGTGAAACAGTGACGGTGATAATGTTTGCTGATTTTTCACCTTGTGAATGCTGTTTCCCTAATTTGGACGTTTACATTACCTATAGACAAACTGTCACAGCCAAACCTGGTCTTTGGGTCAGTGACGGAATTGGTAACACGCCTGACATCGAGTTAGGGGATTGTCCGTTCGCATTTAAAATCACGAGGATGTAGCGTGCTAGTCCATTCCTGTTGTCTGTCAGGAACGGAAGGGTTTGGGTTTTCGAATTTACAGTTTCTTTCGCCCACTTTCAAATTCTAGCTCAGATCAACGTCTCTCATTGTCTGTAGAACTGGCTTTGGTTTAACCAAAAGCTGCCTTTTCGCGGTTGAACTTGCATGTTGGAGCGGACAGCTGAAGTGAAGCACAAGGAGCTGGTCAAATCCTGAGAACTCTGCCGCTCTTGGGGAATGTGTCTGTGTGTCTCTTTCTGTCGGAGACAGGACGTGGGTAATAACACAGTGTGACTATGTCAAACTTCAATCCCATTGTTGTGTCATCTAAGATCAAAGCGAGAACCTCACTGCCATTTGCACTGGAAACATCAGAACACATAAGGATATGGACCAAAGCTGGAAACTGGGAATGGATTAGACGAATGTCTTTAAACCAGACTGCACCATGGGCCAAATGGGCTTTTCCATTCTGCAAAACTTGAAGACGAATAGAAAACAATCTGCAGTGAAACTGATCTGAAATGAAAGGAGCGTCTGTCTTCATTCAGTGGAATCGCGTAGGTTCGATTTGCAACGAGAACTGCCATGGCATTAGTTATATTTTCGGACAGGGAATGAATGTTTTATTGTGCAAAAATATCGTGGTACCAGTATTTCTGACCACTGGTCCGATCCTGGTCATGCTTGGTTTTGTGCCAGGTTATCAAAAATCAAAAAGATGCAGGTTTTGGAAAGCTGAACTAAAAACGAGAATTGATACAGAAACCCGCTACACCTGGCAACATCTGTGGAGAGAAACAGATTTTTTTTGGATGGACAGGAAACAGGTTAGTTATAGATTTCTAGATTATACTGTTGGGAAAATGATAAACTTACCTGTCGAATCAGGATATTTATCAAAATCACTCTTGAGCTTACAAACGTCGAATTTACAATCTTAAAAGGACTTAATCAGCTGTCATGCTACTTTCATTTTCCTGAGCTGGTAGAAGGCTATGTTTTAATGGTTACATTTCCTTTTGCTTTCTGTTATTTAGCAGTCACGCCGAATGGAGAATTGTTTCTTTTAGTGTCTGCCTCAATATGTGTCTTTGTTTTTTCTATATTTGTCTCTGTATCCTCCTGGGCCTTTTTCACATTCTCCTACTCTCTGGCTGTCCATATCCCTCATTTCCCATTTCTGCTCTTGAAAAGCCTGACATTCAGAGACAGTTTGAGATTCGAATTGCTGAGAGGCTTTCTGACGCCTGGGTGGAGTCGGTCGAAGTTGTCTCACATTCTCTGGATAATGCGTCTATCACTTCGACCTGAGGCAAGGAGACATTTCTTCCTCAAAATCTAAAGACCCTTTCGAAGTTAAAGTTGAAGTCCTTATCCAACAGAAAAAGAAAGTAATTACATGATAGCTGAACAAGAACAAGGATGCATTTACTTTTGGTGTACAACAAATGAATGGTGACAGCATAGAATGAGGGTGATCATGTCGTGGTGTCAGTGCCATTACCACAACATTCCCCGGGAATGCTGCAGTGTCTCCTGCCTCACCACATAATTTCCACAAAACTGGGAATGAAGGAATGAGAATAAGAGGATGAGAAGCAGAAGTTAAAATAGTAGTTAAAAAGAGCAGCATACACTACTGGATTTAAACCTGGAAAATGAAGCCGGATCTCGAAATCAGAATATAAAGCAATTCAAACAGACACTGAGTGTCTCGATCAGCAATACAATACTTGCGAGAAATAACGAGCTTTCAATACAATGAGCAGGCACCAGTGTCATGGGAAGTGCTTTCACCAGCTAAGCCACGGCGCCACGTTAAAAGCCAGATTTGTCGTCCATATGTGCAATGTCTGAACCACTTGATCACAGGAATTCGAAAACGCGTTTTCTGTATTAGCGTTGCTCAGTATGAATGGCAATCAAACTCTGCTTGTGCAAAAGCAGACATTTCAATGCTGAGCATGCCCCACTGAAAAGGCACAGAAAAAGACAGTATCCTCTTGCATTGGCATCCAACCGATATTTTCATCTGTTTAAACTGACAGAATAAAGAGGATGTGCTCATCTCCTCTCGCGTCCGATTCACCACGTTAATACACACGCAGGGATTTTCAAACCAAGATGAACAGGCTCATTGTTGTGAATTGACAGCAGTGGTGTGTGAGTCATTGCGAAGAGTGAGAAATAAATGCTGAACCAATAGCACAGACACTGAGCCTTGCACCATCAGCTCCGCATTCACTTCTTGTGTCATGTCTCCTCGGCATCAATGCATTTGACTTCAATTATTCTTCCCTGCACCTCTTCTCAAATTATTCCCGACCGCTTGCACTGTCGAATTAGTACATGCAATTATTAGAAATGCATTTCTGGGACACAGTTGACTTTCAATGAGATAAGATTCACTGCCCATCCCTAATTATCCCAAAGATGTAGGGGATGAGTTACTTTTGTCAACTCCTCAAAGACGCAACTCCTGACGCCACTCTGTCAATGTAACTCACTGAGAGAAGGGCAGACTGACCCCACACTCTCAGTGTAACTCAGCAGACTGATCCCACACTGTCAATATAAGTCATTCTCTGAAGAGCAGTCTGACCCCACTCTATAAATGTAATTTCCGCAGGGAAGAGCAGACTGATCCCATTCTGTCTATGACACTCACCCAATGAATGAACACTAACCCCACTCTACCAATGTAACTCGCCAGGGAAGAGCAGACGGAAGCCAGACTGTCAACATAAATTATCGAGAGAAGAGAATACTGACCCCGCTCTTTCTATTTCACTCAGGCAGGGAAGAGCAGACTGTCACCACTCTGTGAAAGAAATTCGCCCAGGGAAGGGCAGACTGACCCTACTGTATCTGCGTGACTGAAACAGGTAAGAGCAACTAACCCAACTCTGTCAACGTATCTTCCTCAGGGAAGAAGACCCTGACCCCTCTCTGTCCATGTAGCTCACCCAGGAAACAGCAGACTAACCCCACTCTGTCTATTTAAGTTCACAAATATCCTCTGAAGTACGTCCTATCCAGACACTCCTATTACAGAGACATCACTGTCTCTGTAACCGTGTGCGTTCAATGGCGATTCCAAATAACCTGCAAATGTTTAGAATGTGACAGCAAACCAGAGCAACCACACAGAAATTGGGTGAATGTGCAAATTTCTATCAGGCTGTCACCTAAGCCTGGAATGGAAACCTAGGAAAAAGAATTGCATCCCTGTGTGTTGCAACGATGCTGAGTATTAATTAAGCCCCCCTCACTGTAGTTAATTTCCATTTTCATCACATCCAACCTCCTTCAAAGGGAAGCACGCACTTGTTTTTTCAGACTTCCTATATCCCGCTTTCATCGCGCTTTTTACCGAATCATATTTCTGACTTTACAAACTACGTCATAACAGGTTGACAACTGCAGAATAAGCTTTGTTCCGTTCTCCCCTGATGTTGATGGGAGTAATCCGGCATATTCGAGTAGGACTTGATGCACTTGCGGGTGGTGTATTCGCGGCATTTTGGCTTCTTTTTTTCATGTTCGGTCTACTATATCGAGTTCATTGCGCAGACTTCTGAAGAAGACTTTTTCGAGTCGAAATGGTAACTGTGTTTTCTCTCGCAAGACAGACGTAGCTTTATTTCTGTTCTCTTATAAATTGATCTTCTGATCTTTGCAAGTGAAATAGGGTGCATTATTATTGCTCGGTTTTAGTTTCAAAATCAAGAGAAACATGAAGGAGAGAATATCAAAGAACACAAAGTTCTCAGTTGTTAAGATAATTTTTGCAGCAATGGTGGACTTGAAGGTCAAATTAAGATAATGGTTCAAGAACATTTAGTCTGTGGAAGTGGTATGTGACTTTAGTTCCAATTATATGTTGTCGTTCTTCCAGTACATCTTTTTGACTCCCAGAAAACATTGATTGTTTTCTGTATTCACTTTGTTTCGCGATATCTGTCTTCTGGTCGACCAGGGACAACTTGAATTTGAGTCTGCATTGAATAAGACTTCGCTGTTTCTTTCGAGAAGGAAACCTGTGCATTATGTACCACTTACCATGCTGATGGCTAAGAAGTTCAAAATGAATTACGGTTTATGGATCGTGAGCAAGAATGAAGTGATCCACTTGCGAACAGATGTCACCACGCCCTATTCCGACATCGGGCCTGAACGGTCCATTGGCAGAGTCTGCAGACAGGAAATGACTAAGTGACTAGTCCTTTGTTCAGTTTGATATGATAGCATTGGTAGGGCTGTTTTGGTACAGAAATGTGTCAACATCTCTGACGTTAGAGTCAAAATTTAAGTCACATCTACTCCATGGAGTGTCTTCTCATATCGGAACATGCTGACATGAAAACATTTAACTCTGATAGCAAAAGTTTTTTCATTAAACTGGGAATATGTTTAACTAAGCAATTCAGACAGCCAGGATTAATAATTGGCATTTGGTTCTTCAAGCTGAGCTCTCCACACCAACTGCTCCAACGAAGAAGTTCCCCATCGATTATTTTGGTCAATTTTAGCCTCAACAACAACCTATTGTTCTGAACAATGCTACACTACAAGCAGAGGGCTAAGTCTGATTTTCATCGTTAATTTTCAATTTCAGTTCTTAATGCACAGTTTTTTACGAATGTGGACAGCAGAAGACCGTTAACATTCCATTTCAAATATTTCCAGAAAATTCTACATCGCTGATATCGTCTTGCCTTTTCACATCGCAAGCCAGGAACCTGGATCAGTCGAGTTCCTTTCCACACATGGAGTTGCTTTTTTTCTAATTCATTGACTGCTGATATAAAAGATTATTGGCCTTGAGAGGCAGCTGTAAATAAGGTTGAACTTTCTCAGCTTGACTTTCAACTGATCCTAAAAAAAATTAATCACCTGCAGGTAAATGTATTGCATTGCTTCTTGTTTTGCTGAGTTTCACCCCCGAACATCCAAATTTCATGATAGTTCGACCAATGTGTTGAAACTGATTCGTGTTGGAAGTTGGTGGCTTTTTGTGTCTCGACATATAATTTATTCAATTAGATGACTGGGTCAGTCTTGAAATTACTTCGGATTCTTCACAGTTGAAAATTTACTTTCGATTGAATGCAAAGCTCAAGCTCCACGAACTCCAAATCCTGCAAAGGAATTAATGATTTTTAAGAGATTCTACGCTGTGAACAGGATTCGAACCTGCGAAGGGAGACCCCATTGGATTTCAAATCCAACGCCTTAACCTCTCGGCCATCACAGCTGCGACACAACCATCAATTTTCACAGTAAAACAACTGAATTCATTTGTTGGAAGGACAAATTGTCAAGACCCAAAGATTTCGCCAAATCCTTTGCAGAGACCCAGACGAACGTTACCTTAGCAGATTGACAGGCTTTCACCGCAAACTAGATTCTGACACAGCTGAAGTTGTGGGAATGATTCTTCGCCGAATTATCGAGTCACGAATGTGCACCACACGAAGAGAGGATCATTGTCTCACTGCGTCCGATCGATTTTGACTCAATTGCTCATCATCTGGTGCCAAATTAGATATGCTGTTGTGTTTTAATATTCATCGAAATATGGTATTAGAAAAATTGATGCTAAGTCCATAAACACTAGCTACATTCGTAAATAAAAATCGGAATTAGAAAGAATGCAGAACCAATTTACAGGAATGGATCCAGCAACTAATCCGTAAGTTCTGACATCAGGTAATCAACTTGTGAGCACAAGAGAGGAAGATTAACCGAAGATTTGGAACTTTGAAATCGTCTTGACGGAATTATTTGCAAAGATTTTGCGGTTGTTCTAGAGTCATCAAGTCATTGAACAATACAACACGGAAAGTGGCCCTTCTTTCCAACATGACCATGGTGGACAGATATCCTAAATTAATAGGTCCCATTTGCCAACATTTGGCCCACATCCCTCTAACGCTTGTTACTCATATATCCATCCAGATGCCATTCAATGTTACAGTTGTACCAGTCTCCACCAATTTCTCTGGCAGCTCATTCTGGACACGTCTGAAAAAGTTGCCCCTGACGTCACTTTTAAATCCTTACCACTAATTTTATACCGATGTTTTCTAACTTTTGACTTCCTCACCAGCCGGAAAACACCTTGACGAGTCAACCTATCCATGTCCCTCATGATCTAATAAATAGCAACGATTTGACTTTATCATACTTGTCAGGAGGGACATGTGTGGAGATTATTTGTCGAGGGTTTGAAGTAGAAAGTCTGATGTACAGATTTTTATAAATGCACCTTGGAGAAGTTTTTAATAAGTAATTGAAGTCTAGTAGCAGTTGTAGAAGTCTGTTGTGTAAGCTGCAGAAGGATTTCAGGGCACGAGAACGAAGCATTACTTCCAATGTATGGTGGCTCAGTTCGAGCGCACTTGAACGACAGTATGAGGAATTATAATCCTCAATTTAGGAAAGATACTAATGCCATATGAGGAATACCACGAATGGTGATTAGCCTTGATATCATGGATGAACGTTAATCCTCTGAATTGAAATTGGGCAAATCCCGCCTTTTCTTTACAGTTTCAAAACAAGAGAGGTAATCTCAGTGAGTGCTGCAAAATATTTGAAGAGATAAACAAGGTGGTGCAATTAAATTTTGTTCCCTCATTGGTGAATCTAGAAGCAGGAGAGGACAATTTTAAAATGAAGCATTGTGATTTATGACCAGGATGAGAACTATTGATTTTTGTCTTAGCCTTGAGAAGTCTCGCTGTTCAGCACTACAGTGAGCCTTGGATATTTGGTCTTTGAATGCATCACTATCAGCCTGACCCGCCGACACTTACTGCATCACTATAGACCTGACCCCTCACACTTACTGCCTTAATATGTGCGTGAACCCTTCAAACTTACTGCATGACTATCCATCTGGCGCCCTCACATTTACTGCGCCACTTTCACTTCGAGACCCTCATTTTGACTGCGTCACTATCAGCCTGACTGCCAAACACTTACTTTGTCACTATCAGTCACGCCCTTACACTTCCTATGTTACTATCACCCTGACTCCTTACACTTGCTGTGTCACTATCAGCCTGACTCCATCACACTTATTATGTAAGTATCAGACTGACGCCTCACACTTACCGTGTCACTACAACACTGCCTCCTCAAACTTACTATGTCACTATCTCCTTGACCCTCTCACATTTACTGCGCCACAATCACACTGACCACCTCACACCTACTGCTTCACTCTGAGCTTCAACACTCACACTTACAGCGTCACTACCAGCCTGACTCACTCACACTTATCACTTGACAATCAGCATTACTCTCTCAAATTTATTTCGTCATTATTAGGCTGAGACACTCACACTGACAGCGTCACTAACAAACTGACCCCCTCATACTTATTGCGTTGGTATCTCTCTGATCCCCTCAGAATTACTGCGTCACAACCACTCTGATCCCCTCATACTAAATGCGTCACTATCCCTCTGGCACCCTCATACTTCCTGCATCACTCACTCCCTGACACATGCGCACCCACTGCATCCCTATCAGCCAAACCCCACTCACTAATGGCGTCACTCTCTCTCTAACCTGCTCACACCTTGACATTCTCTCACTTCGTGCATCAATATCAGCCTAACCCCCTCACGCTTACTGCATCACTACCAGCCTGATCCTTTCAAATGTACTGTGTCGCTATCAGACTGACCCACTCATACTTACAGCATCACTATCACCTTGACCCCCAAACTTAGTGCGTCCAGATCACCCTGAACCTTTCACTCTTCTTGCGTCACCTTCAGCCAGACCCTGCACACTATCACTTTGACCTCCTCATACTTGCTGCATCACTATAACTCTATCCCACTCACACCGTGTGTGTCACTATCACCCTGACAGCGCATACTCACTGCACCACTATTATCCTGACTCCATCACAATTAGTATATCATTATCAGCCTGACCCCTTTCACTTACTGTGTCACTATCAACCTGTCCCCTCACATTTCCTGTGTCACTCTCAATCTGACACCCTCAAAGTGTCTGCGTCACTGTCACCCTGAACACGTCACACTTACCGCATGGGTGTCTACGTGAAACCTCACACTTATTGCGTCACTATCATCCTGAGCGGCTCACACTTACTGCGTCACTAGCACACCAACACTCTCACCTTTACTGCGTCACTATCGGCCAGACACCTCACACGTACTGCATCACTATTAGCCTGACCCGCTCACACGTTTTGCGTCACTACTACACTGACCCCCTCACAATTGCTGTGTCGCTATCAGCCTGAGCTCCTCACTACCACGCTGACCAAGCTCACAATTACAGCATCACTATGAACCTGACCCCCTCACACTTTCTCTGTCATTATCACCCTGACCCTCTCACACGTAATGTGTCACTGTCACACTGAGACACTCACATTTTCTGCGTCGTTATCAGCCGGACCCGCCGGCACACAGCGTCACTCTCAAACTGGCCCCTCACACTTGCATGCCTCAATATCAGCGTGAACCCCTCACACTTACTGCATCACTGTCCATCTGCCATCCTCATACTTACTGCACCAGTTTCACCTTGACATCCTCATTTTTACTGCGTCACCATCAGCCTGCCATCCACACACATATTGCGTCACTATCAGTGACGCCTTCGCACTTCCTCTGTTAATATCACCCTCACTCCTAAAACTACTGCGTCACTATCAGCCTGACTCCATCACACTTTTTGTGTCAGTATCAGACTGACGCCTCACGCTTCCCATGTTACTAAAACTCTGCCCCATCACACTGACTGCGTCACTATCAGCCTGACCCCTCAGACGTTCTGCGTGACTATCACCCTGACCCACTCACACTTTTTGTATCAGTTTCAGTCTGACGCCTCGCACTTACTGTGTAACTAAAACTCTCCCCGTCACACTGACTGTGTCACTATCAGACTGACCCCTTCATACTTACTGCGTCAATATCAGTCTGTCCCCTCAGACTTACTGCGTCACTCTCACTCTGATCCTCTCTCATTTACTGCGTCACTCTCACCCTGACCTCCTCACATTTACTGCATCACTATCACCCTGACCCACTCACACAGTCTTTGCCATTTTCACCTTGCCGGCCTTATTTTTGCTGCGTCACCATCAGCCTAACCGCCACACACTTATTGCGTCACTTTCAGTCACGCCCTCACACTTCCCATGTTACTATCACCCTGAATCCTTACACTTATTGTGTCACTATCAGTCTGACCCCTCACACTTACTGTGTCACTATCAGCCTGACTCCATCACATTTATTGTGTCATTATCAGACTGACGCCTCACACTTATCTTGTCACTAAAACAATGCCCCGCCACATTGACTGTGTCACTATCAGCCTGACCCCCTCACACTTACTGCTTCACTATCGCAATGCTCCTCTCTCACTTACGACGTCATTTACACCCTGACACCCCACACTTGCTGCGGCACTATCACACTGAGGGCCTTACACTTAGTGTCACTGTCATCCTGACCCCTTACACTTACTGCGTCACTATCACACTGGTATCTCACACCCACTGTGTCACTATCATCCTGAACCGCTTACACCTATTGCATCACTATTACTTTGACCCCACACTAACTGCATCAATATCAGCCTGACCATCTCATACATACTGCGCCACTACCAGGCTGACTCTCTCACATATCCTGTGTCACTATCAGACTTACCCACTCATGCTGACTGCGTCACTATCACCCTGACTCCCCACTCTTACTGCGTCAAGATCATTTTGCCCCCATACACTTACAGCATAACTATCATCCTGACAACGTCACACTCACTGCGTCAAGATCAGCCTGATCCCCTCAAACTTAATGCGTCACTATCAGCTTCAAGACTCACATTTACTGCGTCACTTCTAGCACTACCCCTGCACACTTACTACATCCCTATCTACCTTAGCCCCTCGCATTTACTTCATCACTATCAGCCTGAGACACTCACACTTATAGTTTCACTACAACCTGGCCCTGTGAGTGCATCTACATCACTGTCACCCTGACTCCGTGCCCATAATGCGTCACTATAAGCCTAGCTTCTCAAATGTTCTGCGTCACTATCACACTGACATCTCACACTCACTGCGTCACTGTCACCCTGACCCCATCACACTTGCCATGTCACCATCACAATGACACATTCACACAGTCTGCTTCACTGTCATCCTGACACACCACACTCACTGCATCACTACCATCCTCCCCCTCACACTGACCTGTCACTATCATCCAGAGCCGCTCACACTTATTGCGTTCCTATCACTCTGCTCCCAACACACTTACTGCGTCACTATCAGCCTGACACTCGCACACTTCCCGCATCACTGTCAGGCCTGACCCCTCACAATTTCACCGTGTCTATCAGTCTGACTCCTCACATTTCCTGCATCACTATCACCCTGTCACTTAACACTTATTGGCCAGTATTAGCCTGACGCCCTCAACTTACTGCATCAATATCAGCCTGAACACTCACACTTACTCCGTCACCATCACGCTGACACCTCAGACTCACTGCGTCACTATCACCCTGTTCCCTCTCACTTCCTGCATTAGTATCACTCTGACTCACGGACACTTACTGCATCAATATCAGCCTGACCCCTTACACATACTGTGCCACGATCAGCTTGACCCCACCACACTTGCTGCGTCTCTATTAGCCTGACCCCCTCACACCTACTGTTTCACTATCAGACTGACCTATCACACTTACCGCATCCCTAACAGCCTGACACCTCACACTTACTGCGTCACCAATCCCCTAATACCTCACTTTTATTGGCCACTATCAGCCTGACACTCTCAACTTACGGTGTCACTACCAGCCTGAACGCACACAATTACTCCCTCACGATCACCCTGACTGTCTCACACTCACTGCGTCAGTCTCTGCCTGACTCCATCACACTTACTGCGTCACTATCACTCTGTCCCCTCCCACTTTATGCGTCAGGATCAGCCTGACACAGTAACACTTACTGCATCACTATCAGCCTGATCTCCTTCCAATTACTGCGTCACTATCAGCCTGACCACTCACTCTTACTGCGTCACTGTCACACTGACCCCTCACACTAAGTGCTTCACTATCACCCTGACCACCTCACACTTACTGCGTCACTCTCGGTCTGATCCCTCAGACTTACTGCACCACTATCACTCTGACCCCCCTCACTGCGTAATTATAGGCCTGATCCACTCACACAGTCGCGTCACTACCACGCGGACACCTCACCCTCATTGTGTCACTATCATCCTCACTCCATCACACTTATTGAGTCACTGTCAGCCTGATCCCCTGTAATAGTAAATTATCATTTATTGTGAAATCTGTGAAAGCATGCTTGAAACAAAGAAGTATGGACCTAACTTTGCAAAAAGACAGAAAAATGTAAAGTTCAACCTAATTTACATCTGACTGTTGTGGTTCTGTTCGCCGAGCTGGAAGTTTTTGTGAAAACCAAGGCAATGAGACGGTGGTGCCCAATGAGAGGGGACCTCCGGAGGTAAAAGCAAGTATTATTGGCAAAGAGAAGATTATGGTATCGTTAGAGAGAGAGAGAGAGAGAGAGAGAGATAGACAGATATACAGACAGAGAGAGATGAACACTTTTCCAATATCCATGAAAATCGGCTCCAGCAAGAGCGAACAAATGAGGGTCGACAGACAACTCGGAATGGTCAAGAAAAAATACAATATATGCTAAATAATTATGGCTCACTTTCTGTAAAGCAGTTAAAAATGCAAATCAAGGAATGTGATTTTCTGGAGGAAGGAAGTTTTAGTAACATGCTGTTGCAAATGCTGAGGTCACTGTTGGAGGAGAGAGACGGAGAAACAGAAAGTAAAATAGAACCTGTGAATTGGAGTGCTTATAACATGTTGAAGGCTGAGCCTGATTTCAGGGAAAGAAAATCTCTCATCAAAGATAGATCAAGTACACGTACAAACACCAGCGCACATGCACACACACATGGAAAACAACCTAATGAAGCTGGACAGTGTCTTAAGACTGGATCAGATCCTGACCTTAATGGGTGCCCTCGAAGAGCTACAGCCCCCCCTACGAGATCCACTTCGCGAAGATTCCAAGTCAACAGTCGCGCCTCAGGGTCTGCTGAATCACCAATAGCATATCGTACCCACAATCAATTGAAGCAAGAATCCCTAAAGAAGTCGAGGCAATGTCCCAGTACCTTAAGCGCCTCACGAAAGTCGATAAGGTCTATTGTGGACTGATACCACCCAAGGACATAACGACGGCAGAGATCACACTGTATGAGGCACGCCTGAGGAGCAGCTTCATCAATGGAATGAAGTACGAAACAACAAAATAGGTAATAATATATGTGTATTACCTGGGACCCGGGAAAGCTGGATTAGATAGAACAATACGTGGTACATGCTGAAAAATCGCTGGCTTAAGAGAACCATAACCGGAAACTAAAGATGGAACAGCAATCACATAAACCTCAGCTTATTATGATGCAAATGGTCGTTCAGCCGTTGGAGGGAGGAACTGCGGTAAAAGAGAGAGGCACAGCTGGAGTTCACAAAAGAGGAAGGGATCGCGGAAGTGCACTTTCAGAGATAGATCTGGCTGGTGCTTTGTTTGCGGAGCAGTGGACCACTGGTCGAGACAGTGCCCGCACAGACAGCCTCAATCAGTCCTGGAGGCTGGACAGCATGGTGACTGACAGGGGACGACTGAGGTTGAGGTGGGCAGGCCACAAGGTACAGGTAAACCGCTTTCCTTTATACTTGGCAACGGAGAATCCCTTATGCTAATGACTTCTACTAACCTAACGGGCACTGAGATGTGTTCCACTCTATATTGAACATTGAGATTGCGAAGTGTGGACAATATGTTCAATATAACAATGATGCGTATATGTCAATGCCTACCTCTATGTTATATGTGGAAGGTACACCAGTTACCTTTTTGGTAGATACATGACCAGCACATTCACTCCTCAAATCAAGACAGTTCAGAGAGTTGACGCCAATAACGATGAGTGGAATGTTTCTGAACTCAATCGAGGCATCAGGCGTCGTGACATGAGAGAGTTTTACCGCACGCATATTGTGTGGAATCAGTAATGTGTATACATTCTAATTCTCAATTTTGTTAGCGGAATTATGTCCTTTACATTTGATGGCTCAGGATCTCATAGTGAGACTGGGGTTGTATTTGCTCAGTACTCCGACGAGCTTGCAGGTAATTCAAAGGGAAGATTCACAAGTGTAAACTGCAAAATACAACCCACGACCCCTGGTGTATGTCTATGAGTGGCGATTAAGCCAGAGAGCAATGAGTTCAGTGAGCAATTCACTCGCCCTGGAAGCAGGTAACCATGTTAATCCTATTAACACCGATTTTTGTTTTGCGGGAATATGCTGCACTACACAGCACACATACACCACGATAGCCTTGAGGAACCATAAGAGAAGTATTTGTTCAGGAGATTGGTTAAACCAGGTCAGTTGTTATTGTGCGAATTTTATTGAAGGGATAGCAGATGTGCAGTCAGTGTAAACTTATATAAAGTACCTGCGACGGCAAGTAAACTCTATATTTTTGATGTGGAAGGCAACGCTCCTCGCGTGTCACTGGCGAAGGTGTCCAGTGACTGGTGGCAGGATTTGGGGTCATTGGTACTAAAGGCATAAAGAACGAAATGTTGGGTGTTCTGGGACTATGTGGGTATGTGGTTCAATGCAGATATGCGGACATATAGGAAGAAATTAACTTGTCTAACTCAGGCAATAGAACAGTCGAGGTAACCCCCGCTAGCCCTGAAGAGCCTAGAAGGCTGGCCTGGCGTTTCCCTAAGATAAACTTCTCAGACCCAAGATTAATAGTGGTCCCTACTGAATTATGGGTAAAAGGCAAATAGGATGTGGGGCATATACGAGGTTGTGAATCAATACGAGTAACCACGAAGTCGGAGTATCGTCATTGCAGGACACAATACCCGTTAAAACCCGAGGCCATGGACGTAGTTACTCCAGTCTTTCAATCCTTCCCAAAGGCGAGAGAGATAATCACCTATGTAAACTCACCGGTGAGAACAACCATTTTTCTGATCAAAAAGGCAAAAATTCCAAGTGAACCGGAGGAATGCAGGTATGTTCATGACCTGCAGGCAGTCAATAACAGTGTTGTCCCGCGCGCATCAAATGTTCCCAAACTCCATACTGTATCAGTTCAATTTCCACCGTACAGTAAATGGTTCCCTGCTGTGGATTTAGCAAATATGTTCTTTAGTGTAACGGTGCATCCAGATAGTCAATTCTGGTTCGCTTTTTCATTCAAAGGGAAATCTTATGAGTTCACACGACTTTATCAATGTTACTGTGAGTCACCCACCATATATAATGAGGCTCAACGCAGGAGTCTGGAGACTCTTGTTTTAACCCCTGGGTCTGCGCTTCTGCAATCTGTAGACGATTGCTTAACAGTAGCACCGACAGAGGAACAATGTGAGAAGGATTCCTTTGCATTGCACGAGGGAAGGGCACAAAGCCAGTCTCGCAAAGCTTCGATTTATGCAACAACAGGTGCAGTTCTTCAGTCACTTAATATCTGAACAAGAGAAGGCCATTGGTGAAGACAGAGTGCGAGTAATTCAGCAAATTCCAAGACCTCATATGAAGAAACAATTGCTGTCCTTTTTGGGCATACGCTCCTACTGAAGAATGTTTATCCCACATTACACAAATCTTGAGGCGCCCTGAAGTGACACGACCCTTGGAAAAGGGTAGCAGAACCAAGGTGCGTTGCAATGGATCCCAGCGGCCGAGTTGAATTCAAAAAGACGTTTGAAAGTCCACCCACACAGGGGATTCCGAATCCAAACAAGCCTTCGGTCAAACGGTAGATGAGAAACATGGCTGCATGACATCTGTGTTGTTGCAGGATCATGGGGGAAAATTCAGGCTGGCAGCTTTTTTTAGGCTAAGCTAGACCTCGTAGTGGCAGGATTGCGTAAATGCCTGCGAGCTGTGGTTGCAGCTGAAAAGGCTGTTGCAGTGTCCATGGATATAATCGGCTATGGCGACTGAAAAAATTTGATCGCACATGCAGTATCCTTACTGTTTTCCGAGCAAAACACAGCACATACGTCGGCATCACGTTGACTCAGATACAATACTATGTTATTGGAGAAGCCTAACATTGCAATAAAACGATGTAACGTCCTTAATGTTGATAATCCTCTCACTAGAGAAGGAGACGGAGACCCACATGATTGTATCGCTGTAATTAATGAAATGTGCTGCCTAGACAAGACTTGCAGAATTCACCACTTCAGAATCCAAATATGGCGATTTTTTTGAGGATGGGTCAGCATTCAGGAGCAAGGAGATAGGCCAGAATTTTATTGGGAATGCTGTAGTAACTACCCATGAGGTATTCAAAGCGGGATCACTCGCTCGTCAACTGTCAGCGCAAGCAGCGGAGCTGATTGCCTTGACTGGGGCATGTAAATTGGCTAAGGGAAACACAGCGAATATTTAACCAATAGCAGATACGCATTCGGAGTTGCACATGATGTTGAAACCCTGTGGAAATACAGGGACTTCTTGACCTTCACCGGAAAGCCCATCACACACTGTGATCAGATTTCTGACCTCTTGGAAGCGGTCGTATTGCCTAAATCAATCGCTGTGTGTAAATATGATGCCCACACGCAAAAATAACGATTCCGTTTCTCAAGGGAATGCAAGGGCAGACTCAGCGGGAAGGACAGCAGCTCAGCAGCCGGTAAATGATCAGTTTGACATGGGAATGACAAAAATCCTTACCCAAACAGCAGACGTACGGGAGTCACAGTCGAAGTCCAGGCTTGAAGACACGTTTGAGTGGGAAAAAGCAGAGTGCAGTTTGAGGTCAGGGGTATGGTGTGGTCCCAATGTTAAACCTTTTCTACCACGATCATTATTTCCATTATTTGCCAAACTGAACACACGGTAAGGAACATGTGTCAAAAGAGGGGAGATATGACAGCATTTCAGCACAGTGGTACACTGAGGGATTTACTCATTACTTCCAGAAATATTGTGAACGATGTGTTATCTGTGCCACAATAATGCGGGGAGGGGAATACAGATGAGTCATGTAGCACTTCCGAAACCCCAAAAACAATTTGAACATTTACAACTGGATTTTACCGAACTAACACCCTGCGAAGGAAAAAGGTATTGTCTGGTAATAGTTGATATGTTTTCCAAATGGGTGCAAGCGTTCCCTACGGCAAAACAGAATGTCAGTGCCGTAACCAAAGCTTTCCCAACTGAAATAATTCCGAGATGGAGCAACCCTGAGAAGCTTAGTAGTCCCAAGGTTTGTGAAGGTTTATAGCTCCGGTAGAGGTTTAGGGTGTAGGTTTGCTCGCTGAGCTGCACGTTTGTTATCCAGACGTTTCATTACCTGGCTAGGTAACATCATCAGTGGCGACCTCGAAGAGAAGCGAAGATGTTGTCTCCTGCTTTCTATTTATATGTTTGTCCTGGATGGGGTTCCTGGGGTTCGTGGTGATGTCATTTCCTATCCGTTTTCTGAGGGGTTGACAGATGGTAAATCGATCTATGTGTTTGTTTATGGCGTTGTGATTGGAGTGTGATGTCTCTCGGAATTCTCTGGTGTGTCTGCATATACAGCAAACCGACAAACACTGACCAAATACTTAACTACACCAGCAACCATCCCAAAACGCAAAAAGGAAGCTGTATCAGAACACTATTCCAACGAACCACCACACATTTCAGCACAGACGAACTTCGGAAAACAGAGGAGAACCACCTATACAACGTATTCAAGAAGAACGGATACTTAAAAAAATACAGTCCGCAGATTCCTCAGGAACAAACCACGACAAGTAGACCTAACACAGCCAGAAACTCTATCGACCTTTCAATCCATCAATGAAGTCTCAGAAGTGGCAGCCACACTACTAAGACCCCTCGGAATCCCACCAACAGTCTGAAACAAAACTAACAAATTTAAAAGACCCAGTACAACCTATGGACAAAACCAACGTCATATACAAAATTCCATGCAAGGACTGCCACAAACACTACATAGGACAAACAGGAAGAAAGTTATCCCCCAGGATACAGAACACCAGCTAGCCACAAAAAGACACGACCCTCTCTCCCTCGTAGCCCTTCACACGGATGAAAGATAAACACCATTTCGTCTGGGGCAACACATCTATCCTGGGACAGGCTAAGCAAAGACATGCCAGAGAATTCTTTGAGACCTAGCACTCCAATCACAACCCCATAAAAAAGACATATATCTAGATAGTATCTATCAACCCCTCAGAAAACGAACAGGAAATGGCATCACCACAAACCCCAGGAATCCCATCCTGGACAAACATATAACTAGAAAGCAGGAGACAACAGCTTCTCTTCACTTGGAGTTCGTCACTGATGATGTTACCTGGAACAAAGAACATAGAAAAATACAGAGCCCTTTGGCCCTCGATGTTGCGCCGATCCAAGCCCACCTAACCTACACTAGCACACCAACCTCCATATGCCAGGTAATGAAACGTCTGGATATCAAACCTACAGCTCAGCGAGCAAACCGACACTCTAGGCTTAGTAGTGACAGTGGGACATCATTTGTCCATAATGGTGTAGTTAAGTATTTGCTGAAGAGATTGGGGAGACACTGAATGAGTACGTTTCGTCAGTATTCACTCAGGAACAGGACATTGTTGCCGATGTGAATACTGAGTCACAATTAAGTAGAATGGATGGCTTTGAGGTATGTAGGGAAGATGTGTTGGAAAATCTGGAAAGGGTGAAAATAGATACGTTCCCTGGGCCTGATGGTATTTATCCTATGATTCTCTGGGAAGCAAGAGAGGAGATTGCAGAGCCATTGACATTGATTTTTATGTCCTCGTTGTCTACAGGAGTAGTGCCAGAAGACTGGAGGCTAGCAAATGTGGTTCCCTTGTTCAAGAAGGGGAGTAGGGATAACCGTCGTAACTATAGGCCGGTGAGTCTCACTTCTGTTGTGAGCAAAGTCTTAGAGAGAATTGTAAGGGATAGGATTTATGAACATCTGGATCGGAATAATGTGATCAAGCATAGTCAGCATGGTTTTGTGAAGGGCAGGTCGTGCCTCACAAACCTTATTGAATTCTTTAAGAAGGTGAGTAAGGAGGTGGACGAGGGGAAAGCGGTAGATGTGGTGTATATGGATTTTAGTAAGGCGTTTGATAAGGTTCCCCATGGTAGGCTACTGCAAAAAATACGGAGGTATGGCATTGAGGTTGAGTTGGAGGTTTGGATTAGGAATTGGCTGGCTGGAAGAAGACAGAGGGTAGTAGTTGATGGTAAACGTTCATGTTGGAGTGACGTTACTAGTGGTGTTCCGCAATGATCTGTTTTGGGACCATTGCTGTTTATCATTTTTATAAATGACCTGGAAGAGGGGTTAGAAGGTTGGGTGAGCAAGTTTGCGGATGATACGAAAGTCGGAGGAGTTGTAGACAGTGAGGAATAATGTGACAGGTTAGAGCGGGATATAGATAAGCTGCAGAGCTGGGCAGAAAGGTGGCAAATGGAGTTCAATGTAGCTAAGTGTGAGGTGATTCACTTTGGTCAGTGTAACAAAAAGATGGGGTATTGGGCTAATGGTCGGATACTTGGTAGTGTGGATGAGCAGAGGGATCTTGGTGTCCATGTACACAGATCTTTGAAAGATGCCACCCAGGTAAGTAGTGCGATGAAGAAGGCATATGGCGTACTGGCTTTTATTGGTAGAGGAATTGAGTTCCGGAGTCTTGAGGTCATGTTGCAGTTGTATAAGACTCTGGTGCGGCCGCATTTGGATTATTGTGTACAGTTTTGGTCGCCATACTATAGGAAGGATGTGGAGGCACTGGAACGGGTGCAGAGGAGCTGTACCAGGATGTTGCCTGATATGGTAGGAAGATCGTATGAGGAAAGGCTGAGGCACTTGGGGTTGTTTTCATTGGAGAAAAGAAGGTTTATGTGTGACTTGATAGAGGTGTACAAGATGATTAGGGTCTTAGATATGGTTCACCATGAGAACCTTTTTCCACGTATGGAGTCAGCTATTACAAGGGGGCATAGCTTTAAATTAAGGGGTGGTATGTATAGGACAGATGTTAGGGGTAGGTTCTTTACTCAGCGAGTCGTGAGTTCATGGACTGCCCTGCCAGTCGCAGTGGTGGACTCTCCCTCTTTATGGGCATTTAAGCGGGCATTGGATAGGCATATGGAGGATAGTGGGCTAGTGTATGTTAGGTGGGCTTGGATCGGCGCAACATCGAGGGCCAAAGGGCCTGTACTGCGCTGCATTCTTCTATGTTCTATGTTCTATGCCCTACAGTAGATTAGTGAGTATTTGGGAATAAACATGAGATAACACTGTGCCTACCACCAAACGAGGTGTAGAGCAGCGGAAAGAGAAAATTCTACCTGAAAAAATAAATTGACAAAATGCTGTGAGGAACTAGGGTTGACATGGACCAAGGCACTTCCAATTGTTCAAATGCGTATGAGATCTAGGAGGAGAGGGAGAGCTAATCTTAGCCCGTTTGAGATTTTGTTTGGTAGGCCGCCAAACACAGGAATTGTCCCGAGACGAAAGGGAAGCCAGAAAACAGGCCACTGTGAGGATGAGATGTTGTGTTACTGCATGAAACTCTCTACACTTCTGTCCAAAATACAGAATCAAGTGAAGACAGCAGTACCCCAATCATCAGAAGGGGAGATGTACGATCTATAAACTGGAGCCTGAATAGTGGCGAAAGAATTCAGGAGGGAAAACAGGAAGGTGAAGAGGTGGCTGCGACCGTTTCAAGTACGCCTTACAGCACAGATAGCTGTTAAGATCGCCGGAACAGCCACGTGAATAAACTTGCAGCTGGGACTGAGGAGACATTGCACAACACCAAAACCAATTTAGAGCAAGTATTTATTAGAAGACTGAAGCAAATGTGGGGCTGCCCCAGTTCACACTGTTGGCATGCGCCCTGGTAGGACTATTCATCAGGGCAGCGGCGTCTGGGATGCAGCAGCTGACGGTTATCTTAACTGATAGGCTGAAGTGGATCTTTACATGCGACCCATTGCCGTTCAGTAACAAGGACGACTATAAATTCGATCATTAAGATTTATGCAGGGATCCATGCTGCGCCAGTGACTGGCACTTAGTAGTAGCCACCACGGCAAAAGGGGCACCTGACATGGGAAATAGATATTCTATGATCAAAGTAAGACTCAGAAGAGCAATGAGGGAGTCTCGTGGTGTGGAATAGATAGATCCTTCTCCGACATCTGTAGACAGGTGAATATAGTGGTGCAGTCGCCCCACCCCCGCCCTCCGAGATGCAGTGCAGAATGTACGACAGACGACAGGAGCACTGGAGCATGGCAATCAATCAAACCAGATCATGGACCTAACCCCAAGCCGGTCAAAGGTCATTCGACTGTGACAACACTACTATCACAGGTCAAGCCAGACAGAGAACAGCCAGGGAATTCCTAGAGGCATGGCATTCATCCACAAATTCCATCAACAAACACATCGACCTGGACCCAATATACCAACCACTACAGCGGACAGCTGAAACTGACAACCGGAAGCGACAGGGACAGACCACTATAAACACCGGAGGAAACATCAAAGAAGTGCTTCGCAGGAGGCTCCCAAGCACTGATGATGTCAACTAGCCAGGGGACGAAACGTTTGCAACAAAAACTTCCAGCTCGCCCAACAGAACCACAACAACGAGCACCCGAGCTACAAATCTTCGCACAAACTTTAAATAAGCCTTTCCTTTGCTCTTGCTAGCAGTTGATTCGAGTCGATTAAATTTCCATGACAGGCGTCAGAGTGACAGGGTGTCAGGCAGTGGGAGAATTGTTGGGTATCAGTAAATGGGAGAATTGTTGGGTATCAGTAAATGGGAGAATTGTTGCACAGTGCCATTACATTGGAAAATTAGTACAAATTGCCTATTCATTAAAGAATTTGAGCAGAAATCCTCTAATTGGAAGAATAGGGGCATGGAATCATTGAGAACGAAAATTGTGCAAGCAGCAGTAAAGTCGAAATTCGAGTCCGCCCACCAAGAAATGAAAAAAAAAACCTTTGGAGCAGGGAATCCATACGTGGAGGAAGTGTATCAGGAAACAACGCAATGGGACAATTGACGCAGGGCATCAATAATGGGAGAGTTGGTGCCCATGTCACGAAAGTAGAGAATTGGTGGAAGACGTGGGAGAACTGGTGCTGAATAATATTAAATGTGGTGGAGGTGCAGTTGCTGAAGAAAAGAAGATTCGTGCAGGATTCGAAAATGGTAGAATGGAGCACGGAAGTGAAGCTGTATTTGGGACAATTGTTGCACGAACCACAAAATGGAAAAATTGCACAGTGGAACGTTAACAGCGAATCGGGGTATGGCACCACTATCTCAGAGAGTCAGAGTGGCGTTCCCCACACTGGGAGAAGTTGGTTTGGGTATCAATGAACATGAGAATTGTTTCAGGGCAATATTGAATTCGACAATTCGTGTGGGGTGCTTTAAGCATGCAGACTTGGAACAGAGCATATTTAAATGGGAGAACACGGGCAAGAATCAGTAAGTTGAAGAAATGTTGTAAAGTGCAGGAAAGTGGCCATTCGATGCAGGGCGACAATAATGAAAAAACTTTGAGCAGTATCCCATTATGTGGAAGATGTATGTCAGGAAACAGCAAAACAGGAGAGTTGGGGCAAGGCAATACTCAGTGGGAGAGTTTCTTCAGATCATAACAAAAGGATGGATTAGTGCAGAATTGGTAATTTGAGAATTTGATGCAGTAAACGCCAAAATTGGAGAATTACAGCAGTGGACGACGACATGGGAGAATCATTGCAGCTACATAGATAATGGAAGAAGTGGTGCGGAGTGGACCTAAATTAGATATTTGGTGCAAGTCACCATTAAAATGTAGAATTAGAGTAGGGCACTCCTAAATGCGAGATTTGAACTCGGGCATCAGAAAATGAGAGAATCATACTGGGATATGAGGAAATGGCAGAATTAGTATCACTGTATGAAAAAGCAGGAATATTTAGTGTCGGATATGAGGAAATGGGAGAATAAGTATAGGGGTATGAGTAAATGGGATAATCCGTAAGTGGGAGATGACAAAATTGGTGGGAGTTCCAAAATATGAGGGAATTGGAGCAGTACACGTCTAAGTAGGTGAATCGGGGCAAGGCATCAGTTTAAAGGAGAAATGTTGGAAGCAACAGCAAAACAGGTATTCGGGTCAGAGCACCACGAAATGAAAATAAAAACTGTGCAGGGCACCCATACGTGCAAGAGGTGTACAGGGAATAACAGAAGGGAATGAATTGATACAGGGCATCAATAATTGGAGAATTCACACAGGTGCTGTTAAATTCTAAGTGGGAGAGCTGGGGCTGGATAATATTAAATGGAAGAGTTGATGCTTTTCCAGAATTTGTGCAGGATTGATAAATGGGAGAACGTGTGCAGCGTAGTGAAACACTGAGTATAATGATGAAGAATCGCTGCATAGAAACAGACACTCTGTCCAACTTGTGCATCCCTAATATTTATGAATTTAACAGTGCGCCAATGAATGGGACAATACTTGCAAGGAATGACGAAATGGAACCATAGCCAAGTGTTTATCTCAGTAAGAACATTTGGAACAGGGCGTCAGATAATGGGGGAAACGGTTAGGTACAGCAGCGAATAAGAGATTTGGTTCAGGGCAGGAGTAAATCGGAGATTTTGTGCAGTGCAGCAGTAAATGGAGCAGGACATACTGCATGGGAGAATTAAAGGAGAGAACCCATAAATGGGAGAATGCAACAAGGGTACTCCACCAGTTCTCAGACAACATCACAGCTCTAAATGATTTGGAGATGCCAGTGTTGGACTGGGGTGAACAAAGTTAGAAAACACACAACATCAGGTTATAGTCCAATAGGTTTAATTGGAAGCACACTAGCTTTCGGAGGGTCGCGATTTTTAACACAGCTCTGAATGTTTGACAAGTGACTCGCTCAGGACTCAATCGCAGACAATAAGGCACGTCCTCATCACTGACCCTCCTAAAACGAAGCATTACCCCGCTCCAAACCTCCAAGCATCTCAGTATACTTCAGTACTGCTCCCCCCAACTGCAGTGAAAACAGCCACTGGCTGTGTCTTGACTCTTTGTTAATAGTTCAGTTCCCCAGTTGCAAAGTGCAACAGGACCAGAAACGAAGGATTTCATACTATTGGAGTGTGAGGTCAGAGGCAGTACAAAAGCGCCGTCAAACGGCCACTATCGTGTGCGTAAGCCCGCGCTTTCAGATGGCCAGAACTGAGGAAGTGCACTATTCCTGGAGATTCTGTCTGATACTTTAGTGTGAAAGGAGTCAGTCAAAATGAGAGGATCAGCACTGTGGTTATTACAGATCGATAATGAGGGCACTCCTGAAGGAGGACTGCAATTTCACTCATGAGGCAGTGTCTCGCCGTTAGAGTTGCAGCCTGGAGGAATGCCTCATCATCAGAATGTCAGCCTGTGGCAGTGTCTCACGATCAAAGATCGGTCTGAGACAACGCAGCACCGCCAGAGGGTCAGGGTGAGGTAGTGCCACACGGTCAGATGGTCAGCATGAGGCAGTGCCTCTTTGTCAGAGGGTGGTCTGAGAGTGCCTAATGTCAGATGAAGTGCCTCAGTGTCAAAGGGGCAGTGTAGCATTAAACGGGAACATTGGTGCAGTGTAGCACTGAATGGGAGACTTGGGCAGTGCAGCACGAAGTGGGAGAATGTGGGCGGTGTAGCTCTGAACGGGAGAATTGGGGAACTGTCACTCGAAATGGGAAAACACGGCGAGCACAAAACCAAAATGGAGAAATGGGGCAGAGAATGTTAAATAAGAGAACTGGACTGGGGCACCAGTAAATGTAAAAATTGTACAGGACAATATTGAGTGGAGAAACTCTTCCAGATATCAGGAAATGGGGGAAATGGTATTGTACAACACTGAACTGGAGAATTAGTGCAGGGCATCAGTTAATGACCGAAATGGTGCAAGACACTAATATCTTCGAGACTTGCAACAAATTGATGAACAGAGGCACCGAATCAGGAAATCGGATAAATGCTCAGGGTTAGTGATGGAGATTAACTAAAGGAAAAAACGGACCGTCTAGATTCAATTTTTAAAAGTTTAAAATCACACGACACCAGGTTATAGACCAACAGGTTTAATTGGAAGCACACTAGTTTTCAGAGCGACCCTCCTTCATCAGGTGATCAGATTACTTTACAGTGTGGAAACAGATCTTTCGACTGTGGGAGGAAACCGGAGCACTCGGAGGAAACCCACGCAGACAACGTCAAACTCCACACAGACAGTCGCCTGAGGCGGGAAGTGAACCCTGGTTTCTGGCGCTGCGAGGTAGCAGTGCTAACCACTGTGCCACCATGCCGCCAACGGAGGGCTCGATCGTAACACAGAATTTAAAGCAAATATTTGCATTGTGATGTAACTGAAATTATACATTGAAGAATTGATGGTCTGTTAAGCCTTTCATCTGTTGGAATACAGTGATAATTTCAATTCTTTCATGTGTAAATCACATAACCGTTTTGTTTAAAGTTGCATTCTCGGGTTAGCTGTTTACAATGGTGATAGCTAGAAAATATGCCAGACAATATGCTATCAACATATTGTCGAGCTATCACCATTGTTAACAGTGAACCCTAGAATGCAACTTTAAAAAATAGGGTTTTGTGATTTACACATGAAAGAAGTGAAACTATCACTGTATTCTCACAGATGAAAGGCTTAACAGACAGTCAATTCTTCAATGTCTAATTTCAGTTACATCACACTGTAAAGTTTTGCTATAAATTCTGTGTTACGATCGAGCCCTCCACAATCACCTGATGAAGGAGAGTCGCTCCGAAAGCTAGTGTGCTTCCAATTAAACCTGTTGGACTATAACCTGGTCTTGTGTGATTTTTAACTTTGTATACCCCAGTCCAACACTGGCATCTCCAAATCACAATTTTAATAAAGCTGTTATTGATGTATTATGATACAGTACTCTACAAATGGTAGAGTTGGTGTTTTTCACCACTGAAGGGGTAATTTGTGCAGGACTGGTAACTTGGAATTTGCTGCAGGAAACGCCAAAAATAGACATTCCTGGAAGGGGACCACTAAATGGGAGAATTGTTGCAGGGAAATTCCAAATGGAAGAGCCAGTTCACAGTGGTACTCAATTAGCGAAAAGGGGGCATGGTACCAGAGAATTGTAGTATTCTCGTAGGACACATCTAAATGGGAAATATGAGCTAGGACATCAGTATATGGGGGAATGAATGTCAGTCTGTCAGCAAGAGGAAAAATTGGTGGGTGTCAGTAAATGGGATAATTTCACGGTGCTATTCCATTAGAAAAATGTTATGAATTGCGAATTCATTACAGAATTGGTGCAGAACACGTCTATGTCGGAGAATAGTGGGAGGAAAACGGTGAAAAGAAGCAATGTTGCAAGCATCAATAAATTAGAGATTCGAGTCCGTCCACCACGAAATGAAAAAAACTTTTAGCAGGGCAGCCATACGTGGAAAAAGTGCATCAGGAAACAACTCAATGGTACAAATGATGTTGGACGTCAGTAATAGGAGAATTGGTGCCAGTGTCACTAAATTAGAGAATTGGTGCAGAAAGTGGGAGAAATGGTGCTGGATCATACTCAATGCAGCTGGACGTGCAGTCGCTGACTGAAAGAGGGTTTCTGCAGGATTCTAAAATGGGACAATGGTGCACGGAAGTGAAGCTGCAATTGGGAAAATTGTTGTACGAACCACAGGAATGGAAAAAAAAAACTGTGCAGTGGACGGTTTACAGCGAATTGGAGTATGGTACCACTAACTCAGCGAGTCACAGTACGGCACCCCTCGCGAGGAGAATTTCGTTGATTATCAATGCATATGAGAATTGTTTCGGGTAACATTGAATGGGGGAATTGGTGTGGGGTACTCACAACATAGAGCATGGGAACAGAGCATGTGTAATGGGAGAACACGGGCAGGGAATGAGTAGGTCAGAGGTATGTTATAAAGAGCAGGAAAGTGAAGATTCGATTCTGGCAACACTAAATGAATAGAATTTGACATGGCACGATTATGTGGAAGATGTATGGAAGGAAGCAACCAAATGGGAGACTTGGGACAAGACAATACTCAATGGGAGATTTTGTGCAGTTCATCATGAAAGTCAGGATTTGTGCAGGTTTGCAATTTGGAGAGTTTATGCAGAAAAAAAACAAAATTGGAGAACTCTGGCAGTGGACCACCACATGGGAGAATCATTGCAGAGAAATAGTTAAAGGAAGAAATAGAGCAGAGTGGAACTAAATCAGAAAATACGTGAAAGGCACCTTTAAATGCGAAAATGAGCGTAGGGCACCCTTAAGTGGGATATCTGGACGAAGGCAACAGGAAATTAGATTATTTGTATCGGGATATGAGGAAATGGGAGAATTATTATTCTGTGCAGAGACAAACAGGGGCATTTTTTACGCTCTGTGACCTTTCTCATATGGCTGACTCTGCACTGAGTTAAATTTACAGAAGCGTGTTTTAGCTTGTTTCATATTATTGAATTTCCTGCGAAATCGCACAGATCGTTCAAGTAATCTAAAGCTACGAAAATTAACGGGAACATCCATTGTGATTACACTCGAGTTTACCTCGTTTTATGGACGAAAAGCAGGGAACTAGATTTCTAGCTCGGGTGCTCGTTGTTGTGGTTCTGTTCGCCGAGCTAGAAGTTTTTGTTGCAAACGTTTCGTCCCCTGGCTAGGCGACATCATCAGTGCTTGGGAGCCTCCTGCGAAGCGCTTCTTTGATGAATCCTCCTCTGTCCCTGCCCATTCCGGTTGTCAGTTTCAGCTGTCCGCTGTAATGGTTGGTATATTGGGTCCAGGTCGATGTGTTTGTTGATGGAGTTGTGGATGAATGCCATGCCTCTAGGAATTCCCTGGCTGTTCTCTGTCTGGCTTGCCCTATGATAGTATTGTTGTCCCAGTCGAATTCATGTTGCTTGTTGTCTGCGTGTGTGGCTACTAAGGATAGCTGGTCGTGTCGTTTCGTGGCTAGTTGATGTTCATGTATGCGGATTGTTAGCTGTCTTCCTGTTTGTCCGATATAGTGTTTAGTGCAGTCCTTGCATGGTATTTTGTACACTACATTCGTCTTGCTCATGTTGGGTATCGGGTCCTTCGTTCTGGTGAGTTGTTGTCTGAGCGTGGCTGTTGGTTTGTGTGCCGTTATGAGTCCTAGGGGTCTCAGTAGTCTGGCAGTCAGTTCCGAGATGCTCCTGATGTATGGTAGTGTGGCTAGTCCTTTTGGTTGTGGTATGTCCTCGTTCCGTGGTCTTTCTCTTAGGCATCTGCAAATCCGTTGATTTGTTCGTATGTCTGGTTGTTGAATGTGAAGTGAGTTGTGAGGCATAAGTCCAGTAGTTTAAGTATGCCGTCTTTGTTGATAGGTTCACGGTGGGCGGCACGGTGGCACAGTGGTTAGCACTGCTGCCTCACAGCGCCTGAGACCCGGGTTCAATTCCCGCCTCAGGCGACTGACTGTGTGGAGTTTGCACGTTCTCCCCGTGTCTGCGTGGGTTTCCTCCGGGTGCTCCGGTTTCCTCCCACAGTCCAAAAGATGTGCAGGGTCAGGTGAATTGGCCATGCTAAATTGCCCGTAGTGTTAGGTAAGGGGTAAATGTAGGGGTATGGGTGGGTTTCGCTTCGGCGGGTCGGTGTGGACTTGTTGGGCCGAAGGGCCTGTTTCTACACTGTAATGTAATCTAATCTAATGAAGTTGCGCGGGTATCCGTTTTTGGCGAATACCTTGTATAGGTGTTCCTCTTCTTCTTTTTGCAGTCCTGGTGTACTGCAGTGTGTTGTGGCCCTTTTGAATAGTGTCCTGATGCAGCTTCGTTTGTGTGTGTTGGCGTGGTTACTTTCATAGTTTAGGACTTGGTCTCTGTGTGTGGCTTTCCTCTATACTCTTGTAGTGAATTCTCCGTCTGGTGTTCTCTGTACCATCACGTCAAGGAATGGGAGTTGGCTATCCTTTTCTTCTTCTCTCGCGAATCGGATTCCTGTGAGTGTGGCGTTGATGATCCGGTGTGTTTTTTCTATTTCCGTGTTTTTAATGATTACAAACGTGTCATCGACATATCTGACCAAGAGTTTGGGTTGAATTTGTGGTAGGACTGTTTGTTCTAACCTTTGCATAACTGCCTCTGCTATGAGTCCCGAGATTGGTGATCCCATGGGTGTTCCGTTGATTTGTTCGTATGTCTGATTGTTGAATGTGAAGTGAGTTGTGAGGCACAAGTCCAGTAGTTTAAGTATGCCGTCTTTGTTGATAGGTTCAGCGTCCTGTTTTCTGTTCTGTATGTCCAGTAGGTTGGCTATTGTTTCTCTGGCTAGGGTTTCTCTGCCAGACTACTGTGACCCCTAGGACTCATAACGGCACACAAACCAACAGCCACGCTCAGACAACAACTCACCAGAACGAAGGCCCGATACCAACATGAGCAAGACGAATGTAGTGTACAAAATACCATGCAAGGACTGCACTAAACACTATATAGGACAAACAGCAAGACAGCTAACAATCCGCATACATGAACATCAACTAGCCACGAAACGACACGACCAGCTATCCTTAGTAGCCACACACGCAGACAACAAGCAACATGAATTCGACTGGGACAACACTACTATCATAGGGCAAGTCAGACAGAGAACAGCCAGGGAATTCCTAGAGGCATGGCATTCATCCATAAACTCCATCAACAAACACATCGACCTGGACCCAATATACCAACCACTACAGCGGACAGCTGAAACTGACAACCGGAAGCGGCAGGGACAGACCACTATAAACACCGGAGGAATCATCAAAGAAGCGCTTCGCAGGAGGCTCCCAAGCACTGATGATGTCGCCTAGCCAGGGGACGAAACGTCTGCAACAAAAACTCCCAGCTCGGCGAAAAGAACCACAACAGGGAACTAGAGTTGAAATGTAGTATTTCCTTTGCGGCTGTTGCTTCAAAAAGTGGCGGCCTTTGATGTGAAACAGTGACGTTGATTATCTTTGCTGGCTATTCAACTTGTGAACATGAACGTTGTTGTTCATATTCGTGTTAATAACACTGCTTTGCAACCTGGATACATGCCGTAATGTCCTGGCCAGTGGCGCAATGTGTAATGCAACTGTCTACGGGTCAGGAGTTTGTAGGTTGGAATCCTGTTTGGCTCGACAGCAAGGCCTTTCGGCTTTACCAAACTGATGACGAGTTGCTGTGAGGCTAAGATGTAGATTTAATTCCTGATATACAAGTGCAGGAATCCCTTCCATAAATTCCCTGAGTATACCATGGTCACCACAGAAGTGGAAGCTGAAATAGTTTGTTCTTACTACTTTATATTTACCAAACCCAGCTGCTCAACTGCTGCAGCTCCAGGGAATGGCAAGGAAACCAAACAAATACCCAATCTCAAGTTTCAAAATCCTCAGAAACTCCTTTGGAAACGGAACTGGTGGAGAACAAAGGCTGACATGACCGACAGAGAAGGGACTATCCAGTCATTTTCCCCTTATGTCAGAATCCGACACATTGACACTCATGTTCTCGGGGTGATTAATTGAACCGAGGCTTCGAAAGGAATCCTGCCTCAGCTGCTATCACCACTTTGTGACGTGGTCAGTTTCATTGGCAAAGAAAATACATTTGTCCACATGAAGCTTCCTTTCACCCTCTGTCTGCCAAGATATTGAATTTGATTACGGCCGATCTGATAAATTCCACATCGTCTCTCCTGTTGTTCCTCCATTACTCGAAGGAAACTCAAGCCGAATCACTACATCATATATCTCCTTTAATGTTCGGACTTTTAGATTACTTTAATGACCTGAACAAGCTTGCAGGAAATTGAATAGTCTGAAAAAAAAAGATTTTAAAAACCCTTCCAGAAAGGACCCACTGTTGAGTCAGACATACAAGAAATGTCAGTGAGCGACATCGTTAAATCATTTTTCTCCCTGTACACGTGCTCAATCTTTGCGAAATGTTTATTTACAATTGAGACAATTCCCTGGGGCAAATCCTCTGTCAACCCACAATCATGTGTGCTGCGATGACCTATTTCAATTCTGATTAAAATCGTTCAGTATCTTACCCCACCCAACCCAGTGCTCCCTGCGCCATGTCAATTCAAGCATGTTCAGGTGATATTAGACCTGCCAGCCCGATGTCCCAATGCTCCCTTATCCAAGTGAACAGTAGTTGCTCCAGCTGAGGTTGGAGCTTCCAGCCTCAGCGTTTTATCGGCCCTATACTTTCATAGAAGAACTGCGTTCACATGGATTTCATCACCGGACAACAGAGTAGAAACAAGCATTCACTCCACTCCCCATTTCCGATTAGATCATCGCCTCTGCACCACTCAGTTTCTCTGATTCCAAACCTGGGAACCGGTGTGATGTGAGTGTGAACAATATTTACTTCCTTGTCTCGTGGAACTGATAAAATAACGATGTGAAACTTCGGTGTTACTGAAAACTACATTTCGACAATACCGTGAATTATCGCCTGGAGATTTCATCTTTTGTAGGAACCTATCGGATTCAGTCTTCAACATCCTCAATGATCGAATATCGACAGTCTCTGGGGATATCGAAGAAAAGGTTTCAACTCAATCTCAGTATCCACACCTCAGTACAGTATGTGAAATGATTTCCTGTTGTTCATGCGGTGCTGTTCCTCACCTACCTCTGCCATTGCGTTTTTTGCTTTTTGTGTCGTGTTTTTTTTTTCACATGGTCAATAGTGGTTCGTACTCTGCGTTGTGACTGCAGCAAACTCCGCTCATTTCCGAGTAATGGCATGGCACATTTGTTCCATGTTATGCGACGTAACCTGTATGAAACACACACCGAAATGAATCAATCCATTTTTAACTTCAGTCTGCTCTCTGACGTCATTGCGATTCATATATCAGGATTCCAATTCACCCAATATTGGAGACTTCTCTCTCTTTCACAAACACTATCCCCCCTTTCTGTCAGTCCTACCATGTCACTGATGCATTCCACCGTCTAACACTCACTTTCACGTTGACACCATTAAGTCACTGTTGCTCGGTGAACGTGCCCCAATATCACCATCAGGACCGACAAACCACATAATGCACTCAGATAAGGTGGTTGCATGATCAATCCTCACGTATAGTGATTTATTTGAATGGACCAGAGAGTATTAGAGCATCAGGTTCACGAAAAAGGCTCTGAACCGAATCGAAGTGAAGAGACTTTATTGTAAAAGACGAATTTTGGTGGTTTGTGCACATTTGTTTCATATCATCATTCAGTTGTCGCGAGGATATTGATTACAATTCTGCAATTCACACGATAGAAGCGATATGACAGCTATCAAAACAGTGCAGAAGTGATTTGTCAAGATATTGTCTGGATTGAAGAAGCGCAGCTATTGAAGTGTTTCGACAGACTGGGATTATTTTCCTGAAAGCAGGGGAGATTGACAGGAGACATAATTGACATGCAGAAAATAATGAGGGGTATGGATTGGGCACATTGAGCGAAACGTTTCCCTATGATAGAGTTGTCAATCACCAGTGAACCGGAGATTTAAGGTAAAATGCAAGAACGTTTGAGTAGATGTATATAAAACTTAATCAGACAGCGAGTGTTTGGAATCTGGAACTCACTGTCTCCAAGCGTCAGAGCGGCAGAAACCCTAATAACCTTCTGAGGTGTTCACTTGTGAATTTATAATGCTGACGGCACACAAGGCCAAAGGATGGAAAATGGGATGAGGAGAGTCAACCAGTTATTTTTAACAAGGTTACGAACAAGGAGCTGGGAGCTTGGCTAGCTCTGACCTCCTCCGTAGTGTGATATTTACTATCCTCACCTGTCACGTGGGTGTCCAGAGTACATTTCCTTGCTGCCACGGCCCGGACTGTTTTGGGATTTCAAGGTTTGTGTAAAGATTTGTAATTCTAGTGCAGGGTGCAGTGGTGTTTAAATTTGGCGGTTTTGGGAAGTTGGTTTGCAGCCGTTTCCACCCCTTTCTCGGCGACATCTTCAGGGGTGCTGAGACTCCTGTGAAGCGTGACTGTCCTGTGGCATTTGGAATTGATTTGAGTTCGTTTGCACTGCTTTCGTTTGTTGGTTCTGTTATTTCGTTGCAGGTCCCAGTATTTTGGGTTTAGTTCAATGTGCTTGTTGATGGAGTTCATGGATGAGTGTTGTCCTTCTAGAAATTCTCTGGCCGCCCTCTATTTGGCTTCTCCTATTATTTATGTGCTGACCCAGTCCAACTTGTTTGTCCCGTCGACTGTGTGTATTGCGACGAGGGGCAGCTAGCCTTTGTTTTCACTGGCTACTCCAGAAATGCTTTGCCAGCAATAGATATTCCCGCAGAATCCTTACAGAGAAACAACGTTCGGAGGACATGCTATGACCCCATATCCTAAGCACTCTACTTTATATATGAAGAGAATATCTCAGAACTGACAGCCACACTCCTCTCACCATTCGGATTTATGAGAGAACATAAATCGAAAGCCAGGTTCAGCCAACAACTCACCAGAACAAATGACCAATACCCAGCATGTGCTGGACACATGTGGACAAACAATACTCCACGCAAGGACTGCATAAAACATTGTAAAGGACCAAGAGGAAGGCAAATCGAGACCCACATTCATGAAGAACAACTAACCCCAAACACCACCGCGAGGTGTCCCCAGTAGGTGTTCTTAGGGCACTCAGACTCTCTGATTCCGTCGCTGGGAACTCGCATTATACGGCAGTCTGTCGCAGTGGAGACTTTGTTGCTGGAAAAAGACAGCATGTAAGGCAGCATCCAAGAAGCAGGAGAATCGACGTTTTGGGTATGAATACTTAATCAGGCTTATGCCCAAACGTCGACTTTCCTGCTCTTCGGATGCTGCTTGACCAGCTATTCTTTCCAGTACCACACTCTCGACTCTGATCTCCAGCACATGTCGTCCTCACTTTCACTTCCGTCTGCAGCAGTGGTTAGTTCTTTCTTTGAGGGAACTGTTGATGTCACCAGTGTAACATTTGATTGCAGATTGAGAAACACAACCAGGTCCCTCGCAGAAAAGAGCATTTCTGTTGTGTTTCTGGTGCTATGCCTAGCACGGCCTCTGGCAGTGTACTTATATGGATTTTCCTAGCGTTTCGATATGTGCTTCTGTGATCGTACATTTGTCAGTACTCTGAGATGTGGCTGCAGTCATCTGCGTTTGTAACCCAGTATCGATTGCTGCTGTTTTGCATTGCTCTTCATGTGTACATTAGTAACACAGTGATGGATCAATTGATATTGTAAACAGCCAGACAGTTGTGGGAAACGTCGAAGTTTTACTGACATTTGTACAATATTTAGACGTTACCTAGATGCAGGAGTTAAGATCATTGAATTCTTTCATGGAGTGACGAGAAACAGTGAGGGAAATAAGTCACCAGAGCCTGTAGTTTACAAGTCCACTCACAGGAACTACAATGCGAAATAAAACGTCCAAACATTGAAGAAGACAGACAAAGGATGGTAGTAGTAATCATGGATCTCCTGACTTCCACTCCCCAGCTCCCACAATTCCAACTCCCGACTCCATTGTAAACAAATTTTACAGAACCATACACATCAACGTTGGCCAATAGAACGGCACAAGTCTTTTCTTGTCTTCGTTTTATAGTTTCGATTTATAGTTTTTTTTCGGGAAAATATCATTCATTGCAACCTTTCGCAAACGAGGTCATACGGTTTTGTCCAAAAACAAATTACACAAAACTTTGTTTGTGTCAGGCCCAAGAACTCCTAGATTCCTCTGTGCTTCAAGATTTTTTTCTATTTTCCCTCTATTTTAATAGTGCTCTGCCTTTTGACTCTTCCAACCTGACTCTCCCAACATGAAACTTCATCTGCAAAGTGTTTCCCCCACTCACTCAAACTATTTATACTCCTTTGCAGATTCCCACGTCCTCACCACAACATGCTCTCCCATTATTGTCTATCGTCAGCAAACTTGGACACATTTCACAATGCCAATTGCTCCATGCTATTAACAGAGTGATAAGTAATTGAAGCTGTAAATATACCCAATATTGACAGACCTCTCTGTTGAAAGTAAGTACACGTATTTGCTCCCCTGAGAATGTGACAACAGCCTCCTCATCTGTGTCTTAATTGGGTATAAACACTTCTCCTTTTTTAGGACCTCCAGTCCTATACTATCCCGGATAGCAATCAGAGCAGAACAAACGCTAAATGTAAGGCATAATCTCATTTGCGTCTCCAGTGTCAGTTCTAAGTATTTGTAGCAGTTTCTTTTTAACTTCTGGTTGAACAAACTGCCCGGATTGGCACATTAGATTTGAAAACGACACATCTGCTTCAAATTTTCTTCAGTGGCTGGGAAACAGATAGTGATATAAAGGCGCTTTAAAATACTATGACATCTTCATTTCTCGATCCATTACATTTTTAATCATCTCTCTGGTCATAAAAATGCATCTTCTCAAGCACTCTATCTCTCATCAATATTTGTCGTTCAATCCAATTTCCTATCAGCCTCCTCCATTCTAATCACTTACAGCGGGACCCCAAATTTTGGAGTCATTGCGCAGACAGAACAAACCGAATACTGTACTCACGTTTTCTCTTGGAAGCACCAATTAAAATATTAAGCAGCTTCTCAGGGTAATAGTTGTGGCTGAGTGGGTAAGGCGATGTAGTAGATATATATTAGTGGTTCCCCGCGCAGGTTTCAATCACAACTGCGATCACAACTGTTGATTTTAAATGACTTTCCGGTGGATGCGTAATCCCTCAAACTACAGGAAACACGTCTCAATAAACCTACGTTTTGTCTGATCTGCTTATTTGTTGACATGCAGGAAACTTGGGTTGTGAACCGGAAACGGACCTGACTCAAAACGTTTGCTCTGTTCCTCCAAACACAGATAATACCAGATCTGTGTAGTTTATTTAGAATTCGCAAAGTTTATTCGACACAAATGCTGTTTTCAATTAAATGTCCTCAATCCCAGTCTTCTGGGGAGTTGAACTGGTCAGAGGCAAATGTTCCTCCTGATCATCAACTCTCCCATCCCCATTGATCCCTCCAACATCGTTTTAAACTTCCCCAGGATATTTCCCATTAACTTTATTTGCTTCAAAGAGACCATTCGCAGAGACGGCAATTTCTCAACAATAGACGATTTCTTCATCTCTTGACCTGGTGTAAAGCAGGGGATTGTGAAAAAGATGCTGGGAAAATGTTGCGAAGAGGGATATGGAAAAATCATCAAGAGGCAAACAGAAATTCCATTCTCCAGCTTTGTGAATCTTTAGACATTACCTGGGTAGCGGATTCAGAGGAGAATGAAGGGTGAACTGTCCGACTGAGCAGAGACAGTCCCGATCCCTTCCCATGCTTTAAGAGGCCGATACATTGACACTGATATTTTCTGGATAAGAACTAATCTGAAACATTGAATGGACTCCCGTGTTTGCACGTCAGAAATTCAAAAGTCATCTCAGCTCCGGGACAATGAGAAAATATGGGAACAGAAAAGGCACTGAAATTTTCGAAGGAAGACGGTCCCAGTTGTAGGTTTCCAGTGACATGGAGGTGCCTTCAGAGTGTGGGATCAGACTGTTCTCTAGTTTCCAAACTTAATGTTCCAGCCTTTAGAATGGAAAAGCAAAACCGATATTTGGCAATTGTTATTCTGCGAAGGCCATGCAAAACTTGGATCCACTAACCACCTGCTTTATGAGATGCTACAAGAAGCTTATTCCCCAGTCTCTGTGGTGCCATGGGTTAGTGCGTTCGGCAGTTAATCGAGAGGGTGTTCGGTTGCACCCACTCATGGATGGAATGTTCGCTGTACTTACTCCATCTGTTTCCTTTGCTGCATAGTTTTGTGCTTTTAATGTGGTCAGGGATATGATCCCCAAACGGACACCTTACCCAGTGAGGAAGCATAAAAGAGTTTCTGTATTGTTTTTGTGGATACCAAGGGTCTGTGGATTCCCTGAATCAGATACAAAAGCAGAAACTGCTGCAGAAACTCAGCCGTTTTGCAGTAACTGTGGGAGAAAACAGAGGTCTAACAAACCTCTGAAGAAGTTCTGAATCGTTGTCTCAGTTTCTAATTCCGCAGATGCTGCCAGACGTGTTTGGTTTCTCTGATATATCTGCTTTTGATTTTAACTTAATATTCATTCCAACTATCGGGATGGATCACACAGACAATAGCTTCCCCGACATTTAACACTGTCGAAGCTGTCTTGATTGAATTGAAACAAACCTAACAATGGTTCACTGTCCCTCAGCTCCACAGGGAGAGAGAACTGGCAGACCCGTTCAGTCGTGTGCTTCTGCAGTTGCTGCCAAGTGGGTAAGGTGATGAGTTTTAATACAATACGGTTTTCTCGTGCAGTTTCACATCTTGCTGACTGTAATTGACAGCCACGACTAAACTGGAAAAGAGTGTGTTCTTTGCTTTCATGTTTGAGATTCGAAACACTAAATCGGTAAAAACGCACATAACCCATATTAGGAATGTTGGGAATCTGGAACCATCGCTTTTCAAGGATGAGCATGCAGAATCTTTCAGAAGAAGTGAGACCCATTTAGTTGTACACTTCCATTACTGACTTCATTTGCACCTCTGCGCCAAGTGCTGCAAAACGAGATAAGAACAGTGAGGGGATTACGTGGAACTGGAGCTGTCCTGATGCGTCAAAGCATATTTTCTGTGCTAGTGATCACCATGACCATTTGTGGGGACCTCAGTTTGTGAGGAAACAGGAAATTGTTTGCAAAATGTCCCGGAGCATTGAAGGGTTTGAACAACTCTCTCCTGATCTGTCTGTCAGTCACGGCATCCATTGGGAAATTTCCATTGGTAATAACTGATATGGTGCATATTCCTGGAATCAGTCCACAGGATAATCAAGAAGATAACATCGTTGTGTCACATTTTCCAGCAGTGTGCAAGCCCTTGTGTCTTACGTTTCCTGGGTCTGCTTTCGAGATAATGATTGCCCGCATTATCTGTCTCTGTTTGTATCAAGCAGCTCATTAAACACGGAGTTGGATGTTCAGAGGAAGTTGGAAGTGTGGCAGGGACAAAAACAGGAAGAGACGAGACTAGAAAGTGCTTCGAATTTGCGTGTGTCGGTTGTTTTTAGTGGTAAATGTCTGCTGACATTTCCCAGGAGTCGCAGGGACTGTTTGGGTGGAATTTGGAAATTTAAAGTTACACACGAGCAGTGCTTTGGACTATTTAACTCAGTTTCCACTTCATACCCCAGTTCACAGCAACGGTTCACATTTTCTGTGGAATTGGCTAGTGTTGCACGTGAAGCTTTCTTTTCTAGAGAAACTTGCTGACTTGAAACACATAACGCTGAGGCTTCAGTCTCTGTCGGGAATGTGCTGGTGTGTCTGCCTGTGCGAGTGAACAGGAGAATAAGTTCTTCAACGGGGTGACAATGCAGTATGACCATGTCAATTTTCAGTCCCATTGTTGTGTCATTTGAGATCACAGAAAGAATATCATTGACATTTGCCCTGGAAACATCAAAACACGTCCGCTTATGGGCCAAATGCTACAAACAGGGACGAGAATTTATGGAGTCTGGTGACTTGCGCTGCACGGTGGACGAATGATCCTTATCTCCCAAGCTTTTAAATTTCGAAGACAGAGAGAAACTGATCTGACGAGAAACCCTTTTTTAAAAATCTGACATGACCTTTTGTACTGTCCACTTTAGTACCAACCCTGATGTCATCTGAAAACTCACTGATCATGTTTTCTGTATTTTCATCTAAATCATTTTTATGAATGTAAAACGGAAGTGGGCTCAGCATTTATCCCTGTGGAACGCAGCTGGTCAAAGTCTTCCAGAGTGAGAACGATCCTCCACCATCGTTCCCATCTAACGACCATTAAATTAATTTTATATCTTATCTGAAAGCTCACCTTGAATTCGCTGTGATCTAACTTTAAAAATTAATCTACCATGTGGAACCTTTTAAAAGGATTTATTGAGGTTGTTACGTCCTCAAAACAACCAACCATATTTGTGAGACACAAATTACATCGCACAAAACCATACGGATTATCCCTATTCATTACTCATCTCTCAAAATGCTTATAAATCCTATCATTCAGAATTGCTACCAACAACTTTGCCACGAGCTTACCCAGCCTCACAGGTCTATGGTTTTCAGTTTTCTCCATTCATCCCTTCCTCAACAAAACCGCCCCCAAATTATTCGGCACATCACTTGCAGTAATCGATGATGCAAATAATTTCTAACAAGGACCCAACAGTTTAGTTTCCTGATTTCCCACAAAGCCCTGGGTGCACGAGATCAGGTCCCAGAGAAATATCCAACTTTATATTTTTCAAGTACTCCAGAACTTCCTCTTTTCAATGTGAACTACTTTTAAAACATCAATGTTTGTAGCCGCCATTTTGCTCTCCTTGGTATAAACTAATGCGAAATGAACTTTTAATATCTCTCCCATCTGCTGACGTCCAAGACAAATGTGAGATCTTACATCTTTCAGGGATCCTATTTGGTCTCCAGCTCTGAATGTAATTATAAAATCTCTTTCGATTATCCTGAACTTTATGCGCTAAAGCGATCTAATAGCTCACATTGTCTTCATGATTTCCTTTGAAGAACGCTACTCCACGCCTTATATTGTCCAAGAGATTGACTTGAGACCGCATGTTTACATGGATACTGTGATTTTTTTAAAAAAAAGTAAGTTCTGAGGCGACAAGTCCTTCATCCCTGAGATCAACGTTATTCTAATAGAATCCCGACAATGTGGGAACAGGCAATTCAGTCCAAGAAGAAGACATGAACCATGCGAAGATCATTTTACTCAAACTCACACCTCTACCCGATTCCTGAAACTCTGCATTTCCCATGGCCAAATGACGTCATACCGTTCCTATGTTGAGGAAACCCAGGCAGACATGGAAAGAATGTGCAAGTGCAGACAGTCGCATGAAGATGAAATTGAACCAATCTCGCTGAGGCTGGAAGACAGCAGTGCTCACCACTGAGTCAACCACTGTAAACCTCCTATCCACCACTCATAATATATCTTCCCTTAACATGGGTCCAGAAGCTTCTCCCGATTAGCCAAATACATCTGACGAGAGCCTCTTATCGTGTCTGTTGCAAACCTCTGTGGTTGGTTTTTAACTCGCGTGAATGCATGTGTTTACCCGCCTAACAGCAAACAGAACCTGCATGTTAAACATAAGAGAAACCTCAACTAGATCTCTCAAGTGCCTTTAAACTATAGATCTCTGAAGCCTTTCCCCGTCACAAAATGTTCGAGGCCTCTAATCATTCCATCACTTTACGACCTCACTCTTTTTCACACAGTGTTGTATCTGCAACATTTTTAATCCAAGCACTCAGCTCGTCCACGTTATTCTGCAGCCTGTCCGCCTCCTCAATACGATCTGTATTTTCACCTGTCATTGTGTATTCTGCAAATGGACCAACAATTCTGGAAAAAGTCCCCTTCACCCAACTGTCTGCCTTCCGCCTGTGAACCAAAACTCAAGCCATGCCAGTACTTTGTCCCTAATGCCAGAGACTCTTATTTCACAGCTTCCGATACTGCACCTTGACAAATGCCTGCTGGAAATTCAAGCTGATCACATTCACAGAATAGACGTTTTCTCACTTGCTCATTATCGCCTCATAAAATTCTAATACATTTATCCTTGAGAAGCTATTCTGATGCTTCAAGTACTACCTAAGCCCATCCTTACATTGACCTCTCAGGCGTTATTACATCCAAAATTGATGTGTTTGACATTTATCTATAATACTAAAACTTTGCTTTCAGTCCTGAATGTCATGAACAACACAATCCATTCGCAGTTGAGATATGTGAACTTGTGCTGTCTCAGCAGGCTCGATGAGAGAGTGAATTCCTTCCCTCAGTGGATCTCTCTGCTCTCTCAGCAGGGTCGATGAGTGAGCTAACGGCTTTTCTGAAATGAAGCAGGTAAATATGTTCTGCCCCGTGCAAACTCGCTGGTGTACTGAGAGTTGAGATAATCGCCTGAACGTAGTCCCACAATGAAAACCGTTGAAATGTCTCTCATCTTGTGAAAATATCGATGGACGTTCAGTCCTGAAGAGACTGGGAGCACATTGCACACATTAGATATTTGATAGGTCTCTCCTCAATTTGAAGACGTTCATGATAAAACGATCCCAAGGATCTTTTATAGTGATTTCCACAGTCAGAGCATTTAAAAGGTCTCTTCTTTGTGAACGCGTTGATGTCACGTCAGCCCCAGGAACATTTACAGCACTTCCCACTCTGGGCGTTGAAAAGACCTGTTAATAATGTTGACGGGACTTCACGTCGCTCGGACATTTGCAGCACGTTCTGCAGTTGTGGAGTTGAAGATGTCTGTCCTCCGGGTGAGCACGTGGATCGGACGTCCGGTCCCCAGAAGTTTTAAAGGACATTCATTCGTGTGAGCACATTTCCCATGCATTAACTCCACAGAGGTATGATAATATTTTCCAAAGTCTGGACAGATAAAGGGTTTGTCAGTAGTATGAGCATTGTGTTGGATAATTCAATCAACGGACGTTTTAAAGCATTTTACGCAATCCAGACATTGAGATGATTTCTCCTCATTGTGATCGAGCAGGGGTCGCAGCAGGTCAGAGAATGAGTGTATGCCTTCACACAGAGAGAGCTTGTACCTGATAATTGCTTTCATGGGGTTCAAGCTCAGATGGAGAAATGAATCCTCACATGTCTATAGTCTCACCTAAATATGACTGCAGTTGTAGTTTGTGAGCTCTGATGATAGCAGAAGCCTTATCCACACACACAACAAGTGAACGATTCTCTCCCACTGTAACCGGAGCCTTTTCCTTCCATGTTCTATCTCTGATCAAGCTCTATTTGGATTAAAATGCGCGATTTGATCAGATCATGGTGGAGTAACAGTTTTTTCTTTAAACCTTCCACTTCTAATATGCTCCGAAATTGATGTTGTATATTTTTAAAAATCAAAAGAATTAGAAAGAGTCTCTCACACACTCTAGGTTGTGCATGAAGATAGGGATTGAAGTTAAGGGGTTTAGACATCAACAATTTGAGTGGAAATCTGCCAGAATCTTTCATAAACACACCCTCCACGACTGAGAAGGAGCAGGTCAACAGGTGGTTGTGAACACCATCAACTCCCTGTTCACTCGAGCTCAAACACTGTCCGGAGTTGTCTGACATCCTGTCCGTTGGAGCAGACATTTCCTTCAATTGAATCATGGAATGTGAGGCCTCTGTCTTCAATCCTCATCACAAATCCACTGCCTCGCCACTGAGTAGAGAGTGTGGTCTTGGTAAAGCACAGCAGGACAGCCAGCATCCGAGGAGCAGTGGAATCGACGTTTTAAGCAAGAGCCCATCATTTGAAATGATCCAAGGCGGTAGAGAGACAAATAGGAAGAGGCATGGTAGCTAAGAGTGTGATAGGTTGGTTGAAGTGGTGGCAATGGTGTAATGGTGATAGGTCGGAGAGCAGGGTGGAGCGGATCGGCGAGAAGGAAGCAGGACTGATAGGAGAGATCATGAGATTGGTGCCAACTTGGAACTTAAGTACTGGGATGAGATGGGAGGAGGGAAATGAGAAATATATTGAAGTCCACATTGGTGCCGTGTAGTTGGAGGGTCCCTATGTGAAAGATGAGGCCTTCTTCCTCCTGGCGTCGGGTGGTAAAGGTGGAGCGATGGTGGATGCCCAGGACCTGCATGTACTTGTCTGAGTGGGAGTGAGAGTTGAAGTGTTCGTCCACAGGGCAGATATGTCATTTGGTGTGGGTGCCCCGGAGATGTTGCTCTGCAATTCGGCACTCTATCTCCCAAATGTAGGGGAGACTGCATTGGGAGCAATGGATTGAGTAGATGTCATGTGTGGAAATGCAGGAAAAATTCTGATGGATGTGGAAGAATCCTTTTAGTCTTTGGACGGAGTTGAAGGCGGAGGTGTGGGTGGAACTTGCAATTCCTGTGATGGAATGGGAAGGTGCCTCGAGGGGAGGGTGGTTTGGTGGGTGACGTGGACCTGACAAGGGAGTCACGGAGGGAATGATCTTCACAGAAAGGGGCTAGAGGCGGGGAAGGAAATACATCTCTGCTGATTGCGTCCATTTGAAAATTGGGAAATGGCGGAGGATGATATGATGTCAACGGAGTTTCGTGGGGTGGAAGTTGATGACCAGGAGATTCTGCCTTTTTCATAGATGGAGGGGTGGGTCTTGAGTACGAAGTTGCTGGAAGTGGATGAGATGAGTGCAGAATCGGCCACATTGGTGGAGATATTGCCACACCACTGACTCAATCTTCTCCTTGATAATTGTCAGAGTCTGAACCAGTTACGTCATGACGATGGAGACATACATCACCTCATTAACATCGTGCGGCTCTTCGACATCTCTGCTCATCTGCAGCTGAAACTCTTTTCCATCCCTTTCGACTAAACTATCGTAATGCACTTCCATCCGTGTGTCACATTCCCTCTCTACTCTGGTCAAACTTCCTCTGCCTCTATTCATGTGTGTACTTGATGTTTGTTCAGTGTTCTGTTGTAACTTATTTGAATGAGGATTTTACCACCGCCCATTTTACCAAACATGCGCTGCTGCCTTCGTAATTTTATCATTCCACACGGGCTCTCACATGGTGGAAGGGAAGAGGTTGTCGGTTGTTCACCCAATGTTGCAATCCTGAGGTTTTTGAACAACTCTGCTGAGGTTTTGAAACAAAGACTCATTGTTCTACAATTACCAGAGATTACTCTACTCCTCATGTTGTAGAAGGGGATAATATTTGCTAAATTTGAGTCTTCTCGCGCTAATCACATAGACACAGACGACACAAAGTTCATAGTTAAAAGTACAGCACTCTCCACCCACGATTCCCAGAGAATCCTAGGATACATCCCATCAAGCCCAAGGGACAGGTCTATTTTTACATTTTCAAGAATTGCCCAAATAAATTACCTACAACCATCAATTTCGTATATTCCAATAGGTTGCATCTCAATATTCTCCATGACATCATTCTCTATTTTCATTTGTGACACTGATGAAAAGTATTCATTCAGTGCCTTACCTATCCTCAGCCTGAACGGACAACTTCCCACTACGATTCCTGACAGGTTCTAATCGTATCCCAGTCATTCATTTGTTCCTGAATTGCCAACAAACTCTTCAGGGTTTTCCTCCATCCTGCCAGCCAAAGAGTTCTCGTGTCCCCTCTTATAATGACTTAGCTCTCTCTTTAAGTCCTTCCTGGCTCATTTCTAATTCTCAAGCAACCGATCTGAGCCTGAAAATCTCATCTTTACATCATCCTCCTTCTCCCTCTTGACAAGAGATTCAACATTTTGCGTAAACACAGCTCCCTGACACGACCACATATTCCCTGCATGACGCATACATACCTATCAAGGGCACGCAGTAGCTCCAGTACCAAATCCAATGTGGCTTTGCTTTTTGTTGGCCTGTCTATATGCTGGGACATGAAACCCTACTGCACACATTGGACAAAAATTCACCGATCAGATTTACTCAAACTATAAATTTTCCAATCAATATTTGGACAGTTAAAGTTCCCCAGAACAACTACCCCATTATTTTCGCTCCTATCCAAAATCATTTTTGCAATGTTTTACTCTATATCTCTGGAACGTTTAAGTGGGTTATTGAAAATTCCATTCGCAGGGATCTCTCCTTTACTGAGTCTGATATCAGACCATTCCCGCTCAGTAGACTCTGCAGAGTGCTCATCAAATATCCTTTCTGCTACCGTAATACTGTCCTTGGCTTATCATGCCACACCTCGCCCTCTTTCACCACCTTGTTTGCTCTTACTGAAAAATCGGGGCTGCGGCACCAGGAACACCCAGTCCTTTCACTGCTCTATTCATGTCTCTGAAATGGCCACAACTTCGAAATCCCAGTTAACAACCCATGCTATAAGTTATCCTACATTATTCCAGATGCTCCTGGCGTTGAAGTAAACACCCTTCAAACCATCTTCATCCTTGCCAGTACACTCTTGCAAACCTGAAAACATAATTATGTCCTCAGAACTCAAAACCTCGTGTACAATTAAGCTAAAATTCAGGTTCCCATTCGGCTGCTGAATTCGTTTCCTAAAGAGCATTAGCAAATTATCCCCGCCCCCACCCCGCAGGATATTGGTTCTCCTGTGGTTCAGGTGAAAACCATCCTATTTGTAGAGGTACCACCTACTCCAGAAACAGATAACATTGTCTAGGTATCCGAATCCGTCTCCCTGCACCATCCCAGTATCCACATTTTCAAAAGCTCTGTCTGTATTCTTCATCTCTGTAGGATGTGTCAGAGGTAACAAATCAGAGAGACCAACTGTTAGATCTGGATCTAAGATGTCACTCTAGCTCCCTGAATTTCTGCCTTACATCCACATGCCTTTTCTTATCTATGTTGTTGGTGCATATGTGGACCATGACTTGGGACTGTTCCTCCTCCCTCTTAAGAATAGCAAAAACATGGTGCGAGACATCACAAACTGTGTGAGCTGGGAGGCAACACACCAAACGTATGTGTGTCCCATACCCACTGAATCTGCAATCTGTTCCCCTCACTATGAAGTCTCCAAAAATAATGGTATCCTCCTCTGTGTCCTACCGTTCTGAGCAAAAGTGACAATCTCTGTGCGAGAGACCTGTACCCCATGTTTAACCTCTGTTAAGTCACGCCCCCTCAAAAATATCAATAACGGTATGCTTGTAACAGAGGAGTACGGCCGCAGGAGATGCATGCACTGTCTGTCAGTTCCCTTTTCGTTTCCCGACTTAAACCCATTGACCTTTTTCTTGTACGTGAGGTGTTACGGACTGCATATAACTCACCTCAATTACCTCCTCAGTCTCCCGAATGATCCAACGTCTAGCATCACATTCCAAGGAACGAGGTCTGGGTGCAGTTCCCGCAGATGCAGATATCTGGGACACTATTGGTGACTCTTACTTACCGCATTCTACAGGAAGAACATTCAATTGCCTGACCATCGATTCCCAACCATCTCAATTCATATATATATATATATATATATATACACACACACATATTTACACACACACACATACATAAATATAAATGGGTGCTTGCATGTATGCATGTATGTGCGTGCATATGTACTTAAACGTTGCAAAACTACGTTGAATAAAACAGTTTTTACTCTAAAAATCTTACTTCTGATTTTGTGGAGTCTTCTGTTCTTGGGAAATGTCTCAGTTACTTACGAACAGTCAGAAAAACTCCCCAGGAGAATATCCATCTCTCAACAGAGATACCGAGATGACGTTTGAGATGGATTCTCTTTCTCATAACGCTGATCCTGCACTGTTTTATACTGTGGAGAAACTGAGGACTGGAGATGTTGGAGACCAGAGTTGAAAAGTATGATGCTGGAAAAACACAGCAGGCCAGGCAGCATCCGAGGAGCAGGATGATCGACGTTTCGGGCATTAGCCCTTCCCTTCTTCCAGCACCACACCTGTCAACTGTGTTATACTGTGGAAAGGACGTTGTGCATTTTGTATATTGTTGCACTTGCTGTATACTCATATCGGTTATTAAAACAATGCAAAAAGAATGATGCTTATCTCATTGGATATTTTGAATGTTGTTGGAAAAACTCGAATCGAAATGTTAAAGTTATTTTAAATTACTGCTGTGAAGTTTAGAGAATTCAAACAGGAATATGTTTCGAGTCTTGTCACTGGATATTTTGGAGGAAAATGAGTGTACAGCAAATGGACTCAATCCCTTCTCTGTGATTGCAGCGAAATGTTCAAGGCAACAAATGAAAACAAAAAGGTGCGTGATATCGACAGATCAGTACAAACTCACTATGGTATAATTTCCCTTTGATTCTCGCCATCGTCTAATGGATTAGGTGAGTGGGGATATCAGGATCAGAATGTTAAACTGAGACGTTGCGAGAATTAATCCCACACTGTTGGTATCACTTTGTATCATAACCAGTTTTGCAATTGACTGAACTAACCAGCTTTCCTGAAATGTTCATTTAACACAAACAGTTCAGTTCTTACAGAATTTATAGAATTTGACTTAGATCAAGCTGCAAAATCGTTCCTAACAATCGGATATTTTCACACTTAGTCGTACTCAATTGTAGGTGTTATACAATTTCTTTCCAATTAACCCTAGCAAATTAGAGAGTGTGCACTTAACACAATCCCATCCCTACAGCGCAGACTCTCTGTCCCATTTAAAATCATTCTTTGTGTGTCTGTTCGCACCTTTATAAATATTTTAGAATTAGCTATTGAAACTACTTTTCTCTGGAAAAAATCATTCCCGATTTCAATAACTGTAGAATGAAAACAAAACAAGCCGTGCTCCAATTTTTTCTTTGTAATCCATCACTGGTTTTGAGGTTCTAAACTTTACTTATAGATTCATTCGCCTGTGGGAAATTCCTTCCTGTTTATTCTCACCAAATTCACATCATCTGGAAAACTTCCATGTAGACACAACAGAGATTTTCACACTACGTGATCTATTGGTCGGTTCCACCACCTCATGAAACCCCGCCTTGCCTTTTCTAATGTCTTTAACCACCAGGACCTCAGTGGCTTCCTTTGCAATGTTTTTAACCATTTGGCTACTTCTTCCTTCACTTTAGACTTTAAAACCAGAGTTTGTTTACGTAAGCAAAGAGGTAAACCAGCCACAGGTTGCCGTTAGAGGACAGGCCCAGCCATGAAGTATTGATACATGTTGAATGTATACCTCCTGAGGCAGCCTGGCTTCCGGTGTTCTTCCAGCCCCTGCGTGTTTTCTTTGGATTCCCGGAGTTGTTTTGTCGCTACGTAAGGAACAGGAGCATTAAGCCACTTCCCTGTACTTTTCCTCCCGCACTGTTTCCCCGTTGCTCTACGGCTTCTACTGTGTCACGTTGTTCTTCCTGCCAAACGGGAGCGTTCTTCGCATCAGTTGCTTGTTATCCTCACGTTCCTCGAAGGAGAAACACAGAAGTGGAAATCCAAACTCAAACACATTAGCCCTGGAGAGAATGACTTCACGCTTTTTCATCAGAAATAATTCCGAATAACAGTGAGAAAGCCCGTTCGGATGTTTGCTGCAGTTTATGTGAGAAAATGCAGCAAGGCCCCAGTGGGACTTTTCGTAACCACTGGCAAACAAGACGAGAGCTCCAATCACTGAGCTGCGGATCTATGCGCGAATGTTTTGCTTTTATACTGACAAGAAAATGACGGCCTCGAGTAGAACAAACTCCATGACCCGAGGTTTGTGATGCAACCAGAGTTTTGTGGTTGAAACTTCTGCTTGACTCCTCCTTGCTTGATCACTTGTTTCTTGTAACACTTCGTCAGCTTCCCAATATCTCGTTATGCGACTGCAATCAAAATTTGCTTAAACTCCTTTCAGAGGAAAAGCTTTGAAGTTTCCATATATGAAAGGCATGCTGCAGGATTGATACAATTTACTGCCGTTGATTTCAACTCGTATCACAGATATTCTACATCACTTGGTGAGGAACTATTTTTCTAACGGCATTCTGCGATCTCCTGAGTGAAGAGATTTCATGCTTTATGGACTTTATACATGAAATTTCGGGCGTCAGACATGAAACAGTTAAAATCGACCATGATCAAAAGGATGGAATTCGAGGGAAGGTAGATATCTGAGAGAGTTTTTTTTAAAAAAAGAAACATAATTTTGGTGTTGTTCGCTGGCTGGGTTGGCATTTATTGACCATCTCTCATTGTTCTTGAGTGGGCTGTAGGACATTGCAACAATAGATTGAGCGGAGACAGTTTAAAAATTTGATTAAAATGACGAAAATTTTAAGAAGTATCAGAGCAGTGATCGGTGAAGAACCCCTGTTGCGAATACTCCTATTCGCAACAGGAGTAGAGTAATCTCTGGTAATTGTAGAACAATGAGTCTTTGTTTCGGTGAAGCTAAAGGTTTGGAAAAGATTATGAGAGTTATGATTTATGATTATCTAATAGGGAAGAAGTGGATTCGGGATAGTCAATTCGATTTTGTGAAGAGTAGTTTGTGCTTCACAAACCTTATGGAGCTCATTGAGAATGTGAGCAAATAGGTGGATGAGGGTGAAGTGATTGAAATGGTGGATATGGTTTTCACGAAGGCATTCATAATATTCTCCACGGTAGGCTATTGCATAAATTATGCAGGCATAGGATTGATAGTTATTTAGCTGTTTGGATCAAAAAATGGCGACCTGAAAGAAGACAGAGTGGTAAGTTGATTGGAAACCTTCGTACTGGAGTTCAGAGACTAATGGTATACCAGAAGATATTTTGTGGATCCACTGCAGTTGACATTTGTGTTAATGACCTGGATTAGGTCATCGGATGATGGGTCAGTAACTTAGCCAATGGCTTGAAGCTCGATGGAGTTGTCAACTGTGTCAAATGCTGCTGCAGGTTGCAGTGGGAGAGGTACAATTTGCAGAGCTGAGCTCAGAGGTCGGAAATAGAGATTAATGTGGGAACATGTGTAGGCATTCACTTTGGAAGGAACAACACGAAGAAAAAATTCTGGGCTAAATGTCATATTCTTGGAAGTTTAGGTGAGCAGAGAGATTTTGGTGCTAATGTGCATAAAACTCTGAACGTTACCACCCTTGTTGATAGGTTTGTTGGGAAGGAGCACGTTATGTTAGATTTATTGGGGGAGGGATTGAGTTTCACAGCCATGAGGTCAAGTTGCACTCCAAAGATTTTCTGGCGTGGCTGCACTTGTGAAGTTGCGTACAGTTCCGGTCGCCACATCTTAGGACGGATGTGCAAGCATTTGAAAGGGTGCAAAGGAGATTTACTACGATGCTGTCTTGTATGGAGGTAACGTCTTACGAGGAAAGACTGAGGGACTTGAGGTTGTTTATGAGACAGATAAGAAGTTCGGGAAGTGATTTAATATAGACATACAAGATGATCAGAGCTTTGGTTAAGGTGGACAGTGAAGGACTTTATTCTTCAAATGGTAATGGTTGGCAGAAGGGCACACAGTTTAAATTTGAGACTGATAGATGCCGAGGTAGGTTCTTTTCTCAGTGAGTAGGAAAGGTGGAGAACGCCTTGCATTCAACAGTCGTAGACTCATCAACTTTCAGGGCTTTTAAATGTTCAGGGGATAGTCTTTTGAGGTAAAATGATGAAATGTCGTTAAGCTGGACTTCTGATTAATATCGCAGGTTGTTTGCAACATCAAGGGCCAAAAAGACTTTATTGCACAGTAATATTCGGTCCTCGAACTGTTCTTCAGCCTGATGTTGCAATCATCCCTGGTCCCTATCAGTGAAATGAGCCCTGGCGAGGATCAATCTCGCAACTTCGGCAGCTCACACACTTCTAATCTGGTATAGAAGCACGGCAACCTGATCAATTTTCTCACTGGAGCTGGCACCACAGGACGACCAACGGCTCCTGATCTTGCCACTGAGGCCATGAATCCAATTACTCAATTTTTTGCTGTGGATCTGAAATGAAAATCAGCTTAGAGGTGGTAGTAATAAGAATGGATCATCGATCATGTCGCATCAGGGTCAGGAAATAGACCTGGTTAGCACTGTTGCCTCACAGCGCCAGAGACCCGAGTTCAATTCCCACCTCAGGCGACTGACTGTGTGGAGTTTGCACGTTCTCCCCGTGTCTGCGTGGGTTTCCTCCGGGTGCTCCGGTTTCCTCCCACAGTCCAAAGATGTGCAGGTCAGGTGAATTGGCCATGCTAAATTTTCTGTAGTGTTAGGTTAGGGGTAGGGGTATGGGTGGGTTGCGCTTCGGCGGGGCGGTGTGGACTTGTTGGGCCGAAGGGCCTGTTTCCACACTGTAAGTAATCTAAACTAATATCTAATCTAAAACTGTGGTGAAAAACAGATGTTACTGAATATAAGTTTACTGTGCCTTCCTGCGTTGATCATGGACAATTTTACATCGCCACTGTCATGGGATTTTCCTTCCATCAGTTCCAACTCGTCACAGAATTCGATTCACTGACACTTCTCCAACTTCCTTTGGAAAGTTCATACGACACAGTGACCCACATTGCACACGACGTCAACAATCTTCAGCATTACTACATCCAAGGGCACGTGGCATGGTTTGTATAAATAGTAGAGATGGAGCAAAGTTATGCAGGGACAAATTGAATTTCAGTTTAGATTAGATTAATTTCCCTACATTGCGAAAACAGGCCCTTCGGCCCAACCAGTCCGCACCTCCGAAGAGTAACCCGCCCAGACCCATTTCCCTTTGACTGATGCATCTAACACTGCGGGCAATTTTGCATGACCAATTAACATGGCCTGCTCATTTTTGGATTTCGGGAGGAAACCGGAGTACCCAGACCAAACCCACGCAGACACGGGGAGAACGTGCAAACTCCACCCAGACAGTACCCAAGTTTAGAATCGAATCTGCAGCACTGCTGCTGTGGGGCACTAGTACTAATCACTGAGCCACCGTGCCACTGATGATGTAGATTCACACTGTCCTCATTATGTTAGTGTTTAAAAATCTGTGCCAGAAACAGCACAGACAGGAAGGAACATGAGGTGGCCACGCCCCCCGGCCCGACCATTCAAAATCATCATGGCTGAGCCAGCATATTAATGTCTTTTTTCAGCCTATCAACATCATCGTGTTGCCTGTTGGCTTACAGATATTTATCGAGCTCTACCTTCAACAGACATCGAAATTGTTCATTTGTGAAAAGTAGATTTTTCCCGTTTCAAGACAGTTGGGATTCTGCACGCATAATACCGGTTTTGCAGAGGAGCAGCCCATTCTGCTCTGATCATGTTTCAAACCAAACTCGACTCTGGTGGAATTCGAACGCACGATCTTTTTACAAAAGCTTCAATAACCACATAAAACGCCAACGCGCTTACCATTGCGCCACATAGCCGCACGGGCCGATGCGCCTAAGCACACAGGGCTACCTTTGACTCGGGACTCCCAATTCACGTATGCCTGCCTTCGTCCCAATTTCAAGTACTTGCTGCTTATCCAAGTGTGCTCTGGGTATTCAAATGTTCTGCTGACACTTAGCTTTACCATATTTTCATATAGTGAATTCCAGATAAACAACACTCTCTGGGTGAAAACATTTAACCTAAATCTCCTCTTAAGCCCTTGTCTCTTGCTTTTCATCTGTGCCACTGGTTATTATTACTTCCCAAAAAGAAGCTCATTTATGTCACACATATCTGTCCTCTTCATAATATGTGCATGTTTATCAGTTTCTCACACAGCCTTCTCTGCACTTACATAATCAGCGCCAGCTTGGCTTGTCTACCTTCACAACGGGAATGGTCCAGCCATTGTCATTCTTATCATCTCCCATGAACACCATCTCCTGCAATTAGACGCTTCCTGCAGCCTACAGAGGAAAAACATTCTGTGAAGAAAAGCCAAAACGTATGAACAAAATCATTCGCTATTGGAAATCTGTAGAGAGAAAGGAGAGTTAATGTTTCGAGTCCAATGATCCGTCTTTGGAACCAATGGGACATATGGGTGGGGAAAGAATCTGGAAGAAGGCGGACGGGTTCTGAAATGATTGAACTCGCTGCTGGGTCCTGAAGACTGCATAGTCTGTCAGTAGAAAATGAGGTGCGATACTTTCAGCTTGAGCTGTGCCTTCAAGTATCACTGCAGCAGACCGGGGTCTGAAATCGTGCCTTTGGAACACAGTGTAACATTCAAGTGACAGGAGACTGGAAGATCAGGATAACCTTTGTTTATTCCATACAGAACGTAGGCGATCTCAGCTTTGTCACTGAATCTGTTTTTCACTCCCCATTGTGGAGAGATAACATTCTGAGGAGGAAGTACAGTTGCCTGGACTGAATGAAGTGCAGACAAAGCACTGAAAGGTGTCTCTGGAAAGTTACACAGTGAGGAGAGATATCGTAACCCAGCAGGTCTTATTGCTTAGAAGCTAGAAAATTACAGTGCAGTGCAGGCCCTTCGGCCTTCGATCTTTCACTGACCTGTGAATAAAAATGTGATGCCCATCTAACCTTCACTATTACATTATTATCCATATGTATGTCCAACGCACATTGAAATGCCCATATACTCAGCGAGTCTACGACTGGTGCAGGCAGGCTAATCCACGCCCGTACTGTCCTAAATCAATCGCCATTCAATTTAATGCTATGCCTCTTCGTGTTGGCCTTCGCCGTCTGAGGAAAAAGGTTCTCACTGTCCACTCTATCTAATCTTTTGATAATCATATAAGTTTCGATTGACTCACCTATCAACCTTCTTCTCTCCTACGAAAACAACCTCAGGCTCCTCAGACTTTGCTCGTAAGACCTTTGATCCACACCAGTCAACATCCCAGTAAATCTCCTTTGAACCCTTTCCAAAACGTTCACATCTTTCCAAAATTCAGTTACTAGAATTGCATGCAATACTCCAGATGGAGCCCTATCAGGTGGTCAAGGCACACCTTCTGTGCATTTATGGAATGGTACTGTATGGACAGTTGCTTGGTTGCAAGGAATTCTGGACCAGTGGCTCACGAGAGAAAATGTCCTGCATTGTGGTGGCAAGGTGTGGAGTTCAGTGTGATTGGATATTGGTGAAAGTTGAACAGAATGTATACCTTCCACTGCTTCCTGCTTCCAGTAAGCATTTCAATTTGGAACATATCTATCAAATGGTTTGCATTCCAACACGGGCACAGGGTACGTTTTCCAGAACAAACGTGTTTTCACTTTCACTGACACTGTGTCTCTCCGGGAGCTGCGTTCCTTCTCCACCCTGATTCATACAGCACTGTCCTTCCTGAAACATATCATATTGATCATGTAAGCAGATGTTTAAGTAACCCCCGTTTGGGAATGAAATAAGCAATTTACAATTCCTAAACTTGTTTAATTTGTTCATTTGGCTAAAGCCGGAATCTTGTGTGAAGATCTGCAAGTCACATTGTCGGATGGGTGTTAAAAATGAAGAAAAAATATACAAACGACAAAACCTCGGAGGGAAAGAACTGATAGAATGCCTTCACTGCAGACAAAGACCGTTCGGCCCATTGAATCTGCACATTTAATCTGTGAGAAACAGAACTCACTCATAAATCAGCCTGAGAAAAACCCTTGGAAACAAGGACAATTTCTTACAGCCTTGCAAGTACCGGACACTTCTGAAATCAAATAGAAATGCGCGCAAAATCAAAACATGTTAGTTGTCTTATTCAGTTTACAAGTTGCGGAATCACACCTCCCTTTTCCTATCCCATCATAAGACGATTAGATCACTTTGTTTTTTTCTCGCTAGTTATTTTATTATCTGGCCATCCTGCTGTCCATGTATGTTTGTATTTTTTGTTCCTTGTTTGTTACAGCTTGTTCTTTTATCCAGTTTCTCTTATCATATTTGCTTTATTGCTTTATTGTGAAATGCCCCTGCTGCTTCTTTTTGTGGTCAACTACAACACTTTAAAGTTATTTCCCAGCTTAAAACTACTTTCTTTAATAGACCTTCTATATTCATTAAAGTCTAAGCCTTAAGTATGCTACATGCTACAAGAATTCCGCGACCGTTTCTATAATGTCCCACCCCCACAACACCCCCCACCACGTGCAGAAACGACATTTCTAATCTCCCACAATTCCCCCTTTTTGTTTTTTAAAGAACTGTTGTTTCTTCACTTATTAGGTCTCCTTTAATCCGTTTTCTTCTGTTCTGCCCTCTTACGCCTTTTGGCGATGAGGTTCACACTCTTACGTTTTACATTTTTGTTGTTCGTCCCTCGAACTCTAGAAGCATTCTTTGACTTTCACTTTGTTGCATATCACCTGCTGATTGTAAAAGCTTCTGTTTATTTATTTGGGTTCCTTCCCCAAGGGATGTCATCTGTCGGCTCATGACCCATTTTAGGACATTGAACCCTACCACCAGACCCACTAATATCAACAATCCATAGATAGCCAGATTGACTATCCACCTTCCCCAATTAGTGCATAGGTACCACCTTTTTCAGCCAGAATATAATCTAGAGCCATCCTGTTATGAAGAGTGGTTAGCCTAGTGGTAATCATTTCGGTCGTTATGGTTGTTACTTGGGATTTGATTTCGGCCAACGTATCAGCAGTATTGTTGGCCAACTCTTCGAAGGAAGCCGCTAACTTTTGTATTTCTACTCCTGCTCGAGCGGTCCCATACATAGGTATCAAAGTCCAGAGGAGGCGATCTCTTTCGGTCACTTTCCGGGTTACTCACCTTCCCCCCTGTTTATTCCGAGTTATTTTTGGGGCTCTCTTTAACAGCCTCAAGTGGGGAATTATATAGGCAAGGTAGCAGCAGCCACTCCACACTTTCTGGTTTTGAGGTAGTATCTGAGCTGGATGACCCCAGCACCCATTCCCGTTACATCCGCCACTCCAAACGTACTTCTCGGCGGGGATAAATGTGTAGGCCTTTAAGCAACCCACCCACTATGTCCCATTCAACACTTGGGGAGTGGTTGTGGCAGTGGCTTGGCTGGTGTAGACACAAGATAATTTTCCTAATTGGAAGGGTGCGACATCATTCTGATTACAAAAAGAAGTGGTTATTACTGCTCCTTTTGGGGGCGAAACTCTCAGGCCATCGATAGTACCCAGAGTTTTTGGGGCTGGTCGACGGAACCATCCTGCAAAGTTTTAATTACACATGTCAGATCTCCATTTTGTATTGTTTGAGACCGAGTCAAATTGCTGTGCATCGTACACTTCTTCTTCTTTATAAGTGGTACTACCGTGAGAGTAATTCCAGATTCACCATGGTTTGGGATCTCCGCATATACCCAACAGTTGGTATGCCCCTTTGGTTTAGCATAATTCTGACATAAAGTGGTAAAATGATTTTTCCCACCCCCTTTGGCAGCTAGCGCCAATATTATCGTGACACTATAAAGCTGACCACTCATTTCAGCTCACAACCCTATCTGTCTATTCCCTTATCCTTTGTGAGTCCATGCAACACTTACAATTTTTTTGGGCGACAGTTCTTTTTAACTAATACTTAATAGTTTCTTATCTCAGTCCATTCTTTTTGCTCAGCTTGACTTTCAGAGAGTCGTCTATGAGCTTGCCACTCTGTCAAAGGGGAAGGAGCGTCCACGGGGCACTGAACACGAGGGTCATGACTCCACCCTTTTTCAGAAGTTCGGACGGCTGTTTCAGTAGTCAGGGGGTTTAGGAACGGTTTCGCACAGCTTGTGTGCAGTTTGGTATCTTTCCAGGTTTTGAACAGGACTCAATCACCCGGTTGTATTCGATGTACGGCGAACTCAAGTGGATGTGTCTGGGTCAAAAGACCCTTCTTCCTAAGGAAAGACAAAGAAGAGTCGAGAGCCACAATATAGTACTTTAAAAACTTATCATTGAACTCGACAGTTGGTAATTCCCTTCTTCCACCCAAGAAAAGTAATCCAAACATCATCCCATAAGGAGAGAGGCCGAAATCACGCCTCGGCGCAGTCCTAATGCGTAGCAACGCGATCGGTAAATGTTTTGTCCATGGTTCTGGATTCGTGGTGCTGGAAGAGCACAGCAGTTTAGGCAGCATCCAAGAAGCAGCGACATCGACGTCAGGATGAAGGGCGTTTGCCAGAAACGTCGATTTCTCTACTCCTTTGATGCTGCCTGAACTGCTGTGCTCTTCCAGCACCACGAATCCAGAATCTGGTTTCCAGCATCTGCAGTCATGGTTTTTACCATTTTGCCCATGGTAAACGAGTCTCTAGGACGAGCTTAGACAATTGCTTCTTTAAGTTTTGATTCATTCGTTTCATGAGTCTAGAGGAAGGCAGGTGCCAAGGAGTGTGGAATTCCTAAGAGATTTCTAATCCCACCATTACTCCCTGTCGGATCTCAGAGGTAAAATGGCTACCTTCGTCTGAATCTATACATTCCTCCACTCCATATCGAGGAATCATATGTTCTAAAAGAGTGTTCACTACTCCCCTCGAGGTAGCCGAGGACATTGGAAATGCCTCCACCCAGTTAGGTGATCCATTAGAACAAATAAGTACTTTTGTTTCCCTACTGGGGGTAATTCTGTGTAATCCACCTGTATTCTTTGAAAAGGTCTTACCCTAGGGTAACTTCCACCTCTTGCCCTCCCCCCCCCCACCCCCCCTCCCCGTTACTTTCTTATTAATCTTTTGGCAAGTCGGGCATCCTGCGCACACCTGCTTGGCTAATGTGTATATCCCTTTACATCCGTACTACCTTAACACAATGTCACACATCGCTTGTGGGCACTAATGGCTGCCTTGATGCAAGGTGGTTAGGATGTTTCTCATGACTGGTTTACTTAATAACTTTCTTCCATCTGGGAGGACCCATCTTCCTTGGGATGTCTTAACCATCGTTACAGTTACTCCTCCAATATCCTCCACCCCAACCTTTAAGCCCAGCAATATAATCAAATCCCTATCTAATAGATTACTTCCAATGTCAGGAATATATAGTAATTGTCCTATCACTTCCTCATCATTTCTTCTAGTTAGGATTGGTTCAAAAATAGACACCAAGAACTCCTCGCATTATACTCCAGAAATCCTGAGATGCTTGTTAGTCAGTTTAATACCGGTAGGTCTAAAACTTTTGGATGATCGTCCGCTCCCGTGTCCACCAAAAATACTGCCTCCTCCCCTCAGGTTCCACCATTAAATTTATCAAGGGTTCCCAGTGGGTCTCAGGAGGATGGAAACCCTGACTCCCCTAATCTTCATCTAAGGTCATTCCGGAAACGGCTTCCATTTCTCGTGCTAATTCCGGGCATCCCGTTTAAAATGTCCCACTTTCCCGCAATGATAACACACTGCCTGTTGCCTCCTTCCCCAGATGTCCGACCTTTGTCTTTCATGTCCTCCCCTATCCTTCCTATTATCCCTTGATCACAGTCTCCTTTTTGTTATTTCTTCTACTGCCTCCACCATCATTTTGGCATTCTTTTTCTGCTTCTCATCTCCCCTTTTGACATAAACTTTCTGTGCCTCACATAACACTTCTTCCATCTGTTTCTTTCACTCCATCCATCTAATATATGTAATTTCTTTGGTATGTCCGGCCATGATTTAGTTCCAAACTGGACCTTTAAAAGTACCTGTGCTACAGGATTATCGGGATCCATTCCCGAATACTTCCTTGTGCCCTCCTTGAGCCTTTTAAGAAATGCAGAAGTGGTTTCATCCGTCTCTTGTCGTACTTCAAAGGCATTAACAAAGTTTTGTGATCTAGGTGCCGCCTCTTCAATATTACCATTTCTCGTAGATCCCGCATTGACTCCCTATCTTCTCTGTCATTATTTTCCTAAAGAGGGTCAACATTTGGGAATTTCTGTTCTGCTGGAGCCCCTTCTTCCCCAATTGGGTGCTTCTTTTCCCATTCCTGTAAAGCCGCTTTCCTAAACATACCTCGTTCTTCCCGTGAAAATAACGTTCCTAAAATTGCCATCAGTCCTCCCCAGGCATATAAATTAGGCCCTAGGAATTGATCTAATTGTTCGGCTAGTCCAATCTGATCCTCTGTTAAACTTTTCAGTTCCTTTTGAAAGACCCTAACTTCGCTGCTGTTTAAATGAGCGTTTACATATCTGATTGTGCATTCCCCAATCGGAACCTCTCTTAAGGGTCATAATTGTGCATTTTGCATTATCTCTGCCCCTCCTTTACGTGTGGTGGATCGAGTGATTCTGTGCCCCCTCGGGCTTGTGTCTTTTATTTCAGAGTCCGTTCCCCTTTCTGTGTCTGGACTCGGTTCTACTTCAGGAGCTGTCGGCTCGTTCCGGGGTGTAGTATATGGGGGCGGCAAACACGTTAAGGGATCCCATTGTGGCTTCCCTTGTTCATTCTTTTTCTGTACTTTCCCTGATTCCTCCATATTCATGGGACATAATTTTACTCCCGCGTTCCCTATCCAAAAAGCCGAATAATCGGACCTTTTTTGACTGTACGGTTCTTTTCAATTGACATATATGTTAAGATCTTGACACAGCCAATCCTAATCGGACCCATATTTGGGCCAAAAAATACCAGGTGCCTTAATACTTTCTCTAGTCCAAATGAAACAACAATAGTTTATCATTGTAGCCTTATCTTTCTCCCGCGTCCGGACGTTGTGTTCCCAATTACTCAACATTCTCCCCAAAGAACTGTCGGGCAGGATATAACCCCTTTAACGTTACTTACAAATCGATCATTACACAGGCAACTCCCCGTGCCTCGCATTGTTGCTAATTTAATTAATCTTAACGAGGTCCGGTGTCACTTTCTTCCACACCCCCTTCAGGATCCTGACTAGACACCTTACTCGTCCAATTAATCTGACCAATTATATGCTTTTTTAAAACTTCAACTGTTCTCTATAAATCACTTTTACACAAGGATAAAAGTGATTAGTTAGAAACTGATAGCAAGGCAGTCATAACCTGTAAAAATAACAGGAGTTTACATTTTATTTCATAATATTTAATTTCCTTAACCTTAAAAGAAATCATATTAAAATTTCCATAGTAGAAATCATATTCAAAACAGTCCCGGATCTCAAGCTCCAAGGAACAAAGCACAAGCATTCAATCACCAACAAACAAATGTGCATTCAAACCGAATCACAAGGGCTAAACTTTCTACTAGCTGTACAGCTCTTTCTCTCTCTCTCTCTCTCTCTCTCACACACACACACACACACACACAGACACCGTGTCTCACAGACACTTTGAGCTTCCCACAACAGCTCCTCGAGCTTTTGAATATTTTCTGGACGTCTGGCCATAAGTTAGTTACGAAGTGCACCCTCAGTAGCCCTTCAGCTACTAGCCCTTCTGACACGGGTTGTTTTCCATTGACATATGTTTTATTTTATATTTTGCCAATTCCCCGTACTTTCGTACTTCCCAAACACCAAGACCATACTTTAAGGTCTCTTTTCTTACCATAGTCTGTGCACAGAGTTACCTGGGCGTTTCGGTGCGCCCCGTCACGTGGCAATTCCTGCAGCAAATACCGCTGTCCTCGGTCGCCCGGATATACCCTTTAAGAACTTTCACTACCCGGGTCATGTACACAAGAGTTGCCCGACTGAACCCGCCGCATCTGCCGCGTTGTTTTCAGCTTCTCTAAGTCCGGATCGTACTCGCCCGAAACGCGAACGAGAAGCAAGGGAGTCGGAGATCACTGAAATCGACGAGGTGCACCTCCCCCATCCTCCCAAGTGTGTCGAGCGGTCGAAGTTTTGGATCCTGGAACGAGGCCCCCAATTGTGAGAAACAGAACTCACTCATAAATCAGCCTGAGACAAAGCCTTGGAAACAAGAACAATTTATTACAGCCTTGCAAGTACCGGATGCTTCTGCAATCAAGCAGAAATGGGCGCGAAAACAGAGCATGCTAGCTTTCTTATTCAGTTTACAAGTTGTGGAATCACGCCTCCCTTTTCCCATCCTATCATAAGCCGATTAGCTCACTTGTTGTTTTTTTTCTCTCTCTCTCGTTATTTTATCATCTGGCCATCCTGCTGTCCTTATATGTTTGCATTCTTTGTTCCTTTTTTGTTTCCGCTTGTTCTTTTATCCAGTGTCTCTTATCATACTATAACCATTATTGTGAAATGTCCCTGCTGCTTCTTTTTGTGGTCAACTACAACACTTTAAAGTTATTTCCTAGCTTAAAACTATTTTCTTTAAAAGACCCTCTATATTCTTTAAAGTCTCAGCCTTAAGTATGCTACATGCTGCATGCTACAAGAATTCCGCGACCGTTTGTATAATGTCCCACCCCCGCAACACCCCACCCACCACATGCAGAAACTACATTTCTAATCTCCCACAAATCCTAAGAGCTTCACACTCCGCGACCCTTTCTTTCCAACGCCGCACTTACCAAGCAACTACAAAAATAGAATTTACTAGAAATTCTCAGTCGATCTGACAGCATCAGTGGAGACAAATCAGAGTTAATGCTTAAGTCAAGAACTGTTCTAAGGAAGGTTCACTCGAGTCGAAATGTTAACTCCGAATTCTCTGATGCTTTAATTCCTATTTTTGTCTCTGATTTACAGTACTTTCATCTCTTTAGCGTTTTATTTACCATCTATCTGACGTGCGCATCACTGAGTACTTTGAAGTAATCTCAGCAGCCAAAGGAAACCCATGTGGAATATCGTGCAAACTCCACATTATCAATCACTCCAGGTTAAAATAAATACTCGTTTCCTGGCGCCGAGAGACATCAGTGTTAACCACAGAGTTGCCTGAAAAGGCAAGCACTTTTCTCGATGGGTAACTGAACCTCGGATTTGCGCGGTAACAGGCAGACTTACTACCAAGGGCGACTGTGTGAAAGGAAGCCCCCTCAGCTTCTATGTCGGGACTGGGCAATAACAACTATTTCACTATCCGAATCCCGTTAAAACCACTGACACCATAGCCATGTGATGGCTTCAGAAATTCACACCTGAATAGTTCTTCAAGTGATGAGGGATTCTGACCCTTAATGCAAGTTCAAGATTCCAAATACGCAATGGCTGAAATGGATTTTTTTTTCACAGACACATACTCAAATCTTTCTGTCTCTTAAATCTCTGCATCCCTCGTGATTGACCACGTCATCAAGGGGAATTGTTTCTTTAACTTTAACCTTTCCATATCCGTCGTTACTTTAATCATCTCAATCTTGTCTCCTTTCAATTCTTCTGCTATAAGAAAAAAAAACAGCCCAAAGTCTCTTTATAACTTAAACTCCTCAGCCCAGACAATATCCTGATAAATCTCTTCTGTAACGTCTCCAAAGCTATCACATCTCCTTTGTAAAGTGATTTGCAGACTGCACACAATAGTCCAGCTCGAGCCGAATGAACAAATCAAATGAATGATCAGAAAGTCACATACACTTTTCCAGCTAACTCTCTTTTGCTCAATAATATCTTGTGTCCTTTTCATAGAATCATGGAACTTGTACAGTGTGGAAACAGGCGGTTTAGTTCAACAAGTCCACACTGACCCTCCGAAGAGTAACTCAACTAGACCTATTCTCCTGTCCTTTTATTGTACATTTACCACTAACTAATGCGCCCAACTTACACATGCCTGAACAGGATGCGAAATTTAGCATGGCCAATTCACCTAAATCTTCTCGTCTCCTAATACTCATGCTCCAAGAATCTCTGGTTCATGCTAGTTCGAGTTGCTACGTGAGCTTTGTACGAACAACCACGTCATCTAACAGGATCGATTAGTTGAAGTTGCCAAAGCTGAGAATGGAGCATGTGCACCCAGCAACAATGACTGCAGCACCACAGATTGAATGGGGTCAATGTGAAACTAAATGTTAGATTGCGCAGTGCCTGAGGGAACATGAAGAGGATATTGAGAGGAGGGTCAGTAAGAGTGGGAGAAAGACAAAAATATCCGACAATGGGTGGTTTCGCTTCCTTATATATATAACAGGCCGAGATGTGAGAGAGCAGGTTCTGAAGAAAGAAAATCATCACCTTGGATAATATTCTCATGTGAAAACAACTGATTCCATGCTATTCTGATTTAGTACATGTCACAGAGAGTAAAAGGGGGGAAATATTTCATACCATAACTCGAATTCTAAACGTACTGATGCGGCCATAAACCACGGTATTGACCACTGAATACTAACGCGGCATCACACAAACTGACGCACTTAAAGAAAAACACTTACATTGGCAGAGGATATGTCAGAAACAACAACACAAACATAGGAAGACCACTGAGCGAAGTCTCGACAGAGATGTTGGAACTCCGAATGGGCTGAAACTTCAACTTCGATATTTCTAGAGGCTGTGGAGTTTCCATCATTGGATATGAATGAAGACTGAGATGAACTGTTTTCCATAGAATATCAAAGGCTGAGAGGATAGCCTGGGATATTGTAGAAATGCATGTTTCAATAGTCATGTAGTTTAACATCATTTCCTTCAGCCGGTACCTCACATGTGGAAGTAATCACTGCTGACAACGATCACATGTATTTAATTACCATTTAGAGAAACTGAGTGGTACGGCCGTGAAACTCCCACATTAATGAGAATACTCGACATTTTAATTCAGCTCAACTTAACTTCGAGATATCGCGGAAAAGCACGAAAGTAGACTTAGAACTTTTAAGATCAGCGGTAATCCATTGAATGGCTGTGCAGCCATAGGGTGAATGAAAGCTTTATGAGAACAAGTGTGTTTTCTTTGCGAAATTGTCCGCTTCACAATGTGGGAACTATTGCAGTTAGTGGTGAAGTTGATTATATTTACTAGTTGTTCACCCTGAGACGGTTACAATTGTTTCTCCTGTCCCTGATATCCTCACAGACCTGCAGCAAGCACACTTGAATCAGTGGCTTCATGATTTGCTTGTTTGGAAATCTGGGGGTTGTTCATTCGACTCTTCAATTTCACAAGAACACTGCCGCATTTTATTACACTTGCAAACTCATTGTCCCAAAGTCGAGATGTGCTTTGAGTTCCTTATCTGCAGGAAGAAGAATTTTTCCTCAACAACAATGCACCACTTTCTTATGTACAAGAATGTTTGAAATGCTGGGATGTCTGAACTATTGATATGAAGCTATGCCCAACTTCAGTCTATTGTCCACTTATAAGTATTGTCGGCTGCCAAGACTTACTTTTGGCAATGTTTCAATCGATAATACTGCAATTCTTTGTTTAACAGAATCGCTTTTAAACAGCCGCTCGGTTTGATAATAGAAAGTACTAACATGATGAACACAATTCCACTGAATCATTCAAAAGAATTGACATCTTCATTAGAAGCATCTTGCAAAGTGAATGGTTTATCTTCTTAATCTTGATTTTCCTCAATATCTCTCTAAACTGTGCAGTTTCTGAGTACTTTGTAGTCAGAACATTTGAAAGAATGTCATTGTGTTTGGAATTAATTGTGGCAATTCTTAATATACCGATTAATGTCTCCGATCGATGAATGTAACCGAGAACAAAAGAGTCAACCTAAAGGCGCTGTCAGAAGAGGGAAAGATAGAATAGCCTCGCACGCTGCTCGTTTGCACATTATCAATTTCAACCCAAGCCAATCTCTGCAATCCCTGGGAGCGAAAAGGAAACAATTAAACAGAGCCCCGTTTCAAATCTGTGAATCTTTAGAAACTCTGTTGGAGGAGAATGAAGGGTGACATTCCCCTTCTGGAAGGAGCAGGGGCAATAACTCTGATGTTCTCGAGGCATGAACTGATCTGAGACATTGAAAGGATCCCCATCTGTGCTGCTCCCCTCTCGCTGTTGTCACTGTCAGGAACAATAAAACCTGATTCCCTGACCAGGCACCCAACTTTGGCTGCGGTGAAGAAAACACCGACTCTTAACCATTACACCACCAGTGCTGCCTCATGAGTTGTTGGACAGCTGCTTAATGTCAAAGCGTATGGTGTTTTATTTATCAGGACATAAGTTTGAACAAGTCATCGACAGTTTACTAAACGGAAAGAGGCCCATCAACCAAGTTTTCAGCACTTGGTCTGTCCCCTTGTGTTCTCAGATTTTTCAAGCACTCGTCAAATGCTATTATCCAATCACGTTTTACAATGAATGTGACTGAAGGTTAAGATGGACAACATGTGTTCATATCCCCTCGGTGAGCTGAACCCCATTTCCAACACAGAGGGAAACACACAGACACGTTCATGCGGAGTGACTGAGGGCTCAGGAGAGATCAACCAGAAGGAAGGATTTCACCCAATTGGCTTATTTTGTCTCATTTTATATTTTAACACCAGAGTCTGGTTACAGCAAAGAAAGGAAACATTCTGCCATTCCCGTGTCTGTGTTCCTCCCCTATCACAGCATTGAGCGACGGAGGCAGTGTGCTCTGAGAGAAGGATTCTCATTCATTAGAAACTGCAACATAACAGATGATTGGATAGCCTGTGTATTATAAACCAGTCGTAACAAAACCAAGACAGAACTGAAGGCATCATGTGCAGAAGGATGAGAGAATATAATACCGAATCAGACAGTGTCCAGGGTGAAAGAAACAGAGACTGTCCCTGGAAGTCTTGTCATTGAATTTCCGTGCTCTCACAGCCATGGCCTGCAAATCGTTCGCATTTATAGTTACCAATATGAAATGGTGCCTTCGCCTTAAAGTTAAATTATGAACCTGAACATACGCACATAAATGGTGAAATTGATAAAAATTGATCTGATTTTTTAATTCCATATTTGGTCAGAAAGATCAACATGCAAACTCTTAGATTATCATTAAAATCCAATATTAAAGCCAGATAGAGTTTTCACAAAACTACAAAAGCAGAGGAGGAGTCTACTGCTCTTTCTTTCAACCCACAACTTTTCATTCCTTTCTTCCCAAGAACAAGTGCAGAAGCAAAATACTGGCGATCAGATATATATGAAAAATACAGAAAATATTCAACTTGTCTGGCAGCTTCTGAAAGTGTGATCGAGGTCAACGCCATCACAACCTGATTGTCTTTACTTTGTATTCATGATAACTAATGCCCAAGTCACAACTCATTCAGACACGTTTCCTCGTCTTTAAAAGGAATGCACGCTTTTTAGTTTGCCATGAGAAACGTTTTGTCAATTAATTCGGTACTGAAAGGACAACCGTTTCAAGCTGTATGAAACGTGTTGCAAACGGTCAAACCAGTCAAAATGAGGTACCTCGTGAAGAAATATGTGTTTCTGTCAGGAGAGCTAAAATAGAATTTTTCATAGAAGATTGTGGTGAACTGTCTGCCGATGTTTTTGATGAGGTAGGCAGACGTCTTGATGATGATAATCCAAAACGATCAGATAAATCTAGATTGGGGGAAAAATAGCAAAGGTTCCGTGAGGCCGCTGTCCATGAAACCTGGGGATGAAGGAATATAAGGTAAAGAAGCAATATTGATCATAAATTGGCTGCGTGATAAGTTACTGATAAAGGCTGCCTGCCTGAAATTCAACTTCCATGCTCCTCGGATGCTGCGTGACTTGCTATGTGTTTTGAGCACCACTCCGATGCTGAATCTGATCTCCAGCATCTGAAGTTCTCATTATCGCCTGCCGGAAAGGAAACAGAGTCATCATTAACAATTGTCTTTTGAACTGGAAGAATCGTTCAAGCGAAGTTTGGTTGAGAGTTGAGGTGTGGAAGTTCTGCTTAGCTTAATTTAGCCCAACAGCATTCTCTGATTTGTCAGGGTTCCCAGCGTACCCAAGAGTTTCTCTGATTGTTTGGAGGACCAGTGCCTCCAGCTTGGTCCTGTCGGGCTGCCTCTTCTTCGCAGTTGGCCATTATACGTCAACAGCAACATGCGGAGTGTTAACCTGAACAGTGAGCATGCTCGCGGCGAGTGATCATTGGACCGAAATATTGTTGTCTCCAATCGACAGTCGGGGAGTGAGGACTAAAGGGGAGGGAAGCGCCAGGTGCTAAATCCCAGTTAGAGGTTTCATTTTTGATCATTGTACGATTCTGGAACCAAACATACTGTATCTGAGCCGCGATTTAAGCCACAGAGACGCTGAGCTTCTTCCCAGAAACAGGCCCGCTATTCCTGCCTCAGTTTTTTTTAATTTATCAGGTCACTGTTTGTTTATCTATCTTTAGTGTGAATAGAGCTGTAAATAAATGATATTGTTTTAAATCAATGCTGTGGTGCATGATTATTTAATGGTTTTTGGAGACGCATAATGTGCGTATTAGTGACTGAGATGGATGGCTATGTGTACCCCATGAATATCTCTACCCCTTAACTTGCTGTAAATGTGAAAGAGACGGAAAAAATGGAGCAGGAAGTGGAGGGACAGGACTCCTGAGCAGACTAATGGGTCGCGGGGTATTTGGAATTTGGGGTCATTCGTTGCCAATCCCAACACCAAAAAAAGACCCATTGTTTTACTCACTGTTCCTCTTCCCCACACTATCCTACTACTCCCTCCACCCTGTATCAGCAACGTTTTAAAGACGTTTACTTATTTCATACATAATATTTCGCTTTTGTCAAAACATTCAGTAATTTGTGAACTGGATTGAAATTGAGAGAGAGAACAGCCAGAGTATGAACATCAAAAATCATTTTACACCTCCTCGAACTGCTGAAGTTCTGTGCTAAAATTGCTCACCGATTGCTGTTTGATAAGGTTGTACAGGATTTTTGTAATCTAGATAATGTGTTACTGATATCTGTGTCAGTTCAAGACAATTGGTTTTTATATCCCACGTTTAACAGAATGGGAATTTTAAAAATCAGAACAGGAGTGGCTTGTTGTGATGTTTGATCCTTCTCTATAATTCAATATGATCTTGGCTGGTCATTTCGCACAGTAACCTGCTACCTCTCTAGATCTGTACCTTTTGATCGCTCGTACCCTCACAATTATGGACATTTTCATCTTGTAAACATTCTAAGTTCTGGATTTAATTGCTTTATGTGGCAGCAAATTCCACTGAGTCACCAGTCTTTGATTAAAAAATAAAATCCTCATCTCAGTCTTAAATGAACTAACTCAAATTCTTAGAAGTGACCCCACTTTTCCACCCCCTACGTTATGGACGTCCTGGTCATTGACAGCATCCTTCCTGCATTTACCTTGTTCATACCTTTTAGAATTTTGTTCATTTCTGTGACATCCTACTTCATCATTCTAAACTTGATTGATTTTCATCCTCACGAATCCATTCTTTCCTCATACGTCAGTCCTGCCACCCTATGAATCAGAGCTGAAAATATGTTGCTGGAAAAGCGCAGCAGGTGAGGCAGCATCCAGGGAACAAGAGAATCGACGTTTCGGGCATAAGCCCTTCTTCAGGATTGATTCCTGAAGAAGGGCTTATGCCCGAAACGTCGATTCTCCTGTTCCCTGGATGCTGCCTGACCTGCTGCGCTTTTCCAGCAACACATTTTCAGCTCTGATCTCCAGCATCTGCAGACCTCACTTTCTCCACCCTGTGAATCAGTCTGGTAAAGCTTTGTTGTGCAGTCTCCGTATGGAGAACATCTTTGTCATGACAGGATTACAAAACTGCACACAACATTCTCGGTTGTGGTATCAACAAGACCCTGCACAATTTCAGCAAGTTATCCCTTCTCCTGTGTTCAAATCCTCTCAGTACAAAGGCTAAAACACAGCTTGTCTTCCACAATTGCTGCTGCTCTGGTATGCTTACGTTAAATGATTTGTATACAAGAAGACGAGATCTGTTTTCCTATTTTAGTTCCATAAATTTATGATGGTTCTGTCCAATTCAGTTACTGTTTTCCATTGTTAGGCTAACTTCTCTGTCATTCCATGTTTTCTCACTACTTCCATTTATAAATAGTCAGGTCACATTAACTGACCTCTTATTCATAGATAATGTTTCAGAGTCGATAGAATATTGAAATATGAAAATTAATTTGCTCTACGTATACTCCACACTCTAGTTACACAAGGCATTCCCTGCAATTAGGGTGACTTTAAGTACATGGTTGTTTGATTCGCAATTGGTGGAATTTATTGTCTTTAATCATATCAATTTCCACATCAACACCTTCCTGATAATGCTGATTTGCTTCAGTCCCTTCCTTTATTTTTCTTCCCAGTAATTTAGGAATGTTATTTGTGTCATCATTTGTAATGGCAGAACCAATATACATGTTTGTTTGGTATGCCATATATTTCTCCCACATTATAATGTCCCCTGTTTCTCATTGTAAGGGATTTGTTTTCAATAATCGATTTTTCTTTCTCCCTTCATATACCTTCAGGAGCTTTAACAATTCATTATATGTTTCTCTGAAGCTTTCATTTAAACGGAAGTTTTCACTCTGCATTAATTCTTTGAATCATTATGTTGTCAAAATTTACGGGAGGCTCCCGGGAAGGATGTCTTCATTTAGAAGGAGGCGATCGCTGGAGTGTGTCAGTATTCACAGGGGAGTCCTGGGAAGTGTGTTGGTGTTTTGACGAGACGTGAAAGGGAGTGTGTCAGGTTTGGCATGTTGAGTCCCGAGGAGTGGATCCGTATTTACAATGGGGTCCTGGGCAAGTCTCGGTACATACAGTGTGGTACCGTGGCATGTTTCAGTATTGACAGCTGGGTCCCGGGTATTTACAGTGAGGTACCAGGGAATGTGACAGTATTTACAGAATGGTCACTAGGAGTTTGTCAGTGTTTACAGGGTTGTTCTGAGGTATGCATCAGTGTTGACGTGGTGGTCTCGGGAAGTTTTTCAGTATTTACAAACCGTCCCACGGAGTGTGTATCAGTATTTATTCGCTGGACCTGAGGAATGTGTTGGTGTTTACATGAGGGTCCTGGGGAGTTTTCAGTACATACGTGGGGGGGGGGGGGGGGGGGGGGGTTCCCAGGCAGTACGCCAGTATTTACTGGGGGTTCTTGGGATTGTGTCAGTATTTACAGGGATGTTTCATGGAGTGGGTCGGTATTTATACCGCGTTCCCAGAGAGTGTGTCGGTATGTACAGGAGGTGTTCTGGGAGTGTGTCGGTAATTTCAAAGTGGGGGTCACGAGCAAAATGTCGGTAGTAACAGGAGGAGTTCTGGGGAGTGTGTTGTTATTTATAGCGAGGAATTTCGGGAGTGTGTTGGTATTTTCAGGGGGCTGTCATGAGCAGAAGATCGGTACTGACAGGTGGGTTCCAAGGGCGTTCATCAGTATTTACAGGGTGGGTCCAGCGAGTGTGTCAATATTTATAAGTGTTTCCCAGGGAGTGTGTCAGTATGCATGGGTGTGTCCCAGGGAATTTGTTAAAATTTTCAGAGTGGATTTCTGTAGAGTCTGTCAGTATTTTGAAAGCAGGGGTCACAGGCTTAATGCCGGTAGTAAAGAGGGGGTTCTGGGGAATGTGTTGTTATTTGCAGCGAGGTAACCCGGTAGTCTGTTGGTATTTCCAGTGGGGTGTCATGGGCAGAACGTCGGTATCGACAGCGGAGTCCTGAAGCGTTTGTCAGTATTTACAGGGCTGTCCCGGTGAGTGCATCATTATTATTGGGTGGGGTTTGGGCTCCTGAGGACTGCATCAGTGTGTTAAAATGCTGGGGCCCTGAAAAAAACATGGGTATTAGCAAGGGACTTCCAGTGAGTGTGTCGTTATTTACAAGGGGTAGCCGACAGTGTGTTGGTATTTCCGGGGGAAGAGTGTCACTAGACAAACGTGTTGACAGAGGCTGTCCACGGGTTTGTGCCAGTGTTTGCAGTGGTGGGTTCAGTAAGTGCGTCGTTATTTATAGCTGTTTCCTGGGTAGTGTCTCGGTGTTCAAGATGTTGGTTCCGGGGATTGTGCTGGCATTCGCAAGATGTCCCATGGAGTGTGTCAGTATTGACAGGGAGGATACCTTGCAGTGTGTCAGTATTCACAGGGGGTCCCAGGGATTGAACCAGTGTTTACAGGGGATCTGGAAAGTGTTTTGCTCTTTACCGGGTGTTCTGGGAGGCTGTCAGTATTTACAGTAATTTCCAGAAAGTTTGTCTGTATTTACCAGGGTCTCCTGGGATTGAGTTGGTGTTTACAGGGGTTGTCCTGGAATTGGGTTAAATATTGACAGGGGTGTTCTGGAGAGAGCATTAGTATTTACAATGATTTTCCGACGACTGTGTCAGTATTCATGAGTGGGCCCCGGGGAGTGCGTCAATATTGCCAGGGGGCTACCAAGCAGTGTGTCGGTGTTGACAGCGGGCTCCTGTGGAGTGTGTCCATATTTACAAGGTGGTCCTGGAGATATGTCTTTATTTATAGGGGGGTCCCGTGGAGTGTATCATTATTTCAGGATTAGCCCCATCGCGTTTGTTGGTATTTATAAGAAGGTTCCAGGGAATTGTGCCATTATTTTCAAAAGTGTGCTGGGCAGGGTGTCATTATTTACTGGGTTGGTCCTGGGGATTGGTTTGGTATTTACAACGGTGACCCAGGTGTGTTTCGGTATTTACAACGAGTACTGGAGACTGTGTCGTCATTTACGGGCGGTTCCCTGGGAGTATTTCATTCTTTACTGGAGTGTTCCTGGAGTGTGTATGGGTATTTTAAAGAGTGCCCGTATTCTCAAGGTGTCCCCTGGAGTGTGTCAGTATTCACAGGGCTGATCCCAGAAAGGGTGTCGGTATGTAGAAGGGGGAACCACGTTATGTGTCAGTATTCACACAGGGTTCCCAGGGAGTGTGTTGATATTTACAAGGTGCACCAGGGATGGTGTCGTTATTTGTAAGGATGCCCCGGGATTGTGTTGGTATTTGCAAGATGCTCTTGGGGAAGGTGTCATTATTTACAATGGTGCGCCGAGGTGGATATCATTAATTACAAGCGTGCCCCGGGTAGGGTGTCATTATTTACAAGGGTGCCCCTGGGAGCTTGTCATTCTTTTCAGAGGATTCCCAGTATCATTATTTAGAAGTGCGTCCCAGTCTGACTGCCAGACTACTGAGACCCCTAGGACTCATAACGGCACACAAATCAACAGCCACGCTCAGACAACAACTCACCAGAATAAAGGACCCGATACCTAACATGAGCAAGACGAATGTAGTGTACAAAATACCATGCAAGGACTGCACTAAACACGATATAGGACAAACAGGAAGACAGCTAACAATCCGCATACATGAACATCAACTAGCCATGAAACGACACGACCAGCTATCCTTAGTAGCCACACACGCAGACAACAAGCAACATGAATTCGACTGGGACAACACTAGGGCAAGCCAGACAGAGAACAGCCAGGGAATTCCTAGAAGCATGGCATTCATCCACAAACTCCATCAACAAACACATCGACCTGGACCCAATATACCAACCACTACAGCGGACAGCTGAAACTGACAACCGGAAGCGGCAGGGACAGACCACTATAAACACCGGAGGAAACATCAAAGAAGCGCTTCGCAGGAGGCTCCCAAGCACTAATGATGTCGCCTAGCCAGGGGACGAAGCGTTTGCAACAAAAACTTCCAGCTCGGCGAACAGAACCACAGCAGTGTATTGGTACTTACAGAGGGTGTTCCGGGGCCTATGTCGGTAATTGCAGAGTTTTTAGGGGAGTGTCTCGGTGTTTGCTTGGATTCCATGGAGTGTGTTGGTGTTTACAAGGTTCCCGGGGATTGTGTTGGTACTTACAGGGGGAGTCCCGTGATGTGGGTTGGCTTTTACAGAGTATCCCACAGAGTGTTTAGGTATTTGCGTGGATTCTGGGGAGCTTGTCGGTATTTTCTAGGTGGTTACGGATTGTGTGTCAGTATTTACATGGTCGTCACAGCGAGTATCACTGTGTTCACACTGAAGGTCCCAAGGATGTTTTGATATTTACACGATGACCCTGGGAGTGTCAGTGTTTACAGGGTCTCCCAAAGAGTGAGTTGGTATTTGCAGGGTGGTCCCAAGGAGTGTGTCCGTATTTGCAATGTCGTCTGGGAGAGCATGTCAGTATTTACAAGCTGGTCCCACAGTGTGTGTCAGCATTTACAGGACTGTCCTGTCGAGTGTGTACGTGTTTAGAGGAGGGTTCCATGGAACTGTGTCTCATTTACAAGGGTGCGCCGGGTGGGTGTCATTATTTACAGGATGTTCCCGGGGGTGGTTTGTAATTTACAAGAGTGTTGTGGGTGTGTATCAGTATTTGCAAGGGTGTACCAGGAAATGTGTCAGCATTTTCAGGGATTCCTGGGGAATTTGACAGTATTTACAGGGGCTTTCAGGAGATGTGTCAGTATTTACATGGGGTTCACAGGGTTCTGCGGCAGTACTTACAAAGGTGCCACGGGGAGGGTGTCATTGATTACAGGAATTCCCAGGGTCTGTGTCAATATTTAAACGAATATCCCGTGGTGTCTCTCTATATTTACAGGGGGGTCCTGCAGAGTGTGTCCGTATTAAATTGGGGTCCTGGGTTGTGTGTCAGTATTGACAGAGTGTTGTTGGGAAGCTTGTCAGGAAATATAGGTGAGGGGGAATGTCCTGGGGATTTTGTCAGTATTTACAGGGGAGTCCCAGGTAGTGTGTCAGTATTTGCAGAGGTGCCCTGGTGGGTGTCTGTACTTCCAAGGGAGGGAGTACGGGGAGTGTGTCAGTATGTGCAGCAGGGTTTATGGGTGTGTGTCAGTATCAATAGGGAATACGTACATAATGTGTCGATATTTACTAGGTGGTCCTGGGAAGGGTGTCGATACTAATCAGGTGTTTATCAGGGAGTGTGTTGGTATTTACAGAGTGGTCGCAGGGAGTCTGCCATCATTTACAGGAGCGGTCTCTGGGATTGTGTCAGTATTCACAGGTTAGTCCCGTGGAGTGTGCAAGTATTTACAGGGGGTTACTGTGGAATGTGTCAGTATTTGTGGAGCAGTTCTAGAAAGTGTGTTGTTATTATCAGGCAGTTTACCGGGGAGGGTGTTGGTATACACACGGAGTTTACTGGAGATTGTGTCAGTATTTATGGGGGATCCCGTGGAGTGTGTCAGTATTTACTGGGTTGTCCCAACGAGTGGTTTGTTATTTACAAGGGTGTCCGGGGTGTGTATCGGTATTCACAGGACGGTGCTAGTGAATGTGTCATTATTTGCAATGGGGTCTTGTGACGTGTATCGGTATTTACAGGCGGGTTCCGGGGAGTGTGTCTGCATTTACAGGGGTGTCCCAGCGCTTCTGTCACCATTTACACGTGCGTCCAGGGCAGTGAGTCAGGGTTTACAGGTGGATCCATCGCGTTTTATTTGCTTTGTGCAGGGGCGTCCTGGAGAGGGTTTTGCGATTTACAGGGGGTCCCAGGGAGTGTGTCGCTATTTATAGCAGCGTCCTAGTGGTTGTGTCAGAATGTGCTGGGGTGCATTAGTGAGTATGTGCATATTAACATGAAAGTCCTAGGGAGCATGTCAGTATTTTCCTAATCAGTAGAGCATGTGTCTGGAAAAGACTAGATGAACTGAAGCTGTTTCCACTTACATATGCGTCTCAACCACTGTCGGGGTGTGCAGAATTCAAAAATGGGAATGTCTGAGAGAACAGCAGGGAAGATACACCTCCCTAAACTGGGAATATCGACGAGAATAGGTGGGATAAAAGTTCCCTAAACTGCGAATTTCAGTTTGATCAGCTGGGATTGCTAGTTCTCTAAACTTGGAATATCAGTGTGAACAACGGGATGATACAGTTCCCTAAACTGGGAATCTGAGTGTAAACAGCCGGGATGATCCAACTCTCTAAACTGCAAATCTCGGTGTGAACTGTCGGAAGGGTTTTACTCTCTAAACTGGGAATCTCGGTGTGAAAAAGTGGGAAGGTCCATCTCTCTAAATTTGGAATATCAGTGTGAACAACCATGACGTTCCACCTCTTTAAAATTGGAAACTTAGTGTGGACAGTGGAATGATCTAGCTCCTTAAACTTGAAATCTCGGTGTGAACAGGCGGGATGGTCAGGCTCCCTGAACTGGGAATCTCAGAGCGATCAGCTATGATAGTCCGGGTTTCGAAATTAGGAATCGCATTGTTTGCACTGGGATTGTCCAGTTCCCTAAAATGAGAATCTCAGTGTGAACAACCGCGATGACCTACTCTCTAAACTTGGAATCTCGTTGCGAACAACTGCATGATCCAGCTGCATAAACTGGGAGTTTCAGTGTGAACACGCGAGGTGGTCCCAATCTCTAAACTGAGAATTTCCTTCTGAGCAACTAGGATGGTCCAGTTCCCTCAACTTGAAATCTCACTGTCAACAGCCGGGATGGTCCACCTCTCTAAACTAGGCTTCTGAGTGTGAACAGCCGGAATGATCCAACTTACTAAACTGGAAATCTCGGTGTTAACAGCCGGGATGACTGTACTCGCTAAACTGGGATTCTCAGTGTGAACAGCTGGAATGTTCCACCTCTGTAAACTGGGATTCTCATTGTGAACAGCCAGGATGGACTAGCTCTCTAAACTGGGATGCTCAGTGTGAAAAAGTGGGATGATCAAGCTTCCTAAACAGGGATTCTCAGTGTGAACAGCTGGAATTGTCTACCTCTCTTAACTGGGATGCTCATTGTGAACGGGGGATGATTCAACTCTCTAAACTGGGAAAGTCAGTGTGAACAGCCTTGATTATCGAGCTCTCTAAATTGGGAATCTCCATGGGAACAGCCGGATAGTTTCTACTCTCTAAACTGGGATTCTCAGTGTGAACAGCTGGAATTGTCCAGCTGTCTAAAGTGGGCTTCTCAGTCTGAACAGCGGGATGGTTTGGATATCTGAAGTGGAAATCTCAATGTGAACAACCACGATGGTCTACCTCCCAAAACCGGAAATCTCAGAGTGAACAGCCATGATAGTCCAGCTCCCTAAACTGGGAATCTCAGTGTGAATGGCCGGCATGGTTCCGTTCCCTAAACCAGGATTCTCGTTGTGAGCAGCTAGTTTGGTCTATCTCCCTAATTTGGGAAACTTGCTGTGAACAATGGGATCATTCAGCTCCCTGAACTGGGAATCTAAGTTTGAACAGACAGGTGCTCGTGCTCTCCAAAAAGGGAATCTCGTTGTGAGCAGCTGGGATGGTCCAGTTCCCTCAACTGGAGATCAGTGTGAACTGCCGGGATCTCTGAAAACTGGACAGAGGCGTGAAGAGTGGGATAAATGGATTGTGAGTGAGGGCTTGCAGTGGAATGTGCTTATATAGTAGAATGCAGGAATTGTTCCAAGCAGGTGGCAACTGATGGAGGTGGATGGCAGGGAAGGTGGAGTTGATGGATTGAACAGAATGTTGGAGGATGGACATGTTGGAGGGTCGAGGCTGATAAATTGCCCACAGACACCAGGGATGTGTAGGTTAGGTGCATTAGTCGGGGTAAAATGAAGAGTGATAGGGAAGGGGAATGGGTCTGGATGGGTTGCTCTTTGGAGGATCGATGTGGACTAGTTAGGCAGAAGGGCAGGTTTCCACAATGTAGAGATTCAATAAAAAGTGAGAAGTTGTGCTCTCAACACTGAGCCTTGCAGAACACTACATGTCACCGGCTGCCAGACTGAGAAAAAAAAACTCTTTTATCCCCACTCTCTGTTTTCTGCCAAACAGCCAAACTTTTCTCCATACCTCTGACACCATGGGCCATTACTCAGTAGCTTCCTGTGTGACATCTCGTGAAAGACCTTCTTAAAGCCCAGGCAGATAACATCCATTCGCTCTCCTCAGTCTTAGCTGTTCGTTTCTTCCTCAGATAACTCTAGCACATTGGTCAGGCATGAACTTCCCTCAATGAAAGTATGTCGACTTTCCCATGTTTTACCATGCAATTCCAAGTATTCAGAAATTTCATTCTTCACAATAGATGCCAGGATTTTACCCGCAACTGAGATTAGGGTAATTGTTCTGTAATTGTCTGTCTTTTGCCTTACTCCCATTTTAAACGGGGATATCGTTTTGGTGATTTTCCAGTCCTCTCGGACCTTCCCTGATTCTACAAATTCATGAAAGATTGCCAACAACGCCACGGATGTCACTTCAGGTATCTCCCATAGAACCTTGGGGTGTAGTCCAGCTGGAACAGGGGTTTATCCAACCTCGGGCCATTCCGTTTTTCTAGCATCTTCTCCTTCGTGATTACCACCATACTCAGTTCTGTCTCCTCACTCTATTGCCGAGAAGTGTAGACCAACAACTAGGAATGTATGGCTGCATGACATGCAGTTACTGCGAAGGAAAGTTACACAGTTCACATCCCAGATCAGGCTGCCTATCAGGGCTGCTCCCTTGCTACATGAGCATGCATTTCCCTGCCTCCAAGCATGCCCACAGCATGTTTCACCTTGCCCTGTCAGCGCCTTGTGATGACAGTTGGCACAGACACACAACCAGGCTACTGGCTATACTGTGTCATTGTCCTCAGACAGGGACATATTTGCACCTGTTATATATCACTGTTCCATGTCATTCTAACCCTTATACCACTTGGCAAGAGTGATCGTACCAAACGCTGATACGTCTGATAGTCTCAGGGGAACGGACTGCAAGGAAATGCATGGGGCACCTTCAGACGGTGGCTGGAGTTTCTAACTTGGTTTTCAATGGATTGTTGTTTCATTGATCATTTTGAATGATTTATATACTCATACAGTCAGAGATGTATAGCATGGAAACAGACTCTTTGCTCTATATCCCTCCAAAGCATTCCTATTCATATACCCATACAGATGGCTTTCAAATGTTACAGTCATACTAGCCTCCACCACTTCCTCTAGCAGCTCATTCCATACACGTACCACCCTCTGTCTGAAAAAGTTGACCCTCAGGTCTCTTTTATATCTTTCCTCTCTCACGCTAAACCGATGTCCTTTTGTTCTCGACTCTCCCACTCCAGGGAAGAGATTTTGTCTATTCATCCTATCCACGCCCTTTAAGATTTTATGAACCTCAACAAGGTCACCCATCAGCTCCTGACACTCCAGGGAGAACAACCCTTACCTATTCAACCTCTCCCTATAGCTCAAATCCTCCGACCCTGGCAACATCATTGTAAGTCTTTTTTGAGACCTTTCAAGTTTCACGACATCTTTCCGATAGGACGGAGACCAGAATTGCACGCAATATTCTAAAATTGGCCCAACTAATATCCTGTACATCCGCAACATCAGCCCCAACTCCTATACTCAATGCTCTGACCAATAATGGAAAGCATACCAAGCATTTTCTTCATTATGCTATCTATCAGTGACTCCAGTTTCAAGGAGCTATGAACCTACAGTCCAAGGTCTGTTTGTTCAGCATTACACTGGAGGACCTTACCAATAAGTGTATAAGTCGTTGTAGGATTTGCTTTCCCAAAAATGCAGAACCTCGCATTTATCTAAGTTATACTCCATATGCCAGTTTTCAGGCTATACGCCCATATGATCAAGTTCCTGTTGTAATCTGAGGTACCCTTCTTCGCTGTCCACTATACCTCCGATTTTGGTGTCATCTGCAAACGTACTAACTGTACCTCTTATGCTGACATCCGAATCATTCATATAAATGACGAAAAGTAGCAGGCCCAGCACCGATCCTTGTGGCACTCCACTAGTCACAGGTCTCCAATCTGAAAAACATCCTTCCACAACCACCTATGTCTTCTACCTTTGAACCAGTTCTGTATCCAACTAGCTAGTTCTCACTGTATTCGGTGAGATCTAAACTGGGTAAACAGTCGAATCTGGTCGAACAACTTACTGAAGTTCATATCGAAGACGTCCACTGCTGTGCCCTCATCAATCCTCTTTGTTACTTCTTAAAAAAAAACTCTATCAAGTTTGTGAGACATGATTTCCCACACTCAAAGCCGTGTGACTATTCCTAATCAGTCCTTGCCTTTCCACATACATTTACGTCCTGTCCTTCAGGACTCCTTAACAAGTTTCTCAATCTTCATTTACAGTCAAACATTTTACTCTGTTTATACAATCTTGGTCAGTTCTCCCCTCATGCCGTGTAATTGGCTTTGTTTTGATTTTGGATTTTTGCGTGTGTTTAGAACGATCATTCATTTTATCATTTGTATTCATTTGTTGCAGACCCAGATCCATAATGATAAAATTAAACAACAGTCCAGTACAAGAACAGGCCCTTCAGCCCAGCAAGCCCGCACTAACACATGATGTCATTCCAAAGTTAAAACAAAAGTATTTGCTCCAATACCTTCCATGTCATTCTATTCCTTACTAACTCATACTCGTGCCAAGATCCCTCTGAAACCTTGTTATATTGGCTTCTTCCCCTCTAACAGTGCATTCCAGGCACTTTCGCATTCTGTCTGGAACAGCAAAAAAAAAACACTTATCTATCACATCTCCTGAACTTTCTCCATTTTACATAAAATCTACGGTCCTGAGTAATTGATACTTCTACTCTGGGGGAAAAAGCCTCTAACTGTCCTTCTATCTATGCCTCTGATAACTTTATAAATATCTATCAGGTCGCCCCATAGCCAATGATGCCCAGGTGCAAACAAACCATGTGTGTTCAATTTCTCCTTCGGGCTAATACCCTCCAAACCAGACAACATGCTGATAAAGCTTTTTCCATACCCTCTCCAACATTTCAATATCGTGTGGCAACCAGTAGTGTACACAGTATTCTAGATCAAAGGTGCTGGAAAAGCACAGCAGTTCAGGCAGCATCGAGGAGCTTCAGCAAAATCGACGTTTCGGGCAAAATACCTTCATCAGGAATCAAGGCAGAGAGCCTGAAGCGTGGAGAGATAAGCTAGGGGAGGATGGGGTGGGGAGAGAGTAGCATCGAGTACAATGTGTGAGTGGGGGAGGAGATGAAGGTGATAGGTCAGGGAGGAGAGGGTGGAGTGGATAGGTGGAAAAGGAGCTAGACAGGTCGGACAAGTCCAGACAAGTCAAGGGGACTGGAAGTTTGAAACTAGGATGAGGTGGGGGAAGTGGAAATGATGAAGCTGTTGAAGTCCACATTGATGCCCTGGGGTTAAAGTGTTCCGAGGCAGAAGATGAGGCGTTCTGCCTCCAGGCGTCTGGCGGTGAGGGAGCGGCGGTGAAGGAGGCCCAGGGCCTCCATGTCCTCGGCAGGGTGGGACGGAGAGTTGAAATGTTGAGCCACGGGGCAGTTTGGTTGATTGGTGTGGGTGTCTCGGAGATGTTCCCTAAAGCGCTCTGCTAGGAGGCGCCCAATCTCCCCAATGTAGAGGAGACCGCATCGGGAGCAACGGACACAATAAATGATATTAGTGGATGTGCAGGTAAACTTTTGATGGATATGGAAGGCTCCTTTAGGGCTTTGGATAGAGGTGAGGAAGGAGGTGTGGGCACATGTTTTACAGTTCCTGCGGTGGCAGGGGAATGTGCCAGGATGGGAGGGTGAGTCGTAGGGGGCGAGGACCTGACCTGCTCGTCACGGAGGCAACGGTCTTTGCGGAAGGCGGAAAGGGGTGGGGAGGGAAATATATCCCTGGTGGTGGGGTCTATTTGGAGGTGGCGGAAATGTCGGCGGATGATTTGGTTTATGCGGAGGTTTGTAGGGTGGAAGGTGAGCACCAGGGGCGTTCTGTCCTTGTTACGGTTGGAGGAGTGGGGTCTGAGGGTGGAGGTGCGGGATGTGGACGAGATGCGTTGGAGGGCATCTTTAACCACGTGGGAAGGGAAATTGCGATCTCTAAAGAAGGAGGCCATCTGGTGTGTTCTATGGTGGAACTCGTCCTCCTGGGAGCAGGTACGGCGGAGACCGATGAATTGGGAATACGGGATGGCATTTTTTCAAGAGATAGGGTGGGAAGAGGTGTAATCCAGGTAGCTGTGGGAGTCGATGGGTTTGTAAAAAATGTCAGTGTCAAGTCGGTCGTCACTAATGGAGATGGAGAGGTCCAGGAAGGGGAGGGAGGTGTCAGAGTTGGTCCAGGTAAATTTAAGGTCAGGGATGAATGTGTTGGTGAAGTTGATGAATTGCTCAACCTCCTCCCGGGAGCACAAGGTGGCGCCAATGCAGGCATCAATGTAGCGGAGGAAGAGTTCGGGAGTGGTGCTGGTGTAATTACGGAAGATCAACTGTTCTACGTAGCCAACAAGAGACAGGCATACAGTCGGCCCTGCCTCAGCTGAGGGCCACACTCTCTCAGAATTGCAAAGGACCCACTCTGTACTACATCCTCAGGAGAATCCATACTCTCAACAAACAGTATTTCAATTCCATCTCAAACATCAAAAACTGTAAGTAGAACAAACTTTTATCCACCCACCTCCGTAACCAGCGCTCCTCAAACATTCCAGAAGATTCCCCTGGCCTCGGAAACACCATTAGCCATGCGGCTGATGCAGCTAACACCCCCCACGCTGATTGATGATGTCACTTCCGCACCCATCATGGCCACTCCCACAGCCACTTCCGGCCCTCACATCATTGCCGATGCCACATGCTCAGTGACTTCCGCCACCCCTACTGCCCCACTCCCACTCACACATTGTTCTCTATGCTACTCTCACCCCACCCCCATCCTCCCCTAGCTTATCTCTCCACGCTTCAGGCTCTCTGCCTTTATTCCTAATGAAGGGATTTTGCCCGAAACGTCGATTTTGCTGAAGCTCCTCGGATGCTGCCTGAACTGCTGTGCTCTTCCAGCACCATTGATCCAAAATCTGCTTTCCAGCATCTGCAGTCATTGTTTTTACCTACACAGTTTCGAAATGCACCTCGAACTAAGTTTCTCTACAGCTGCAATATGACCTGTTATTATTCATATTGCATACTCCGATGCTTGTCTGCAAGTTTTCAGTCAGTCTTCTTGATCACCCTATCCACCGTGTTGCCACTTTCAGGGAACTGTGGAGCTGTACACCAAGATGCCTTCAGATGTTGATGAGATCAGTAGTTTTTCCATCCACTTTATACTTCTCTCCTGCATTAGTCCTTACAAAATGCATCACGTCACAATTGTTCAAATATAGTTACATCTGTGTTTTCTCCATCCAAGTCAGCAGCTGACCTATATCCGGCTGTATTCTCTGGCAATCATCATCACAATCTGCAACTCTGCCAATCAATTTACAGATCTCTCATCACAAAATCACTGTTCCACCACTACTCTGTCTTCTATGGCCAAGCAGTTCTCTATCCATCTTGCTAACTGACCGCTGATCCGTTTCACATCACGTTCTGTATGAGCCTGCCATAAGGAACCATATCAAAGGCCTTCCTAAAGTCAAAACGGCCAACATCCAGTCCCATGCCCTCATCAATCAATTTTGTCACTTCCTCAATATAATCAATCAATTTTGTGAGACATGGTCCTCCCCACACAAATGTGTGCCTGTTGCTAGTCCACACTAGAGTACTGTTGGAGCTGCACTCATTCAGCCAGGTGCTTATTGCATCATAATCCTGACTTGAAACTTGGAGAGTAGATTGCATTCCTTACAGCGTCGAAACAGGCCCTTCGGCCTAACCAGTCCACATCAACCCTCCGAAGAGTAACCCACCCAGATCCATTTCCCTCTGACTAAAACACTTGACAATCCAGTATGGCCAATTCATCTGGCCTACACATCTTTGGACTGTGGGAGGAAACTCACGCAGACACGGGGCGGGAGGTGGGGAATACGCAAACCCCAAACAGAGTGTCGCCAAAGGCCAGAATCGAACATAGGACTTTGGCGCTGTGAGGTAGCGGTGCTAAACACTGAGCCACCGTGCCTCTCTTGATTGTGCCTGTAGAGTGGGAGATACGTCGGGCCGTGACGGTTACTGTACAGTGGGAGGTATGCCGGGCCGTGATGGTTACTGTACAGTGGGAGGTATGTCAGGCCGTGATGGTTACTGTGCAGTGGGGCCTATGTCGGGCCGTGATGATTACTGTACAGTGGGAGGTATGTCAGGCTGTGCTGGTTACTGTACAGTGGGAAGTATGTCAGGCCGTGATAGTTACTGTACAGTGGGACGTATGTCTGACTGTGAGGTTACTGTGCAGTGGGAGATATGTCGGGCCGTGATGGTTACTGTACAGTGGGAGGTATGTCGGGCTATGATGGTTACTGTACAGTGGGGAGTCTGTCTGGCTGTGAAGTTGCAGACTGTATGAGCTGTACAGAGTATGATTCTGCTGATGCCGATGGCCCACTGCACCTCATGGCTGCATCATCATTGGTTATTCAATCTTTGTAAGCTCTGTTCCATTCAGTACTCATGGAGCTACATATCATGGTGTGGAGGGTCTGCAAAATGCGAAGGTAGCCCTTGATCCCCAATGTGCAGTGACCATTCTTCCTGATGTATGAAATGGAGAGGTGTATCTGCAGCAGGCAGATCAGTGATGATGTGGTCAGTTATATGTTGCCCTTTTATTGATTCCACCATAACCTGCCACAGAGCAGTCTAGCAGCCACAGGATCCAGCATCAATGCTGAGTACTATCATTAGATTAGATTCCCTACAGGATGGGAAGAGGCTCTTCGGCCCAACCAGTCCACACCTCAGAAGAGCAATACACGCCTCTCTGAACATTATGGGCAGTTTAACATGGCCAATTCGCTTGAGCTGCAATCTTTGGACTGTGGGAGGAAACACACGCAGGCACAGAGAGAATGTGCAAATGTCGCACAGGCAGTTGCCAGAGGCTGGAATCAAACCTGGGACCCTGGTGCTATGAGGCAGCAGTGCTAACCATTGAGCCACCATGACGAACTATATTGACTGTATACCAAGGAGCTGTCCCCCTCTGCCTGTCTGTGTCCTGTGAGTGGGATAGAACCTAACAGAGAGGGTGGTGATGTTGTCTGGGACATAGTCCTGTTCACAGAATCCTGCTTTACAGACAATATCTGATTGTTACTTGATTAGTCCATGCGAAATGCATACCTGGTCATTTTCACATTTTCTGTAATGAAGAGTTAATATCACTTTATTGCTTACATATTTTAAAATAAACCAAACATCATTGTTTTTCAGTTGAAAACAATTGAAATGAACAATAATTGAACTACCAGAGCGTAAACCTAACTAATACATAATTCAGTGACTGGAGTAAACAGCCGCTTCATTTTCAGATCAGTGAACCCACCATCTTGCAGGCAGCAAAGCTATTGAAAATGACTTTGAGGAAAAGCCTGAATTCAGATACAAGTATTACTAGCCCTCACTACGACCTCCAAAACACTGACCATCTCCAAAATGTGTCCAGAGAGCTTCCAAACTGGAGCTGGGCAGTTACTCACACAATCCCTCACAATAGACTGGTTAGAGACATACTTGAACAATAGGGAGATGTGTGTGGGGCAGACTGGTCAATGGACTAACACATGGCGCTGGCCCAGACGCAGTTCAATAAAAACAACCTGTAAACAGCCATGTCTTGCAAATATATCTCTTCTTGTGTGCCACCTAAACTCTGTCATTCTGAACCTTGGCCCTGATCCTGAATGAAGGTGTTATAAAGGTGATGGACTCCCGCAGCGTATGGTATCTTATATTGAATCCGTCATAAACCATATCCAGTGTATATTAGCCCCACAATGTTAGTATCCAAGCAGAATTGTGCAGCTGCATTGATGGCCAGTATGATCCCAGCCCAACGAGCTTGTGTGTCACTTGAGCTGGAAATCTCTGTGTAAATGTTTACAGCATTTTTCTAACCATTAACAGCCATTAAGTAAAGTCTCTTTACTGAAGGTCCGATATCCTTTCGTAATACCAACTTTTAAATCACCCATTTATTCAGTACACTGTTATAATAACAATATGATGAAAACTCACAGTAATTAGCATAGAAATTGTGAGTCTTATTGCCACACCCAAGACCAAATTATTATTCAGTACAAGGACTTTAAAAATATACAATTATTTTCCCTTGTATTAATACTGTTTACTAATAGTCGATTCTCCTGCTCCTCAGATGCTGCCTGAACGTCTGAGTTTTTTTTCAGAACCACGTTTTTTGACTCTGATCTCCAGCATCTGCAGTCCTCACTTTTTCCCTGCTAATAATAATAATCATTTTCATGGCAACAATGTCACTGTGTGTTTAAACATGCCCCAGTCAGATGTGAGTACATTTTCAGTTGCTTCTGTCTATCTTAGAGCTCAGTAATGTGGGATGAAAATGCCAGTGTCTGTGGTGTTCGGTATGTAGGCCATACCTTTGAGAGACTGACAGATTGTTTAAAACATCATATCCCTTCAGCTGTTCACAACAAGCAGGGAACTGCCTGGACCAACCACCCTGAGTTCACAAAACCCAAAACCGTGTCAAGCATTGATAAGGTCTAGACAATATTCTTTATGTTAATTTATTCATGCAATGTGATTGGGACGGCATTTATTGATAGATAGGGAAATTGAAACAGTGACACTGAAGGAATGGCAATATAATTCCCAATCAGGAACAGAACGCGAAGATGGTGGAGGTCCCGTGTATCTGCTTCCCTTGTCCTTATTGATGTTCTGGGGTTCAGAGGTTCGTTGTAAGGAGCCTTGGTAAATTTCTGCAGAGCATCAAGTAGATGGCAGGTATTGCTGCTACTGAGCATCAGTGGATGAGGGGTGAAGCTGAACTCACACAGGCAAATGGAAGTATTTAATCACACACATTCAACATGTGTCTTAGCAATAGGTGACAGACTTTCGGAAATTTTGAGGTGAGTTATTACTGCAGAATTTCTGGCCTCTGACATATTCTTGTAGCCAATGAATTTATATGCGTCAAAAAGCTGGAAAAGCAAAACAGGTCAGGCAGCAGCTGAGGTACAGGAGTTTCAATGTTTTAGCATAAGCCCTTCACAGGAATGAGTAATTGAATCATATGGTAGGTCCAGTTCACGTGAACAGTAATCCCCGCGATATTGCTTGGTGTGTGTTCAGTTATGGTGGTGGCATTGAACGTTAGAGGATGTGGTTTAATTTTCCATTGTTAGAAGTAATCGTTGTCTGACACATGTGCAATGGAAATGGTATTGTCACTGTGAAGCACACACCTGCATATTTCCAGGACCTGGTACATTTGGACAAGGACTGCTTCAGTATCTGAGTAAATCACGAATGGTGTTAAACATTGTCCAATCATTGGCAAACATCCCCAGTTGTGACTTAACAATGTAGGGATTGTAATTTATGAAGCAGCAGAAAATTATTGGGCCGAGGGCAGAGAGCACCCTTACAGCTCATTGATGCTGTCCCTCTCTCTGAGCTCTGAAGCTGGCTTCTAGTTCCACCTCATCCAGAGGTATCTAACAACATATCTGAAAACAATATGTTTCAGTAGCTTCCCCAAATAACTGAGTGAGGACTTGGCTACCCCAATCAGTTGGACCGCTTCTTTGTAATGCAGATTAATGCCGACAGTGTGGGTTCAATTCTGCACTGACTGACGTGACTGAAAAGGGAGAACTCAACCTCTCCCTTATTTGAGGCATGATGACTGTCCAGTTAAACTGCCACCAGTCGTCTCTGTCTAAAGAGAGAGCAGCCCCATCATCCTGTCGGGGTATGGTGCCTTACCTTCCACTTCTGATCTACAGGTTTACCAGAAACCCCTCCCCTGGGGAACTGCTGCAGAGCTGTCCTGGAGATGAGATGGATGCTCTCCTCCAACCCCAGCCACCTTCCTTTCAGGTATAACTTCAACCAGTGCAAACGGTTCCTATTTGCTCCAGTTTTGTCATTAATCCTTGATAGGAAACTTGGTCAAATGCAGATATGATGATGTTAAGCTCAGTCACTGTTGCCTCGCCTCTAGAATTCAGCTCCATCGTCTCTTGTACATCGTTAAACCAAGGCTTCAATTAGCCCCAGGGATGAGAGCCCAAACTGAGCTTCAGTGAGCAGTTTGGTGCTGAGGAAGTGCTGCTTGATCCCACTGTGAGTGACATCTTCCATCCCTTTATTAATGATAGAGATGAGAGCAATGGGGTAGACATTGATTGTCTGATGGTTTGTCTGTGTGTGTACAGGACACACCCGGATAGGTTCCCACATTGACAGGTCGATGCCAGTGCTGTATCCCAGTAGGAACAGTTTGAATGGAATGTTATCAGGGCCCACAGCCTTTGCATTCCTCATCCCTCCAGTCGTTTGGAATTACCACACACAGGAAATCGAATTCGCTGAAGACTGTCATTTGAAGGAGACTAACATAAATCCTCCTATCGATACCTCTGTCTGAACTTTGTTGTGGTCGTTCCAGACTGAGCTTTTCTATTGTTGTGTTGGGCCATTCCATCATTGAGGAAGATGATATGTGGGGGTCCTCCTCATCCAGAGTCGTTTGATTGGCACCACTATTCGACCTGACTGCATATGACAGGATTGTAGCGATTAGATCGAATTGTTAGTTAGATCTGTCTGTCACTGGCTGTTTATGCTATTTGGTGAGTAAGTGGTCCTGTTCAGTAACGTCGCCTCATTTCTAGGTGTACCTGGTGCTGATCCTGGTCAGCCCTCCTGTATTCTCCATTGAACAAGAGTTTATACCCTGGCCTGATGGTCAGGGTAAAGTGGAGCATATGCCAGGCAGTGACAGTGAAAATTGTGCGAGAGTACAATTCTGCTGCTGATGATTCGAATCACCTCACACAGGCCAGTGCTGAGTTCTAGATCTCTTTGAAATCTGTCCCGTTAAGCTCGGGACATGTGTATCTCACATGTGCGCTGATGCGTGTACACACACACGCACGCACGCGCACACACGCACAGGCACACAAAGTAAAAGTGAGACTTTGTCTCCAGATATACTGTGTGCGGTATACACTGTTCCCAATGTGCTCATCGATTAATGTCTTTGCAGCCGATAGGTTGGTGAGGATGAGGTCAAGTAAGTTTCTCCCTGTCAATCGTTCCCTCTCCACCCGGTGCCAAACCAGTCTCGCAGCTATGTTCGTTTGGACCCGACCATTTCGATCAGCAATGCTGCTGCTGTGCCCCTCTGGGTGGTGGTTTTGAAAGGGCCACCCAGTATACATTCTCCAGCTCATTCACTCTGTCAGTGAGTCCTCCATGTGTTGTTCAATGTAGAGGGACACTGATTCATCAGCTGAGGGAAGGAATTCAGCAGGAGGTTTCCGTGTCAGAGTTTGATCTGACACCGTGAGGTTTCGTTATGTTACATTGTTGCTTGAGAAGTCTGTAGGACGTCTCTCCTACATCTATCACTCGTCCCAAGACGTTAGGAAGGAGGGATTTCTAGTGTCTGCAGGGCTTTTAATTTTTTGTCACTATCAATCGAAGGGCCTCTTCTGTGCTGTATGACACTCACTCTATGACGCTTGTGATTGGACAGTCCAGGTCTCACTCCGTCAGATCCTCCAAGTGCCTTGTCTATTCCACTGATTTCTGCAATATTTTCTCTTTTAAGACATTGCACAATTCCGTTTTTAAACTATCTATGTTATCTATGTTTATCTCTATCTTTCCCTATCATGTCCTCCAGCCGCTACATCCATATGTATCTCAGTAATCTTCCGTATCACTACAATATGTATCTCATACTCCAGCCCCATCTATCACTGTAAATTCCGCCACCTCTCCGCATCTCTCTAACCTCCAGATGCTTCACCTTTCTACATATCCTGTGAATGAATTTAAAAGTATCTCACTAATCTATTCTAGCATGCACAGGCCACGCTATCTCTGTAATATTACTAGCCTTGCTTTCCTTTCTCTGCAACATCTCCAGCCTTGCTTTTATATTTCTGTAACATTTCCAGCCTAGCTTTCCCATCTCTGTAACGTCTCCACCCATCATTTCCTATCTCTGTAAAATTTCCAGCCATGCTTTCCTCTAACCGTGATATTTCCCGCCTTGCTTTCCTATCTCTGTAACATCTCCAGCCTTGCCTTCCTCTCTATCTGTAACATCTCCAGCCTCGCTTTTCTATCTCTCTCTAACATCTCCAGCCTTGCTTTCCTCTCTCTGTAACATCTCCAGCCTTACTTTCCTATCTCTGTAACATCTCCAGCCAGTCTTTCCTATAACTGTGATCTCACCAGCCCTGCTTTCCTTTCTCTGTAACATCTCCAGCCTTGCTTCCCTTCACACCTCAGTGAAATGGCTTTTTCACACGTCAGTGAATTGGTTATATATCTGCTCCTGTATTTTCATCTTTCTGGGGCTCTATAAAATATCTCCAGCCTTGTGTCTGTCATTGTTTGGACCTCACCTTGACCGATAAAGCCTCATTTGTAGACACGTCCAAGATATCGTCCCTCCTTACTACAGTAACTGTTCCTTAATTAATAATGCAACATTACCTCCTCTTTAACACCCTCTCCTGTCCTGCCTATAGTTCCAGTACAAGAGACTATTGAGTTTTAGCCCTGACCTCTCTCAAACACGTTTCTGAGATGGCAAAATGTTACACCTCCATATGTCAACTCATGCCATTATCACATCAGTCTGTCTGATAATACTCACAGCATTAACATAAGCTGGAATATAACACCTGGAATATTCTGTGCCTCAGAGCTCTTCAATCATTGACTATTTGTTATCAGGCTACCCAAACCATGAAGCAAAAATGTAACTCTGGGACTGAATGAATATTTATTGAATTGTAACTTCTAAAAAAATGTATTCATCAAGTGCAACTTTCCAGATCTGAGCAGTCAGCTCCACATACAATGCGTTTCTGGTGGTTAATTCCCCGCTCAGTGTGCAGAGGGGACAGCCCTCAGTAGTGGAGAAAGTGAGGACTGCAGTTGATGGAGATCACAGTCAAAAAATGTGGTACTGGAAAAGCACAGCAGGTGAGGCAGCATCCGACGAGCAGGAGAGTCAACAGTTCGTGCATGTGCTCCTTATCAGGAAGGCATTTGTGCATTTATTTGGATTCCGTGATTCGCAGGACGTTGGGAACTGTACTTACTCAGGAATACAGCACTGCATATAGCACTGAAGATGAAAGCAGTCAATCAATTGGTTGGACAGGGTTAGACAAGTTGAGGGGAAGTACAGTCTGATTGAAGTACAAACATAAGGATAGATAAACCCCCGGGGCTAAATGGGGTATACACGAAGTTACTCCAGGAAGTATTGAAAGAGATTGATGTGCCTTTGGTAATGATCGTTGTGTCTTCACTCTCCACTAGAGTTGTACCAGATGATTGGAGGGTGGCAAATATTATTCCCTTGTTCAGGGAAGGGAATAGGGATTTACCTGGAAATGATAGAACAGTAAGTCTTACATCAGCGGTAGGCAAAGTTTTGGAGACGATTCTGAGAGAAAGGATTTGCAATTATTGAGAAAATGGTAGTTTGGTTAGAGATGGTCAGCATGGCTTTGTGAGGGGCAGGTCACCCCTCAGAAACCTTACTGAATTCTTTGAAGGTGTGAAAAAACATGTTGTTGAAGGTAGACCAGTAGATGTGGTGAACACGAATTCTAGAAAGGTGTTTGATAAGGTTCCCCATTGTCGGCTCATTCATAAAGTAAGGAAGCATGGGATGCAGGGAAATGTGGCTGTCTGGATATGGGCTTGGCTCGCCCATAGAAGGCAGAAGATGGTAGCAGATGGAAAGTATTCAGACTGGAGGTCAGTGACCAGCGGTGTTCACCGGGAATTGGCTCTGGGACCTGTGCTCTTTATGGTTTTTATCAATGACCTTGACGAGGAAGTGGAATGGTGGGTTAGTAATGTGCCGATGACATGAAGGTTGATGGAGTTATGGATAGTGTGAGGGGCTGTTGTAGGTTGCAACAGGACGCTGACATAATGCAGAGCTGGACTGATAAGTGGCAGATAGAGTTCAACCTTAAAAAGTGTGAAGTGATTTATTTTGGAATTTTGCGTTTGCATACAGAATACAGGGTTAAAGGCAGAGTTCTTGGCAAAGGGGAGGAACAGAGGGAAATTGGGGTCCATGTCCATAGATCCCGCAAAGTTACCACCCAAGCTGACAGGGTTGTTAAGAAGATGTATGGTATGTTGGTGTTCATTAGCAGGGGGATTGAATTTAAGAATACCGAGGTTAATGCTTATCTCTATAAAGTTGTTGTTCAACAATGCTTGGAATATTGTGTTCAGCTGTGGTTGCCTCATTAGAGGAAACATGTGGAAGGCTCAGAGAGTGTCCAGAGGAGATTTACCAGGATGCTGCCTGGACTGAAGGACATGTCTTAGTAAGAAAATTTGAGTGAGCTAGGGCTTTTCTCCCTGGAGTGAAGAAGAATGACAGCTGACTTGATAGAGGTGTACAAGATGTTGAGATTCAAAGATTAGATAGCCAGAGTCTTTTCAACAAGGGAAATAATTTTAAAATGATTGGAGGAAGGTTTAGGGGAGATGTCAGAGGTAGGTTCATAACACAGAGAGTGGTGGGAGCGGAATGCACCGCCAGCGGTGGTAGTAGAATCAGATATATTAGGGAAATTTAAGAAGACTCTTGGATGGGCACATGGAAGTTAGTACGTTGAAGGTTATGAAGGTTAGCCTGATCTTAGAGTAGGATAAAAGGCAGGCAAAACATTGAGGGCTGAAGGGCTCTGATTGCGCTGTACTTTTCTATGTTCCAGGATTCATCCACCTTGTGGATTCTCATCAGTTGGTAAATGTGTGAGGGAGTGAGGTGTGTGAGGGCAGGAAGCTGGGAGGGGCGTTAAGCCTAGATTTCCAGTAATGGTGTGTATGGTTACTGTCATCTGAGTGTCAGCACAATATGTGTGGTTCTCTAGACCAAACAAAATCCACAAAGTTCAGTTACTAATGTTTTTTGGATTGCTGTTTGCTCCTGGTTGCTTCAGATACATTCTGTTGGGTGACCCATATATTAATATCTGACCATCCACAGACGTGTACAATTTTATTTTGATACTGGCGAATGTGAAGGTACATTTATTGGGTAAAGTTTCAAAAGGTCATTGTGAGACACAAGACACTGCAGAAGACTATCAAAGTGTGAATGTTTTCACCCAGGTGTCTGGTCTAGGGTGCAGGATTATGGTGTCCTGGGGGCAAGCCAGATGTCGTCACCACAAATAACTTGTGCGGTTTGATTCTGACCCTCCATGTCCATAAATGTGCTCCCTGGGCCAGGCTCTGACTGAAGATGGATTTGTAAGACCTGGCTCTTCTTCAGTCATTGGTATCTAATTTAGACAACATTTGAACCTGCAGTGACAGCAGTGATGGCTAGTTTCCTCCTGCTGAAGGTGGATTCCAAATGATTCACTGTGAGGGAATGTTTGAATGACTGCCCTGACCCAGGTAGGAAACTCTCTTCACAGATTCAGGAGCAGGACCGTGTCTCACTCAGTGTCATAGGCAGCTGTGAGGTCCAGTAGCACTGTACCCGAATTCAGGCCTTTTGGAAGCCACTTTTATTGTCGGTCATGATGCAAAGAGATGGGTTTACTGACCAGAAAAACGATCAGGAGTTTGCTATGTTTGTGAATTGGGCAATAATAAGTATGATTTACAATTATTCAACTGAACAATAACTGCATCATCTCTGAAAACATTGGATTCGATGTTTATGGAAGTAAAATATAAACACCGAAGAACCTTTTATGATACAAAAGTAAAGAATGCATATTTTGTTTTGTACCAAAAAAAGAATATGTTTTCGTACTGGTTTGGTGATCACAATTACACATTGAATCTCAGTATTGAAATACACACATTGTCGCTCTATCATTTGCAAAGTGGTTGACCTATGACTGATTGCATATTCAGAGTGACCAAATGATTGAACAATCAAATAGACTTATAACTCTTTACATATTTAAATATAATCAATTAATTTAATTTCTCACTTGAAATGTGTGAGCTTCAGCTATTTGCCAACAATTCTATTAGTTTTAAAATAATGATGGAGAAGGATAGACGAGATCAAAAAGTTGAAGTTCTAAATTGGAGAAAGGCCAATTTTGATGGTATTAGGAAAGAACTTTCAAAAATTGATCGGGGGCAGATGTTCGCAGGTAAAGGGATGGCTAGAAAATGGAAAGCCTTAAGAAATCAGATAGACAGAGAGCAGAGAGAGTATAGGGTGAAAGGAAAGGCTGGTAGATATAGAGAGTGCTGAACGACTAAAGAAATTGAGGGTCTTGTTAAGTAAAACAAGGAAGCATATGACAGGTACAGGCAGGGTAGACCGAGTGAATCCTTAGAAGAGTATAAAGGTAGTATGAGTATACTAAAGAGGGAAATCTGGAGGGCAAAAAGGGGACATGAGATAGCTTTGGCAAATAGAATTATGGAGAATGGAAAAGAAGTTTACAAATTTATTGAGGACAAACTGGTAAATAGGGAGAGAACAGAGCCCTCAAATATCAGCAAGGCGGCCTTTATGTGGATCCGCAGAAGATAGGGAGATACTAAAAGAGTATTTTGTATCAGCGTTTACTCAGGAGAAGGACATGGGAGATGTAGGTATACAGAGAAATAGATGGTGACATCTTGAAAAATGTCCATATTACAGAGGAGGAAGTGCTGGATGTCTTGAAACGCATAAAAGTGGATAAATCCCCATGAACCGATCGATCAGGTGTACACAAGAATTCTGTGGGAAGCTAGGGAAGTGATTGCTGGGTCTCTTACCAAGATACTTGTATCATTGATAGTCACAGGCGAGGTGCCAGAACATGGTGCCACTGTTTAAGAAAGGTGTTAAGGACAAGCCAGGAAACTATAGACCAGTGAGCCTGACATCACTGGAGAGCATGTTGTTGCAGGGAATCCTGAGGGACAGGATGTACATGTATTTGGAAAGGCAAGGACTGATTTGGGAAAGTGAACATGGTTTTGTGCGTGGGAAAACATGTCTCGCAAACCTGATTGATTTTTTGCAGAATTAACAAAGATGATTGATGAGGGCAGAGCAGTGGACGTGATCTATAAAGACTTCAGTTCGGCATTTGTTAAGGCTCCTTATGGGAGACTGATTAGCAAGGTTAGATCTCATGGAATACAGGGAGAACGAGCCATTTTGATACATAACTGGCTAAAGGTAGAAGACAGAGGGTGGAGGTGGTGGAGAGTTGTTTTTCAGATTGTTGGCGTGTGACCAATGGAGTGTCACAAGGATCGATGCTGATTCCACTACTTTTAGTCATTCATATAAATCATTTGCCTGTGAGTATAAGAGGTACAGTTAGTAACTTTGCTGATGACACCCAAATTTGAGGTGTGGTGGACAGCAAAGAAGGTTACCTCAGATTACAACGGGATTTTGATCAGATGGGCCAATGGGCTGAGGAGTGGTTGATGGAGTTTAATTTAGGTAAATGCGAGATGCTGCATTTTGGGAAAGCAAATCTTAGCAAGGTTATACTCTTAATGGTGAGGTTAAAGGGAGTGTTGCTGAACAAAGAGAACTTGGAGTGCCGGTTCATTGTTCATTGAAAGTAGAGTCACAGGTAGATAAGACAGTGAAGAAGGCATTTGGTATGCTTTTCTTAATTGGTCAGAGCATTGAGAACAGTGGTTGGAACGTCGTATTGCGGCTGTACGGGAAGTTGGTTAGGCCAGTTTTGGAATAATGTGTGCAGTTCTGGTTTCCTTCCTACCGGTAAGATGTTGTGAAACTTCAAAGGGTTCTGAACAGATTTACATGGATGTTGCCAAGGTTGGAGGGTTTGAGCTATAGGTGGAGGTTGAATAGACTGCGGTTATTTTCCCTGGAACATTGCAGGCTGAGGGGTGACCTTATAGAGGTTTATAAAATCATGAGGGGCATGAATGTGGAAATAAACAAGGTATTTTCCCTGGTGTGGGGGAGCCCAGAACGAGAGGGCATAAGTTTAGGTTGGGAAGGAAAAATACAAAGTGACGTAAGGGGCAACTTTTTCACACACAGGGTGGTACGTGTATGGGATGAACTGCCACAGGAAGTAGTAAAGGTTGGTACAATTGCAACATTTAGATAGCGGCTGAATGGGTGTATGAATAAAAAGTGTTTCGAGGGATATGGGCTGATTGCTGGCAGGTGGGACTAGATTGGGTTGGGATATCTTGTCGGCATGGACGAGTTGGATGGAAGCGTCTGTTTCCATGTTGTACATCTCTATGACTCTGTGACTGTAATTTAGCAATGACAATAAATTGATATGCACTGTCAAATAAATAAATGGTTTATATTATTAAATTGTAGCATACAATAAGTTGAAATCTTGCAAATTTTAGAATGAATGATAAAGAACAAAGAGCATTCCAACACAGGAACAGACCCTTCGGCCCTCCAAGCCTGTGCTGATCCAGATCCCCTATTTTCTAAACCTGCCACCTATTTTCTAAGAGCCGGTATCACTCTGCTCCCTGCCGATTCATGTAGCTGGCAGATTCATCGTAGATGACACTATCATTCCTGCCCCTACCACCTCCGCTGGCAGCACGTTCCAGGCTGCCACGACCCTACATGTAAAGAGCTTCCCACATATATCCCAAAGGCCCTAAACCTTTCCCTCTCACTTTGTAACTCAATTACTAGGGGTCATGAGTACACAATTTGCGCTAAAGCTTCTTGGTATCCACCCTGTCTATATCTCTCTTGATTTTGTAGACCTCAATCAGGTTCCCCCTCAACCTTTGCCTTTATCATTAAAATAGTCCTAATCTACCCAAGCTCTTTCCATAACCAGCATCCTCCATCCCAGGCAACACCCTGGTGAACCTACTCTGCACTCTATTCAAGCATCCACATCCTTTTGGTAATGAGGTGACCAGAACTATATGCAGTATTCCAAATGCGGCCAAAACAAAGTCCGATGCAACTGTAACATATACCTGCCAACGCTTGTATTCAACACCTGATCCAATGAAGGAAAGCATGCCATATGCCTTATTGACCACTTTACTGAACTGCATTGCCACCTTCAGGAAACAATGAACCTGAACACCCAGATCTCTCTGTACGTCAATTTTCCCCAGGACTTTTCCATTTAATGCATAGTTTGCTCTCGAATTGGATCCTCCAAAATGCATCACCTCGCATTTGCACAGATTGAACTCCACCTGCCATATTTGTGCCCATTTCTCCAATCCAACTATATTCTGCTGTATTCTCTGACAATCCTCTTCACTATCTGCTACTCCAACAATCTTGGTGTCAACTCCAAACTTGCTAATCAGGCAAACGATACCTTCTTCCAAATCATTAATATATATCAAAAACAACAGTGGTCCCAGCACGAATCGCTGTTGCACACCACTGGTCATAGGTCTCCATTTTGAGAAATCCCCTTCTACTACTACTCTCTGTCTCATGTTGCCCAGCCAGTTCTCTATCCATCTAAATAGAACACCCTGAACCCCATGCGACTTCACCCACTCCATCAGCCTCCTATGGGGAACCTAATAAAACACCTTACTCAAGTCCATCAGTAGCTTCTCCAGCAGCTTCCCGACCATGATGTCAGGCTCGCCGGTCTATAATTACCTGGATTATTCTCGCTACCCTTCTTAAACAAAGGGCCAACATTAGCAATTCTCCAGTCCTCCGGGACCTCACCAATGTTCAAAGATCCAGCAAAGATACAAGTTAAAGCCCCACTTATTTCCTCTCTCAATTCCCTTAGTAACGTGTGATAGATCCCATCCAGATCTGGGGGCTTGTCTACATTAATACCTTTTACAATATCCAAAACCTCCTCCCTCTTTATGTCGACTTGATCCAGAGTACTCAAAGATCTATCCTTAACCTCAACATCCATCATGTCCCTTTCCTTACTGAATACAGATGCAAAGTACTCGTTAATAATCTCACCCATTTTCTCTGACTCCATGCATAACTTTCTTGTGTGGGCCAAACAGTTCTCTAGTTACCCGCTTGCTCCTTATATATGAAAACAATGTTTTTAGTGTTTTCCTCATTCCTGTTTGCTAAAGATACCTCATGACCACTTTTAGCCCCCTTAATTCTCGATATTTACTGTGAAATGTGGTAAGTGAAAAGAAAATAAACACTTGTTCGTATGAGTGGGTACTCAGACCTTTTCAAAGTGTTTTGTGCCAAAACATATTTGAAATCCGTCTCAGTGCAAATAAAAAACATTGGAAGAAAACCCTTGGGAAGAGTAATTTTCAGCCACTGTCCCCGCTAAGTACTTCTGAGGTTGAAAAGAGTGACGACTTGTAACAAGGCAAAACAGTAACTATGGGTGGTTTGAATATGCAAATTGACTCAATTAATCATCTCGACAATGATATCTTCGAATAAAGATTCATTAAGTGTATGAGAGACTATTTCTGCGAGCAGAATGTTATAGAACCCACCAGAGAATGGCCTAATTTAGATTTGATATTATGTAACAAGGAAGGATTGTTGGATGAACTTGGCCTTGGAAAGAGTAACCACAAATATGCTGGAATTTCACATTCAGATTGAAAGAGTGAAGACTGAGTCAAACATGAGAGTTTTCGTGTTAGGCAATAATAATTATACTGTGCTAAGGAAGGATTTGGCCTGGGTGGAATGGGGGAGAAAAGAACAATCAAAGGCAGGACAGCTGAAGAAATTTGGCAAATAATTAGGGAGATTCTAATAACCGAAGAGGTATTGCATAACGGAGAAAAATCATTCATATTTTGATAAGGAATTCAAAGATAACATGAAGGCAAATCACAGGGCTTATCATGCTGCACAGGTTAGCCACACTGTCGATGATTGGGCAAGTTAATGGCCTCGTGGTGTTATCAGTGAATTCTTATGTGATGAACCCAGATAATGTTCTGGTAATCTGGGTTCAAATCCTGCCACAGCAAATCGCGGAGCTTGACTTCAAATCTGGAATTAAGGGACGGATGATGGTTATGAATCGATTGCCAAGACAAACTCACCTGGTTAACTAATGTCCTTTAGGGAAGGAAACTGCTATTCGCCCATAGATTCGCCACTCTCAGACTGAAGGCATTTCTCCTTATCTCCGGTCTAAAAGATCTTCTCTTGAATCTCAGGCTATGTCCGTGAGTTCTTTCTCTCCAAGCAGTGGAAACGTCTTCCCAACATCTATTCTGACCAGGCAACCAGCATTCTGTATACTTCAATTAGATCCGCCTTCATCCTTATAAACTCCAGCAAGTATAGACCTAGAGACCTCATAGGTTAAGTTGTTTACTCCTGGGACCATTCTTGAAAACCTCGTCTAAACATGCTCTAGGGGCGGTACATCCTTCCTTAGTTATGGGGTACAGAACGGTACAAAATACTCCAATGTGGTCTGACCAGAGTCTTATCGTGCCTCAGAAATCCATCCCTGCTTTAATATTCAAGTCCTCTCAAAATAAATGCCATCACTGTATTTGCCTTTCTGACAGCGTGGGCCACCTGAAAGAATAATCGTATGATGGGCAATAATAAATTAACCATGGAGTTACAAAAATGATCAATGATTAATGCATCCTGGGAAATGGATCCCAGCCTTGACTAAAATCTCTGTGCTAATCCACATGCTGCAGAATCCAGACGGGCTGCAGCTACACACAGATGGTTTGCAAACAAACCTGACAGCTCCAGACCCTGCAATACTCACCTGAAGTTGCACCTGAATGGGACAATGGAATGTTGCCCTTGAACCAACCCATGGTTGAGTCTGATTGATCAGGGTAAATGAACCTGATCATTCCATTGACAGATCCTCCTTACCTTCCCAATTGGATGTGAAGCTTTAGAAGGATAAGAATCACCACAAAACCCCACACAGTTCAGTAACTCGAGAATAACCAGGGAAAGAGAAAACACCTCCAAGATCATCAGAACAAGAAGACATCCACAATTCGAGCCCGGTCAACTTTTAGTGGGATGGTTTGTGACCATCCAAAGTTAAGTTAAAGCATACGATAATTTGTAGCGTTTATCATTGCGTTATATTGTTCTAATATTAATTGTGTTCAATAAACAAATATTGTTTGTAAGAGTTAACTCAGTTCTTTTGCTGAATATAAGATTTCAAACACACTGTGCATCAAATACAACACCTTCCTAATTGCTGACTTAACCTGCAAGTTTATCTAGAGACAATCCTGGACTGGAACTCGCAACTCTCTTTGCACTTCAGACATCTGATATTTCTTTCCATTTATAAAGTAGTCCATGCCTGTCTTCTTCCTACTAATGTTCATCACCTCGCACTTCCCCAAGTTGTACTCCACCTGCCACTTGTTTGCCCACACTCTGAATAATTATTCAGTTTCTCATCTATTATTTGTTCCACACGACTATCCCTCCAGCGTCATTTTCCAGTGCTCCAATATTCACTTCTGCTTCTCTTTTGCCCTTTATATGTCGAAAAAAACTCTCACAGTTGTCCTTTATATCACTGGATAGCTTTACTTCGTATTCCATCTTCTCCGGCCATATTTCTTATTTTGTTGTCATCTGTTCGTCCTTGAAAGCTTCCAAATCTTCTGGTTTCCCACTGCCATTTGCTATGTTATCTGCTTTCTACGTTTTTTTATCCTTGGCCATGAATGTCCCAGTCATCCATGGTTGCCTCGTCCTCGCTGTACAATGCATCTTTTACCTTGGGATAAATCTCTGCTGTGACTCCTAAACTGTTCCGAGAAACTCCCGCCATTATTGTTCACCTGCCTCTCCTGCTCGGTTCCTCTCCCAGTCAATTCTACCTAGCTCCTCCCTTGTGTCTTTGAAGGTGCCTTTGTTCAGCTGTAATATTAACTCTGAATTTACTTTCTCCCTCTGAAATTGAGGAGTAGGTTCATTCATATTATGATCACTGCCTCCGACGTTTCCTTCACCTTAAGCTTCCTTATCAAGTCTGCCTCACTGCACAGCTCTACATCCAGTATTGCCAGTATCCTGCACCATAAGCTGCCCCAAAAAGCCATCTCGTAGTCATTCCACAAATTCCTTTCCTTGCAAACCACTACTACTGACTTTCCCAGTCCACCTGCACATTGTAATCCCACCAGTCACTGTAATTTTGCCTTTCCTACATATCTTTTCTATCTCTTCGTCTATCATGCGCCCCAGCTTCTGACTACGATTTGTAGACCTTCATATAACTCTAACTACGGTTTTTCACTTTTACGGTTCCTCAATTCTACCCACACACATTCCACACCATCTGACTCTATTTTAAGTAATGGAACTGAGTGATGCGACTGCATTACACTTTAGCATTGTCTCAAATTTATAGTTTAGACAGTGAATAATAATATTTCATTGTCAATTACTTTGCAATATGGCCACAGTGTATTTCTTTGGCCAAATGTTCTGTCTGTATTACGGAAGAATACAAACTTGAAACTGTTCGAGAAGGAAGATATGAAGAGGACATGATTCAATCAGGAGATTAAGGTGGGTCAAGTGAACAGCCAAATATTGGTGTATGGAACATAGTAGGAAAAATGTGTCTGTGTTAAAAGATATTGGCGGGTTGAAAAGAAGCGTAGTGTATTATTTCAGTGGAGGGATTGGCTTTCGGCACGGAGGAAACGGGCACCTGGATAACGAAATAAAAACTTTACGTGTACGTCAAATTTTTAGGGAAGTCAGACAAATTGTGAAACTTTCTGAAACAGAATACATTTAAACGGAGGGACAATTTTCTACAGATTTACAATGTAGCAGTGTAACCACATCGAGAGAGCGATGGCCACAATGATATGAAATGCTGTCCAGAGATGATTCACTCAGCTAACTCCTGGGAGGAGTGTTTATTTCAGGAGAAAATCTTGAAATGACTGGCTCTGGATCTGCTGGGGTTTATGCGAACAACATGTGACCTTGTTTAACCTCAGAATATCCCAACTAGTCTTTTCAAGTTGAATTCTAAAACAATATTACAGCTTGTGTGAGAGATTACCATGAGTGGATGGACTATAAAACTGAAAAACGTCTCTGTTAAGAAGATGGTGATTTGGTGTCATCCTCTCAGGTTGTTGTGTCTTTGTACAATTCTCTTCCCAGAGAGGGGTGTAGGATAAGACATTGAATATTCCTAAGGCAGAGGCAGGCAGATTCTTGACTAAGCATGATGCACGAACGTTGTCAAGGCAAAGGAGGAATGTGTGATTGAGGTCACAATCAGATCATCCACGATCTTATCGCATGATGGAGCTGTTTTGATTCCTTACTCCTGATGCTAGGTTCTACATTTCTGTTGTCTTTAGATACTGAAAAAAACAATGACACGGTTCTCATGAACATGAAGACTTTTCCTTTCAGAATATTGGGCACAGCTTTCCATATGTGACTTTTAGATAGCACTGGAAAAACACTCAGGAAAGTTTCATGATGTTGTCAAGACGTCAGGTGCATAGGGAAAAGGGAAAGCCACGCTTGAAACTGCCTTAGAAATCAGATTGGGTCGAATGGATAACTTTAACAATGCAAATTCCTTTCAATTTTTCTTGTGAGGTGCGTTTCATTATCAAGGCCAGCATTCTGTTGCCTGTTTGTAATTTCTATTTAGAATATGGCGATAACCCCCAGGGGTTCTTGTAATGCAGGACCACTAACAGGTATGTTACAAAGACAGAAAAGGGGTTATTAACAAGTTGATAGTGAAGGGAGAATGATATAATTTCAAATCCTGTATGCCTTTGGAGATTGTATTCCTCACCAGTTGATGCTCACAATTTATGGAAATAGCGAAACCACATTCTCTGTTTCCAACAATTAAACTGATAGAGTCATACAGCATGCAAACCAACCCGCCAGCCCAATCCAACTACATCAGCCAGAAAAAAAACAAACAACATTATCCCCAGATACGTGAAGACCTATAGCCGACCAGTCCCTGGCATTTTTCGTTTAAATACTGCGTTACCGTGTATCTGTGAGCTGAGCTTTTTTGTTCTTCCAAAACATGCATGAAATGGTTTCACGGAAATAGACCACACAACTTCAAAGACAGCGACAAGCTCATCAGATCAACAAAATGTCCTTATTGTTTAAAATTATCAGAAAATCGGATTGTCTTTTTAATTCATTTGGGACTTTAAAGGAGCTAGACCAGCATTAATTGCCCTTGAGAAGTTCTAGTCCAGTTTGTGTTGGTCCATCCACGTGGCTGTTAAGAGAGAGTGCCAGCTGTGCATCTCATGTGCCGGTTTAACTGGGAGTAAATATTACTGCTGGTGGATGGAGTGTTACACAAGCCGCCACACTGTGATGAACAGCTTGCAGGATAACAGACTCTTTGTCAATACGAATATATGGGAAGGAACCTATTAGTCTTCGGAGAAATAACAACCTTACACGAGAAGTCTATATAATAATGAAACGAAGTCTGATTCTATTTTATTGGTTAACTTAAAATAATGCGTCAAACAGCTGGAATAATGTTGAAGCTGTTGTTGGACGATTCTTGCACTGAGCATGTGAATTATCCTGGATGATTTCAGAGATGAATGGGCTGTCCTAGATTGAGTCTCGTCACTTACTGAGCACAGTTCGATTTAACAAACCAACAAGTCCAATTGGCTGCTGCTTCAGAATATATGAGAGCGTTCATGGATGCCACCGCATGGAATCATGTAATAAAGACAAGGCCCATCGAGTCTGCACCACCCAGTGCTGATACAAGTGCTTTGTAATGTTTGTGAGGTTACCTTCCTGAACTACCCTCCCAGGCAATGCATTTTTGACACATATCATGCTCTGGGCTCGAAACAGATTTCACAAATCCTCTCTTAGTATCTCCTCTTTCACTTCAAATGTATTTCTCTTGTTTTTGACCCTTTGACTGAGAGGAATAGCTGTTATCTGTTCACTCGTCCCATACCTCTCATGTTATAATACACTTCTGTCAAGTTCACCCCTCACCTTTCTCTGCTCCAAAAGCAGAGTAACGTATCTTCATGGTTTGAGTTCTTTCTTGTCTTGTTACATCTTCCAAAATGCAGCATCTCTCACATTTCAGTGTTACCGTTTATCAGTCATTGATCGGACCATCTGACAATCTATTTGTATCGTCTTGCAACCAACACGTTCTTGCTCACTGTGACCCAGCCGGCTAATCATTGTGTCATCTACAACATAGTTTATCATCCTACAATATCCCCTACATATCCCACATTCTTCTCATCAACATTTATGAATTTCAGAAACAAACCTTGATTTTCTTCCTGTTCTACGGGTGTTGTTGCAGAATTGGGAATTCCAGTCTCTTGTTTTTCCTATTTTGGTGAATTTACAGCGTGAACCGGTTGTCGTCTTTTCTGAGGGAGCCACAAATATTATTTTGGACATGGAGTTGAATTCTGCTTTTATACTCCGCCCCTCTGCATGTATTATTCATAATGCTTGGATATCTTTAACCTTGGATTAACTTTTGGCACCTTGCCCTGCAACATTTCGATTTTATGTGGGCCTGCAGATAATCTTTTACAACATTAACTGCAATAGTCAGAACTGAAAGAACTTTCTAATCTGCAGGATGGACACAGACTCATTTATTAATTTTGGTTGAAAGAGCTAGAGCAATGATGATAAAGATTGAATCAAATTCTGGATTATAAACACACTATAGAAGATCAATTCACGCTCTCATTTCTACGTTAAATTGGAAGCAAATTAAAAGAACAAATATCCACCGTTCTGAATATTGTTTAAAAAGTGATGCCATGTTGAAATAATCCATGCAGGAAGACGATGCATCAATTTTCTTTTGAATATTGCGAGGACATTGTTCAAACAAGCAGTGTTCTTGTGTTTTGCTCCTTATTTTTTCAACTGATCTTCCCGTGTAATTTGAGGTGAGATCAGAGTGACTTCCCTTTCCTCGAAGCAGGACTTGACTGACGGTAGAATCAAGGACCCTGAGCATAACTGTGATTAATGGGAATTAGAGAACATTCTGCACTGGGAATATGAGCAATAGAAAAAACAGTCTCTGTAAGGTATCTTCCAAACTTCATGTCATCCTGACTAGGGACTCATTTGCTGATTCTTCACAAGTAATTGTTAAAAATCTTGGAATGCCCCTACAAACAGCTCTGTCTGGATCTGCATCACTTTGGATTGAAGAGGTAAAACTGGGCAAATCTGTATCGCTTATTCCAGAGTCATTGGGGACGACAAATAAACTCTGCCCTTGCTAGTGCCTTCCAAAACCCAGGATGATAATGTCCTGTTAAAAATGCAAAGATATTTCATGTTTTCATCGTTGTATGTAAATTCTCGAAAAGGTAAGACCTTGCTGGATGAGTATGATGCCAGTGACATCAGGAGCATGATAAGATATTGATAAAGATTGGGATGAGTGCTTCAATCAATTACTTTCAGAGGATTGATCATGTGATGTCATGACCACCGAGTTCAACATTTTCATAATACATTATGACAGTGGCAATAAGTTATCGATATTTTGTGAGCTGACAGGCAAATAGTTTTTCATTTTTCATTCATAAACCATAACCAAATTCTTGAGCGTCAACAGAAATGGCAGCTTCACTGTTCCCGTTCAGATCAGACAAATATCCACTGTCCAAAATAGTAACTAAGTTGAAAGTGCAGGAAAACATTTGCAGATTCTAAGCAGAGAGAAACACAATTAACTTTTTGAGTCCAATATGTGTTTTTTCAGAAGAGGATCCTATCAGGCTCAATGTGCTGCCTCTGTTTCTACCTCCAGATCCTGACCTAGCTGTGGTGTTTTGTCACTGTTTATTGTTTAGAACATAGAACATAGAACAGTACAGCACATAACAGGCTCTTCAGCCCACGATGTTGTGTCGACTATTGATCCTCATGTGAGGTAAACCTAATCTACGAACTCTCAAATGTTTGTGAACATATGCATGTCCAGCAGTCTCATAAATATCCCCAATTACCTCGCTTCCACAACTGCTGCTGGCCACGCATTCCATGCTCTCACAACTCTCTGTGTAAAGAACACACCTCTGACATCTGCTCTATACTTTCCGCCAAACAGCTTAAAACTATGACCCTCATGTTAACAATTGCTGCCCTGGGGAAAAGGTTTCTGGCTATCAACTCTATCTATGCCTCTCATTATCTTGTACACTTCAATTAGCCCCCCTCTCTTCCTTCTTTTTTCCAACGAAAAAAGTCCGAGATCAGTCAACCTCTCTTCATAAGATAAGCCCTCCAGTCCAGGCAGCATCCTGGTTAACCTCCTCTGAACCCTCTCCAAAGCACCCACATCTTTCCTATAATAGGGCGACCAGGACTGGACACAGTATTCCAAGTGCGGTCTAACCAAAGTTTAATAGAGCTGCAACAAGATCTCACGGCTCTTAAACTCAATACCCCTGTTCATGAAAGCATAAACCCCATATGCTTTCTTAACAACCCTGTCCACCTGGGTGGAAATTTTAAGGGATCTATGTACCTGCACACCAAGATCCCGCTGTTCCTCCACACTGCCAAGAATGCTGCCTTTAGTCCTGTACTCACCTTTCAAGTTCGATCTTAGAAAATGCGTCATCTCGCAATTTTCCAGTTTGAATGCCATCTACCACCTCTCAGCCCATCTCTGCAAGCTGGCAATGTCATGCTGCAGTCTGCAACCGTCCTGTATACTGTCAATGATACCTCCAACCTTTGTGTTCTCTGTAAACTTGCTAACCCATCCTTCAATCTCCTCATCCAAATCATTAATAAAAATTACGAAGAGTAGAGGCCCAGGAACAGAGCCCGTGGAACACCATTCACCACTGTCTTCCAGGCAGAATATTTTCCTTCCACTACCACTCGCTGTCTTCTGTCGACCAGCCAATTCTATATCCAGACAGCTAAATTTTCCTGTATCCCATTCCTCCTGACCTTCTGAACGAGCCTACCATGGGGAATCTTATCGAATGCCTTGCTGAAGTTCAAATATACAACATCCACCGCTCCACCCTCATCAACTTTTCCAGTAACATCCTCAAAAAACTCAATAGGTTTTGTGAGGGGGCATGACCTGCCCCTCACAAAGCCGTGCTGGCTGCATTTAATCAAGCCATGCTCTTCCAGATGGTCATAAATCCTATCCCTTAGAATCCTTTCTAACACCTTGCAGATGACAGACGTGAGAGTGAGAGTGCCGGGGATTTCCCTATTTCCTTTCTTGAAGCGAGGAATTACATTTGTCTCCCTCCAATCCTCAGGTACGAATCCGGTGGAGAGCGAGGATGCAAAGATCTTCTGAAGCGGCGAAGCAATCACATTTCTCGCTTCCCAATGCAGCCGAGGACAAATCCGGTCTGGCCCTAGCGACTTGTTAATATTAATGTTGTCAAAACTTTCAACACACCAGCTTCCTCAATCTATCTGTTGCAGCATGATTACCTGCTCCTCAATGGTTTAATTCACTACAAAGTCCTTTTCGTTCGTAAACACAGAAGCAAAAAACTTATTTAGGGCTTCTCCTACCTCCTCAGACTCTTTCCACAAAATCTCTATGCTATCCCTCATCGGCCCTGATCTTTCTTTGATCATTCTTTTATTCCTCACATATGTGCAAAATGCCTTTAGATTCTCCCTAATCCTTCCTGACAAGCCTTTTTCCTGCCACCTCCTGGCTGTCCTCAGATCATTTTTGAGCTCCTTCCTCCCCTGCCTGTAATCCTCTAGAGCTGAGCAAGACCCTTGCTTCCTTCACCTTACGTAAGCTGCTTTCTTTCTTTTTGACAAGAAGCTCCTCCACTCTCGTCATCCAATGTTCCTTTATCTTACCCTTTCTTGCCTGTCTCAAAGGAACACATTTGTGCATCACTCGCAACAACTGTTCCTTAAATCGTCTCCACATGTCTGTAGTGCCCTTTCCATGGAACAATTGCTCCCAGTCCATGCTTCGCAACGCAGTCTGATCGCATCATAGTTTCCTTTTCCCCCAACTAAATATCCTCCCATTGTGCCTGCTTCTCTCCTTCTCCATGGCTATGTAGAATATGAGGCAGTTGTGGTCATTATCACTAAAATGGTCTCCCACCGCAAGATCTGACAGCTGCCCCAGCTCATTGCCGAGCACCAAATCCAAAATAGTCTTTCCCCTCGTCAGCCTGTCAACGTACTGAGTTAGGAAACCCTCCTGAGCAAACCTTACAAAAACAGCTCCTTCCAAACCATCTGCTGGAAGGAGGTTCCAATCAATATAGGGAAAGTTAGTCACCCATTACAACTGCCCTATTCCATTCACACTTTTCCAAAATCTGCCGATCTATGCATTCTTCAATCTCCCTGCTTCTATTGGGGGGCGGGGGGGGGGGGCGCTGTATTTAACCCCTAATGAGGTGATTGCTGCCTTACTGTTCCTAATTTTCACCCATACTGATTCAGTAGGCAGACCGTCCTCGATAATGGTAACTTCTGTAGCTGTGATACCCTCTCTGATTAACAGTGTTACACCCCATCCTCTTTTTACCTCCTCCCTATTCTTTCTAAAAGTTCTAACCCCTGGAACATCCAGCAACCATTCCAGCCCCTGAGAGACCCACGTCTCTGTTATGGCCAAAACATCATAGCTCTAAGCTCATCACTTTTATTTACATTTTTCCCATTATGACCGAGCACAGTGAGTCCGTTTTGGGGGAGGGGACAGTGACGGGTGAATAGTGTCTCAGTGGTTAGCATGGTTGTTTCACAGTACCAGAGACCCGGATTGGGGGACAGGAGGAGGGGGAGGATGCATGGTGTCTCAGTGGTTAGCACGGCTGTCTCACAATACCAGGGACCTGGTTTTGGGTGGAGGGGGAGGGGGCCATGGTGTCTCAGTGGTTAGCACGGCTGTCTCTCAGTACCAGGGACCCGGTTTGCGGGGTCGGAGAGGGGGACATGGTGTCTCATTGGTTAGCACGGCTGTCTCATAGTACCAACCAACCCAACCACCCTGTGGCTCAACTGCCCCTCCCACTCCACCAAGGATATGCAGGTCTTTGGACTCCTCCATCGCCAGACCACAACAACACGACAGTTGGAGGAAGAGCGCCTCATCTTCCGCCTAGGAACCCTCCAACCAGAAGGGATAAACTCGGATTTCACAAGTTTTCTCATTTCCCTTCCCCCCACCTTGTCTCAGTCAAATCCATCGAACTCAGCACCGCCTTCCTAACCTGCAATCTTCTTCCTGACCTCTCCGCCCCCACCCCACACTGACCTATCACCCTCACCTTAACCTCTTTCCACCTATCGCATTTCCAACGCCGCTCCCCAAAGTCCCTACTCCCTACTATTTATCTTAGCCTGCTGGAGACACTTTCCTCATTCCTGAAGAAGGGCTTATGCCCGAAACATCGATTCTCCTGTTCCCTGGATGGTGCCTGACCTGCTGCGCTGTTCCAGGAACACATTTTCAGCTCTGATCTCCAGCATCTGCAGACCTCACTTACTCCTCATAGTACCAGGGACCCGGTCTGGGGGGGAGGGGTAGGGGGGCATGGTGTCTCAGTGGTTAGCACAGCTGTCTCACAGTACCAGGGACCTGGTTTGGGGGAGGGGGAGGGGGGGCATAGTGTCTCAGTGGTTAGCATGGCTGTCTCACAGTACCAGGGACCTGGTTTGGGGGGAGGGGAGGCATAGTGCCTCAGTGGTTAGCACGGCTGTCTCATAGTACCAGGGACCTGGTTTTCGGGGGAGGGGGAGGAGGGCATAGTGTCTCAGTGGTTAGCACGGCTGTCTCACAGTACCAGGGACATGGTTGGAGGGATGGGGATGGGGAATTGCCACATGGTGTCTCAGTGGTTAACACAGCTGTCTCAAAGTACCAGGGAATCGGTTTGGGAGGAGGGGAGGGGGGGCATGGTGTCTCAGTGGTAAGCACGGCTGTCTCACAGTACCAGGGACCCGGTTTGAGGGATGGGGAGGGTTCGTGGTGTCTCAGTGGTTAGCATGGCTGTCCCACAGTAACTGGGACCCGGTTTGGGGGGGAGGGGGAGGGGGTGATGGTGTCTCAGTGGTGAGCACGGCAGTCTCACAGTACCAGGGACCCGGTTTGTGGGGGAGCGGGAGGGGGGATGGTGTCTCAGTGTTTAGCATGGCTGTCCTACAGTACAAGGGATCCGGTTTTGGGGAGGGGGAGGGGGGCTGGTGTCTCATTGCCTTTGACATCTTCCAAAACCGTTCTCCAAACACCGTAAAATTATGCTCACCTCGTGACAATAATTTCCACCCTTTGAAGAAGTCACTGGATATTTAATCTGTCTGTAACTATCACCATCTTGTTCAGCTCTATCAAGTTACCTCTCATCCTTCTTTACTCCAATGAGAAAAGCCATAGCTCCCTCAACCTTTCTTCATATGACAAGCCCTCTAGTCCAGGCATCATTCTGGTAAATCTCCTCTGCACCCGTTCTAAAGCTTCCATATCCTTTCTCTAATGAGGCGACCAGAACATTTCAAATGTGGTCTCACCAGAGCTTTATAGACCTGCAGCATAATCTCGTGGTTCTTCAACTCAGTCCCCCTGCTAATGAAAACCAACACACCATGCGCCTTCTTACCAACCCTATCAACTTAGGTGGCAAATGAGAGACCTGCAGACATGGACCCCAAGATCCGTTTGTTCCTCCATACTGCTATGAATCCTACATTTGACCCAGTAATCTGCATTCAAATTCGACTTCCAAAATGAATCCCTTCACAAAATAGGAAATTGGAACATAATCAGGCTATTTAACCCCTTGGATCTGCTGTGCCGTTTGGTCACAGCTAAAATGTTTCTCAGCCACATTCTCCTGCCTTCACCAACTGACCATTGATTCCCTTATTCATGAAAAACATACTTATCTCTACCTTAAAGAAACCACTGTGTGTTCAGGAGTGTGCATGTGTTTGTGTGTGTCCATATCCGTATGTATACGTGTTGTGTGTTTAATGTGTCAATGTATGTTTGTGTGCATCTCTGTGAAATGATGGCTCTGTGATTTTGGGGGTAAATCCATTGAAATTGAGATGAACCCTTACTCCCCTCCTCTACCTCTACGTCTGTCCCTGTTCAGGTTATAGACATACAATGCCACTCTCTGCTGGTCTCCCCATGCCACTGCACAAGTGTCAGTTTTTATCTATCTGATGACATTAAATACTGTGACTCTCTCACATTGCACGGTTGTTTGATTTTGCAAATATCTCTGGATGAACAGAACAGTTTTGTCTGATACCTAGGTATATTACCACCACCACTGGGTCAGTTTCAGGACTTTTCAATCCATTCTCACTTACATCTTGTAGGGGTGAATGAAAAAATATTTCAATTTAAAGAACGTGTGACAAATTCATCGTATCACCTTACAAATGGTTTGGTCAGAGTTGCTTGGATGCAGTTGCAGTGGAAATACTCTTTAAGGAGTGCACTCTGTGTAACGAATAATCTTCAAAGACAAATCACTTTCACATTGCAGAGCGAGCAAAGATATTACTCAGGAGCATTCGCCACTCTGAGTGTCCGAAGTACAATTATGATCCTCCCTATACCCAAGTGTGTGTGTGTGTGTTTGTGTGTGTGTGTGTGTGTGTGTGCAGATGTTGCTGTCATTTTGGATGGTGCTATGATCTACCTCCCTGTCCCTACCTCTTGTACTGAATCCCTTACGGTTTTCTCCATCCACTGCCATCAATGCAGTAGAGTGTGAAGGCCAGCAGAGGCGGACATTGCATCACTTTAAACACCACAGAGGCTGGCAGATCCGCTGTGCACACAGAGACACGCAGATACACAAATATATGAGTATAGATGCACAGGCCCACATAGAGACTGGTGCAGTCACACAGATACTAAAGCACACAGAGAGAAATGCCAATATACTGATGCACGTGCACACACAGACATACAGGCATCAGTACAGACACACCACAAACACTGACACACTGACGTTTATACAGACATGCAGAATCTGCCAATATTTATTTTTCGCGTGGTGACTTCCTCAATATTTTACTCGATCCTGTTGTGTGTGCCAATATTTCTGTTGATCCGTAGGGATTCCTCTGCACCCTCACGATAGCTTCTACATCTTTCCTATAACAAGGCGACCAGAATTGAACACAATGTTCCAAGTGTGCTGTTACGACACAGCAATGAACCTGTTTGTGAATTAAACCAAACACCCAGAAAAGCTTACCTTGCCTTATAGTCTGTTAAAGCACCCATCCTCCTCCTCTATCCAAAAACAAAATACCTCTGCCACAGCCTGGAAAGTTAACGAGGTTTTTTATTCTTTTTTTTTCAACAGTCTCTTTGGGAATTTAGACTAATGAGAATGGAGTTTAGGGCAGTTGAATGTTCCTCCTGTATTACGTGGGAGGTAAGGGTCACCACCCATGTACCTGCTGACTACATCTGCTGGAAGTGCACCTGACTCCAGCTCCTAGAAAACCGTGTTAGGGAACTGGAGGTGGAGCTGGATGAACTTCGGATCATTCGGGTGGCAGAGTGGATTACTGAGAGGAGTTACAGGGAGGTAGTCACTCCTAAAGGACAAGAAAAAGGCAAATGGGTTACAGTCAGTGGACGGAAAGGGAACCGGCAGTGCAGTGCAGTGTGGCCATTCACCTCAACAATAAGTATACCGTTTTGGATACTATGTGGGGGGGAATTATCAGGGGAAAGCAGTGGGGTAGAGGGCTCTGGCACAGCGTCTGTCCCTGCTGCTCAGAAGGGAAACGGGAAGAGGAGCAGAGCAGTAGTCACTGGGGACACCATAGTTAGGGGGACAGATAGGAGGTTCTGTGAGGACAAGAGAGACTCACGGTTGGTGTGTTACCTCCCAGGGGCCAGAGTTCGTGATGTTTTTGGGATCCTTAAGGGGAGAGGGAGCAGCCACAAGTCGTGGTCCACATAGGCACCAACGACATAGGTAGAAAGAGAATTGTGGATATAAGGCAGACATCCAGGGAGCTAGGATGGAAGCTTAGAGCTAAGATGAACAGAGTTGTTGGCTCTGGTTTCTTGCCCGTGCTACGTGCTAATGAGGCAAGGAATGGGGAGAGAGAGAGAAGGTGAACACGTGGCTACAGGGATGGTGCAGGCGAGAGGGTTTTGGATTATTGGATAGTTGAGGCTCTTTCTGGGATAGGTGTGACCTCTACAAGCAGGATGGGCTTCATCTGAACCAGAGGGGTACCAATATCCTGGGGAGGGGTGGTGGAATTCGCTAAGGCTATTGGGGTGGGTTTGAACTAATCCAGCAGGGTGATGGAGCTAAAATTGTAGTTAGAATATAGAAAGGGTTGAGAGTAGGGAGGTCCAAAGTCAAGTTTCAGGGACGCAAGATGACACCGGCAAGCAAGAGGTTGGTTTTCTAGTGTGTCCACTTCAACGCCAGGAGCACCCGGAATAAGGTGGGTGAACTTGCAGCATGTGTTGGTACCTGGGACTTCAATGTTGTGGGCATTTCGGAGACATGGTTAGAGCAGGGACAGGAATGGTTGTTGCAGGTTCCAGGATTTAGATGTTTCAGTAAGAACAGAGAAGATTTTGAAAGAGGGGGAGGTATTACATTGTTGGTCAAGGCCAGTATTGCAGTTGCAGAAAGGATGTTTAAGGACTCGTCAACTGAGTTGGTATGGGCAGAGGTTAGAAACAGGAAAGGAGAGGTGACCCGTTGGGAGTTTTCTATAGGCCTCCAAATAGTTCCAGAGATGTAGAGGAAAGGATAGCAAAGATGATTATCGATAGGAGTGACAGAGACAGGGTAGATGTAATGGGGAACTTCAACTTTTGAAATATTGAACGGGAACACTATAGTACGAGTACTATAGAGGGGTCAGTTTTTGTCCAGTGTGTGCAGGAGCGCTTCCTGACACAATATATAGACAGGCCAACAAGGGGCGAAGCCTCATTAGTTTTGATACTGGGTAATGAGCCTGGTCAGGTGTTAAACTTGGACGTAGGTGAGCACTTTGGTGATAGCAATCACAATTCTGTTATGTTTACTTTAGTGATAGAAACGGATAGGTGTATACCACTGGGCAAGAGTTACAGCTGGGGGAAAGGCAATTACGATGCCATTAGGCAAGATTTAAGAAGCATATGATGGGGAAGAAAACTGCAGGGAATGGGCACATTGGAAATGTGGAGCTTATTCAAGGAAATGCTACTGTGTGTACCTGTCAGGCAGGGAGGAAGCTGTAGAGCGTGGGAGCCGTGGTTTACGAATGAAGTGCAATCTCTGGTCAAAAGGAAGACGGCGACTTATGTTAGGATGGGGTGACGTGACGGCTCAGTTAGGGCGCTTGAGGCATACAAGGTAGCCCGGAAAGACCTAAAGAGAGAGCTTTGGAATGCTTTGCCTGCAGCAATAGTAGATTCGCCAACTTTAAGTACATTTAAGTCATCATTGGACAAGCATATGGACGTACATGGAATAGTGTAAGTTAGATAGGTTTCAGATTGGTATGACACGTCGGCACAACATCGAGGGCCGAAGGGCCTGTACTGCGCTGTAGTGTTCTATGTTCTATGTTCCCCTACCTCCTCTGACTCCTGGCGCAAGTTCCCTACACTATCCTGATGAGACCTACCCTCACTAAAGCCATCATCTTGTTCCTCACAGAAGTATAGAACATCTTAAGTTTTACCTTAATCCTACTCACCAAGTCTTTTTCATGCCCGCTTCTCGCTCTCCTGAGATTATTTTTCACTTCCTTCCTGACTACCTTGTAACCCTCCAGAGCCTTGTCTGATCCTTGCCTACTTAACCCTAAGTCATTTTACTCCTTCCTCTTGTGATATTCTACATCCATTGATACAATGGAGATATGGAGCTGCTAATGGATTAGAGCTGCACATCCTGTCACTTCCAGCATTGGCTGCAGGTTTCCCCACGCTGTGCAGTGATCTAGCACAGTGTTACTGAACAATGCACTGCGGCAGTGTACACAGCTGTACATGCTGGTAGGGTAACTGCTCCTGGTTTACAGATCCATGCCCTGGGGTGGTGTACACAGTCCTACATGCTGGTAGAGTAACTGCTCCTGGTTTACAGATCCATGCCTTGGGGTGACGTACACTGCTCTACATGCTGGGAGGGTAAATGCTTCTGGTTTACATAATAATTCTCTGCTGTTCACTGCATAGCTCCCAGTGCTGGAGAGGTAGTTCATGGACTGGTGTGGTCTGCACAGATTGCTGGGTTGTATTGAGGAGTACACCAGCCTGGTCTGAACACTGCTACATGCTGCAGATATATCATCTGGATTATGGTGTGGTGATTCTGTGACGTGGATTTCAGCCGACTTGTCAGCACATTTATTTTATATTCTTATTTTTGTTATTTGACCTAAGAAAGTACTACTCATCCAGTTAATCCCATTTGTTTGAGAAGAGCCACGTTTACTGAACTTGTCGATCAAGTAATAATCCAATTATAAACATGAATATCTGTCCTTCTGGACCTTCACCTGGCCGTTGGTGCTCATATCCCTGGAATCCCGGGGAAATCATTATGAAGCTCAGAAACAATTTGCAGAATGTATGGTTCGTGGTCTCCTGTACGTCACAGCTGTGGGTCCCAGTTGGATCCCTAGTGTATCGAGAGCTGGCATTGTGAAGCTCAGAAACAATGAAATGGGATGTGTCAGAATGCTGTTCACTTCCCAGTGTTTTCCATGTGGTATTCCATAGACAGGCGTTTGTGTGCTGGGCTGTTGTTCACTTCCAGATGTGTTCCATGTGGTAGTCTATAGAGAGGGAGGTGTGTACTGGGTTGTTGTTCACTTCCTGGTGTGTCTCATGTGGTGATCCATGGACAGGGGTGTATTTTTGTCTGTTGCTCACTTCCCGGTGTGTCCCATGTGGTACTCCATGGACAGGGAGGTGTGTGTTTCGCTGCTGTTCACTTCCCGGTGTGTCTCATGTGGTGATCATTGGACAGGGGTGTTTGTGTGTGTTCTGGGCTGCTGTTCACTTCTCGGTGTGCCCCATGTGAAAATCCATGGACAGGGGTGTGTGTGTTTGGCTGCTGTTCACTTCCCGGTGCGTCTCACGTGGTACTCCATGTTGGACTGGGGTTCCAGCAGCTTTAGACATGTCTTTGAACCGTGATCTGTGCATGTCCACTGAACAACTGCGCTTGTCCCTCTCAGATGATTGTGTGGTCAGTAACACGAGGAAACCTCTCAAGAATTACTGTAAAAGAGCAGGCATCTAAATTGTAGCTGATGGGCTGCTGACTGACTTCTGTTATTGAAACGATAGTGGAGTTTAGTGGATGGTTTGCTGGAGGTTGTGCTGTGAGCTGCCTCAGACATTCAGGGAGACCTGAGGATTTGGTGACCTAACTCGGGATGGAGCATAGGGACTGTAGTTACAACATCTGGGTGTGTAACATGAACACCAAATGGAGCAGAGGCTGCAGATAGGGGAAGCTTGAAACCACACAGTGAGTGTGTGTGGGGAAAGGGATCTGCTGTATCCACATCGGGTTTTCCAGGAACAGCTTCCCAAGTTACATTTAACTCAGCAGCAGAGTGTGAGGGGAACCTGACTGAAATAGGAGCTGGTCACAGAGCGGTGTCACTTCCTTCAACACGACCTGCATCTGCACACCAGGGGGAGGACGGTGCTGTCAGGGTCACTGAATCACTCAGTTTCTATGATCCCGAACTTTCCAGGCAAGGGTGGGTGACAGATCCATCATCTCCTAGTATGCCGACGTCAACATCACCATTTGGAGACGGAGGATATATATGGTGTTTGAGAGCAATGGGGTCCCTGGGAACATCAGGAAGATGGAGCAAAACTTCCCGTGTCTGATCAGGTCAGAATGAACCCTCCAGTACACACTGCATTACTAAGTCCTGTAGTATTTTTCCGTTTCAATAACATACTACCTACCATTCTTCCTAAAGAAAATGACAGACTATATATTATCTTTAATCCCATTTGCTAAACTTTTATTCATTGACTTCACCTGTCCATATCCAATTACAGACTCTCCACCTTCCCTTGATAATTTAGTTTCCTGTTTATCTTAGTTTAATCGGCATACGTAGTTGCAGTACATTTGTTCCAAAACCTCCTGATCGTTTGTACAGTTTGTAAAGAGCTGTGGACCCAGCACTGGTCACTGTGTAACTCCACTTGTGACGTTCTGTCAAACTGACTAAGGCTGATTTATTCGGAGTGCCTGCTTCCTGTCTGATAACCAGTCCTCCCCCATTTATGTGTAACGCATTCAAAGCGCTGAATAAAAACGAGGAGCATCAGTTCGGCAATCCAGCCCCTCAGGCCTCTTCCGACATTGAATACAATCATAGCTGATGTCATTGCGGCCTCAGTTCCACGTTCCTGTCCGCTCTCCATATTCCTTCACTTACTCAATATCCCAGCACCTACTGCACTCTGAGGCAGTGAATTACACAGATTCCCAACCCTGTGACAGAAGTATGTTCTCCTCACCCCTGTTTCATTTCTCCCCCACCTCATCCTAAAACTGTGGTTTTAGGATCGTTCGAGATTGCCCCACATGAGGAAATATCAACTTCACATCGACATTGTAAATCACCTTTAACATCGTCCAGTCCTCCGAAATCTCTCATTTTTCTATACTCCAGGCAGTGTTGGCCTGAACTGCTCAATATCTCTTCAGAGGACAAACTCCTCATGTCTGGAGTAAATCAAGCAAACCACTTCTGAACTGCCTCCATGGCAAATACATCCCTCCTACAGTCAGGACACCAAGACTGCACACAGTACTCAATTGCGATCTCACACGGCCCTCTCTTTGTAATCCATTGTTTTATAAATAAATGCCCAAGTTGCACTTGTCTTTCTCATTATCTGCTGTACCTACATTTGAGTAGTCTGTAGTATGGACGCGGACAGCCAGATCCCTCTGCACCTAATCATTCTGAAGTCTCTCTCCATTTGGATAATAATTTGCCTTTCTGCTACACTGATCCAAACGGATACATTCATACTTTTCATTGTTCAGTTTCTTCTGTCAAATGTTGCCCCAACCTATCCATATACATTTTCTAACTTCTTGCATCTTCATTGCAATTTCTCACCTGAGTTAGTGTCATCTGTTAATTTGGTTACAACATGTTCTATCCTCTCAACTACTTACGACTATAGATTGTAAATAGTTGGGGCCTGGGGACCAAGACATGTGGTTTCCTAAAAATTGAATTTTGCCAACAGAAAATTACCCATATTTTTCCATCTCACTGCATTTTGTTGCTTCACTAAGCCTGTACCAAGTTGATAAATTACTTTTAACCCTAAACGATCTTATTCTGCAGATTAATCATGTGTGCAGAGCTATTCAATGCCTTCTGGAAGTCCAATTATTTCATCTCTTGGATCCCCATGATCGAAATCATGTTGATTCTGATGGATTGTGATTTGACTTTTCAAATTTCTTGTCATTAATTCCTGAATAATCGATTTTTAAAAATATTTCTTTAATTTGAATAGTTTTGTCACTACTATATATTCCACCGTGAAGGTGATAATTCGAAATTCTTAACGCTCTATAAAATCCTTGTTCACTCCAATCCTATATAATTGGCACATGGCGTGATACGACCTGCTCTGATTGCTCTGTAAGAGGTCTGAGTCGCTGAATGGACTCATTCTCTTCCTTGTGCACAAAATTATTGGGCTGATGTCTTTCTGGTGTTCCACATTACCAATTCGATGGTCTGCCTGACTTTCTTCTGTTGATGCATAAGAGACGTGAGGGCTTATGCAATCTTCTTGTTGCTGTGCAACAGTTTGAGGGGCTGAAAAAACCTTCTCATATTCCTCCATCACAGGCTGGAGATACTGAACGGTCTTTCCTGCATCCCTGATATAGGACTGAGGGAATAATTGGCCTTCTTCTGTTCCCATACACAAGACACGTGAGGTAAACGTCTTCCTCCTTTCCCATAAGAAATCTTATAGTTTGCATCCTTCTCCAATTCCCGTGCAACAGTCTCGATGGGACTGAATGTCCTCCTGGTATCCTAGTGCGCCAATCTCCAGTCCCTGTGTGACCTATTCCAGTTCCTATGTTACAAACTTGCGGAGGCTGAATTGACTGATCCTATTGCTGCATAACAGGGTACTGGTGCTGACTGGCCTATTCTGGGCCCAGTGTTATCGACTCGAGGAGCTGACTGGCCTCTTCCCGTAACTGTAAATCAGGCTCCAAGGGTTGAATAGCCTCTTCCTGTTCAGGTGTAACAGGGTAAATGTCCTTTGAGACACTACCTCCTAATAAATGTCAGAAGCCGCTGACCAAGAGAGTGCCTGTACTCTGAAGCACTCTCGTCTCCATATCTGAATTTCAGAGACTAACCATTAATATAGACTTTTTCTGTATAAAGTCCTGAAGCTGAAAGTAACAAAAGAGGTTCCTCACAGATATCTCATATTCCTGGCTCAGCTGCTCAAAATTCATCATGACCGCTACCTCCCCACCCCCGTCAAACAATTCTCCCAATAATGACAAGGGTATAGATCAAGAATTGGTCCTTAATATTAGTGATAATAATGAAATGGAGAATAGTGACCAGGAGGTAGATATGATTGTAGAGGAAAGAGGAACAGATGAGAGGAGTCATCAGGATAATAATAATACTACAGAAAAATTAGGTTATAATGGTAGGTCACTAACAGGATTAATTAAAATAGTAGAAGATGATATGGGTAGGAATAAATGTACTATTAAGGACTACGACAATATCATGGTTATGATAATGGATAAATTAGAAAAGAATAGTGAAGATGATAAGTCTAAGAAAGTGAACTATGTTAAACGAGTAGGTTTTAAGCAAAGGGATCGTGGACAGAGAAGAAATAGGAAGGAAATTAAAGCTAAAAGAAGACATAGTAGAAAGAAGGGCAAATTTAAAGAAATACAGGTTTTATACAAAACTAAGAGGCAATACCTAGCGAGAACCCTAATGGGGGCCCCAGTCAAGAGCGAATGCCCCCTTCGTAAGGAAGAGTTAGAGGATTATTATAAAGAGAGATTATCTAACCCTAATGATAAAAATAAATTGAGAGGTTTTGCCAAATATAAAAGTCAAGGTAAGGGATCAGTAGGTGGAATTCTGACCGGTCCTGTAATGGTGGAGGACGTGAATCAAGCCGTAAAGGCGATGGACGTGAAAACCGCTGCAGGACCAGATAGGATAATGCTGAAAGTGATAATTAAGATATTCAATAAAGACAATACGGTACTTCCTAGATTATACACTATTTGGATAAAAACAGGCAAAATCTCAGATCAAATGAAGATAAGTAGGTATTGATTCCGAAAGTGAGTGAGGAAGAAGGATTGAGAGATATTAATAATTGGAGGCCAATTATGCTTAGGTTATTCACAAACATTAAAGCGAATAGATTAAGTAAAGTGATAAAATTTAAACAAAAGACAGAAAGGTATTATGGCTGGTGTAGCAGGATGTGAGGAAAACATTAAAATCCTGGAAAATATTATTAATGGCGCTAAAAAGAATAAAAGAGATTTATCGGTGGTTTTTGTGGATCTAGCAAAAGCCTTCGATACAGTAGGCGATAAACTAATTATAACTGCCCTTAAAAGACTCCAACTCCCTTTAATACTTATTACAAATTTATATGATAATAATTTAATTCAAGAGGAAGATTTTAATTGCAAAACTGGAAAAATTAAAACTTTAAAAGATGTCAAGCAAGGGTTTCTGGATGGTGTCCATCCGTTAAAAGTATGAGAATTAAAAGACATAAATAGAATATTAGTCAAGTTTGTTAAGAAGAATGGGCGGATAATCTATATAAAACCACGAATCAAAGATAATATTGGAAAACTTTGGATTGTCACCAATTCTTTTTAATATAATAATGGACCCCTTGATAAGTACCATCGAAGAAAGGAAGAAAGGAATATTTTTAGGATTAGAGAGAGATAGTTTTCACTGCTCAACATTAGCGTTCGCAGATGATGTAGCTCTAATTAGTCAATCTATGATGGTATGGTTTATAATCTAAAACTTGTGGAAAAATTTTGTAACAATACGGGAATGGAAGTTAATATAAATAAAACGAAAGGATTCTACTTTACTTATAAGAATAAGACATTCATATACAACGATAAAGCAAATTGGAAGCTAAATGAAGGGAATATACGGTTCATAGACCCGGGAAACACAGATAAATACCTCGGAGCGAAGATAGACTCATGGATTGGCGTAAGCCATCAGACTGGGAAAGCCAATTAAACATATGGATAGGAAATTTTAAAAAATTCCCTTTAAAACCTGTGCAAAAATTAGAACTTTTAAAAACGTATTTTATTCCGAGGTTGTATTATTATCTAGTTTTATCAGAAGCTTCAATTAATTATCTTAATAAACTAGACAACATAATTAAAAGCGCAGCTAAAGAAATTTTACACCTCCCGCAATCCATCACGGATGGAGTGTTATATGCTAAGTCCTGTGATGATGGCCTTGCGTTAAACAGATTGTCAACCTTCATCCCAATCTCGATTTTGAGGAAGTATGGAACGCTACATAAATCCGAGGACAAAATGTTGCATGCCTCGTTTTGGTTCGAGGGTGATAGTGTGGCTGTGAAAATGTATAAATTTAGTAAATTAGAAGTGCTGGAAAATATCTGGAACCCGAATATAAATCGGCAATTGGGTGAAGACAGAATTATCTCTCTCACCCGCTCTCTCTTGCTCTCTCAAACACCTTCGCTCACACCCTCTCTCATCCCCCTCATCCTCGTCTCTCTCCCTCACCCGCTCTAACTCGCTCTCTCAAACCCCCTCTCTCTCTCAACCCCTCTCTCTCACCCTCTCTCTCTCACCCCCCTCATTTTCCTCCCTCTCTCTCACTGTAGCTGCTATCTAGCTGTAGTTTCGCTAGATAGGGGTATTCATTCGTCGACGAGCGACGTTAAAATCTCGAAAATGACATGATCCATTGCGTATGGTGAGTGCACAAAAGTATAGAAAATCGACACGCCCCCATTCACTGTTGAAGCTGCAATTTGTCCAGGTTAATAGGAAGCCATCTTTGACGTCAAATGAAAGATCAAAGCCAACTGTTAAGCCTCCGTAGCGCATGCCTGGGCAGCGGCAAAGCGAGCATTGGCATGGGATTTCATAAACAAGGAAGGACATTCATTTGAACCAGAGCTAACTCAAACAGGATATTGGAAAATTCTGTCCTATCTTCTCTAGCAACTGCACGAATTTAGCTTTATATAATTGATTGAAGACTTCGGTGATAAAAATAACTAAACCTCCTTGCGACCATCTGGACGGGAATCAGATTCCAACCCAAGGTCGGGTACTCTAATAAGACCCCCAACTGGGATGGCCTCTGATTTCATAAAATTAAGAAAGATCCAAATAAAGTAATCATTCGTATTAAACGTGACACAGATACCATTGGGTTAGTTAGAAAGAGAGGAACGATATCTGCTTAAAGAGTGATCTTATGCCTTCCTGATCCTACCTCCATGGCAGTGATATTGGCGTCCCTCCAGATGGCTTCTGCCAACGGCTCAATCATTAATGCAAATGGTAACGGTGAAAGGGGGGCAACTTTGTTGGCTGCCGCTGTCAATAATAAAATTAGTGAAATTCACTAATTACCATTAGTGAAATCTGCTGCTTTCGGGTCAGTATATAACACCAGGCAAAGCCCCCTCCAAGACCAAACCATTCAAGGTCATAAAAGACGCACATCTACTCCATCCAGTCAAATGTTTTCTCTGCATCCAGGGAGAATCCCGACTCTGGAATCAAAACTTGCTGGCACACTGAAACCAAATTTAGCACTCTTCTAATATTATCAGAGGACCTATGGCCCCTAATAAAAAATGGTCCTCTTCCACAATTACGGGCAAGATCTTTTCCAGCTTCAAAGCCAGCATTTTCGATAAAATGTTAAAGTCCATACGTAACAATGATATAGGCATATACAAAGTGCAATCCTCTGAGACTTTCCCTCTCTTGAGAATAAGAGAAATATTTCCTTCTCTGAGAGAGGATGGGAGGCAGTCCTGACTGTACGAATAATTGTACATATCCAACATTGGCCCAGCCAGCCTGTCTATGAACTCCTTCTAAATCTCAGTCCGAAAATCTATCTGGGCTGGGGGCTTTACCACCCTGGCACTGGCTCACTGTTTCGTGTATCTTTCGGATTATCAGAGGGGCATTCTAAAGAAACGCCTACTCTGAAATTACACCTGACAGGTCCAAGGTCTTAAAAAAGGACTCCATCGTCTCCGATCAGTCCTCCCAGCCCACTGACTGGAACATCCCAGAGTAGAACTTCCTGAATGCTGCGTTAATCTTTTTGGGATCGCAGACGATAATAGCAGCAATCTTCTTTCTGGCCAAGATCGCCTAATATCTTCCTGGTTATCACCATACTCTAATAACTTCTGTTTCGCAAAGGAAATCTCTCTCTTTGCTGTCTGGGCGAGAGCAGCATTCAGAGCAGTCCGGAGGGCTGTAATCTGCTGCAATTAAGTTACAGACAGTCTGCCAAAATATGGTATTTAGCTGTCTTCAGCCGAGCCTCAAGCATACGCTGCTGCTCCACCTTCTGCCACTTCTGAGTCGCCGAGTAAGAAATAATCAAACCCCTTGTATAGGTCTTGGCAGTCTCCCAGAGCATCATCAGATTACTGGCCGTACACAAGTGAATGTCCCCAAAAAATTAAATTCCCCGAAAAAATACTCAATGAATTTGCTATCCTTCAGGAGGAAAGGATCCATGTGCCAGTGCCGTGAGCCTGTCCCATCGCCACAATCCTTGACCTCTATGTACACTGCCACATGATCAGAAATGGCTATGTTCCCAATTTGACAGGACAGCACTGAATCTAAAAAGACCAATGGGACAAACAACATGTCAATCCTAGTATAGCATTTATGTGGGTGAGAAAAAAAGGTGAAGTCCCTGTCTTGAGGGTGAAGACATCTCACACAACCCAGCTACCTGTTCAGGTCCACCAGCTACCTGGGTGGTGGGGAAATACCCGCAAGACCCGTCGACATCCTATCCACCTCGGGGTCCATACGTCAGTTCAAGTCTCTGCTTAATTGTATGACGTGCCCCAAGAATCATCAACCTGGAGAGCGGACCTATTTGACATTTGAGGGGGTGTGCTGGGGGCAATATTATTAAAGATCCACTATTCATAGAACATAGAACATAGAAGAATACAGCGCAGTACAGGCCCTTTGGCCCTCGATGTTGCGCCGATCCAAGCCCACCTAACTCATACTAACCCACTATCCTCCATATACCTATCCAATGCCCGCTTAAATGCCCATAAAGAGGGAGAGTCCACCACTGCTACTGGCAGGGCATTCCATGAACTTACGACTCGCTGAGTGAAGAACCTACCCCTAACTTCAGTCCTATATCTACCCCCCCTTAATTTAAAGCTATGCCCCCTTTTAATACCCGACTCCATTCGCGGGAAAAGGTTCACACTGTCAACCCTATCTAACCCCCTAATCATCTTGTACACCTCAATCAAGTCACCCCTAAACCTTCTTTTCTCTAATGAAAACAGCCCCAAGTGTCTCAGTCTTTCCTCATACGATCTTCCTTCCATACCAGGCAACATCCTGGTAAACCTCCTCTGCACCCGTTCCAGTGCCTCCACATCCTTCCTATAGTATGGCGACCAAAACTGCACACAATATTCCAGATGCGGCCGCATCAGAGTCTTATACAACTGCATCATGACCTCAGGACTCCGGAACTCAATTCCTCTACCAATAAAAGCCAGTACGCCATATGCCTTCCTCACCGCACTATTTACCTGGGTGGCAACTTTCAGAGATCTGTGTACATGGACACCAAGATCCCTCTGCTCATCCACACTACCAAGTATCCGACCATTAGCCCAGTACCCCATCTTTTTGTTATTCTTCCCAAAGTGAATCACCTCACACTTAGCTACATTGAATTCCATTTGCCACCTTTCTGCCCAGCTCTGCAGCTTCTCTATATCCTGCTGTAACCTGCCACATCCTTCCTCACTGTCAACAACTCCTCCGACTTTCGTATCATCCGCAAACTTGCTCACCCAACCTTCTAACCCCTCTTCCAGGTCATTTATAAAAATGACAAACAGCAATGGTCCCAAAACAGATCCTTGCGGAACACCGCTAGTGACGGCACTCCATGAAGAAACTTTGCCATCAACTACTACCCTCTGTCTTCTTCCATCCAGCCAATTCCTAACCCAAACCTCCAACTCACCCTCAATGCCATATCTCCGTATTTTCTGCAGTAGCCTACCATGGGGAACCTTATCAAACGCCTTACTAAAATCCATATATACCACATCTACCGCTTTCCCCTCATCAACCTCCTTCGTCACCTTTTCAAAGAATTCAATAAGGTTTGTGAGGCACGACCTGCCCTTCACAAAACCATGCTGACTATCCTTGATCACATTATTCCTATCCAGGTGTGCATAAATCCTATCCCTTACAATTCTCTCTAAGACTTTGCCCACAACAGAAGTGAGACTCACCGGCCTATAGTTACTAGGGTTTTCCCTACTCCCCTTTTTGAACAAATTCCTCTCCATGTATTAAAGATTTAAGGATTAGAGACCACCCACATTCATTCTTAATTTGGTCAAACAACTGAAGTGGAAGGTTCTTATGAATGAGTATAGATACTCCTCAACTTGTTGTATTAAAGGATGAAAAGCCACCCGGCTGAACCTTCCCTGCTGTAACTTTAAATGCTCCTTATCGGTTAGCTATGTTTCTTGCAGTAACCCTTTCCTTGTAAATGTTTGGACGTATATTTTTTTCTCTTAATCAGTGAATGGCTCCCTTTAACATTCCAGGTGCACCATTTAAACAAGCGTTTAGCCATAACCATCCGAAGCAGCCCATGACCCACTGGGAGAAGAACCCCATTTATAGCGCACCGAGTGAAAGCTGTAAACAGTTCGTATAAACTTGAAAATATAATTACAAAAACAATAATTCAAAACTTCTGACAACTACTTCTCGCATGAACCAACATGGAACACAAATAAGCAGAGACTGTCCCCCTTGCTGACAGGGGACGCTCATACTACAACTAATCCCCCATGGCTCCTCCTAGCTGAAGCCGCTCCCAACGTAGACAAAACAAAGTTAGGTAACGGTACACGGTTCTTAAAACAAGAAAATTAAAAGTGGGCATTCAACCCCATCCCATCCATATCTTCACCCGAGGTAGTCCTGGTGAAAAAAAAAAGTAACCACCCCTCTTCCCACAACTCCCTTTCCCATTCCGTACTAAGAGATAAACGAAAAGCACATGATAGGAAAAAAAAACAAATGATAATGGGAGGGGAGGAAGAAATGAGGAGAGAGTAAAAGAAAACATGGGACCTCCACATACTAAAAAAAAAACCCAAAACGAGGTAAACCAGGCAAATCCCAGAGAAAACAAAGCGAACACAATTGTCCATATCATTTGAACCAGCCAGTCTATTTTAATGTGTACAAGAAATCCTTTGCGTTTTCTGGTGAGTCAAAATTTAGCACAGACCCTCCATGGCTGAAACGTAATATTGCTGGCTATCTTACCAATTACAGAATATTCACATCCCTCAACGTCATTTTTGCCTTATCAAAGGCTTGCCGCTTGCGGATCACATCCGTAGAAATGTCTTGGAAAAACATAATTCGTAATCCTTTCTAGATCAGAACCAATAGATCCTTCGCAGAGCTCTAGAAGGTTCCAGCACCAGTTTTTCTCTATCGTGCTGGAGTTGCACAAGGACAGGGCAGGGGCGCTGCTCTGATCCAGACCTGCACACTGCTATCCGGTGGGTCCCCCCGAGCCTCACCCAGTGTGCCCTGATATGCAGCTTCAAACATTGTGTGAGCCATTGTTCCAAGAAGCTGACGAGCTGGCTTTCTTGTTCTCGTTCCAGCAGCCAAACCAAGCAGATGTTCTTCTGACGGCTCTGATTTTCGAGGGTCCTCGACCTACTCCACTAAGGCCTGCATCTAACATTCCAGGGCTTGGACACGACACGTTCAGGATTCTGCCATGGTTTCCAAAGCCGTGGTTCACTCTTCCACTTCCACGACGTGTGGCCTGAGACGCTGTATCTCCTGGTCATGCTTCTGCAGCTTGGCTGAGATCCGTTCCAGCATAGTTCTGGTCTCCTCCATTGCTGAATCAATCTTCTCTTGCAGATTCCTGCATTCCGAGACCAGGCTCTGCTCCACAAATAAGTTCGTGGGGTTCTCGCCCAGGACGACATCACAGCCGTGGGCGTATCCAAAGATGCAGTGCCCTGCTGGTAGTGATCCTCGTGGTCATTTTTCCTTAGTCATTTTCCTTACTCACTTAAAATGACAGAGACCAATACTGGGGATCAAAACCCTCCAATTTTACCACAACAGCGAAGAAAGAGAGGGTGAATGCATCACTTTGTCTGGGTTCTGGTGCAGAGCTCACCAGGGCAGTCCCACTGGATCGTCGCCATCTTGGATCTCTCCTGAATAATCACTGTTAACAAACTTTTTTTGAAATGGTTTGAAGATGGTTCTTGTAGGGGAGACAATGGAAAACTGTTGGATGTGATATATTTATATATTCAGGTGGATGTTTAAGAATTCATAAAAGTGAATAATAAATAAAATTGAAACAACGTGGTTCAGGGGTGACTTTTGGAAATGGTAAGGTAAAAGTGAAGTTGGCCTTCAGTTAACAGAAATTGGAATATCGAAGTAAAGGCATTCTGCACAGACTGCATGCAGTGCGGATGAGATTATACTTGTGTTCTGGACTGTTTCAAAGAATGAGAGGTGATCTCAAGAAAACTTTGAAAATTCACGCACAGCAGACTGACTAACACAGGGGCATGGAGAAGTGCAGCAGGCAAAGTTAGCGGGGAACCCAAGATGTTCTACAAAAACATCAAGCTAAACAGAATAACCAGGTAAAAAGTAGGATCCATTTCGAAACCAAGTTAGTAATCAATATGTGAAACTGGGGAACACTGATAGCCTGTGACATGAGAGCTTCACATCTGTTTTAGTTGGGAGAAGGAAGATGCAGGTACAGAATTCAAGAAGATGGACTGGGAAGCTCTCGAACAGTTTGATACAAGATGCAAGTTGGGATTGATGGTTTTGGATGACGTAAAGTCCAGATGAGTTGTATCGCAGGATGCTGTTGGAGACAAGAGAGGAAATGTCCTGACCTAAATGTTTAAGGTGAATCTGACCACACAAGGGAGGTGCTAGAGGACTGGAGAACAGATTAGATTAGATTACAGTGTGGGAATAGGCGCTTCGGCCCAACAAGTCCACACCGAAGCGAACCCCACCCATACCCCTACATTTTACCCTTTACCTAACACTACAGGCAATTTAGTATGGCCAATTCACCTGACCCTGCACATCTTTGGATGGTGGGAGGAAAGCGGAGCACCCGGAGGAAACCCACGCAGACACGGGGAGAACGTGCAAACTCCACACAGTTAGTCGCCTGAGGCCGGAATTGAACCCGGGTCTCTGGCGCTGTGAGGCAGCAGTGCTAACCACCGTGCCACCCACAGATATGTCATGGCAAGTTACTGGAAAGGTGGTAGAGATAGACCAGTGTCTGGTGGTGTACCACAGCGAGCAGTGCAGAGTATCTAATTATTTGTGGTATTCATAAATGATATAAATATGAATTGGAGGGGGTGGAGGGGGTGGGAGCCGAGTGTAATATGCAATTTTGTGTTTGACACAAAGATTGGCCAGGTGGTTGGCAGCGAATAGGAAGGCCTTATGTTATAGGATTATACAGGTGGAATAGTCAGATAGTCAGATCATTGGCAGATGGAATGGAACCCTGAAAATATGAGGTGATGCACTTTGTAAAAAGTAACCAGACAGGGGAGAATTCAATGAATAGCAGAACACGAGGGAGGTCAGTGGGTGTTTCTTCACACATTCCTGAATGTGACTGGACAGTGCAATAGCCAGTTAAGAAAGCACACGGGACTGAAGACATAGAGTTTATTCATCGAGGCGACATAATATGAGTTAAACATGCCATTGGTTAGCCCATGGATAGAATACTGTGTGCAGTTCTGGCAGCCACGTAACAGGAAGGGTTTTGGTTTCTCAGTAACATCAGAATCTATTGCGGTCTCCACAGAGTTGAAAGCTTCAGTGGAAGTCTCCTGGCCGCAACTCTCTCTAAATTTTCATTAGATTTGTTTTTCCTCCTCGATTGGAGAACTGCATCTGAGAATCTATATCTGATCTTTCTTTTTTGCCAAGTACATGTTTATGGGATATTACTGTATCAGAACACTTCATTATTAATACCATCTAGGCCAACGCCTTCAAATATATTTGAGGAGCTATGCTGCCGTCCATAACACATGATTCCTTCTCTTCCTGTGTAATTGTTTGGAGACATTAAATGGGCTATCTCTACACTTCTCCAATAATTTAATTGAGCTGAATGCCTTCCTCATATTCCAGTGAACCTAGCGTGAGAACTTTTGACTGTGGAAATGTGCAGTGTCCAGCAGCACTGTTACATGAATGTTACGGAGACTTCCAACAGCACAAGCCTGAACGTTGTCTAGGTCTTGCTGCACATGGACACAGACTAGTTCAGGAGCTAAAGGGGGATATTTTTTCCTGAAAATTGTGTGATCTTTAGTGAACACCACCACTTCTAATCTTATGGTGTGGGCAAGACAAGTATGAAGCAGCTGAAGATGTTTGTGCTGAGGAAGCTACCTTGAGGATCTTTTGCAGACATGTCCAGGACTGCATGGATTTTTTTTACACAAACCACAATCATCATGGTTTATGCTTTAAATCATTCTAACCAGGGAAGTTTACAACTCATTCCCATTAAGTGCAATCCTGCTCAGGCTCCTTGAGTCCAACATCAGTTAAATGCTGCCTTGATGTCAGGGCCGCTCACTCTTCCCTGAGCCCTTGTGTTCATGTCTTTTGCTCATATCAATAGGTCACAGTGTGAGGCAGGGAGTGCTTTTTGTCCAGTCAGAGGTGAGGGCTGTGAAGAATTGGACATGAAAGAGGATATTAGATCTTATGAACTTATTGTGGGTGAAGCCATGCTTGCGGGGGGCGGTGGGGGGGGGGCGGAGCGATGTGGATGAATGACATATCCCTGTTTGTGGGGTATTCACATTCTATTATTGGAAAGTAGAGGGCGTTATTTTCCTGGAAGCTCTGTTAATGAATGTTGCCAGATTGCTTTGACCATCTCTGGTTGAGGTGTAGGGACTGTATTCACAGTGAAACTGGGTCTACAACATGACCAATAAATGCAGCGCATGTTGCTGAGAGGGGAAGCTCTGTAATGAGAGATGAGCGACCACTTTCATACCCAGCCTGGGTTTTTCAATTACATTTTCCAAACCAGACCAAATTGTGTGGGACAGTTTTGAGTGGCTGAATGGTCTCCTGTGTTTCTGTGCACCAGGGTATCGCAGTAAGTAGCCTCTAACTGTTCCTGTCTAGCAGGTTTGAGGGACTGAATGGAACACAGAAACATGGGACTGACGAGCAGGAGTGGGCCATTAGACACTTTGAGCCTTCTCCACCAGGCACTAAGATTGTGGCTGATCAGGTTATGGTCACAGCCCCACGTTCCTGACTGTATCCCCTTATCCATGACTCACTTCTCTGTCAAATATTTAACTAACTCAGCTTTGAATCAATGTAAACAAACAGGGATCTCAAACTTGCGGGGAAGAGAATTCCCACTTAAAATGCCTGTTTAGAATGTCTCCTCATCCCTCTTATAGAGTCATATAGCACGCACCTTTGTCCGTGCTTACCAGTCATCCCAATCTGATCCAGTCTGATTTGCCAGCATTTGGCTCATATTCCACTATACCTTCTTATTCAGATACCCATCAAGATGCCAGACTCCACCACTTCCTCTGGCACGTAATCCCATATGCACACCTCCCTCTGTATGAAAACATTGCCTCTAAATTCCATTTAAAATATTTCCCCTCGCACGTTAAACCTATACCCTCTATTTTTCGAATCCCCTATTCTGGGAAATACACCTTGTCTATTTACAAATTCCATGCCCCTTATGATTTTATAAACCTCTATAAGGTCAGCCCTAAGCTCTTAATTCTGCAGGGAAAACCGCTTTAGCCCATTCAGCCTCTGCTTATAGCCCAAACTCTCCAAACCTGGCAACATCCTTATAAATCTTTTCTGAATCTTTTCAAGTTTCACAGCAACCTTCGTAGAGCAGGCAGACCAGACCTGCACAAACTTTACCAAAATGTGGCCTCACTAACATCCTGTACAGCTGTAACTTGACATCCCAACTCCGAAACTCAATGCTCTGACCAATGAAGGCAAACATGCCAAACACCTTGTTCACTGTCCTATTCACTTTGAAGGAGTGTTGCTCTCTCGTTGCTCAGCAACATCCTCCAAGAAATTTCCATTAAGTACCCCGATTTGCTCCCAAAAATGCAGCACTTCACATTTATCTGAATTAAACACCATCTGCCACTCGTCAGCCCATTGGCCCATCTGATCGGGATCTCATTGCACTCTGAGATAATTTTTTTCATTACCCACAACATGAAAAATGTTGGTGTAATCTTCAAACTTGCTACCCTTACCACCTATGGTCACATCCACATCATTTATATAATTGACGAAAAGCAGTGGGCTCAGCACTGATCCTTGTAGCACACTGCTGTTCACATGCCTCCTGTCTGAAAAACAATCCTCTATCAACCTCTGTCGCCTCCCTTCAATCTAATTTTCTATTCAATTGGCTTGGCTGCGCTGGTTCCCATGTGACCTATCCTTACTAACTTGCCTGATATGCAGAATCTTGTCGAAGAACTTGCTGATGTAGAAAACATCTACAACACTACCTTCATCTATCTACTTTGTCACCTCTTTAACATACTCAGTCAAATTAGTGTGACACGATTTCTCATGCAAAAAGCCATGGTGACTATTCCCAATTAATCCTTGCCTTTGAACATACAATTGGCTATCCATCAGAATCCCCTCCAACCACTCACCCACCACTGATGTCAGGCTCACCGGTCCAGAGTTCGCTGGGTTGTTGAGTAACTGTTTTATTTTCTGCTGCCACTCCTCCATTGGTCACAGCAAATTATCAGTGTTACCAGTTTGATGATATGGCTTATAATATAGGTCTCACATTGGATCAGAGTCGTCCTAGGAAGAAGTCATCTAGATTTCCTTCATCTGTTAAAATAACAAATTCATGACTAAAACAAGTTCTTTAAGCTATGATGTAAAGATGAACGACAAACAGTGTAGAAATTACAAAAATGTACATTGATATTTCCATTTCTAAAAGTAATGAGGAGCACAAACATATGCAGACTCACACACTGATACATACACAGGCACACATAGACAAACTCAAAGACACACACAGACATACTCAAACAGACACAGAGACGTGCACACACAGACACACTCAACCTCACAAGAACACAGAGACACAAAAACACGGACACACAAACACACATGCACATGCAAATACACACACTATCACAGACGAATGCACATACCATTGATCGTACAAAATTAGAGCAGTAAAAAGGCCATTTGGCCCATCCAGTCTACTGAACTACTGATCATGGCTGACATGGTTTTCAAGCCAGTTCTACTACCCTCTCACAATAAGTCTTGAGCCCATCTTGAATCATACCTTATCGAGTTATATCCTAAAGACACTAAGATGTGTGTGTGTGTGTGTGTGGCACGCGCATGCACATGTGTATCTGTGTGTGTGTCTGTGCGTGTGTGTGTATGTCGGTGTGTGTATATTTCTTTGTGCATCCGTGTGTCTGTGTGCATGTGTTGTCTCTGTGTGTGTGTCTGTGCGTGCGCACATGTCTGTGTGTCTCTGTGTGCGTGTCTTTGTGTGTGTATATCTGTCTATGTGCATCTGTGCGTGTGTGTTTCTGTGTGTGTGTCTGGCTGCGTGTGTATGTGTGTGTGTGTTTACCTAATAGCAGAAGACAGCATTATCGAGGACAGTTGCTTTTCAGACTGGAGGCCTGTTGTTATGGATTAGGCCAGACCACTCAAAATATTCTTGAACAGGCAGTGCAGAACATAACTTTGTACTTTGTTTCACTAAGTGCACAGTGAAAATTATCAGGTTTAAACATAGTCAAAAAATATTCACAAAACTACACAATGAAACACAAAGAACAGAATAAAGAACCCCTACAGAACTCAATCTATTCAAACTAGACTTAATTAGCTGTTCTGGAAGTACACAACCATCCCAATAAGCAAACCCACCTTAAAAACAGTACAAATGGAAACAAATGATTACAGGTTAAAGATAGAAGGGCAGAAGGAGAGAAAGAGAGAGAGAGAGAGAGAGAGAGAGAGAGAGAGAGAGAGAGAGAGAAAGAGAGAGAGAGAGAGAGAGAGAGCCTGTCCACACAGCTGAACTACAAACTGGTTTTGGACTGAACTGCTCACCTCGAGAGCTGACCACTCCCTTTTCATTATACCTTTAATCACAAAACCGTTTAATCTCTGTACCAAACCAGTCACCTTGGAGCCGGGAAATATTTACGATGCCTCTGAAAAAAAAATCAAGGACACAGTATCTTTGAGAAAACGAAGCTTTTAGAGAAAAGGGACCAGCTTTGTGACACTGTGCATAGTGGTGTTCCACAGGGACTTGTGTTCAATCCATTTTTGTTTGACATTTATGCAACTGATTCAGATGAGAATTATAGAAGGCACGGTTAGAAAGATTGTGGATGAAACCAAGTTTGGCTGTATACTGGACAATGAAGGTTACACAAGGACCGAGATCAAATGGCTTGATGAATCTTAGAGTTGTACATCATGGAAGCAAATACTTTTGACCAACTCGTACATGACAACCTGATTTCTGAAATTAATCGTGCCCTATTTGGGGCGGTGCAATGGCTCAGTGTTTAGCACGACTGCTTCACAGTGCCAGGACCTGGGTTTGATTGCTGGCACAGCTGATTGACTGTGCGGAGTTTGCACATTCTCGCTGTGTCTGCGTGGGTTTCCTCCCAGAGTCCAAAGTTGTGCAGGTTATGTGAATAGGCCATGCAAAGTTACAAATAATGTCAGCTGCATTAATCAGGGTTAAATGTGGTGAGATGGTTCTGGGTGGGTAACTCTCCAGAGGGTTGGTGATCTAATATATTTGTCAGCAATTGGCCCATATCACTCTAAACCCTTCCTATTAATATACCCATTTGGGTGTCTTTTAAATGTTGTAATTATACCAACCTCCACCACTTCTTCTGGCAGTTCATTATGTACATGCTCCACTTTCTGAGTGAAACCGTTCCCCCGAGGTCACTTTAAAATCTTTCCCCTCTCAAATTAAATCTACGCCTTCTAATTTTGGACTTCCAAGCATGGGGAAAAGATCTTGACTACTCACCACCTATCCATACACTTCATGAATTTGTAAACCTTTAGAACGTGCGAATGTGACTCCCACCCAGGGTCTGTGCTTTCAGTCATCTGGGGCTTAAATTCTGAAATTCAAAACTGACACCTCTTCCATCTCAATCAAACCACAATTTTAAAATAATTTTAGTCAACGCATTCGGACATATTATAAAACACCTCTAGTAGGATTAGAACTTAGCCCTTTGGGGGCCAGAAGTAGGGACACTACCACCACTCCACAATAGCCCCAAACATTGCAACATTAATCTCCTGTGTGTTTATTTATCAGCCTGTTCTGACACGCTGCACCGGAATCCAGACAATCTGATCTCGAGCTAGGGACACTACCAGACAAGTTCAGGAATTGGAATAGAATCCAGACCTCTGCGTCAGAGGCAGGGATACTACCGACTACACAAGATCTAAACCATGCCTAAATTTTTAAATTTAAATGTCAGCTTTCAGATCGGTGTGGATTCATTGAAATCTGGTTCACTTTACTGAATTACCCAGTTAAAATAACAACGTTGTTAAAAAATGCAAGGTGCTTGCCTCAACTGTAGGATGTCGAGTTTATGTGCTCTGCCTTCGAGATAAATTATGGACATCTTTAAATACTTGTCTATTATTTCCAGTTTAAATGGCTATTATCTGTAGTCTGCAATATGAGGGAATGAAATCCTGCAGACACACACGGCACTATGAAGGATCTCGAATAGATATGAACACTGAACATCAGAGACAAAGACAGAGCAAACTTTCTGGTCTGAAACGCCGATCACTGTTTCCCAGCTCTAACGTGTGACTGCCCTCTTCCTAAAACCATTAAATGGTACAAGGTAACTGATTACTTTCCAGCCTTTCTTCCCCAGTATGATCACTCACTGGGCTAAATAATTGCAGATGGAGTTTAATGTTGATAAATGCAAGGTATTGTATTTTGGTAAAACAAACTAAAAAAACACATATGCAATTAAATGTTGAGCCATGGGTAGTGTTGTAGAACAGATCAACCTAGGGTTTCAGGCATAATTCTTTCAAGTTTGCTTCATATGTAGACAGAGTGGTTATGAAGGTGTTTCACATGATGCCCTTCAAAATATAAACGTGGAGTCATCGAGATGTACTGCACGGAAACGGACCCTCTGATACATCCTGTCCATGTCGACCAGGTACTCTAACCTAATCTTGTCAATTTTGCCAACACTTGCCCATATCCCTCTGAACCCTTTCTATTTATATACTCATCCAGATGTATTTTAAATACTTCAATTTGACCAGCCTCTGGCAACTCATTCCATACACATAACACACTCTATGCATAAAAATTGCCACTGCGGTCCCTTTTAAATCTTTCTCCTCTCATCTTAAGCTATGCTCTCTAGTTGTGGACTCGCCCACCCTGGGGAAAAGACATTGTCTATTTACCCTATGCATGCCTCTCATGATTTATAAACCTCTATATTTCACCTTTCAGCCTCTAATGATTCAGAGAAAACAGCCCCAGCCTATTCCAGCTCTCCCTACAGCTCAAATCCTCCAGCCCAGCCAACATCCTTGCAAATCTTTTCTGAACACTTCTAAGTTTCACAACATCTTTCCGATAGGAATGAGACCAGAATTGTACACAATATTGCAAAAGTGGCCGAACCAATGTCCTGTACAGCCGCAATATAAGCTTGCAACTCTTGTACTCAGTGGTTTTAACAATAAAGGAAAGCATATTAACACCTACTTCACCATCCTATCTACCTGCAACTCTACTTTCAATGAAATATGAACCTGTACTCCAAGGTCTCTTTATTCTGCAACACTCTCCTGGACTTATCAATAAGTGTATAAGTCCTGCTCTGATTTGTTTTCCAAAATGCAACACCTCGCATTTACCAATATATCTCCATCTGCCACTCCTCAATCCATTGGCCCATCTGAACAAGATTCCATCTTTACTCTGGTAACGTTCTTAACTGTTCACGACGCCTCCAATTTTGGTGTCATCAGTAAATTTACTAGCTATATCTCCTATGTTCACAAATCATTTATATAAATGTCGAATAGCAGTGGACAGTCCTTTGAGTACAGGAGTTGGGACGGTATGTTCAGTTTGCGCAGAACATTCATGAGGCATGTCTTGGAGGACTTAGTGCAGTTCTGGTCGCCCTGTTATGGAAAGAATATTATCAAGTTCGGGAGAGTTCAGAAGAGATTTATCAGGACTTTGCTGGGAATGGAGTGTTTGAATTATAAGGACAGGCTCAACAGATTCGGACATTTACTTTTGGAGTGTAGCGGGCTGAGAAGTAACATTGTAGAGGTTATCAGTAATGTTGAATGGTAGGTGTCTTTTCCCTCGAGTGGAGGATTGTTTTAAGATAAGAGGACGAAGTTTCTTAAAAGACATAGCTGGAAACAGACCCTTTGGTCCAACGTGTCCATGCCAACCAGATGCCAAAATTATATTCCTCCCATTTGCCGGAATTTGGTCAATTTACATCAGAACCCTTCCCATTCATCTGTCCATCCAGATGCCTGTTAAATGTTGTAATTGTGCCAGCCTCAATACCTTCCTCTGGCAGCTCATTGCACACGGACCATCCTCTACATGAAGCTGTTGCCCATTAGAACCCTTTTTTGTCTTTCCCATCCCACCTTAAAACTTTGCCATCTAGTTTTTGATTGTACTATCCTAGGGAAAAGACCTTGGCTATTCAATCTATCAGTTGAACAAATGATTTTACTAACCTCTAACATCCACCCTCATCCTCTGATTCTCCAGGGAAAAAAAGCTCAGCCTATTCAGCCTCTCCCGATAACTCAAATCCCCCAACCATGGCAACCTCAGTGTAAACCCTTCTTGAACCCTTTAAAGTTTGACAACATCCTTCCCATAGAGCAGGGAGATCAGAATTGCATTCAGTATTCCAAATGTGGCCGAACCAATGTCCTGTACAGTTGCAATCCAGTCTCCTAACACATATACACAATGCATTGACCAGTGACATATCAAATACTTTCTTCACTGTCCTATCTACCTGAAAATCCACTTTTTAGGAAGTAAAAACCTGTAAGCTGAGATCATTCTGTTCAGCAACACTCCCCAGGGCTTTACCAGTAAGTGTATATGTCCTGCCCTGATATGCCTTTCCAATATGCAGCATCTCACATTTATCTAAATTAAACTCTGTCTGCCACTCCTCGGTCCATTGGCCCATCTGATTAAGATCCCGTCGTAATCTGAGGTAACCTTCTTTGCTCGTCACTATACCTCCAATTTTGGTGTCATTTGCAAACTTCGTAACTGTCCTATGTTTATATCGAGATCATTTTTATAAATGACGAGAAGTAGCGGACCCAGCACCGATCCTTGTGGGACTCCACTGGTCACAGGCCTTCAGTCTGCAAAACAACCATCCACCACCACTGTCTGTCCTCTACCTTTGAACCAGCGCTGTATCCAACTGGGTAATTCTCCCTGTATTCCATGTGATCTAACCTTGCTAACCAGTCTCCATGGGGAGCTATGTCGAATGCCTAACTGAAGTCCATATAGATCACATCCAGCCTTCTGCCGTCATCAATCCTCCCCGGTACAGAAGAAAAATGGATTTGCTTCACGGGGAATTAACTGTGGTGTGGAAAAGTGCCCAAAACTTCCGAAGCATCTGTACTGTCATGGTCGTGTTCGCCTCCCGCGCGGAAGATCGCAAGCAGCTCTACTGTTGCTTTACGTTCCAGGCAAGTTGAGTTTTTACTGGAACCGAATGGAGACTGTTATTTCATCGCTGTTGTGAAACAAAGTCCTATGGTGACTCGGCTCGTCGTAATTTAGTTTTCTGGCCAATGAGAAAATCGTTTCAATGAATTTCGATGTCATATGTTATTGAATTTCTCCCATTTCCTTCATTTCCGTCCTGGAGACATCGGAATGGAAAGGTAATCTAATCGAAACTGTGATTGGTGAAATTCGCTTTTTATGGCCCATTCTTATTATGGTCTTTCTTTCTCTCTTTTCAGCATTGTCTGGGAAGTGGTGGTGCACTCAGGCTCCAGTATGTTTGAAAGAGTAGTTTGGAATTGTCCTGTTGTTAGTTGTGAGATTACTTTATGGCTCTTGCCACCGGACTGTCTCACTTTTAGCATTCATGCATCTCTGTGTCTGAAAATGCATTTGGTTTGCCAGTTTTGTTTGTGTTCCGTGTTAAATGCTTTCTGTTTTGCGATTCGCTCAATACATTACGAATTAACAGGGTTTCTGAGGTAACATCCAGCTGTAAAACTCCTCAACTGAGAATCTGGGAAATTTCACGGAGTATGGTCAGTCGGACCAAAAGTAAGGAAGTCGTTCGTTTCTGCAGTGTTTCACAATACTACCTTACCCGTGAGCAGTCGAACAGAAGAAACGATTGTATCACAGACTGCGACGGCAAGGTCCACTAAAAAGTAATCCTTTAAAGCCGGTGTAAGCAACACAACGTTATTGGGGTACACCGAGTGGAAACAGATACTTCGGTGTATCTCGTCCATGCTCACCACATAGCCAAAATTAAAGAAGTCCCATTAAACAACGAGCTATTGGAAACAGAAAGGTGAAAGGTAGAATGGCTTCAACTTTCAGTGCTGGATGCCACTGAGCCACAGGGGGTGGCGGCTGAGACTTGTTTATGTAGTGTAGTGGTCATCCCGTTCACCTCACACGCGAAAGGTCCCCAGTTCGAAACTGGGAAGAAACTGCTTTGTTCTTCAACTGCAGCCTTTTCCATGGACAAGAACGGAGGTTTCTTGCTTGCTTTCCCATCTGCAAACCTGCTTTCGAATTTGCTGGAACAAATCTGCTCTCGTAGTGAAATGTAATGCAACTCCATTAAATGACTGTGCAAAGCATTGTAAAGTTTGTCTCCAACCTGGTTCTGATCATATGCCATTCTGTTTGAGAGTGTAGTTACCGCCTTCTGATCCTTCCACGAAAAGCAGTACCGCATTTGCATTCCTTGCGCAGGCGGCCCGGTTCAAAGACAGGGAAGAAGCTGATGCGCTGGTGTCACAGCGCACCACGGATTCCTGAACTAGTCTGTCTGTCAAATGTGCCCCAAAGCCGTCTGTGAAAGCCCTCATTTGGAAGCTGTCTGTCGTTATTCAACGTGCGAGAGTTAGCACCAGCGGTCCTGAATCTTGTTTTGGAGCAGTACGCACGGTAATAGCTCATTCAATCAGCAACAGCAATGAAAGAAATTACACTCTCAGAGGAACCTTTGGACTTGTGGTTTCAAAGCGTCGCTAGTATTAAGGTGCGCCCCGTGATCTAAGCCAAGTTGGAACTGAAACGGAGGAATCGACAGAGAGGCTACAGAATGACATCGCATCCATTTGGTTTTCTTTAAATCACTGACGAGCAGGAAAATGTAAACGGGGAGGGCGAGTGGGGAAGTGAGGCAGTTGCAGCTCTGGTGAAATTCCTTCTTTGTGATTCACTCAGCAACCAGAAACGTGAAGGTGACTCAGGCGTGAGAACACTTCACATCGAGAACAAAAAGCACTCAAGGGCAGTTAGCACCTCTTCCGGAGTGGGGGTGGGGTGAGGAAATTACCTTTTGACTTCTGTTACTATGTTCAGAAACTGCCTTTTAGATTGACGTGAACACAAACTGCATTTCTAATAAACGCCATGGAATTTAGCAAAATTCATTGAGTCGCTTCTCCTCGAATCCCACACAGGTTTCCAACTCAGTTGGTATCCATGAGGCTCATGTCCAGGACTGAGCATCTCTGCAGCAAATTGCACGGTTAAGGTAAAAGGCAAGGAAAGTGGCATCTCGAACTGGCTCCGAGGTCAGAGCATCCTCACAATGTGATCTGTCGTTCTCGGATTGTAATGCTACCTCCGGTTTTAGGGTGGAGAACATTCTTTGGGGCTCTTATTCTGAAAAAAAAAACAGACACAGTGACTGAAACTATGCTGCACGGTATGATGTGGAACACGGCCTGCTCAGCTTTGTGAATTTTCACTGTAGTCCAGTGTGTTTCATGATCCGTGTGAACGTGAAAGTTGTCCTGTTTCGAGCAATGGGTGAAATCATTTAGCAAAGCAACAATCGAAATTGCTGTAATGTCAAGCAGCTCATGGTTATTTGACCAAATCAGAACCGATCATATCTTCTCACGCACTCACAGATACAGTTGTAGCTGAAAAGAGTCTGAGAAGATAGACTCAGCTTTCCATTGATTTTTGTCTGGATTGATGGGCTATCAATATCTGCTGCGAAATTTATATTGTAGACGGGCACATCCCAGCAGCTGTCCGAGTCGGAGAGGGATCATGGAACCCTTTTCACGTGACTTTGCATCTGTTGTTATGCAGGAGCACAATTGGAAGTGCAAGAAAATGGGGCCCGGTGGCGGGCTGGTCATGTAGCTGAGCGGTCTAAGGCGTTGGATTAAGGCGCCGGTCTCGACAAGGGCGTGGGTTTGAATCCCACCGCTGCCATTTCATCGTCATCCAAAGATGCAGTTTATAAAAATGCTGCTTCGACCCAGGCGGCATTTCTGTTTAAAACAGAAGCAAAATTGTTTTGCTTCACGGGGAATTAACTGTGGTGTGGAAACGTGACCAAAACTTCCGAAGTGTCTGTGCTGTCATAGTCGTGTTCGCCTCCCGCGCGGAAGATCGCAAGCCGCTCTACTCTTGTTTTACGTTCCAGGCAAGTTGAGGTTTTACTGGAACCGAATGGAGACTGTTATTTCATCGCTGTTGTGAAACAAAGTCCTACGGTGACTCGGCTCGTCGTAATTTGGTTTTCTGACCAATGAGAAAATCGTTCCAATGAATTTCAATGTCATATGTTATTGAATTTCTCCCATTTCCTTCATTTCCGTCCTGGAGACATCGGAATGGAAAGGTAATCTAATCGAAACTGTGATTGGTGAAATTCACTTTTTATGGCCCATTCTTATTATGTTCTTTCTTTCTCTCTTTTCAGCATTGTATGGGAAGTGGTGGTGCACTAAGGCTGCAGTATGTTTGAAAGAGTAGTTTGGAATTGCCCTGTTGTTAGTTGTGAGATTTCTTTATGACTCATGCCCTCGGACTGTCTCACATTTAGCATTCATGCTTCGCTGTGTCTGAAAATACATTAGGTATGCCAGTTTTGTTTGTGTTACGTGTTAATTGCTTTCTGTTTTGCGATTCGCTCAATAAATTTCGAGTTAACGGGGTTTCTGAGGTAACTTCCAGCAGCAAAAATCCTCAACTGAGGATATGGGAAAATTTCACGGAGTATGGTCAGTCGGAGCAGAAGTAAGGAAGTCGTTCGTTTCTGCAGTGTTTCACAATACTACCTTTCTCGTGAGCAGTCGAACAGACTAAATGATTGTGCCACAGACTGCGACGGCAAACTCCGCTAAAAAGTAATCCTTTACAGCCGGTGTAAGCAACACGACGTTATTGGGGTATACCGAGTGGAAACAGTTATTCGGTGTATCTCGTCCATGCTCACCACATAGCCAAAATTAAACAAGTCCCGTTCCCCAGCATTTGGCCACAATCCCTCTAAACCCATCCTATCCAGAAACTCATCCGATTTCCTTTGCAATTTTCTGAGTGTAACAGCCTCCTCCACTTCCTCTGGTAGCTCATTCCAATCACGCACAACCTTATGTGTGGGAAATGTGCCTCAGGTCCTTTGTCAATTTCAGCCCACTCACCTTAAACCTATGCTCTAGAGTTTTCAACTCACCCCAACTTGGGCAAAACACGTAAATACTCAGTTTACAACCTTCCATAAGATCATGTCGCAGCCGTTACGCTGCAGGGAAAGTCGTCCCAGTATATTCCACCTCGCCCTATGGTCCAAACATTGACGACATCCTTGTCTATATTTTGTCATCAATTTCACGGGTCTTTTTTTTATGTTTTCAAGATGTCCATTATGCTGGACAACAACGAGCTATTGGAAACAGAAAGGTGAAACGTAGAACGGCTTCAACTTTCAGTGCTGGATGACACTGAACCGCAGCACGGACGCGAGCGGCTTGTTTCTGTTGTGTCGTGCTCATCACGTCCTCCTCACACGCGAAAGGTCCCCAGTTCGAAACTGCTTTGTTCTTCAACTGCAGCCTTTTACATGGAGAAGTACGGAGCTTTCTTGCTTGTTTTCCCATCTGCAAACCTGCCTTCGAATTTGCTGAAACAAATCTTCTCGCGTAGTGAAAAGTAATGCAACTCCATTAAATGACTGTGCAAAGCATTGTAAAGTTTTTCTCCAACCTGGTTCTGATCATATGCCATTCCGTTTGAGAGTGTAATTACCGCCTTATGATCCTTTCAGGAAAAGCAGTACCGCATTTGCATTCCTTGCGCAGGCGGCCCGGTTCAAAGACAGGGAAGAAACTGATGCGCTGGTGTCACAGCGCACCACGCATTCCTGAACTTGTCTCTCTGTCAAATGTACCCCAAAGTCGTCTCTGAAAGGCCTCATTTGGAACCTGTCTGTCGTTATTCAAAGTGCGAGAATTGGCACCAGAGGTCCTGAATCATGTTTTAGAGCTGTTCGCACGTTAGTGGCTTATTCAATCAGCAACAACAATGAAAGAAATTACACTCTCAGAGGAACCTTTGGACTTTCATCAGAGCTGCAACTGCTTCACTTTCCCACTCGCCCTCCCCGTTTACATTTTCCTGCTCGTCAGTGATTTAAAGAAAACCAAATGGATGCCATGTCATTCTGTAGCCTCTCTATAGATTCCTCCGTTTCAGTTCCAACATGGCTTAGATCTCGGGGCGCACCGTAATTCTAGCGACGCCACGAAACCACCCCTGTTACCTCAGTGTGATGTCAGGCCATTTATTCGAAAACAGATGTAACTCACCCAAACACTTTTCCCGATCATAATTCTTCACAGTTACTGCTGACTAATACACATATCCCAGAACACGATGTGCAATTTAGCATGGCCAGCTCACCTAACCTGCACATGTTTGGATTGTGGGAGGACACCACAGCAAAGTCACATTGATTAGGGAGAACGTGCGAAGTCCCCACAGTCACCCGAGGGGGGAATCAAACCGATGTCCCTGGCGCTGTGAGGCAGCATTGCTAACCACTGAGATACCCTGTAATCTTATGCAATAAGGAAAATCAGTGAATGATACGAAACAACAAGTTTCAAATGAACACTCTCCGATATTGTCAAAGCATGTCAATCTTACATTCAATACGAATAAGTGTATTGAAAACAAAACATAAAAATCCCGGCAATTCAGGAATGAACAACAATTAAAAATTTAATTTGATCAAAGATCATAACAATATTTAGACGAATTGCAATTTTTAACAACAAATATAGGTAATTAGCTGACTAATGAATAATTGGAAGTGGCATATATTTACTTAACGCCGAAGAAAGCAACTTGTTTTTCCCCTTGTTACATAGCAGAATAACATGTGTGTGTGTGCGGGTGTGTGATCGAAATGTTTGAATCAAGTTCTTTCTAACAAAATAACTGATGACTTACGATCACTTAGCTTTGTCACCTTTAAGACCACAACATTCTCAAATATTTTACAGGAATTTACAACCAGAAGAACTAGTTAATTTCTTTTCATAGGAACCCAAAGAGAATAAGAAGCGGACATTGTGAATTAGTGAGTCAATGCAAGCATTCAACTGAAGACAACATCCCCTCTTTCCAAAAATGTTCAAAATTTTAAAAAATCAAAATTTATTCCAATTGTTGAATGAAAGAATAAAGAGATGCTAATTCTTTTTCATTTGATTTTGTTGCATGAAACATCCATAAGTCGTATTATGATTACAAATACAATACATGTGAGCATTTAAGTCAAATAAATAATTGAATTCAACTATGTTTCAACAAAATAAAAATTGATATTTACAATGATTAAGAGATCGTGCATTGCAATATCTTTACAATGGTTCATGTACTGTGCCATAAATCCACATTTGCGCAACCTACTAGATTGAATAATTATTATTTTTATTATAAATTAGCAACAATTGAATTATCAAAATCTGTCAATGCATTAAAGAATAATGAAAAATCTCTTTTTGCAAGTGATTGAGCAATGTCTGGAAATGAACTGGAATTAATTCAGTGAAAAGTAATTACATTTTCCTAAATGTTAAGGCTGAGATTACCGTGATCATTCAAATGAGCAAACATCAGATATTTGCAATGACGTTGTATGGGAAGTCATTGGTTCCCTTATGGGTAGGTGATTTGAATAATAAAGGCATTTTCATACTGTACTATTAGTGCTCAGAAATAATGGATTAAATCTAAATATGAATCTCACTATACTTGTTCAAAATACTTTTTTATAAATAATTGTGCCATTATTGTAATGGCAATGACTTGATAATGAATGCTGTCTTTTGAAGAATTAAAATGATTCAATATTTCAAAAGCACTTTGCTGTGATGTTGATTGGATATTTATTAAGATCAGTAAACTGAGGAATAAAACATAGTACCTAGCTTTATGGATTGAAGAAAAATGAACCATTCAGTGATTATTGAGCAAAATTCTTCTTTTTGTAAGTAAAAAATGTACGTAATACAAGAATTGTGAATTTCCATCCACCGGATTCCTTGTAGAATATGTTACATCAATTTATATGATTAATATTATGATCAATGTTTATAGATTTGTGTCATAATCAGAAAGAGAATTAGTAAGTCATGAAAGTGAGCTTGAAACTGAACAACAATGTAGTCAATGACATGTGGCATATAAGCGATTTTAATAATATTGTCGTTTTTGTACAATGTTGAATAGAAATGACAAAAAATCAACATGGTCAAAGCAGTTCTTTTCTTACAATGAAATGAAAACAATAATCATTTTGTAGCACGCATGATTTGAAATAGCAGTTTTTTAATGTGACATATACAGTGATGACTAACCCTTTGGCAAAAAAATTAGGAATTTCACAAATTTAAAATGCAGTATTTGTTCAATTTGTAATAAAAATGGTTATAATTTGAATTGTCTCTTGTACATACACAACGAAAAAGGAGCTTAAAGATTGTTAGATTGACAAAAATTTGCTTCCCAACGTTATTGTAGTACAGTCAATATCCGTGATAATGTAGAATTATTGGTTTAAACAATATAAATCAACATTAACGACTGAACTGAAATATAGCACATCAATTGAATTAACTGCATAGAATAGTAAATAAATGCTTACTGTTGTCATTTGTCCTAGGAAAAGTAAGATACTAACTCAGGTTATTCCACTGAATAGTCATCAGCTGATGATGAATATCTTTGTGTCGCTTTATGTGCACTGTTTTGTGTGAACATCGATTTCAATAAATTTAGATATTTACATGAATTAGGAACAGACTGATAACTGGGTATGAAAGACCTTATTTAAGGTTAGGCAATTTTAGTATTCACTAGCTTTGCTGAACAAAACACAGTTAAGTCATCATGCAATAAACGAGATTAGAGAGAAATATGCAAATTCAATTTTAAATGTATGCACTCGGATATTTTCACAGCATTTTAATCTTACATTCAATGCAAATAGATGAGTGGAAAACTAAAAACAAATTTCAGACAACGTATAAACAGATCAATAACTAAAAATTGATATATAGCAGGAAGTGGCATTTGTTTATTTAACGAAGAAGAACTTGATGTTTTTCTCATATTTATACCTTTGAAGCATCAAGCACTACATGCAGTCTGAACTCAGCTCTTCAGAACAAATGAAAATTAAGGAATATCTTTACTTTGCATATTTCGTCTTTGTGAGTGCAACGTTATCAAATGTTTTGCAAAGAATATTGATTGAGTGGAAATAGATACATTCTTTTATTAGCGGACTGAAGAACATATATATAGCAGATACTGTGATTATTGGAATGAACAATAAATGAAAACATATCTAATGTTGAATTGAAAGCCATATCATTCGATTCTTAGATATTTTCTTATCAACATTCAGAGCTGCTCTGTCACAGCTCTGTGCAAGGTGTGAATTGAAATTTGTACCCTCTGGTCTGGTAATAGAGACACGACCAGAGTTGCACTAGATTCCTTCATAACATTCCCAACCAGGCTCGGCAGGGCTGAAAAATAATCAGATATTTATTTTGATAATTGGATTGGAATTAAATGATTGGATACTGTTTGTAATTTACTGAAAATTCAGTAGTAATTTACAATAATGATGGGAGTTAACAAATGTCTTAATTAAACATGATTTTTATAATCACTTGTGGTACGACAACTTGACAGAATTGTGTGATTACTGTGCATTATAAATAAAAATGAATTTAATTATTCTATATGTTCATAAATTTATCATTTTCTGAAAGGTAAATTAAAATGTTTTTGTTCTACACGTAAATTGGAACAAAATGATGAGTTGGTCAGTCAATGTGCCTATTCAGCTGAAGACAACTTTCATTCCTTCTGAAAATGTACGATTTCTAAGAAGTCACCATTTCCTGTGATTGTTTAATGAAATAAGAGAGATGCCAGCCCTTGTTTGTATGCTTCAAAACATTCATGGGGATTTAAATGATTTGCACATGAAAAATATTCTACTGTCATTGTGATTAAAAACACAATAAATGATAACAATTGAAGTGATTTCCAATCAAACCAATTCAAAAGTGTTTCCAAGTTTAAAATTAAAATCAATATTTAGAATGATTGAGAGATTGTACATTGCAATGACCTTGCATTAGTTATTATATGAAAACATGTACACCCCTTACCGAATTGAACAATTATTAGGTATTGGCAACAAATCGATTTGAAAACTTTTATTAATGAATTTAAGAATAATGAGGTATCTCCTCTTCCTATTCCACTGAGAAATGTTCACAAATGAAGAGAAATATTGCAGTGCAAAGTAACTGGTGTTCTCTGAATTTCAATGGCTGAGAAGACTGTGATCTTTCAAATGAGCAAAAGTCAGATATTTACAAATGATGCTGCAATGGCAATTATTGGTCTTTTGTGGGTGCATTGGCCTTATCAAACAGGTTTTAATATTGTAGCACTCAGACTAAGAAATATGGAAAAATTTAAAGGCACATTGTACTTGTTATAAAGCCTAAGTTAAAGTATTGCGTAATTATTGTAATTGATAATTGTTTCTAAAATCCTGATAGATAAATTGACTTAATATTTTGAATGCACTTTCCTCTGATGTCGATTGCATATTCATTAACATTAATAAACTGAAAATTAAAATATAAAACGTGGCTTTAATAATTAAAAAATCTCAGCAACAATTGAACATAGTTCAATTTTTTTGGTTGGTTCATGTCTATTTTATTAATGTAACTTTTATCATGATAAATGTTTAGACAAATGTCAGAACTAGGAAGAAAATAATTAGGCTGGGAAAGTGAGTATTATTGTGAACGAAACATCGAGTTAATGACATTTCGTACAGGAAGTCATTTTGTAGCAAATGACTAATAATTGTGTGATTATTGTTCATTGACAACTAATGTTGGGAGAAAATAAAACTATCTCAAAATGAAAATAATATAAATATCATTTTGGAGGTCACATGATTAGAAAATGGAAATTGTCACTTCATGTGACATTTCAGCTGAAGAATCGTTCTTCCCCCCGCCATCCCCACGTGTAGTATATTCAATAATTTAAAATTTAGTATAAGTTGAACTAAATAATAAACGGATGTACCGACATTGTTTTCTTGCACACGAAAAAAGTAAAAAAAAACATGAAATGGATATCGCTCTTCAAGTAATAATTTCACAGATAATAAGTGTTTGTATTGAATTTAAATGTCACAATAACTGTAGGAGTGATTTCCCTTGAAAGGGAATGAAGACTGAGGAGATAGGCAGAACTCAGGCAAGTGGAAGATGTTTACTCATGCTGCAATCAGTTAATGCAGGGATCATCCCCCGAGGCCAAACTAGGAAGGGATGTCAATGACACACTGTAACGTGTACAGTAAAAAGCAGCATTTTTACACACTTTCTGTATTACAATATCCACATGCAATGTGGTTACAGTCCTTCCCCCCTTATACAGACACCCGATCCTGTAGAACACCTAATCTTGGATCAATATCGCTATGGATAGCCCGAGCTTCCTATTGCTTCATGGTGTTTTACAGGTGCTATAATCTCCAGGCCTTGGGATCTCTCTGTGCATTTTATTTCGTCAGATTACAAAATTAATTGCTGCCTCTCACTCTGCCTTATTTACGATTCTCAAGAATATGTAATTAGAAACTTTTTAAATGTTCTAAGCAACTTTAAAATAGTAACTATTTCTGACAATCAAACCCTGTCTGTTTCCCTGATAGCAGCTGTGGAAGTTAGCTGGGCTCTATCCTGCAGTTGGTGTTTATTCATTCACTGAGACAATTATTCTTTCATTAATGAAAGTCATGGTTGTCATTTTTCTGTATGCTGGCATTCTCTTATCACTACCTGGAATATCACTGTCTGGAATGGCATACTTGTGGATTTGGAGTAGGATTGTACAAAATGTTCTTTTTTTAACTTAAGACTGAAACAGACTGTTAGTCTTATTTATCTCCCCTCCACCATTTTTTGTTTTAATTCCAAGGCAGGCTGCTCGGGGCATCCCTACAGCAGCAAATCAACAAGGACTTCAGCACTAAAATAAAAATCAGCATTCGCTACCATTAGGAAACAGTACCATGCAATATGCTTACGTCACTGAGACTTAATTCCACACTTAAAGCCGACTAAACTGATTTGATCAATGATTAAATATTAGATATAAGTAACAATTAGTGTTAAAACTAGTCACTGTAAACTTAAAATGATTAAAAATGTCATATAACTATCCATAACATGTAGAATTTAACATTAATTATTGGAGTCTAAAACAATCAGACGTATCTTCGTTTGTAAGGCCGAATATTAATCCAATGATTTCTGTGAACATTCAAATGAGAAGGTATCTGATATTTCCTGTCAGCGTTGGATGAGGAATCATTGCTTGGTTTGTGGTTGTGTTGACCTGGAATAAAAGATCAATTTTTCTTTGTAAGATTTGCAGTAAGAAATAATGATTTAAATTGAAATGTGAATCTCACGATATTTGTTACAAAACCTAAATTGAATTCCTGTGTGATTGTTGGACTAACAATGAATTGGTAATCTATTTTAGAACATAGATACATTAAGTGATTCAATATTTCCAAACGGGTTTGCTGTGATATTGATTACATAATAATTAGTATCAGTGAACTGAGAATTAGAATGCTGGCATGATGATTTGGAAAATACATTCGATATGGAGTCATTATTGATCATTCAACATTCTCAGATACTCCTGCAATCTGTACTTGTTGTCTCAGATTTTCTTCTGTAGAAATACAATATATAATCCATGCAGCTTTTCATGTCATCAATATTCAGACATTTGTGTCAGCATTACAAAGAAAATAAATCGACAACGAACATAGGTATCATAGCAAAAAACAGTCAACAGCATTTATAGATGAAATGTTTAAACATTGTCTCTGAGTGAATACATGTAAAAGTTTAATGGGTATCTGTTACAATGTATTGAGCCGCATTTACATGTTTATCATGATGACTGGAGGGGAACCTATCAGAAAACTCGCCTATATATAGGAAGTCCTTTATCTCAAAACATGTTACTATCAGCATCCTTAGTCGTAAATAATGAAGTCTACTTAATGGTGTGGGAAAGATGTGTGTAAATTATAAGAAGGCATCTCTTGCATATATTTGGGATGGTGTGAAAGCGTGGTGTTTGCTGTGGTTATTCATCTTGAGAACAATACAATGCTGACAAAAGGTTTTGCACTGAACAGTAATTAGGTGTCCTTGAATACCATCGTGTGGCTTTATGTGCAGTGATTAATTTATTTCCATAGCTTTGAGATATTTTCCATGATTTGTAAAATGATTAATAATTTTTTGACAAACATCCACATGTGGTCATGAATTGGGTTTAAAGAATCCAATGTGTTGGTGTGAAAACCCTTCATTATTGACATTTCCAAGAGAGGTGTCTAATGCTCAGGCACTGGCTGGAAGTCAAGGTGTAAGAAAATCTGGTTCATCCTGGAGCTGATTGATTTTAGCTGCTGTTTGATTGAGTTTGATTGATTTTGTATTTGCCCCGATTTCTCTGCCTGTAGGTGAATTTAGAACAGCCAATTTCGGTCCAAGGGTCACTTCATACCACTGGAGACCTAAAATATAATTCACATATTGTGATAACAATGAATTTTCAATTAAAGTTTGTGTTTTAACAAACAAAATGATTTGATGTTTTCCGGGAATTTACACTGACATTGATTAGATATTTATTAAGATAGATAAACTGAGAATTATAATCTAGTTGCAGGATTGTTGAATTGTTAAACCACAGACTTAAGAGTTTTACTTTTGGAATGATTTGGAGGCGCCAGTGTTGGACTGGGCTGTACAAAGTTAAAAATCAAACACCAGCAGGTTATTGACCAACATGTTTATTTTGAAGAACTAGCTTTCAGAGCGCTGCTCGTTCATCAGGTGGTTGAAGGAGCAGCGCTTCGAAAGCCAGTGCTTCCAAATAAACATGTTGGACTATAGCCTGGTGTCGTGTGAGTTTTAACTGTGTTTCTTGGAAGTAATGTTTTCTTTATTCAAATATACAGGCTGTTCAAGAATTCTATCTCGCCTTTCGTGATTTTCTTTTAGAGACCACTCATGTATAATTCATATAATTTTCATTGTAATCAGTATTTCAAATTTCCATCAGATCTAAGATGAAAATGAGGACCAATTAATGAGTACTTCCATGAATGGAAAGCACAATAAATTCACTTTACAGAGGCAAGATTCAAATTTGTTCTGAATAAGCAAATAAACATTTTGAATGGAAAATATCTGAAAATGTTTACATTTAATTTTGAACGAAGTCAAATTAATTCTTTTTGAAATACATGGTCTGAAAACCTGTTTAAAAACATCAGGACGATCAACATGTCTTGCTGTCAGTGTCCTCGGCCAATTGTCATAAAGAATAAATACCACTTTCAGCAACAAGTATCATGTAAAATTACTGATCTGAAAAGTAAGAGGATAGCTCTTGTATTTATTGGCAAGAATGTTAACCAGATGTTTACTATGGTTATTGCACTCAGTAATAATAAGATCAAAATCAATGGCTGTTAGAATCATTGGCCACTCATAATGAAGAATAAATACTGCTTTGAGCAACAAGTATCATGGATAATTACTGAACAGAAATTTCAGAGGACACCCATTGTATTTCTTGGAGCGAATGATGACCAGATGCTTACTGTGATGATTAATCTCAGGAACATTAAAACAATTACTCAGATTATTTCCTGAACAGTAATTAGATGGTCATGAAGACCATTGTGTGGCTGCATGTATTGTGCTTTGTGTGAGCATTGATTTCAATAACATTGTGATAGAATACAAGTGTGCAGCTGAGGTCAGTTGGCCATGCTAAATTGTCCACAATGTACATGGATGTTTCAGGTTAGGTGCATTAGAGTTTGTTCGAGTGGTGCTGGAAAAGCACAGCAGTTCAGGCAGCATCCGAGGAGCAGTGAAATCGACGTTTCGGGCAAAAGCCCTTCATTAGGAATACAGCCTGTATTCCTGATGCAGGACTTTTGCCCGAAACGTTGATTTTACTGCTCCTCGGATGCTGCCTAAACTGATGTGCTTTTCCAGCACCACTCTAGTCTAAACTCTGGGTTCCAGTAACTGCAGTCATTGTTGTTTACCTAGGTAATGTGCATTAGTCAGGGGAGATATCGAGTAATAGAGCAAGGGAGTTTCTGAGTGGGTTACTCTTTGGATGGTCAGTGTGGACTGTTGGGCCAAATGGCTGTTTCAACACTGTAAGGATTCTATGACTCCATAATTCTATGATTTTGGATTAAATTAATAAGTGAGTGCTAAAGATACTACTTAAACTCAACAAAATCTTTTAAGTTTAGCAAGGTACATTGAAACTATCATGCATGAAGTGAGATAAGTGTGTGTGTGAGAGAGAGTGTGTGTGTGAGTGTGTGTGTGTGTGACAAATTAAATGTTCAAATGAAAACACGCCAATAGTTTCACAGCATATCAATCTTACATTCAATATGAATAGGTGAATGGAAAATAAAAATAAATTCCTAACAATTCATGAATAAGTAATAATTAGAAAATAAATTTGAACAAAGCACATACCAGTATTTAGAAGAATTGCAATATTTAGTTACAAATGTAGGTGATCAGCTGACCAATGAATAACATGAAGTTGCATTTGGTTATTTTGCTAAAGAGGAATTTCGACTGTTTATATTTTCATCTTTATAATACCGGAGAATAAGGATTTATGTGCTTGAAATGTTTGAACTAGGTTCCTTTAAACAGTAAAACAAATCATGATTACCATGTCTTAGACTCTCCCAACTTTAAGGTTGCAACATCGTCAACTATTTTTCCAAGGAATGTAGAACCAGCACAATTAGATGCATCATTTTATTAGTGAACTGAAGAAAATAAATAGGAAATATGGTGATGATTAAAATGCAGAACAGATTGAAGAATATCTAATGTCGTTTTGAAAAGCAGTTCAATCTATACTCAGATATTTTCTATTGAACTGCTCTGACACATCTCCGCTGAAGGTGAAAATTGAAATCATTCCTCCTGATCTTGTCGTAGAGACATTGTCAGAGCTCCACAAGGACCCGTCATAATATTACCATCCGGGAAGGGCAGGTGAATGTCACATGCTTACGGCGGCAACTCAAATGAAAATTAATCAGATGTGTCTTGTAATTATTTGAATGGGAATTCATTGCGTATTTCCTGTATGCAATGAACTGACAAAACGAATTAATAATTTACAGTAATGATGTAACAAAGTAATGATGACTTTAATTAAATATGAATCTCGTGATTATTCATGATAAGAAAAAAACTAATTATTTGATCAATGTACACTGATGAACGAAACTCAATCAATCAAAAAGTTCCATATGTTCAATGCAGTTTGTCACAGAATGAAAAGAAAATTAATATGCATTTGCAACATAAATGATTAGGAAAATAAATGAATTAGTCACTCAATGCGGTTACTCATCTGAAGACAACTTCCCTTCTTTACAGAAATGTTCAACTTCCCAAAGTTCAAAATGTACTCTGACTATTCCATGAAACAATAAAGAGATGTTAGTTCCTTTTGTTGTACTTCAAACAGTCACAAGAATTTTAAATGATTTTGTTCCATGAAAAGTGATTAACTTGTATTGTGTTTTTAAATACAGTAAACGTTAACATTGAAGTTAAACATAATTAAATCAATTCAACTGTTTCCAAGGTTAAAATAAAAATTGGTATCCACAATGCCCACTGCAAAATCTTTACATTATTTAATTTATAAGCCATAATTTCGTAGTCATACCCTGAACTCTATTGAGCAACGATTAGGTAATAGCAACAATTGAATTGTCTAAATTATATCATTTCATTTAAAAATACTGAGAAATCTCAGTTAATTATTTAACTGAGCAATGTGGAGAAACGACCAGGAAGTGTTCTGATGAAAGTAATTGCAGTTCTCTGAATGCTTCAACTGAGATTACCGCGATCATTCAAATGAGCAATCATCAGATATTTACAATGAGGCATCGAATGGGAAGTCATTGGTTCCATTATGGGATCGTTCACCTGAAAAGTAAATTGATTTATATATTGTAGTGTTCGTACTAAGAAACAATTGATGCAATTAAAATGCGAATGGCACTATATGTGTTAGAACGACTAACTCCAATAATTGTGCAATTATTGTCATGGCAGTGACTGGAAAATTACGTTGTAATCTAAAAAAATAAATTGATTCAATATTTCAAAAGCACTTTGTTGCGATGATGATTGGATATTCATTAAGATCGGTAAACTGAGAAATATAATATGGTAGCTAGCTTTATAGATTTACAAAAATCAGCCATTCAGTGATTATTCAGCAGAATTGCGTTTGGTTCAAAAATGCAGGATTACAAGAATTACATGTTTCCATCCATTGGTTTGCTTATTGAGATGTAGCTTTAATTTACACCTTTTTGTTCATTACCAATGATTAGACATTCATGTCAGACGTAGGAAGCAAATAAGTAGATAGTGAAAGTGCACATTGCAGTGAATATAAGATACAGGGATCTTCCATAATTTTGTGATTATTGTATATCAATAAATAACTTGGGAGTAAAAAATAATTAGAAATCAACATGTTCAAATCAGTTTTTTCTTATAACAAATTGAAAGAAATCCTTATGCATTGCACATGGTTTGAAAACACATCAGTCACCAAAACACCAGTCAGAAATAAAATCAAGGTCATAAAAAGCATCGGTTCAAGATAATAAGACCCTGATGAAGAGTATTCTGCTCAACAGTAATTAGAGGACCTTGAACATCTTCGTGTCGTTCTTGCAGAGAAAATTATTTCATTATTCATAGAGTTAATATCGTAAATATTTTGACATTTGTATCAGAACAAGGAAGAAAATGAGAAGCAATTCACATGATTGTTTTCGTGAAAGAAAGTCAAAATAAATTAAATTTACAGTGCCACCTTTCATCATTTTGTCTGAACAAGCAGATAAAGGTTTTAATGCGCAAAATCAACATGTTTTCACCTACAGTTGTACTAAGCCGAAATTAAGTTATTTTATTTTGCGATACTTCAACTGGAATCCTGATTGGAAAGCTGCTACGTATGTTGATGTTAACATCCTCAGTCATTTGTAATAAAGCATGGTTATTGGTTTTAGTTAAATATTTTGTGTGCAATTACTGAACCAAAATGTAAGAAATCAAATGCATTTATTGGATGGAACTGGTCACCAAATGTTTATCGTGACTCTTGTTCTCAGAAACGATAAGATACTTCCTCCGGTTTTTCTCCTGAGCAGTAATTAGATGACCAGGAAGACTGTATGTGCCCTATTGTGTGAGCATTGATTTCACTTACATTGAGATATTTTACTAATATCGGAAGGGATCAATAATCGCGTGTTAAAGTGCTTAACTAAAGTCATATTTTCTTTTTAAAAATTGGGGTGAGCAAAGTTAAAAATCAAATGTCACCAGACTATAGTCCAACAGGTTTATTGGGAAGCACTAACTTTCAAGGTGCTGCCTCTTCATCAGGCGATCTTCATCTCTTCATCTGATCGGACTAGGGAATAAGGATTGGTGTACGTGAGGTGTTGAAATGCACAATAATGATGTGTTAAATGTTTATTGAAACTCTTCTGCAGCAATAAGTTCACAGAATAAACAAAATGTGAGCATTCATGAGCTGACTGGAAGTCAAATCCTTTTGCCCACCATATGAATAATACCTGAATGTGAGCATTCATGAGCTGACTGGAAGTCAAATCCTTTTGCCTACCATATGAATAATACCTGAATGTATTTTGATTATATAAAATGAATTTCATTACTTACATACTTTAAAATTTTAAAAAACTACAGTGTCCTCAAATCTAAAATTTAGATATGATGTAATGTGATACATATTATTATTAATAACCTGAAGATAATAAATTGCAGATTGAGAGATTATTGTAATGAACAACAGACAGAAGCAGATCCAAAACTGTATTGAAAATCAATTCAAACTCTGCCTAGATATTTTCTAATCACCATTCTAAACTGCTCTGCCGTATCTCTGTTGGAGAAGGGAACTGAACCCACACCTCCTAGTCTCATAGGAGAAACACTATTAGAGATCCACAAGTGTCTTTCATTATGTTCCTAACAAGGAAGGGTGGGATTATAATCAATTGTGATTACTCAAATGAAAACTAATCAATATTCATTCCGATAATTGGGCTGGGAATTAATTAGACTGTTTCTGTGTGTAATGGACTGAGAATGAAATAGTAATTCGCAATAATGATGGTACTAAGCATATATACTCTTTCTTAAAAATTAAAATCATGACAATTGAAAGAAAGATAAATACACATATCATGTGCTTATTGTAAATTCATGAAAAATATGACTGCGGAATGTGTTTAAAGCAATTTTTCTTATAATGAAAAGATAGCTAGAATGCTTAGCAGCAGGATGGAATCGCAAAAAAAAATTCACTGACTATTCTGTTGTAGGCAACTCCCCTTCCTTACACAAATGTATAACTTCCAACAATTCAAAATTTACTCTGATAAAGAAAAAAACATAAGCATGTAAATTTTTTTTTTGTTGACAAAAAAGTCACAAATTTGAAATTTTTTTAGCTTTAAAATATTTAACTGTGATCAGAAATGCAATAAATCTTCACGTTGAAGAAATATATAATCAAATCAAATCAAATCAAAATACAATCGATATTCACAATAATTGGGAGCGTGAACACAACAATATCTTTCCATCAGTTAATGTATAATTCCACTGTTATACCACATACTGGAATGATCAAATATTAGATATTAGCAATAACTAAATTATTAATATGCTGTCAGTGAACTAAATATTAATGAGAAATCTCACATTGCTGTTTGAACGAGCAATTTGTCGAAATAAACAGTAATTATTAGTGAAATGTCTTAGATATCTCTTAATCAACGAGGCTGTGATTACTTTGACTGTTGAAACGAGTAGCATTCAGATATTTATAATGTGCATTGGATGGAAATCAATGATTTTTGGTGTAGACCTGAAAGACTTTGTTATTGTAGTATTGGCAGTAAGAAATAATGGATTAAATTATGATGTACATCTCACCTTACTGAATATTTTCAAATTTTCTAACAGGTTTCTGGTCCAAACTTCAGTTTAACAAGGGTAATTTTGGGTCAGCACATCAGTAACTGCAAACATTTTCGAAACGTCTCCATGAAAGTTACTAATCTGATAATTCAGAACAAATATCAAAAAAATTCTGTACATTGAACTGACTATATATTTAGATTGTAGTCAAGTTCGTTCTCAACTTATTTACTTCCTATTTCTGACACTAGTGGCTAAATATTAATTAGATTAAATGTCATATGAGTTTGACATTAGTTTTCTCTCAAAGATCTGTGCAGCGCAAGAATTGGTCATTTGGCCCATAACGTTATGCTGAACATAATGCAAAATAAACTCATCCCTTCTCCTTACTCTTGGTCCATATCCTTCCAAATTATCGAAATGAACATTAAAGATCCTTAATGTATCTGCCTCCACCACCAACCCTGGAAGTTCATTCTAGACACCTACCACTCCCTGTGTAAAATCAAATTGCCCCTTACATGCCCCTTGAACTTTCCCCCTAACCTTAAACGCATGTCACACAGTTTTGACGCATCAACTCTGGGAAAAACTTTCTGACCACCAACCCTATCTATGTATCTCATGATTGTACAGATATCCATCAAGTCTTTCCCCAGTCTCCGCCACTCCACAAAAAAGCAATCTGAGTTTTTCTCGCCTCTCCGAATCCAGGCAGCATCCTGGTAAACGCCCTCTGTACCCTCTCCAAAGCATCCATACCCGTCCTGTAATGTGGCGGACAAAAGTGAATACAATACTTCAAGTATGCCTTAACCAAAGTCTTATAAAGTTTCAACATGACGTCCTGACTCTTGTAAGCAGTTCCCTGACCAATAACGGCAAGCATGCCATTTGCCTTCCGAACCACCTAATTACTTGCATGGTCACTTTCAGGGAGCCATGGTCTTGAACGCCAAGATCCCTTTGAATAATAAAGCTGTTAGGGTCCTGCCATTAACTATCTACTTTTCCTTAACATTTGAGCTTCCAAAGTTAAACACCTCACACTTGTATGGATTAAACTTCACCTTTAATTTATCTGCCCATAGCTGCAATTTATCTTTTTCCTGCTGCATGATTTGACAACCCTCGACATTGTCCCCAACTGCACTGAACGCTATATCATCTGCAAACTTATTTACTCCCCCAATTAGATTTTAATCCATTTCACTTCTATATATTTGTATCGCAAACAGAGGGGTTCCAGTACAGATACCTGTGGAAAAAAGACAGAAAATGAGGGTAATGCAGAATTCTTGAAGAAATTAGGTTTTTTCAATGACAGAACAATTCTGATGAATAATCTTCTAAGGTGTGATTTTTGTTTTTAAATTAACCCAATGCTTTAATTCTCAGTTTACTGATCATAATGAATACCCAGTACAAACTGCTTTGAAAATATTGAATCATTTTAAGTGTTGAGTTCTAACATTAATTATTGTTTAATTGTTATTTCAATTCACACACCATCATGAGATTCACATTTTAGTTGAATTCATTATTTCTTAGTGCCAGTATCATAATGAAATATTAACATTCTTTTCAGGTCACCACACCTGCAATCAACCAAAGTTTTCTCATCCAACAATCATTCTAACTATCTCATTCTCTTTCATTTGAATTCTCATATTAATGAAAGGATCATTAATCAGTCTTATCAATTAAGAGATGGCTAACTATTTTTCACTTAAATATTTCATTTTTCCCCAACATATTGCACAATTACATTGCAATAAGAGTTTTCTCATCATTCTTAAATTTGTTATCAGCCATTTTAAAACTAATTATTACCAAAATCTAATCGGTAATCATTGTTGAAATCCAATATCTCCAGCTGTCGATGTGGAGCTATGGCTCAATACATCAACTGACGCAAACAATATTGCACTCTACAATCTCTTAATCTTAGCAAAAATAATGTTAAGTGTGTAAACTTAGCTGGATTGAATTGGTTTTGTGCAAAAATGCAGTCTGAAGAAAGGTCACTGGCCCAAAAATGTTTACACTGATTTCTCACCACAGATGCTGCCAGAACTGCTAAATTATTTTCCCGCAATTACTGATTTTGTTTGTGATTCCCAGCATCCATTTTTTAAATATTCTTGTATTGATTGTATTTCACTTCAATTCTAACATTTCTATATTTCTGATTATTACAATAAGAGCTAAGCATTTTTCATGTTTAACATTATTTAAATGTTATGAGTTTCTTGTGTAAATAAACCAGAATTAACAAATGCTTGTTCTATGCTTTTACAATAAATCTTGAATTCTTAGCAATCACAATTTTTTGAAAATGAGGCAAGTTGTCTTTCGCTGAGTAGTCACATTGAATGACTAATGCTTTATTTCCATTTCATGTGGATTACAAAGCAGGTTAATTTTTATTTGTGCAGATGAATAAATGCTTCAAGCATATTGACTTACTTGATTACCATGAGATCTATGTTTATTTAAGATCATTGTTGCTTCGTTCCTTCATTATTAGAAATTACTAATTATTTTTATCGGACCATTGCACTCTGGAGCTGTCTAATACAATCCTCGTCCAATTATAACAATAAATATCTGAGTAGTTTCCCCTGTGAATAAACACAGTCAGTATGTGATTATAGTCCTGCCCTTCCTGCAGGGGAATATTATGGAGGACTCCGTTAATGTCTGTATTAGTAGACCAGGGGACATGGGTTCAATTCCCACCTTCAACAGAGATGTTTCAAAACACCTCAGAGTTGATTAGAAAATATCTAAGTGTCTATTGAATTGCTTTTCAACCAACATTGTCTCAACTTGTAACTGTTGTTCATTGTAATGATCACAACATCTTGAATTCATTTGCTTCACATCACTGATTAAAGTATGAATGTTATTACGCTGCTTCTAAATACCTCTCAACTTTTAATAACTTTGCAGTCTTAAAGATTCTACGGTATAAATAATATTTAAGGTGTGGGGGAAAGATGTAAAAGGGGTCTGAGGGGCAACCTTTCCACACAGTGTTTTCACATATTGGGATGAGCTGTGAGATGAAGGGCCGTGGCTGGTACAATTACAACATCTAAAAGACATTTGGACAGTTTATTGGATAGAAAACCTCAAAAAAGGTATGGGACAAACACAGGGAAATGGGACTAGTTTAGTTTCGGAAACCTGGTCGGAATGCCAAGTTAGGCTGAATGGCCTGTTTCCGTGCTGTATCAGTCTAGCATTCTACAATTCAAACTTCACTGTGATTGGTAAAGGAAAGAACAAACGAGTATTAATTCTATTTTGTGTCCATAAAAAAGTGACAGGAATTTTAAATAATTTTGTCACATGAAATAGTTTGCTCTTATTGTGATTAGAAATACAATGAATGTGAGCATTGAAGTGAAATATAATTAAATCAATTCAACTGTGTTTCCATGGTTAAAATAAAAAATGATATTCACAATCATTGTGAGTTTGTACATTGCAATATCTTCACATTACTTCATGTACTGAGCCATTATTACACATTTATACCCCTACTGTACTGAACAATAATTAGATATTAGCAACACTTAAATTTTCGAAAATCTATCAGTTCACTTAGAAGAAAGAGAAATTTAATTTTGCTACATGACTGTGCAATATGGAGACATGAACAGGAATTATTGCAGTGAAAAGTAGTTATAGTTCTCTGAATTCATAGGGCTGAGATTACTGTCATTATTCAAATGAGCAAAAGTCAGTTTGCAAAGCGTGTTGGATGCAAAATGATTGGTTCCATTGTGGGATAGTTGACCTGAAAACAATAGCATTATTGCAATAGATTAAATTAAAATATGGATTAAAATAATATATGGATCTGACGATACACGTTCGAAAGACAAATAAATTATTCTGCAATTATTATAAGGATAATGAATTCCTAATAAACGTTGTATTCTGAACAAATACATTGACTCAATATTTTAAAAACACTTTGCTCTGATGTTGATTAGACGTACATTAAGATCGGTAAACTGAAGACTGAAATATAATACCTAGATTGATGGATTGAGGACAATAAATGAGCCATTCAATAGTTATTGAAAATAATTTTTTTTGTCAAAATGCAGACAATACAGAAATAATGTATTTCATTCAATTAGTTTACTTATAGAAACATGTGTTTTTAATTTATGTAATTTTATTCTGATTGATGTTCAAACATTTGTGTTTGAATTCAGAAGAAAATAAAAAGATAATGAAAGTGAATATGAGAGTGACCACAAGATACAGTCCATGACATTTGGTAGAAAAAGGAATTTGCATAATGTCATGACTATTTAATGTTAATAAATAATTGACTCCTCAGGTACTGAAGCAGTCCAAGTCCAAGTACAACAAGATGTGGGCAATATCCAGGCTTGGGCTTACAGGAGGCAAGTAACATACATGCCACACAAATGCAGGCTATCACGTATAAGACATAACCTAACCACCATCCCTTGACATTGGATGATGTTACCATGACTAAATATCAACATTATCCTGTGGATAATCGTTGATCAGGAACTGAATTGGTCTCACCACATAAACACAGTGGCTACAAGAGTAATTCAACTCCTGGCTCCTGAAATCCTGTCCAAACGCTACCAGGCACAAGTCAGGAGTGTGATGGAATAATCCCCACTTGCCTGGATGAGTGCAGCCCTACCAACACTCAAGAAACTTGATACTATTCGGAATAAAGCAGCCCGCTTGATTGGCACTGCTGCTACTGAGCATCAGTGGTGGTGAGGGTGGATGCTTGTGGATGTCCTAGCTGCAATCTCTGCCTCTTCTTATTTGCAAAGATAAAAGAATCTTACATTGCTGAACTTTCTCATCAAAACCGAGTACAGTATTCACCCAGCCCTCTTTTATACCAACCAGCAGCATTTCGACCACCAATAGCAGCTCCTCTTAAAATATTTTGTCAATAACTTGTAATTAACTAGTTACTACAATTACAACTGAAAATGTGTTGCTGGAAAAGCACAGCAGGTCAGACAGCATCAAAGGAGCAGGTGAATCGACGTTTCGGGCATGAGCCCTTTTTCAGGAAGGTCCTGAAGAAGCAGTGAACCGAGCTGCAAAGGGATTGTTTTAAGGGTGGAAACCAAAACCTTGATCAAACAGGTAGAAATTAAGGAGAGCTGATAGAATGGGAAGAATTGAAGGAAATGGGGGAAGAGAATGACCAAGTTTAGGTTCAAGGCAGCTGAAACTAAAGCCACCAACAGGGAGGAGAATAAAAGAAGAAACACTTACACAGCTGGAATTGGATAAATGCAGATACCTCAAGGAGGTGTGGAACGACGCAGGGAGGACAGGGTGACGGCCCGGGTAGGTTTAAAAGCAGTGAACCAAATTTTGAAATGATCTTCCTGTACATAATATAGATCAGGTTAAAATTGAAATAGGTGTCTTACACAACTTGCTGCAAGAACACAGACAGTAGAATCTGAGGTGATCATGAGTATGTGGAGGTGAATGTGGGAGACAAGCTGGGACTGTATTGGATTAGTGATGGTGAGAGGGAACAAATGCTGGATGCAGGGTTTCAGCAGTTGATGGACTGACGCTCAGGTGAGCCATCGGAAACTGAGCAAGTGACCACCATCTAATAGGGCAGAGAAACTGATCCATCAGCCTGAAACTGACTGACCACGTGGCTGTCAGTGACTCCAACACAAGTGAATGGAAACATTGCTCAGAGCCTGTTTCTGTAACATTCAACACAACCAGGAAAAGGAAAGTGAATAATTAGCTGAAAACAATGCCACTGCTCTGTTAGAGTCTAAACCATTCAATGTTCAGTTATTGAACATTATTGACTCTCAGAATATTCTAACCTGCAGAATCACAGTAAAAGGGGAAAGTAAACAACATTCTTGGCAAAGATATAATGAACCAACTGCTTGTATAAAAACAGCTCAGAACAAAGGGGCTGAATCATCCACAAACTGACAAACACAGGTACCATCAGTTTATAGATAGACAATGAAATTCTTTTGAAAAACACTTCCCTGCTTATGGTGTGTGGTAGCCACCATTCTCAGTGAGAACTACCACTTACTTCCTTTGAAAAGAATCTCTGTTTCCCCTCAGAAAAGCAGGTGTGTCGCACACTTACAGACTGACTTACAGACAAAGGAAACCTGATCAGGGACTCGCAGGTTAATTAAGCTATTAGTGACAGTCCATTGCACACAACAAGAGCTTAGACCATAACAGATTCTAGTGAAACCAACAATGCAATGAAAAAGGTGAATTAGTCTTTATAATCATGCAGCCTCTCTCAATCAAATATTCCGAGTCAACTTCCAAACATTTAAAAACTATGTATACATATTTATTTACTTTCCTAATTTATCCAAAAATGTATCTGATTATCTCTTCAAAATATATTTTAAATGGTCAATTCATAATCACAATTCATTTCCAATTATTGTTAGTGCAAAACAACTTGCAAACTAAAATAGTATTCATGATAAGATTGATACTGGAAACTTTGTTATGTAGTTTACCCATATTTCCAAATATTGTTTTGGTTCATTATTGCAGTGAGGCTAAAATTAATGTCTATTTATTTTCTCTGATATCCTTCCATTACTTTATTCCCTAATAAGAATGCCCATGATGTAATGGGTGACAAGCATTAAATAAAATTGAATTTTCATTGCAAGAACTTGTACAAATGATCACATATTATTCGGTTCATTCATCGTCGTTGATTATCAGTTATTTTCACTGCATGATCACGTTAAATTCACTTAAATAATCACAGTAGAATTTTCACCTCTATAGATATGTAAAGTGAATGTCAAATTACTAATATTTCAAGTGAAACCAAATTCACATTTTGTTCTGTTTTATTCCAGGAATGACAGGATGTGTTACATTATTATGAGAAACAGGAACAAGTGAAGGTGGTGGCTCTCAGACGTGAGGCCTGAAAGCCAAAGGGCCAGGTGGTAGTTACAGTGGGGGAGGTACCTAGTGCCCCGTTCTCCTCAGAATGCAGTCAGGATGGTGACACTGATGACAAAGCACCCACGTATGGACAGAAGGACGGCAATGGGTGCGATCACCCACTGCCCTGTAAGGCCCAGAAGACCATGTCCATGGCACCACTGGGCATCAAAACTCAACTTGGACAGACAGTAGGGAGCAACAAAGGGAACTGACAGAAACTAAACATGAACAGTTCACCTGCTGAATGACAGATGTTGGTGAGTTAACACCCAGCCTGATAGAGAAATGGTAATAATGGGCTTTATTGGGAGACTATGGATGAATTAGTTGAGGTACAGTCTCACCGATGATGGTGTTAGGCCAAAATCTCTCAGGCCAAGATACCCCGACGTGTACATCAGAACCTGTTCCTGCAATGAGAGGGTGGGGGTGTGAGCCGGTTCCCCCCAGTGCACAGCCGACCAGTGGCTCCAGGCATTTACCGATATTACAGGTACACACTGGGGAGGGGACAGGCTGAATGGGCTAAAATAACCTTAGTGACTCAGGGACCCAAGGGTAATATAGAGAATCATACAGAGAGGAAGCCTGAGGTGTGTACGGACAACGGGGGATTACCAAACCACAAACTGTGATGATGATGTCAGTTTGTTGTTTTTAAACTGGGACCCCATTTAACTGTAATTATAAACTGACAAACACAGATACCATCAGATTTAGAGATAGAGATTGGAATTCTTTCGAAAAAACACTTCCTTGCTTATGATGTGTGGTAGCCACCATTCTCAGTGAGAACTGCCACTTAGTTCCTTTGAAAAGATTATTTGTCTAATTCCTATTAAATATACTGTCTCTGTGGGTAAGGCAGAGATTCTGAAGAAGAGTCTCTACAAGTAGACACTCGGCTACTTTAGAGACGCTTTGAAACTCTCGCCGGCTGTCCAATAATAAAGCTACTGCTGTTGTGCAGAAAACTTGCATCGTCTGGATTTGTGGAACAAAATAGGCATCAACAATGAAGGATATGAGTGATCTTCAGAGTGTGGAGTACAGACTTACTGGAGTGGTTCACTGATGAAGAAAATGCAGTCACTGAATTGATCTGAAGAAATTGCGATTTTCTTTGAAGTGATGAAGTTGGATATATTTTTGATAGAGCTGTATAAGATAATAACAAACCTATATTTAGCAGACAAAACTATCTGTATTCGATAGGTGATGGCACAAGAGTTAAGGTCAGATGTAAGGTTTTGAGACAGCGGGAGATGAGCAAGTGTTTCTGCTGACTGTATTGGCTGGAAATATGCAGAACATGTTGCCTATTATGGTGGTGCAAGTAGAGAAGATCAATGATTGATAAAAACAATTAGATCAGTTTTGAGGGAAATAAACTTGCAGATTATGGGGTATGTATGGGAATGAGAATATTGGATTCTGCTACAGAGAGCCAGCTTGGAATTGATGGGCCTCATTCTGTGCTATAATGCATTTTATTTGGACTTGCTTAACTTGCTCTGGTCGCCGATTAAGTTGTCATTTAGGTAAATCTGCGCAGTGTTCCTACTCAGACCAACACAGGCTGTCCCTCCACAGCAGGAGATAATGTTTACTGTTTTATACTGGGTTCTTTGGAGGTGTGGTGAGGGTTGTGGGGGGCAGGCTAACGGTGTGTGTAACAGTCTGCTAGCATTTATCTGAAATGGCAAAACACCAGTGCAGCCACACTAGGGATCGACTCTGGAAATGTGGGGAATGCCAGAAGGGAATTCTTTACCCATCCCACCTGGAAACTGGCCAAACCAGTCAGACTGGGGAGCTGTTCACCTGCTCTGTGTGTGTGTGTGTGTGTGTGTGGTGGTGGTGGGGGGGTGGGATTCACTCAGGCATCCATCCTGCTGAGACACCAGTCAATTTACTGATCGCCACAGTTCAAGGATTTTTTTTCTCTTTTTCACGCCAAGTAATGAACAATGGTTTTGGCAACTCACAAAATTGTGCTCATAGAGATCTTAGCTTTGGAAATGTTCACAACATTGTTGAACATGCACAGATTCACACTGGGTACAGATTTTTATTTTCCTTTATTCATTCACAGGATGAGGGTGTTGCTGGCCCGGCAGCATTTACTGCCCATCCCTAATTGCCTAGGGGGCAGGTATGAGTCAACCACATTGCTGTGGGTCTGAGGTCACAATGTTGGCCAGACCTGGTAAGGATGGCAGCTTCCTACCTGAAAGGGCATTAGTGAACCAGATGGGTTTTTCTGACAATCGATTAATGGTTATCATTAGACTCTAAATTCACAAGTTTTTTTTATTAAATTCAAATCCCCCCATCTGCTGCAGCAGGCTTTGAACCCAGGTCTTCAGAACACTATCTGGGGTTTTAGATTAACTGTCTCACGACAATACCACTCGGCCAATATTTCCCCACATCATTGTCCATCTGCACAGAGTGAACAGTGATTTTCTGGTTCATCAGAACTGGATAATCACACATACGTTTGCTCAATGATTGCAGGAGTTGGATGTTTATTGGCTATTGACATCCATCTCCGAACCATGTATTCTGGGGTTTGTTTCTGATGATGATTGGAAGCACCATCAGTCTTGTTATCTTTTGGGGATAAAACCAGTTTCAATTAGCTTTCTGTTAAATGCATGGCAATCAATTCTATCTCACAACTCTCAGGCAGATTAGTTTTTGTAGAAGGACTCTCCATCTCCCCAACCTCCTCCATCCACATCTCCAACAGTACAATAATCTCATAGAGTCTCTTTATGATTATGAATGAGACAATCTGATCGGCTGCTTCTTTCCCTACTCCTATGTCAAGTTGGATCTTAAACTCCCCTTACTGCAGTTGTGATCCTGCATCATTGTACAGTGTTGCTCGTATTTCATGTATTGGCCTATCAGTGTTCATGATACTGCATATAGTATATGGGGCCAACAGTGTAAGAGTTTAGCTCTTTCTTTCCAACAACAGCAGTAGAATTGTACTCCAAAAAAACTTATGGAATCACGGCCAAGAATATCCCCCAACGTACCTCTTACCATCAAACCAGAGTATCAATCCTCATTCAACTGAGAGAATTCAGGAGGGCATGTCAGTAACAGCAGCATGAATACCTAAAAATGAGGTGTTAATCTGATGAAGTTCCCAAAGAGGACTACTTGTGTGCCAAACAGCATAACCAGCAAGTGACAGACAGAGCGAAGCAATCCGGGAAACAACAGAACAGACCTAAGATCTGCAGTCCAACCAAATCCAGTTGTGAATGAAATCAGAGCACAGCTGGAGTTCTGAGAACAGTTCGCTTCAAGATATTAACCAACAAGAATGTCAGACTGGATTAATTATCATAAAACTCAAGTCCACTTGATATTCATATATTTACAATCAGTGTTCAATTCACCAAATGTAGCTGAAGGTAAAGATAATCTTCAAGTGATTGTAACCGTGGAGATATCTGAATACTTGATCAGCAAATTAAAGCCTGTTGTGTTTAGATAGTAATAATTTTAAAGAGATTTTAAAAAGTAAGGTGACTTGAGTACAATGGAAGAAGTTGATTGGTGGGTAGCTGATAATGTTGTCTTAATCTGAAGTTAATTTAGGATTAGTTAACAAATAAACGCATGGTAGGGAATCCCAGCCTCATGGAGTGCACATCCAGTTGTATGTGGGAAAACCAGGACACTTCTTGTGTGAGCGACAACCACAACAACACGGAGGTGACGTGGGAAATGTCAGGAACACTCGTTTGACCACAGCTAAAGTACTGCACACATTTCTGATCCCCACATTCCAGGGTTGACGTGATCACACCAGAGAGGGTACACAGGAGACTGATCAGAATGTTTCCATGATTGGAAAATGTCTGCTCTGAGGAAAGGTTGGATAGATTGGGGATGATTTCCGAGGAGGATGAGCTGAGATTTAATTGAATTGATAAAATGCTGAAGAATCCAGATCAAGTGGATAGGAAGGAGCTATTCATTAACTGGGAGGTCAGAAACTGGAGGATTTAGATTGAAACTAATTCCCAGAAAGAAGGGGAAGGGAGAATTCATTTCACTCGGAGATGGTGGGGAGCAGGAACGCATTGATGGGGCAGTAACCAGCATCACATTAGAATAAAAGGACATGGATGTAACTGAGATGCTGGAGCACACAGGGCTGCGGACTAAAGTCTGCAGAATGGGATCATTGTGATTTATTTGACATTTATCCAGGATTTTAAAGTCAAGTCCAATTTGAGAATTTATGAACATCATCCGACCTGAATTCCAAATGTCAGAATAACTTTATCAGAAAGTTACAGCACAGATTGAGGCCACGTGGCCCATCCTGCATATGTGGGCTGTAATAGAATGATCCAGGCTTTACAGCGTTCTGTATTCACCAATAAGAGCAACAATTTCAGACTGTGAACTCTGCCCTCTATGTTGTTATAATCTGTTTTTATAATGAATATCTTTCACAGCTGCACACCTTGTTTCCTGGTTTCTTTCCCAGCCCTAACTCCATTCCCTGTGGCCTTGAGGGACTACTATTTCTCCTGCCTTCCCCCGTGTGACAGACAGTCGTTTTGTCCTTGTCTCACCCCCATCTTGCTCACAACTTGTTACATTTCTGATTCCCAGACCTCTGTGACTTCACTGCGCCCCCTGGGTCAGTGGCACGAGTTTTGAATTCTCTTCCTCATGAGATAATCGGAAATCTTTCTGCCTGCAGTTTCCCCTCGATTTTATTTTGAAAAGAAAAGAGGATTTGCGTCAGAGTAAAGTATTTTGAGTCCTCATCCACAATTCTGAGCAGTTAGACATAATTTGAGACCATCCCACGGATGTGCAGGTTTGATGTTTTGTCCGTGCTAACATGGCCTGTAGTGTGTAGGTTAGGTGGGTTGGGTTAGCCATGATAAATGTGGGGTTATGGGGGTCGGGTGGGACAGCAGGTCATTGCAGACTCGATGGACCGAATAGCCTGCTTGTGCGCCTAAGAGATGCTGTGATTCTAACTAATTGTGATTGGTGTCACATTTTCCTCATGCCAGTTTCATTCAGCTCAGGTACACATGCTGCGTTTTGTGTTTCTCTGGGTTCTCACTCAATCCTTTCCTTCAGTTTTACATCAATTTCACACTGTTTGTGAGGGTGGAAATGAATTTGTAAATATAAATACTCCAAACGAAACCCCTCACAAGTCCGGAACTGTTTCTGCTACTAGCATCACTCACAACAGGAAAATAAAGTTTCAGTCACAAATCTGACAGAAACGCAGATATTATAATCACAAGGAAAGGCTTAACAGCTTAAAACTATTTTCTTAAGAAAAGAGGAGGCTGAGAGACAACCTGGTACAAGTAGAAAGCTTTGTGTCTGTATTTTCAGAGATTTGAGGTTGAAATCATTGGGTTGGAAGCATGTTTCATTGCCCCAGGTTATCAAAGGTGCTATCGAAATGTGCATCTCTCTTTCTGCCTATCTGTCTGAGTTAACAATCAGATGGATAGGTCATTGTCTGAGTGTTTTCCCAAATCCCTGATTGAATCTGCCTCCCCCCATAATCTCAGGTGCCTCACCACTCACTGGGTCACAGAGAAACTCTGCCGTTACAATGAGAACTGTCTTTGCTGTCACCTCTCTTAGTGTTTCTGCCTAATCCCCACTTCCCTTCATTAAATCCCAGCTGCCTACAGTCCACCCACATGGGCATGTTGAAGAGCATGACAGGAGAATGGATTGAAACTGACAGTTCAATAGCCAGAATGAAAGAGGAAGGAGGAAATAAACGGGGTTTGTGGATCCCGGGGATACAGACTCCAGGATTAGTCCTTGTGGGCATTCCTGCAGTAACACGAGACAGCATTCCATAATGAGAGTTAAACCCGGTTGGCAGGAGAGGGTGCCACTGAACATGAGCAGGTTTAGCTCAAACACAGGAGGTTTGTTCAGTCAGTAACAGTGTGTTAGACATGGATGTGAAGTGAACAGTGAGGGGGAATGTTACCACAAGCTGCAGATGGACAATTTTCATTGGAACAGGGGGAGGCCATTCAGCCCCTCAACCCTGCTCTGCCATTCAGGATGATCATGGCTGATTTGTGGCCTAACTTGCAATTTTCAAAATCTTCCAAACTCATCAATAAACTCCTCTGCAACAGATAAGATGAATATTAAAAAACTGATCAGCTGCAAATGCTGGGATATCAGGAACAAAAGCAGACATTGCTGGAAAAATTCAGCAGATCTGGCAGCATCTGTGGAGAGTGAACCTTTGGGTCCAGTGACCGGTCAGGTGACCAGCTGCAGCTGACCATTCTGCCTTTTCTGTTACATTCTCTGGAACAGGTTCTGGTGCGAGGGGGATGAGACTGTCAATAACAACTGAGAAAACAGGAGGACGTGCTCAATCAGAATAAAACACATTCACTTTTAATTCAACTGCAAACATTATTAATTAATATTTCTGAAATAGGATAATAGACCAGAAATCTTCATGTCACTGGGTCTGGGAAATTGTGCTAATTCTGACCTGGTCCAACCGACATATGAATCCAGACCCTGAAAAATGTTGTTGACTCTCAACCATCTCCTGGGCAGTTAGAATGGATGACAAATGCTGCCCCAGCAAGTGATGCCGTGATCCCATGAACAAACTGAACAAATACAATCGCTGTGGTTGCTTGTGTGCTTGCTGATGTTTCATCAAGCTGGATATCTGAGTGCGTGGCTTCCCACATTCAGAGCAGGTGAATGGCCTCTCCCCAGTGTGTATTCACTGGAGTACAGCGAGGCTGGATGGTGTACTGAACCCAGCACAACCCACCCATTCCCCTACATTTACCCCTTTACCTAACACTACGGGCAATTAAGCATGGCCAATTCACCTGGCCTGCACATCTTTGGACTGTGGGAGGAAACCGGAGCACCCGGAGGAAACCCACGCATACACGGGGAGAACGTGCAAACTCCACACAGTCAGTCGCCTGAATCGGGAATTGAACCCGGGTCTCTGGCACTGTGAGGCAGCAGTGCTAACCACGGTGACACCGTGCTGCCCACATATTCACCATCCCAGGAGATACTGGGTAAATATACCTCAAAGAGGGATCTAGTGAGAGTAGATTGGGAGAAACTCTTCACATGCATGGAAGAATCAATAATGAGGAGGCACCGATGTAAAGGGATTGACAAAGGAAGCACATGTGACATGAGACTTTCAGGCAGAGAAAGTTTATGGAATGCACTGCCAAAGAGCGAGGTGGAGCCAGGTACAATGAAGAGAATAGAATTGAACAGTTATTGGAAGGGGATGAATGGGAATGTTTATGGGGTAAAGGTAAAGAATGGCATTTGTTGAGGTGATACTTTGGAGAACTGATGAGTCAATCAGCCTCCTTTATTCCTTCTGTGAACATTTCATTCTGAGCCCTCTAAGGAATTATCAGAGCAGGGATTGTGAAGAGGTCAGATTGAATGAGAGTCTCGGTGAACAAAAGTGAGACACCTGTACAGAGAGGTTTTGGGATGGAATAAATCAAATGTTATAAATTTGCACGGCCACCAACATTACAGCAGTTACAAGTGGGAGTGATCAACAGAGTGGAATTAGAGCAGCAAATAAATCTTAAACATTTATGCAGCTAAAGGGGATGCTGGGTAAAGATACCAGAGTTAGTGCTGATTTCATTCCAGACACACCAGCCAGGGCACACATCCTTGCAGTGTCTACCATATTGATCACTTTAAGATGTGTGTTCATTTGAAGTGTTTCATGTTTAGATAGTCCAGAGAAGACAGCTTAATTCTCCTCAATCTCTTCTGCCAGGGCAATGCTGCTGTTAGAATTCAATTCACTAGCATGCTACTGGCTGGAACTGGCAATTGAGACTGAAAGGTTACTGTATAAAATATTTTCGATTGTATTGCCAGATTGCCAGACACATGAGGGGCTTTGAGAAATAACTTAAATGATGGGCATTGAGTGTCATAGCGCCTACTGTTGTGGGGGCATCCCGTTCAGATACAAATCTGAATTGTTAGGATTGACTTGCACTGGCTCCAGAGAAGTGGTCAGAGCATGATAACGGTCATCGGAGATGGTAACAAATTTCCCATGGGTTACAAACCGGAAATGACAGAGTAAGTACGAGTTCTGCTGGTAAAGTGTATAAAGTTATTCAAAATGGCGCCAACTTACTTTCAGATACAAGTGAGAGAAAGGCACATTAAGTAGGTCATTGCATTAGTCCAAATTTAGAAATGCAGGGGAACTGAACGGAGAGCTGGTGTTGGGAGTTGTAGGAATGATACCTTGTTTTACACACAGAGTTCCCAGATGGGAAACTCAGCTTTAACATCACATCAACTGCAGAGTCGTCCAATTCCGCAGGTCCTGATCCTTATCGGTAAGATGGAAGGGGAAAGCAGCATTCCCAGGCCATAAAAATCATTCCTATGTTATGCACGTGGTCGAATATTTAACTGGTCATGTGATCTGGGAAGACACCAATGTGTTTGGACAGGGTGAGTCTGTGTAAATATAAGGTCTGTGGGAAAGGATTCACTTACACCTCCCAGCGCGACACTGACTGACACAGACACACTGGGGAGAGGCCGTTCACCTGCCCCATGTATGGGAAGGGAAATACTCGATCTTACAACCTGCTGAGGCACCAGAGATGGCACAGCGGATTTAGACCCTAAACCTGCTCCATGTGTGAGAAAGGATTCATTGAAATCTCTCACCTGCGGAGACATCAGTGCATTCCCATCGGGGAGAGGCCATTCACCTGCGCAGTTTGTGGGAAAGGATTCACTCAGTGACCTGCTGAAACACCAGGGAGATCACTCGGGCGAAAGGCCATTCACTTGCTCCCAGTGTGGGGGAATAATCACACAAATGCACCACCTGCAAAGGCCCAGTGAGCCCACACAGGGGGAGAGGCCATTCAGGTACTCAGTGTAGGAGAAGGAATTCAGTTATTCATCCCACCCCGAGACCCCAGCGTGTTCACATTGGGTAGGAGCTGTTCACCCCTCTGTGTGACAAGCGATTTGCTGCGTCTTTAACACGATTGAGAGACCAGTGAGTCCACACAGGTACGTGGTCATCCACCTGCTCCGTGTGGACTGCAGGACTCTGATTCTAATGTTACTGTTCATCAGAGTCAGGACCTTGTACATGATGACACTGTTAGAGTATTGATGTTGTTGTTAACCACATTAACTGGGCTCGAGTTGACTGAACTAACATTGCCACTTTCTGAACCTGAGGATGTCTCTCTGGGCAGTAATTCTCCACAAAGAGCAATGTGACAATAAACAGGGATCATCTGCTTTGATTTAAATTGTGACTGTAGCACAGCTGCTTCACAGCATCAGGTACAAGGTTGGAGTCCAGTCTTGGTCAATAGCCTGTGTGGAGTTCCCACATTCTCCCCATGATAGAGTGGGTCCCCTCCAGGTGCTATGGTTTCCTCCCACAGCCCAAAGATGCAAAGGCTAACTTGTCCACGGTGTCCAGGAATGTGCAGACTAGGTGGATAAGCCATGGGAAATGCAGTGTTACAGGGATGGAGTACTCTGGGCGTGATTTTCTTCGGATGGTCGGTGGGGTTTGATGGGCCAATGCTCTCCTCCCACACTGTAGGGATTCTATTCTATGATTGAGGATAAAGGCGACACAGCAGGGTGTCCTTGGAAAAGGAACATGTGGTGTGTATCAATGCTTTCGATGACTTCAGATAGAGGTGGGCACCGCAGGAGATATAGTGCTTTATCTCCACCGCTGCCCCTCCCCACAACTCTACTTTGATTTAGTCCCTTCGCACTCTGTCACTTGTAATGGTTTGCTTGGCCCGTAATGGGCTTTGTTTGGAAATATTCCATTGGTTACATAAATGGTTTACTGCTGGTGATTATATGTCTATATTAAAGTGATGCTGGAAAAGCACAGCAGGTCAGGCAGTATCCGAGGAGCCAGAAAATCAACGTTTTGGCAAAAGCCCTTTTCCAGCACCACTCTAATCTAGGCTCTGGTTTCCAGCATCTGCGTTCCTCACTTTTGCACCGCTGGTGTTTATATGTTAACCAAAAGCAAAATGGCATAATGATGATTTTGATGGTGGGAAGGTTGCTGTGATAACATTTCTGGGTCCGAGAAATGGGGAAAAAGAACGCTTCACAGCTCACAGAATGAGAACTGAAAAGCAGTTAAATCAAACCAAAGGTTCAGACAGGGAGGGAATATTTCCCTGGAGTTTGAGTAGCTGGAAAGTGATGGTGTCCGGGAATAGACAGGATTTTGTTTTACAGAGGTTGAAAGCTTTAAAACTGTTATATTCAGACAGTTTACTTTATTTTCTTTAATTTTATTTGCTGTGCAAAAAACTTTTACAACATTTTAAAGCCAAAAGTTACAGACCTTGTGTTAAAGATAAATGTTAAATAAAATCCATCAAACCATCCCTCACTGAAAACTATTGTGGAAGTGCAATCTCCTGGAGAATTCCTGCCCACTTCTTCCTATCTGGGCTCCATGACTATATACATACCTGGGAGATAGCAGCAGGAGGAGGCCATTCAGCCTTTCAATCCTGCTCCACCATTCAATGGGAAACAGGTGACCAACCAGCTCAGTCTCCTGTTCCTGCTGTGTTCCAATCCCCTTTCGTGACTTTACCTCGAAGAACTATATCTAAATCCTCCTTTAGCTTCACTGCCTTTTGTTCCAGTGATGTTGCGGTGTTACTGTGTGGGTATAGGCAGGGGTAATGTGATGGTGCTCTTCCTGAAGGATGCACTCAGCGTCCCTCATCATCCTGCAGTAACATCAACCAGGTTTCAGCAACTAGAGATAGAAACCATTTCCAGAATATGGGCATCACTGGCTCAGCCAGCATTTACTCCCCATCTCTAGTTACCCTTGAGAAGATGGTAGTGAGCTGCTGTCTTGAACCATTCACAGTCCATTTGGCGCAGAGAGACCGACAATGCTGGGAGGGAGAGAGTTGCAGGATTTTGGCCCAGTGATTCTCTATCTTTGGTTCTTCAAATTCTGGTTAACTTTATCACGATCGGCACATGATGTTGAGATTTCAGTCTGCAAATCTTCACCATCTAGCACCCTGTATAAAGGAATATGTACAGATTAGAAAGTCAGAACAGACAATTCTCGTTTCTCTGGAATATCTGTTTCCCCTTTCTTCCCCCAAAGCTGTAACCCTCCAGCCCACTTACTCTCTCCCACCATTCTGACTCTGCTATCCCCTAATGTACACCCTCCCCATTCTCATGGAGTTACTGATAAACAGATCCATGCCACCACTTCCCTTCCCTGGTTAGACTCTGCACCCTTTCTGGGTTCACTTCCTCTCCCTTCAGTTGCTGCAAATCAATAATGTAACAGCAGAATGAAACAAAAGGAAACAGAAAGGGAGGTGACAAATCCTGGACAGAAGAGGAACCTTCAGTCTGGGAGAATGGGTCAGATCCTTCTTTGTTTCCCATTAGTTGATTCCCACCATTACAATGAATTGGGGATAGACAGTGGTCCTACATGGGTGTAGTGACACTTTGACCCCCCAACTGATCAATACTATGAGCAGATGCATTCCTCCTCCAGCCAATCACAGTGTGAAATACTTTCCGCAAAGTATACTTACCCAAAGTACATGCTCCAAAACCCGCCCACATTCTGTACATGTACAGTGCCGGGTTTCCCCACACACGTATGGTCCCTGCCTCAGGGATTGTGGGAGTTGTAGTCCCCATGAAGCCACTGGAGCCATATCTGGAAAGTGATTGAAAAGTGTAGGCTGGAGGGTTGTGTATAGGATTCCCATTCAGACACACAGAACATATGGACTGTCATTGGGTTTTACTGAGACATCTGCTTCCACAACCTGATTTTTTGATGTAAGGAATATAGATTCAGCCAACTGGGGCGTGGGGTGGTTAATAGGAGGAGCAGACTTTAAGCAGAGGTGGCTCAATGGTTAGCATTGCTGACTCACAGCGTCAGGGACCTGGATTTGATTCCAGCCTTAGGCGACTGTGTGGAGTTTACACATTCTCCCCGTGTCTGTGCAAGTTTCCTCTGGGTGCTCCAGTTTCATCTCTCAGTCCAAAGATGTGCAGGTTAAGTGGATTGGCTATGCTAAATTCCCACAGTGTCCATGCCTGTGCAGGTTAAGCCATTAACCATGGGAAATACAGGGAATGGGTGAGTCTGAATGAGATGCTCATTATCGGGTTGGTGTGGACTCCATGGACGAATACCCTGTTTCTGCACTGTAGGGAATCTATTCTATTCTCATGATGAAGAATGTACTTATCTCAATGTGCTGTGAATCTGAGTAATTCCTTATTCAAAATGCAGTGGATGCCAGGACAATGAGCAAATTTACTGAAGCGATACAGATGTTGAATTTGCAATGAGATGAAGGGTGAGAGAGAGCAGGTGGGAAAATCCAGCTGAGACCGAGGTGAGCTCAATCATCATGGTATTAAATGGTGGAGCTGGTTGAAAGGGCTGCATTGTCTCTCCTGTGCCCAATTCTTATCTTCTTCCGGTAATAACTGGAAAGCTGAACCCAAAACTCACCACCTTCACCAAAGGAGATTTTCGGAAAAAGCAGGATCGTCAGGTGGATTAGATCGTGAGGAAGCATGTGGGAGATAATGATTTTGCAATTTTAAACTAAGGTAAGTTAAAAATCACAACAACAGGTTATAGTCCAACAGGTTTAATTGGATCATGATGAAGGAGCAGCGCTCCGAAATCTAGTGTGCTTCCAATTAAACCTGAGGGACTATAACCTGGCGTTGTGTGATTTTTTTAAATTTTGTACACCCCAGTCCAACACCGGCATCTCCAAATCATGTGAACTGAGGGGAAACAGTGATGTATGGTTTTAGACTGTGTAGTACATTCACACCGTCCAGAATACTCTGTTGTGAATATCTATCCTGTACTTTATTACAAAGCCAAGGTCTCTGACAACGAAAACCTAAACACCCAGGTAACATCGCCTCACCTCGTAATCTGATAAAAAGACTTGTGTTCAGTATGGTTGAATTTAGAATACAGTTGGAAAACGGGAAGATTAAATCCAATCCCAAGATCCTGTGCTTAAACAAAGGAGACTACAATATGATGAGGCAGGAGTTGGCTAATGTAGACTGGAAGCAAATACTTTAGGGTGGAAAAGTTGACAGACAGTGGAGGAATATCAAAGAATTTTTCAAACTGCTCAGCAAAAGCCTATATCAGTGAAAAGGAAGGACTGTAGGAAAAGGAGTAATCTTCCATGGGTGGTTAAGGAAATAAGGGAGTCTATCAAATTGAAATAGAAAGCATACAAATTGGCAAAGACCAAGGAGAAACTAGGAGATTAGAAAAACTTTAAAGATCAACAGAAAGCTAGATGGGATTGAGTAGCTATCCAAGGACCAGAATAGCAGTTTACACTGCTAGAGGGGAACCTATTATGTGAGGAACATATGGCCTCCGTAATTGTTGAAGCACTTAACTGTTACCATAGAGATAATCCTGATAAAGTTAAAACTCACAGCACACTGCAAAAGCTTATAGTCCAACAGGTTTATTTGGAAGTACAACTTGGTGATGTGTGGTTTTTAACTTTGCCCACCCCAGTCCAACACCGACTCTTCCACATCAGAATCCTGACAGGCAGTCCCACTGAAACTGAAGTGCCTGTCAGATACCTGACTGAGCCACAGGGTTGTGGGAGAGGGGCATGTGATTTAACCACAAAGTGTTGAGCTGAACTCGACTTTTTAACTGCCGTTGCCATGGAGATAATACTGAGAGACAGCATCCATTCAAAACCACAAACCACAAAGGTATAAGAATGGGAGTGGCACACCGGACAGGCGGAGAGTTACCTGATGCTGCCTGGAGGTGTTTTGCATGTACACTATCCAGGTAACTGCCATGTTTCATCAATAAAGACTCAAAGAAGACCTCTCAGAGTTCTGTGCCCAGTTATTCCTATCCAGCAGGGTTCAGGAATATGAGTACACAGCAGTCAGTCTTCACAGTGGAGGATACGAAGAACATGCCAGTAATTGATAAGGAAACTGAAGAAGGTGAGGACTAAGAAACAACCATCATCACGAAAGCGTTAGAGCTGGGCAAGCTAATGGAGCTAAAGGTAGACAAGTCTCCTTGCTCAGATGAAATACATCCCAGGGTGCTATCAGAGATAGCTGGAGAAATAGTAAATATACTTGGAGTCAGAGTCCTACAGCAGAGACAGGCCCTTTGGCCCAAACTGGCCCATGCCGACCAGAATGTCCATCCACACTAACCCCATTTCCCTGCACTTGGCCCATCTGCTTCTGACCCTTTGCTATCCATATATTTGTCCAAATGTCTTTTACATGTTGTTAATGTACCCACCTCAACCGCTTCCACGGGCAGCTCAGTCCATATACATACCACTCTGTGTAAAACATTGCCCCTCAGGTTCCCTTTCATTCTTTCTCCTATAACCTTAAACTGATGCCCTCCAGTCCTTCATTCCCTGGGCAAAAGACTGAGTGCATTCACCCTACCCAGGCCTCTCATTGTCTTATAGACTTCCAGAAAAGATCCCCCCACCACCGTTTCCTCTGCTCTAAACAAAACAAATCCTCGCTTGTCCAACCTCTTCCTGTAACTCAGACCCCTGAGCCCTGACAAAAATCCTTGTAAATTTCTTCTGCACTTTTTCCAGTTTAATAACTGAATCCTACATTACATTCATCACATTTCCAGTATTTCCCCACGGCGCTGGAACCGACGTGACAACGCCAATGGATTACAAGCCATGATCGATAATTAACTCCTTCACAACAATCCCGTTTTCATCGTTTGTTCCATGGTGCAGGTATCCTTGTCTCTTTCTGGTTGCATGGTTAATTAAAACCTTGTCCTTATACAAAACAAATCTGTAACTTAATTGTTCCTGGGAAATGAGCCATGTTTTTCAGACTTTTAAAAAATGAAATCTCTCTCCACAGTGACCACTAACATGGACTTGGCTGTGTCTCAGTATTTTTTTCCAGTCACAGTGATATTTGAAATATTCGCCCATGGACAGAATACAGACCTTTCCTTCCACATGAAAAGGCCAATGATATTCAGATCGGCACGGATCAAGTAAATATCAAAACTGAACATGAAGTTCAATTTGAATTTCACATCTGCAAATCCGCCATTTCAGTTCCGTACAGAGAAAACAAGATACCACCGTTAATACCGGATAGATCTTTATAAGACAATGATAGTATTAAATTGTAGTTTCCTTGTTGCCCCAAAGCTTTAAATCTCAGTCTCACAATTTCTCTCTCTTGTTAACTGAAGACCAAACCAATCTTCTCACTCCTTTCCTCCACATCCAGTTCTCACACTCTCTCCTCTCCTTGAATTCAGCCCCCTAGCTCCTGCCTGCAGGCTAAGAACCAAAAAAAAAGGGATGGCACGATGGCACTGCTGTCCCACAGCACTAGGGTCCCAGGTTCGATTCCAGCCTTGGGTGACTGTCTGTGTGGAGTTTGCACATTCTCCCCGTGTCTGTGTGGGTTTCCTCCGGGTGCTCCGGTTTCCTCCCACAATCCAAAGATGCGCAGGTCAGGTGAATCGGCCATGCGAAATGGGTCTGGGTGGGTTACTCTTCCGACGGTCAGTGTGGACTGGTTGGGCTGAAGGGTCTGTTTCCACACTGTAGGAAATCGAATCTAATCAAGTTTATTACTCTGACTCAGAGCCTCCTGGGTGTTGGTGAATCCTCCTCCCACCTCAAAGTGTTTCCTTCCTGGTCAGACCCAAACTGATTTTTTCCCCAATTGGAATCTCTTATTTATTTTCCCCACACCGACCCTCTGATAAGAACCATCCTGCACGCACTGGCCAAATCATATCTGATTGAACTAAAATGAACCAAATTAGAACTTTAATTGCTGGCCCATCCTTGTTCCTTTCCATAACATTCCTGAATCTTCACACGAGTTCTGATAACTTTCTGCAAAATGCTCCCCCAACTGATACCCCGACCACTTGTCACGGCCAGCACTGCTTCCGTGCACTGGTTGCCCCTCCTACAGAGCATGCTCCAGATCACACAGGAACCTGGGTGATTGACAGCGGTTGCTGCCCAATAGGGTATGGGGGCGGGGCTGGAGGACTGGAGTACTGGGACAATGGGATGGTAACCAATGAATGAATGTGGAGGACACTGGGGGGATGGACAGCTCAGTGAGGGACAGGAGCAGTGCAGCAGCAGGAGGGGATCCTGGACAAACTGAGCAATGGGAGAGTCTGACAGGAGAGAAACTACAGGAAGATTCTGTTTGGAGGCTCAGGGAGGGACAGTTGGGAGCTTGGGCATGTTTTCCAATCAGCCTCTTCAAAGATGCTGTTACTCAACTTTGAACCCAAACCTCGTGGTTCAGAGGTAAGGACACTACCACCATTTCCTGGTGGGCTAGTGGAATGAAGGGAAGATTTTCTCAATCTCACTCACATGGAAACTCCATGAGCTCCTCCCACTTACTGTCTACGGTGGGGATAGAGGAGACAGAGCAGACGGAAGGGACTGCCTTTCAAAAGGAACTAACCGGCATTGGTGTTATTAACAAGATTTAAGACACAGTCACTAACACAAAGCTGGTGTATGTGAACTTTATCCAGAATATTAACACCTATAATTGCGTGACGCAGACACCAATGTACAGAGTTAAGTCGTGGATATTAATAACGGCTTTGTATGTGAGAAATCACCTCTCATAAACATTGAAGAAGTAACAAAGAGGATTGATGAGGGCAAAGCGGTGGAAAAGATCAACATGGACATCAGTAAGGTGTTCAACAAGGTTCCCCATGGTTGACTGGTTAGCAAGGTTAGATCTCACAGAAGATAGAGAGAACTAGCCATTTGGATACAAAACTGGATCAAAGTTAGAAGACGGAGGGTGTTGGTGGAAGGTTGCTTTTCAGATTGGAGACCTGTGACCAGTGGAGTGTCACAAAGTATTGGTGCTGGATCCACTCATTTTCATCATTTATATAAATGATTTGGATGTGAATATAGGAAGTAATGTTAGTAAGATGAAACCAAAATTGCAGGTGTAGTGGACAGTGAAGAGGATTACCTCAGATTACAACAGGATCTTGATAAGAGGGTCGAATGTGCTGAGGACTGGCAGTTTAATATAGATAAATGTAAGGTGCTGCATTTTGGAAAAGCAAATATTAGCAGGGTGTATACACTTAATGGTAAGGTTCTCGAGAGTGCTCCTGAACAGAGACCTTGGAATGCAGGTTCATAGCTCCTTGAAAGCAATCGCAGGTAGATAGATAGTGAAGAAGGCGTTTTGTATGCTTTCCTTTATTGGTCAGAACATTGAGTATAGGAGTTGGGAGATCATATTGCGGCTCTACAGGACATTGGTTAGGTCACTCTTGGAATATTGCATGCAATTCTGGTCTCCTTCCTATCAAAACAATATTGTGAAACTTGAAAGGGTTCAGAAAAGAATTCCAAACATGTTGCCAGGGTTGGAGGATTTGAGCTACAGGGAGAGGATAAATACACTGTTTTCCCTGGAGCGTCAGATGCTGATGGGTGACCTTATAGAGGTTTATAAAATCAGTAGGGGCATGGATAGGGTAAATACCCTGCGGTGGGGGAGGAGGCACGATGGGGTGTGGGAGACCGAGGCGGGGGGAGAAACCGAGAGGCGAGGGAGACAGTTATTTTATAGATCTGCAACACAACCCTGTTCCTGTTTTCTCGCTGTCCCCTTCAATCCCTCTGAAGTGCTCAGAACAAGTGCACACACCCTGGAAAGTGGAGTTTCAGGGTGATCAAGTGCTGAAGATTGCATTTGGGACGCTGACCTTTATTGGTCTGTGCACTTATCAATAAATGGACTTGGGTTCAATTCCACTGTCCTGGATTCATGTCTGTGGCCTCTGACCCTGACTACGGGATCCCCTGTCACTATAGCTCTGCCATTCTCCCTCCTCCCCTTCTGTGCAGCGGAGCTATCTGTGGTGTCATGAACCTGGCAGTTGATTTCCCCTGAGAGGCTACCCCACCTGTTCTCCCCTTATAGAATCCCAAGCGGTGTACAGTATCTGTATGAGAAGGGAATAACCGCTGGGGAGTCCTGCATTTCCTTCCTGATCCTTTTACTTGATCTGATGGTCACACATTCCCTTTCTGCCTGTGTAACCCTCACCACCTGCAGTGTGACTAAGTCACTAACCATGCTGTCCATAACATTCTCAGTATTGCTCCACAGTGAGTCCACTCTCAGCTCCAGGTCTGAAAAACAGTTTCTCAGTAGATACTGCCTGCACACATAGCCGGCAGAGACACTGGAAGCATCCCTAATGTCCCACATTGTGCAAGAGGTGCACACCACGGGTCTGAGGTGCCCTGTAACAACATCTGTGATCAAGGATAGTCAGCATGGTTTTGTGAAGGGCAGGTCGTGCCTCAGAAACCTTATTGAATTCTTTGAAAAGGTGACGAAGGAGATTGATGAGGGGAAAGCGGTAGATGTGGTATATCTGGATTTTGGTAAGGCGTTTGATAAGGTTCCCCATGGTAGGCTACTGCAGAAAATACGGAGATATGGCATTGAGGGTGAGTTGGAGGTTTGGATTAGGAATTGGCTGGATGGAAGAAGACAGAGGGTAGTAGTTGATGGCAAAGTTTCTTCATGGAGTGCCGTCACTAGCGGTGTTCCGCAAGGATCTGTTTTGGGACCACTGCTGTTTGTCATTTTTATAAATGACCTGCAAGAGGGGTTAGAAGGTTGGGTGAGCAAGTTTGCGGATGATACGAAAGTCGGAGGAGTTGTTGACAGTGAGGAAGGATGTGGCAGGTTACAGCAGGATATAGAGAAGCTGCAGAGCTGGGCAGAAAGGTGGCAAATGGAATTCAATGTAGCTAAGTGGGAGGTGATTCACTTTGGGAAGAATAACAAAAAGATGGGGTACTGGGCTAATGGTCGGATACTTGGTAGTGTGGATGAGCAGAGGGATCTTGGTGTCCATGTACACAGATCTCTGAAAGTTGCCACCCAGGTAAATAGTGCGGTGAGGAAGGCATATGGCGTACTGGCTTTTATTGGTAGAGGAATTGAGTTCCGGAGTCCTGAGGTCATGATGCAGTTGTATAAGACTCTGGTGCGGCCGCATCTGGAATATTGTGTGCAGTTTTGGTCGCCATACTATAGGAAGGATGTGGAGGCACTGGAACGGGTGCAGAGGAGGTTTACCAGGATGTTGCCTGGTATGGAAGGAAGATCGTATGAGGAAAGACTGAGACACTTGGGGCTGTTTTCATTAGGAAAAAGGTTTAGGGGTGACTTGATTGAGGTGTACAAGATGATTAGGGGGTTAGATAGGGTTGACAGTGTGAACCTTTTCCCGCGTATGGAGTCGGGTATTACAAGGGGGCATAGCTTTAAATTAAGGGGGGGTAGATATAGGACTGAAGTTAGGGGTAGGTTCTTCACTCAGCGAGTCGTAAGTTCATGGAATTCCCTGCCAGTAGCAGTGGTGGACTCTCCCTCTTTATGGGCATTTAAGCAGGCATTGGATAGGTATATGGAGGATAGTGGGTTAGTATAGGTTAGGTGGGCTTGGATCCGCGCAACATCGAGGGCCAAAGGGCCTGTACTGCGCTGTATTCTTCTATGTTCTATGTTCTATCTCACTACATTCATCTAGTTATTCCTACTAAGAGAATTTAAATGAGTGAGCAACCTTCCTTCACTTCAAAATGCCCATTATAATAAAAAAAATCTTTACTTAAGCTGATATGTCGTACTTTTAAAAACTTAAATACTCCGCAGTTATCACTGACAAATTGGCTATTCCCATTGGGACTGTGAATTTCTGAAAGGCCAGAAGTAAAACGGAGTTTCAGATTCACCTTCTCCCTGTCTCATCTCACTCTGTTTACACCCAGCTCCAAAACACTCTCATTGATCCAAGCAGCCCTCACAGTGCAGCCCTGTCATTTTCATTGTCTGCTCACACCTACACTGCCCCCAGCCTCCTGTACTGTTCCAATGCCTCTCAATGGGAGCTCAGGACCAGCATCCCATCTTTCAATTCAGCCCTTTGTAACCCCAGAGTCAAAATGGACTTCAGCAGTTTCTGAATGAACAGACAGTTGTCAGAATCTGGAACATCCCACCTGAAATGGTGCTGGAATTTGAGTCCACAAGGAATTTCAATGAGAAATTTGCAGAGAATTGGAAGTCGGGAATTTACAGATTAACATCATAAAGTGGATGATTGGGACTAAATCTGACAGTTCCTGCAAAAAGACGAGGTGTAACTTGGATAAATCTGTGCTCTGTCTCAGCCTATACCTTCTTCCACAGCTGCAGGACCAAGAATTAAACACATACCCAAAGGGTGATCCAACCATGGACTTGAACATCTTTCTGCTTTTGGCTTGACAAAAATATTGAAGATATTTTCCCACAGACAGAACAGACAAACCTTTCTCCTTTCACAGTTAAATGCCAATGATATTCAGATCGTGATGCCTCTGTGGACTGTAGAAACTTGCTTTTGAGATCCCAGTCTCAATTATTCTCAATTAATATCCTATAAAATAAATTCACAAAACAAAGCTCATAGTCAGTGCAAGATGAATAGTGAAGGCAAATACTTCTTTTGGTATGTGTTCGATGCTCCTCTTCAAATCGCACCGCCCCCACCCAGGAAAAGGACACGTGCATGCTCCTTGCTGTACCTTGGCCCCAGATAAAGATGGCAGCCATAACCCAGCACCTCTCACTGCCTGAGGCCCAAGCCATCTTCCACTTTGCTGCAAACGTGGGACCAAGAGTTTCTAATTCACACTGATACATTTCATCCAGTTTCTGTTGCCACTCTCCCCTTTCCTCCTCCTGCACACACCAAGGGTCATCACGAGTCCAGTGACCCTTCCTCAGAACCGATGGCAGCTGGGAAAATTAGAAACCCCACAGGAAACAGGCCCTTCGGCCCAACAATTCCACACCCACCCAGACCCATTCCCCTACCCTATTACTGACCATTTCCCCGGACTAATGCACATCCCTGAACACTACGGGAAATTCTCCAATTCTCCTAACCTGCACATCTTTGGACTACAGGAGATAGGGATTAAAGAGTAAATAATATTTGGGGACAGAGCCCAAAGAAAGACTGGAACATTTGGAAAGACAAAAGAGTGGATAACAATCCGGCTGGGAGGGCAGAAAGCTGTTAATGGAGGAGACAGGAACCTGGTAGCATCTCAGTAGCGGTGGTGGAAATGGCGGCTGATGATCTATGTTCTGTTGCAAAAAAGACCCGGAGCATCCAGTTGCCCCCCACTTTAACACACAAGGCTGTTCCCAGGCCCAGCTAAATTTTCCCGTAGTGTTCAGGGATGTGCATTATTCTCTTTGCCCCCTACCTCATTTCCCAGGCCTTGTTATTACATAGCCTGCTATTACACACTACCTATGGATAACCACTAACAGTCTCCATAAACAGCTATTTACCCTCCCTCTGCCAGGTTGATACCACTCCTTGCTCAGATCTCTCTCTCTTTGGACTCTATCCCCACCTATCATTTACTCCTTAACCTCTACCTTCTGCATATAAACCAATAGTTTTTTCTCAGTAATATCAGTGCCTGAGGAAGTGCCACCGGATCCAAAATGCGAACTGATTTCTCTTCACAGATGCTGCCAGATCTGCTGAGCTTTTCCAGTACCTTCTGGTTGTTGTGCATGATTTACAGCATCCGCAGTTCTTTTGATTTTAATTTACTCCGAGTATTTCTTTCAGGTCTAGCAGACTGAAACAGTATTTATCAACCCTCCCAGTCCACACTAACTCCATCTCTCTCCCAGTCCCTTCACACTCACTGAGACCCCTCCATACTCACAGTGACACTGCGCTTGCAAAGCTCATGGTCAGGTGTTGGCCCGCTGGACCCACCCCGCATTCACTTCTATTGGCTGGAGGATCACGCCAACTGTCCTATTGGTCTGAAGCTGTGTCAATCAGCCAGGCTCCATTGTGACACAAGTGGTGGGATCCTCCCAGGTGCATCAGAGGCTGAGGGGTGACCTCAAAGGTTTATTAAATCATGAGGTGCATGGACAGGATAAATACACAAGGTCTCTTCCCTGGGATGGAGGAGTCCAGAGCGAGAGGGCATAGGTTTAAGATGAGAAGGGAAAGATTTAAAATGGATCTGAGGGGCAATTTCTTTCACATTGGAGTTGGTGCGTGGATGGAATCTTCTCTCGGGAAGTGGAGGAGGTTGGTACAATTATACCATTTGGCATCTGGATGGGTATATGAATAGTAAGGGATATGTGCCAAGTGTTGGCAAATGGGACTAAATTAGGTTGGGATATCTGGTCGGCGTAGACCAGTTTAACCAAAGAGTGTGTTTTCATGCTGTACATGTCTATGGCTCTGCCCTGTGATGAGCTTCATCATTCACTGTGAATGGGACAGTATCTCAGAGCACAGGGGCTGGGGGCTATTCAGCCCAATGAGGATGTACACTCTCCCTCTGGAGATGGTGCCAGTCAGTCCCAACTTACCTTCCATTTGGACATAGCCCTACAAATCCTTCCTTGAAAAAGGAAAATTGCAAATTTGTTTAGACAATAACTACTGAATCTGCATCCAGCTGTCAATCAAACTGTTCCAGATGCTCAGAACTTACTGAGTAAAATAATCTTCACGTTTTTACCCTGTATTATTTGCCAGTTACCTCAAAGTAGTTCATAAACATTGTGACAATGTTAATAATTTCTCATGCTGTCTCTCTGTAAATTAAATTTCCTGGAAACAATTCTGCTCCTCGTTGAAATCACTGCTTAACCTTCTCAGCAACAAGGAGAATTTTCTGACCTTCTGCTAACTCTCCATAAAAGAGAAACCGATCTTAATTTTAAATTTTTAGTGTCATAGAAATGTACGGCACAGAAACAGACCCCTTGATCCAACTTGTCCATGCCCACCAGATATCCTAAATTCATCTCATCCCATTTGCCAGGACTTGGCTCATATCCTTCTCCAACTTGCCTGATCACATATCCAATCAGATGCCTTTTAAATGTTGCAATTGTACCAGCCTCCACACTTTCTCTGGCAGCTCATTTCATACACATACCATGTTCAGCTTGAAAACATTGCCCCTCACATCCCTTTTAAATCTTTTCCCTCACACCTTAAGCCTGTGCTGTCTGGTTTTGGACTCACCTAACTTCGGAAAAAGACCCTGGCTGTTCACCCTAACCATGTCCCTCACGAGTGTATCAACCACTGAGGTCACCTCTCAGCATCCCATGCCCCAGGGAAAACAGCCCCAGCCAATTCAGCCTCTCCCTATATCTCAAACTCTCAACCCTCGCAACATTTTTTTGCATCTTTTCTGAATCCTTCCAAGTTTCACAACATCATTCCTATAGCGGGGAGACCAGGACTGAAAGCAGAATTCGAGAAGTAGCTGACTCAATGCCCTGTACAGCCCCAAAATAATGTCGCAACTCCTATACTCAATACAAAACACGTTCACTAGCCTACCTAAGATTCCACTTTCAAGGAAGTGTGAACCTGCATTCCAAGGTCTCTTTGTTCAGCAACACTCCCCAGGACCTCCTCATTAAGTGTACAAGCCCTGGTCTAATTTGCTTTTCCAAAATGCAGAACCTCATATTTAACTAAATTAAACCCATCTGCCCCTCCTTAGCCCATTTGATTGGAAGTCCCATTGTACTGAGGTAACCTTCTTCACTGTCCATTAGACCTCCAATTTTGGTGTCTAGTGTAAACCTACTAACCATACCTCATATATTCACATAGAAATCATTGATATAAATGACAAAAAGCAGTGGACCCAGAACCCATCCTGACAGCATATTTCTCACACAGTTGTTGGGTTGGGTAAGTTGTTGGCATGGACGGTCCGGACTGAAGGGTCTGTTTCCATGTTATACATCTCCATGACCTTCTAGACAATTCTGTATCTAAATAGCTAGTCCTCCCTGTATTCTACAGTCTCAAACTTGCTAACCGGTCTGTTATGTAGAACCTTGTATCTTCCTGGAGTCCAAGTTAGTGACTTCCATATACAAAGCCATGCTGCCTCTCCCTCATCACTTCTTGCCTTTCCAATTACATGTACATCATGTCCCTGAGAATCACATCCAACAACTTCTCTGCCACTGATTTCAGGCACACTGGTCTATTGTTCCCTGGCCTTTCCTTCCTACCTTTCTCAAATAATTGTGCCCAGCTTCCAGCACCTCACCTGTGACTATCAATGACACAAATATCTCAGCGTGGGGTCCAGCAAACACTTCCCTAGATTCCCACAAAGTTCTGGGTTACACCTGAGCAGGTCCCAGGGATTATTCCACCTTGCTACCGTTTAAGACATCCAGTACCCCCTCCTCTGGAATATGGACACTTATCACGTTATCACTATTTATTTCTCCAAACACTCTAACTGCCACATCCTCTTTCAGTAAAAGAATCTCATATATAATCTCTCCCACCTCCTGTGGTTCCACAGACAGCCATGTTGATTTTTGCGGGTACCTAATCTCTGCCTGGTTACTCTTTGTCCTTCGTGTATTTGTACAATCACTTTGGATTCTCCTTAAACCTATTTCCTAAAGCTATCTCATGTCCCCTTTTTGCCCTCCTGGTTTACCTCGCGTATACTCCTACTGCCCGTATACTCCTCTAGGGAGTCACACAAACCCAGCTGTCAGTACCTGCCATATCCCTCCTTCATTTTCTTGACCAGGCCCTCAATTTCTCTCGACAGGCAGCATTCTCTACACCTATCAGCCTTGGCCTTAACAGGAACATACTGTCTATGTACTCTCATCGTCGCAGGCCTATGGAGGCAATGGCAGATGAGGACAGAGAAACAATCATTCTCATTAAAGAGGTAATGTTGGGAAAGATAACAGCCTGAAGGTAGATGGGTCTCCTGGCCCTGATGGAATGCATCCCAGGGAAAAAAAAGAGATGGCGGGGGGTGGGATAGCAAATACAACTCGTAATAATTCATTTAAAGTTGTTGGATTCTGGGATGGTTTTGACAGACTGGAAGCTGCAAATGTGGTGCCACTATTTTTCAAAAAGGATCCGTTAGCTTAACTTCTGTACTGGAGAAAATGCTTGAACCTCTCAACGAAGTAATGGTGAGATATCTGGGTAGAAATTGTCTCATTGAGCAGACAAAGCATGGATTCATGAAAGGCAGGTCACGTTTAACGCATTTACTGGAATTATTTGAGGATACGACGAGTGCGTTGGACAAAGCGGACTTGGTGGATGTGGTGCACCTGGATTTCCAGAAGGCATTCGATAAGTTGCCACGTAAGAGGCTGCTGTATAAGGTAAAGATGCATGGCATTGTGGGTAATGTATTATCATTGATACAGGATCGGTTAACCAACAAAAAATAAAGAATGGAGATAAATGGGTGTTTGGATTAGTGTTGGCACTACAACTGTTTGCAATTTACACAAATGTTCTGGAGTGAAGGACCAAGTGTACGGTGTCAGATTTCACATTTGATATAATGATGAGGTAGAGCAATGTGTGCAGAGGCCACTGTAAGTCTGCATAGGGATACAGATCAGTTACGTGAGTGGGTAAGGATCTGGCAGATGGAGTTCAGTGTTGGGATATGTGAGGTCATCCATTTTGGTCAGACTAACAGCAAACTGGATGATGAATTGGTGAAAACGTGCACCATGCTGCTGTACAGAGGGAGCTGGGTGTCCTTGTGCATGAATCACAGGAAGTTGGTTTGCAGGTGCAGCAGGTAATTATGGCAGTGAAGGGAATATTGTCCTTCCTTGCTGGAGGGATGGTTATGCTGCAGTGGTAGCTATACTATCTATAGCTATACTATCCCAGTGCTATGTTCAAAACCATACCCTGAGTTCATCTGCCTTCCCTGTCAGCCCTCTTGCATTGAAGTAAATGCAGTGCAACTGCTCAGTCCGACTTCATTCAGCCCATCATATTAATACTGACCCTTGCCTGCCTTGATTATTTGACTTCTGAACTGTACCAGTCTCAGACATACCTCTTTTCTCACTACCTTCTTGGGTTTACATCCACTCCCTCACTGGTTTAATGCCTCCCGAGTATCACTAGCAAGTCTCCCTGTCTAGATATTAGACACGTTCCAATTCAGGTACAATCCATCCTTCTTATGCAGGTCAACTCTACTCCAGAGGAGATCACAATGATCCAAAAAAATGTGAATCCTTTTCCCCTGCACCAGCTCCTTACCCAGTCATTCAGCACCTCTTCCTCTGTAATATGGATGTCACCATTTATTTCCCCACATTCTATATCTCCCATGTTCTTCATAGTAAACATGATGCAAAATACTTGTCTCCGTATCTCGTCAATCTCCTTCAGCTCCACACAATGGCTGCCTTGCTGATCTTTGAGGGTCACCTCTCAGTCTTTGACTCTCCAGCGAAATTACCCCTAGCATATTCAGCCTCACCCTGTAGCCCACATCCTCCAACCCTAGCAAAGTCTTTGTAAATCTTGTCTTAACTCTTTCTAGATTCACAACATCCTTTCCAGAACAGGGAATTTCGATCTTAAAACAGAATTCCTGAAATGGCTTAATCAATGTCCTGTCCAGCCACAATTTGATGTCCCAGCTTCTGTACTCAATGCATTGACCAATAAATATAAGCATACCAAACACCACCTTCACTATTCTGCCTACCTTCGACTCTACTTTCAAGGAACAATGAACCTACACTCCATGGTGTCTATGTTCAGCAACATTCCCAAGGACTTTACCATTAAGTGTTTAAGTCCTGCCCTGACTTGCCTTTCCAAAATCCAACAGCTCACATTTGTCTGAATTGAACCCAATCTGCCATTCCTCGCCCCAATGGCCCATCTGATCAAGATCCTTGTGCATTCTGAACTAACCTTCTTCATTGTCCACAACACCTCCAATTTTGGTGTCTTCTGTACACCTACTGACCATATCTCATATTCACATCCAAGTCAATTGTTTAAGGACCCAATATCCATTCCTGCAGTACACTGCTGCTCACAGGCCTCCAGTCCACAAAGCAACCCTCTTTTACCACCCACTGCCTCCTACATTCAAGCCAGTTTTGTATCCAAATGGCAGGTTCTCCCAACATTTCATGTCATCTAACCTTGCTAACCAGTCGGCTTTGTGGAACATCGTTCAGTGTCAATATAGACAACGTCCACAGTCTACCTTCAAAAAAACTCAATCAAGTTAGAGAGAGAGAATTTCCCACACACAAAGCCATGTTGACTATCCCTAATCATTCCTCGTCTTTCCAAATACATGTAAATCCTGTCCCTCAGAATCCCTTCCAACAACTTGCCTACCACTGACTTCAGGCTCACTGTTCTCTTGTTCCCTGGCCTTTCCTTACCACCTTTTTAAATAATAGCACATGTCTTCCAGCACCTCACCTGTCACCAATGACAATATAAATATCTCAGGGAGGTGAACTGCCATTATTTTCTTAGCTTTCCACAAATGTCTGGGATACACCTTAACAGGTCCCAGGGATTTATCCACCTTTCTACGATTGAAGACATCCAGTACTACCTCCTCTGTAATATGGCCAGGAGCCGGGCAGTAGTGGACAATTCATTTACAGAAAGGCCTGTGAACGTAATCATAAAATACTAAACAGAGCAAAAATACACTCAGAGACTGAGGAAGCTAGATAATGAACAAGTGGACATCAAGGAGCTCACAGGCGAATCAGAGCAGTGTTCACTTTTATGATCCCACAGTCAGAGATGTCTAGCACCGAAACAGACTCTTCAATCCAACCAGTCTATGCCAACCAGATATTCTAACCTAATCTATTCCCATTTGCCAGCACTTCAGACATCCCTCTGAACCCTTCCTATTCAATGCCTTTGAAATGTTACAATTCTTGTTGCCCTTTAGGCTCCTGTTGAATTTTCCCCTCACACACTAAACCTATATCCTCTAGTTCTGGGCACCACCACCCCAGGGTAAACACCTTGTCTATTTACGCTATCCATGCCTCTCACGATTATATAAACCTCTTCAACATCACATCTCAGCCTATGACACTGCAGGAAAAATGGCCCCAGCCTATTATGCGTCTCCCTGCAACTCAAATTTTCCAACTCTGGCAACATTCTTGAAAATCAATTCTCAAACCTTTCAAATTTCAATGCCTCCTTCTGATAAGAGGGAGACCAGAATTGCACACAATATTCCAAAAGTGGCCTAACCAATGTCCTGTCCAGCTCCTTTACTCAACGCTCTGACCAATAAAGGGATGCATAGCAAATGCCTTCTTCACTATCCTATCTACTTGTGACTACTTTCAAGGAACTGTGAACCTGCATTCCAAGGTCTCTTTGTTCAGCAAGACTCTCCAAGACCTTACAATTCAGTGTGTGAGTCTTGCTCTGATTTGCTTTTCTAAAATGCAGCACCTCACATTTGTCTAAATTAAACCCTATCTGCCACTCCTCAGCCCATTGGCCCATCTGATCAATATCCCATTGTATTCTGAGACAACCTTTATCACTGACCATAATACCAACAATTTTGGTGTCACCTGCAAACTTACTAACTGTACCGCCTCTATTCACATCCAAATCATTTTAATGAATGACGAAACAAATCCGGAGAAAAAAAACTCCATTTCTCTTGGGGTGAATATGCTCTGTGTAAATCCTGCCCTCTGACTCTCGACCAGAGAAGGCTGCACATGCGTCCCGCTGAACTTTGCCCCCTACAAAGCTGGCGGCTGCATGTGTCCAGTGAATCGTTGCCTCGAATAAAGATGGTGGTATTTCCTCGAGTCAATCGCTGGATGAGGCATTTTCCCATTTACTGCACAAACGAGAGTGTAAGTTTCAAATTTGTATTTTCCGATGTGCACCAAATGTTTGCAAAATCTCTCAGCCCATAACGACACCATTTGCCTCCCGCTTGCTGCTGTTTATTTCTTTCCTGTCCGACAACTCTCCGCCCGCACATTCACGCTGTCCGCGAGGATGATCACGTGGTATAGCCAAGTCCCGCCCCTCGCTCACTGATTGGTTAGAGGGCCAAATGCCCCGACATGTCCTCCAGCTCCGCCCCTGACATCATTCATCCGGGGACCATTGTTGCCTGGAGCATGCGTACTGCTTCGTGGCTTTTGTTGCTGTTCATAAGTTGCAAGAGTGAGGGACAAAGTTAAAAACACACAACTACGTGATGAAGCAGCAGCAACGCTAGTGCTTCCAAATAAACCAGTTGTACTATAACCTGGTGTTCTTTGAATTTTAATTTTGTCCATCCTCATCCAACACCAGCACCTCCAAGTCACGAGTGAGGGAGGAATGCATAACAGAAGAACTAGGAACAGGAGAAGGCCATCCTGCCCTTTGAGATTGCTCTGCCATTCAATAAGATCATGGCTGATCTTTTCGTGGACGCAGAACCCATGTTCTCATCGTATAGCTTAATTAATTATTTCTTTTTAAACAAAAGCTACCTCATCTTTAAAAACATTTACTGAACTAGCATCAACTACTTCCCTGGGCAATGAATTCCATTGAGGTTAAGAATTCCTTCTCAATTCAGTCCTAAATTTGCTGCCTCTAATCTTGAGTTGATGCCCTCTTGTCCTAGATTCACCTGCCAGTGGAAACATCCTCTCTACTTCAATTTTATCCATTTCATTCATTATTTTATATGTTTACATTCTTCTGAATTCCAATGAATATAATCACAATCTACTCAGTCTCTGTTAAGCCAAGCCCTTCAACTCTGGAATCAACCTATTTAATCTCCTCTGCACCCCCTCTATGGCCAGTACTTCATTTCTCAACTAAGGAGATATAAACTACATGGAGTACTCCAGGTGTGGCCTCACCAGCACCCAATACAGCTGGAACATAACCTCTGCTTTTAAGCACAATCCCTTCAGCAATGAAGGACAAAATTGCATTTGCCTTCTGAATTTTTTGTTATATCTGGTGACCAACGTTCATGCAGAAGGATACTCAGGTGCCTCTGCATAGCAAATAATGCAACTTATTAAAATTCAAGTAATAATCTCTTTTTAAATGTTACTTCATCCAAACAGTATGACATTACATTTATGAACATTATATTCCACATGACTGACCATTGCCCACTCAAAGTATCTATGTCCCTCTGCAAAGTTTCACAGTCCTCGTGGTTGTGATTTTGTTCCCCCAGCTGGGAATTTGTGTTGCAGACGCTTCGTCCCCTGTCTAGGTGACATCCTCAGTTTTTGGGAGCCTCCTGTGAAACGCTTCTGTGATCATTCCTCCAGCATTTTTAGTGGTTTGAATCTGCCGCTTCCGGTTTTCAGTTCCAGCTGTCCGTTGCAATGGTCGGTATATTGGGTTCAAATCGATGTGCTTATAGATTGAATCTGTGGATGAGTGCCATGCCTTTAGGAATTCCCTGGCTGTTCTCTGTTTGGCTTGATCTATAATAGTCGTGTTGTCCCAGTCGAACTCATGTTGCTTGTCATCTGCGTGTGTGGCTACTAAGCATAGCTGGTCATGCCGTTTCGTGGCTAGTTGGTGTTCATGGATGCGGATCGTTAGCTGTCTTCCTGTTTGTCCTATGTAATGTTTTGTGCAGTCCTTGCATGGGATTTTGTACACTACATTGGTTTTGCTCATGCTGGGTATCGGGTCCTTCGTTCTGGTGAGTTGTTGTCTGAGAGTGGCTGTTGGTTTGTGTGCTGTTAAGAGTCCTAGTGGTCGCAGTAGTCTGGCTGTCAGTTCGGAAATGCTCTTGATGTATGGTAGTGTGGCTAGTCCTTTGGGTTGTGGCATGTCCTCGTTCCGTTGTCTTTGCCTTAGGCATCTCTTGATGAAATTGCGCGGGGATCCATTTTTGGCGAATACATTGTATAGGTGTTCTTCTTCCTCTTTTTGCAGTTCTGGTGTACTGCAGTGTGTTGTGGCTCTTTTGAATAGTGTCTTGATGCAACTTCTTTTGTGTGTGTTGGGGTGGTTGCTTTCATAGTTCAGGACTTGGTCAGTGTGAGTGGCTTCCCTGTATACCTTTGTGGTGAACTCACACAGACCAAGTTGCATCAAGACACTATTCAAAAGAGCCACAGCACACTGCAGTACACCAGAACTGCAAAAAGAGGAAGAAGAACACCTATACGCCAAAAACGGATACCCGCGCAATTTCATCAACAGATGCCTAAGGGAAAGACAACGGAACGAGGACATGCCACAATCCAAAGGACTAGCCACACTACCATACATCAAGAGCATTTCCGAACTGACAGCCAGACGACTGCGACCACTAGTACTCACAGCAGCACACAAACCAGCAGCCACCCTCAGACAACAACTCAACAGAACGAAGGACCTGATACCCAGCATGAGCAAAACCAATATAGTGCACAAAGTTCCATGCAAGGTATGCACAAAACACTAAACAGGACAAGCAGGAAGACAGCTAACGATCCGCATCCATGAACATCAACTAGCCACGAAACGACAAGACCAGCTATCCTTAGTAGCCACACATGCAGATGACAAGCAACATGAATTCGACTGGGACAACACTACTATTATAAGATAAGCCAAACAGAGAACAGCCAGGGAATTCCTAGAGGCATTGCACTCATCCACAGATTCAATCAATAAGCACATCGATTTGAACCCAATATACCGACCACTGCAACAGACAGCTGGAACTGACAACCGGAAGCGGCAGGTTCAAACCACTACAAATGCCGGAATAAAGATCACAGAAGCGCTTCACAGGAGGCTCCCAAGCACTGAGGATGTCACCTAGACAGGGGACAAAACATCTGCAAAACAAATTTCCAGCTCGGCGAACAGAACCACAACAACGAGCACCCGAGAGACAAATCTTCTCACAAACGTTTCACAGTCCTCCACACACATTGTCCTGCTACTTATCTTAGTGTCATATGCAAACTTTGACACCCTACTTGTGATCCCCAACTCCAAATCATCTGTATCAATTCTAAAAAATCGCAGTCCCAACAATGATCCCTGAGGCACACTACTAGTCGCTGATTGCCAGCCAGAATAATACGCATTTATCCCCACACTTTGCTTCCTGTTAGTCAACCAATCTCCTATCCATGCTAATAATCTACCCCTAATGTCATGCACCCTTATATTATGCAACAGCCACTTGCACAGCACCTTGTTGAAGGCCTTTGCGAAATCCAGGTACACCATATCCACTGTGTTCCCGTTGTCCACCTTGCTCGAAATGTTTTCTTAGAATTCCAAAACATTTGCCAAGCATGACCTGCATGAACCCTGTGTCTGTCCAATGGGACAATTTCTGTCGAGTCCCTGCTATTTCCTCCTTGATAATAGACCCAAGCATCTTTCTCACTACAGAGAAAAAGCTATCTTGGGTATAATTCCCCATTTTTTGTTCACCTCCTTTTTGAAATAGTGGTGTCACTTTCGCTGCATTCCAATGTGTGGGACTGCCACAATGTCCAGTGAAGTTTGGAAAATTACTGTCAGTGCATTTGCTATTTCTCCTGGCATCTCTTTTAGAACCCTGGGATATATTCTGTCAGCTCCATGAGAATTTTCTATTATTAGCTCAATTACCTGCAACAATCCAAATCTAGCTGTTCCGTAATAATGATAGTTTCCAAATCCCCACCTACCTTTGTCTTTTTGTTAATTACTGGCAAGATATTAGTGTCCTCCACTGTGATATCCCATAACGAAATTATCCTTCTCTTTTTCCAAAGGACCAACATTTACTTTAGCCACTCTTTTCTCATTATGTATGATTAGATTAGATTAGATTAGATTAGATTACTTACAGTGTGGAAACAGGCCCTTCGGCCCAACAAGTCCACACCGCCCCGCCGAAGCGCAACCCACCCATACCCCTACCCCTACATTTACCCCTAACCTAACACTACGGGCAATTTAGCATGGCCAATTCACCTGACCTGCACATCTTTTGGATTGTGGGAGGAAACCGGAGCACCCGGAGGAAACCCACGCAGACACGGGGAGAACGTGCAAACTCCACACAGTCAGTCGCCTGAATCGGGAATTGAACCCGGGTCTCTGGCACTGTGAGGCAGCAGTGCTAACCACGGTGACACCGTGCCGCCCACTGCCACCGTGCCGCCCACGGTGTTAACAATATATTAACATAATGTATGTTAATATAAACCTTTGCTCTCTGTCCTTATTGTCTGTGCTAGTTTATTTTTCTCATGTTCTATGTAGCTCTTCTGTGGCTTTCTGTTGACCTTTAAAGTTTTCCCAGTTCTAGTTTCATGCTGGTTTTGGCCATTTTGTATGCCTTTCAATTTGATCACTTTCCTTAGATACCCATCGCAGAGAATGCCTTTTCTTACAGTCCTTCCTTTTCACTGAAATATACCTTTGCTGAGGACTTTGTAAAGTGTCTTTGTAAATCTTTTACTGCTCATCAAATGTCCCATCATAAAATCTTTGTTTCCAATCTACGTTATCCAGGTTCTCCCTCATTCTATTGTAGTCCCCCATGTCCAACCACAGGACCCAGGTGTTCGATTTTATCTTCACACTCTCTATATGCATTAAATTCAACCATGCAGTGATCACTTCTTCCGAGAGGATCCCTAACTCTGAGATCACTAATTATTCCTGTCTCATTGTACAGGGCCAGATCTTAGATAGCTTGCTCCCTTGTAGATCCATTTCATACTGTTCAAGTAAGATATCACAGATACACTTAATGAACTCCTGAAAGCTTCCCGTAACTGAGATGGTTAGACCAATCTACATGTAAATTAAAATCACCCATGATAATAACCATACCATTTTTACAGGCATTAGTTATTTCTTTGTTTATTGCCCATCCCAATGTGATGTTATTATTTGGTGGCCTATACACTGCGCCTATCAGTGACTTTCTTGTTAGAATTTTGAATGCATCATTCCTGTTTCTCCTAATGTACGGCAAAAACAACAACTAGATTAGATTTAGATTACATTACAGTATGGAAACAGGCCCTTCGGCCCAACAAGTCCACACCGACCCGCCGAAGCGCAACCCACCCATACCCCTACATTTACCCCATTACCTAACACTACGGGCAATTTAGCATGGCCAATTCACCTGACCTGCACATCTTTGGACTGTGGGAGGAAACCGGAGCACCCGGAGGAAACCCACGCAGACACGGGGAGAACGTGCAAACTCCACACAGTCAGTCGCCTGAGTCGGGAATTGAACCCGGGTCTCTGGCGCTGCGAGGCAGCAGTGCTAACCACTGTGCCACCGTGCCGCCCACAACTTGCATTGTATGGAATCTTTCACAATGGCAAATTTCCTAAGGTGCTTCATGGATGATCAAAACATTGATGAAGGAGAATGATTCTTAAAAAAAATCTTAAAGGAGGATAGAAAAGGTTAGGGGGGGGTATTTGATAGACTTCTGCCCTTGACAGCTCCAATTGTGGAGTGATGCATGTTGGTTGGGTTGGAAAGGGAACATGCAAAGGGGAAACGGAGGAGTGCAGGCAGTGTATAAGGTCTTCAGGACAGAGGAGGTTCCAGACTGAGTCTGTCTGTCATACAGAGTATGGCTGCCTCATGGAGTTTGAAGCACTGCAATGGGTCCATGCAAGTCATGTTCGTCAACGATAGTATAACGGTGGCTGAGAGTACTTTTGATAAGGACTCTATTAGTGAGGTAGTGTGGGCTGAGGTTAGAAACAGGAGAAGAGAGGTCACACTGCTTGGAGTTTTTAGTAGGCCTCCACAGAGTTCCAGGGAAGTGGAAGAGAGGATTAGCAAAATTATTCTGGGTAAGAGCAAAAGTACCAGGGTGGTCATTGTGGGGGACTTTAGCTTCCCCAACATTGACTGGGAATGCTATAACTCTAGTACGTTGGATGGATCAGTTTTTGTCCAGTGTGTACAGGAGGGTTTCCTGACACAGTATGTCGAAGGCCAACAAGAGAGGAGGCCACATTGGATTTGGTGCTTGGTAATAAGCCAGACCAGGTGTTTGATTTAGTTTTAGGTGAGCACTTTGGAGAGAATGACCATAATTCAGATACATTTAGTTTAGCAATGGAAAGGGACAGGTACATGCAACAGGGCAAGAGTTATCAATGGGGCAAGGTCAATTATAATGCGATTAGGCAGGAATTAGGATGCATAGAATAGGGTCGCAAAATGCAAGGGATGCAGACAATGAAACTGTGGAGCTGGTTTAAGGAAGAGATATTGCATATCCTTGATAGGTATGTCCCTGTCAGGCAGGGAGGAAGTGATAAGGTAAGGGAACCTTGGTTTACTACAGAAATTGCATTGCTTGTTAAGAAGAAGAAGGAGGCTTATGTGTTGATAAGGCAAGATGGTTCAGATGAGGAGATGAAGAGTTACAGATCAGATAAGAAGGATTTAAAGAGAGAGTTAAGAAGAGTAAAGAGAGGACACGAGCAGTCTTTAGCAAGTAGCATAAAGGAGAACCCTAACGTTTTCTATAGCTATGTGAGGAATAAAATGATGATTAGCGTAGGAATAGGTCCAATCAAAGACAGAAGTGGGAAGTTGAGTGTGTACCCTGTGGAGATCGGAGAGGTGCTAACGAACATTTCTCATCGGTTTTCACTCAGGGAAAGGAGAATATTGTAGAGGACAAGAATGTGGTACGTGATATTAGACTAGAAAGGATCGAGATTAGTTAGAAAGAGGTGTTATCAATTCTAGAAAGAGTGAAAGTAGACAAGTCCCCTAGGTCGGATGGGATTTATCCGAGGATTCTCTGGAAAACTAGGGAGGAGATAACAGAGCATTTGGCTTTCATATTTGAGTCGTCATTGTCTACAGGTTTGGTACCAGAGGACTGGAGAATTCCAAATGTTGTGCCTTTGTTCAAGAAGGGTAGTAGACATGACCCAGGTAATTATACACCAGTGAGCCTGACTTCTGTTGTAGGAAAGGTTTTGGAAAGGATTATAAGAGATAAGATTTATAATCATCTTGCAAACAATAATTTGATTTCAGATAATCAACATGGTTTCGTCAAGGGCAGGTCATGTCTCGCAAACCTCATTGAGTTTTTTGAGAAGGTGACCAAGCATGTATATGAGGGTAGGGCAGTGGACGTGGTATACATGGACTTCAGTAAAGCCGTTGATAATGTTCCACATAGTAGGCTGTTGGAGAAAATGCAGAGGCATGGAAATGAGGGTGATTTAGCAGTTTGGATTAGAAACTGGCTTTCTAAAGAAAGGCAGCGAGTGGTGATTGATGGAAGATATTCAACTGGAGTCCAGTTACTAGTGGTGTGCCACAGAAATCTGTTTTGGGACCACTGCTGTTTGTCATTTTTATAAATGACTTAGACGCAGGCATAGGTGGATGGATTAGTAAATTTGCTGACGACACTAAAGTCGGTGGAGTAGTGGACAGTGTGGAAATGTGTTACAGGTTGCAGGGGGACTTGGATAAACTGCAGAATTGGGATGAGAGGTGGCACATGGAGTTCAATGCAGCTAAATGTGACGTGATGCACTTTGAGAATAATAACAGGAAGGCAGAGTACTGGGTCAATGGAAAGATTCTTGGTAGTGTGGATGTGCAGAGGGATGTCGGAGTCCATGTTCATAGATCCCTGAAAGTTGCCACCCAGGTGGATAGTACTGTCAAGGCGGCATACGGTGTGTTAGGTTTCATTCATGGAGTAATTGAGTTCCAGAGCCACAATATCATGCTGCAAATAAACCAAAACGCTGGTGCAGCCATACTTGGAATATTGTGTGCAGTTCTGGTGCCCATATTTCGGGAAGGACGGGAGGAATTGGAAAAGGTGCAGAGGAGATTAACCAGGATATTGCCTAGTCTGGAGGGAAGGTCTTATGAGGAAAGGCTGAGAGACTTGAACCTGTTCTCCTTGGCAAGAAGAAGGCTAAGAGGGGATTTGATAGAGACATACAAGATGATCAGAGGCTTAGATAGGGTAGACAGTGGAAGTCTTTTTCTAGGATGATGATGCCAGTCTGCACGAGGGGGCATAACTACAAATGAGGAGTGATAGATTTCAGACAGATGTCAGAGGCAGGTTCTTTACTCAGAGAGTGGTAAGGTTGTGGAATGTACTACCTGCTAATGTAGACAACTCAGCCACATCAGGAATATTTAAACAATCCTTAGATAAGGACATGGGTGATTTTGGGATAGTGTAGGGGGACGAGCTGAGAACAGTTCACAGGTCGGCGCGACATCAAGGACTGAAGGGCCTGTTCTGCGCTGTATTATTCTATGACTATTCTGCTACAAGCGATTTCCGCTGTTTTAAACAGAGTGACAGATCTTGTATGTTGGCTTACGAAATGTCACTGATCTCTACCAAAAATGTATGAGGTCGAGTCAGGACAATAATGAGTTGATGCAACAGGAGGGGAACAGGTAACTCCATACAAAACCCTGCTTCCTCTCACCTATGTTCACCTCCAAAACCGAGGGAGTTGCAGAAAAGCACCTCTGTATCCCACCACAACACTTTTCCCGACAATCGTGGTATCTGGCTGTGCACTTGGTGGAGTGGAATAGTCTGTACTGGGACCCACTGGGGCCCTGAAACACTTGTTAAAGACTAAAATCATCTGAGCATTGAAAACCCCACCACATTGTATGCATTTTCTATTGTTTTTACTCTATTCCTGACTTCCCATGTTTTTCCGAATGAACCTGTTCAAAGTTGTTATTAGACACACCTGCACTCGCTGTGAATTGAACCCAGCCTCCCAGTCTAAGATTCGGGATAGTTTCACCGCATCACAAGACATCGACTCTAACTTCCCTTGTCCCTTAATGTTTCTAGTGCTTAGCTGCTGAGTCACTCCCGAATCAACTTTGCAAATGGGTGGAAGGGGCGGAACTGGAGGACCAAACAGCGGCTTGGTCCTCCAACTAGAGTGAGTGAGGAGAGGGGCCAAAGCATTCTCGGGAGTGCACGCTTCAGGATTGGTCAGAAAGCAAACTGTTTCGCAGGATTGATCGTTGTCACTACATAGTGGAGTGTTAAACCTCTCTCATAAATCAATGTGAGATTTTATGAAATAGCTGTGATGTAAATCCGATAACGTACATATTTCCAATCGATTTGCACAACTTGAGTAAGAAACTTCTTTTCAAACTCAGAATGACTGGTAATTTACATACTTGGCCGGTATGGTTGAGTTGGACCGAACAATCTACTCGCATACCAGACAGCTCTATGTCTCTAAGTCGACAGAACAGTTATTAATGACACATATTTCACCCATGATTCTGTGCAGTTATGAATAGTCTGTTTCAACTCACCGGAATAGTCAGACGCACGCGCAGTTTGGTTTCTATGGAGAGCATGCGCAGTGTCACATTGATCAAGAGAGAGCGACATGGAGCTGCTTTCTCCGGCAGCGGCTGCGATCAGCTTCAGAGAGTGGCGCTCAGAGCCGGTGTGTGGGAGCCTCGCTGGGAGAAAGGAGCGGAGAGAATTCACAAATCCCGGATAAAGGTTAAAAATAATTCGGAAATGACCCTCCAGGCCCGGGTAAGGAGGTGGCGGTCTCTGATCAGGGATGCGGCCCAGGGTCACGGCCGCCATTTGTTTGAGGGAAGAGGGAGCGCGGGCCTGAGGGCCGCCATCTTGAGAAGGTCAAGGTGCAGGAGGGCGGGGCTCTCGGGGTCTGTAGAACAATCAGAGGAAATGGAAGACCCATTGTTATTGATGAATTCCACGAACACAGCTTCACTGGGCGCTCCCGCAGGAATATCCTCTCTCATGTTTGGATGTTTCACCCAGTCAGAACCAGCAGCTGTCCTCCTCTCTCAGCTCCCCTTCTGTCCTTCCTGCAGCATCTGTCCCCTGGAACATTGAGCTGCCTGTCCTGTCCCTCCCTCAGCTGTTGTTTCTGTAATACCTGTGATACCCCAGTCCCACCTTAGATTACTTCACTAAAGACAGGAATGCACCTGATGGATTTTTCTTAACATCAGCAATTGTTTAATACACACTTACAGGTTTTTAATTACATCTTTTTTGAAGCATTTAATTCACATTCAATCATTTGCAATGGTGGGATTTGAACCTATGTCCAGAGAACATTTGCTGAATTTCTGGATAAGTTGTCTTACAATCATGCCCCTAGGCCATCACTTCGCCTGCTCACAGGTTGCCCATCACAGTGCAATCTGAATCAAAAAACCCTTTCTTCCTGCACAATTGTTTGACCCGGCATTCTGGTGATGTGACTCAGTACCTCTCCATGTAGTATCCCTCACTGTGTGGATCTAATTGCTGCTTCTGTTAGCGCCTCTTACTCTTGCAGCCACTCCAGATTCTGAGCCAACAGAACTCTCCACTCCAGAGAGATGAGGCAGCACAGGCCAGGATTGGAGACTGGGATTTTCCAGATCTCTGTGGGGCTCAGTGCCATTCTACATGTATAACTATCACAGCATCAGGCTAATTTCCCATTCTGCCTATTTCTGTGTTTTCTACAGCTACTCAGGGAGTTACTGACTCAATATACTAGCCAACTGCTGGGTGCGAAGATGGTTGGTCAGCCAGAGAGACAAAGGTCAGAGAGGTCAGGAGCCTTCAATAAATCCTGCCGCCAGGTAAGATCATTCACAGTGCACAGAGCAGAGAGCAATGAGAGGGCTCCAAACATCAGCTAAAAAGACATGACATAGCTATAGTGCTGGAGAGGAGCACAGTACAGACACACCCTAGGCTCAGCCACCACCCTTCCATTAAGTTTTGTTGTATTGGGACAGCATCGGGAGTTTTCAGTTTTCAAACCTGGCGTGTGCTGTCTTGGTGAGCATCAGGACAACAGAGGGGAAAGCAGGCCTCCCACGAGAGGGTGGTAATGCTTTCTGGGATCTTTCTGTTCCCTATTCCCTCTCCAACACTGTAACTATGGCTTGTCTTGTGGACCAGTGTCTTTAATCATTCTAACTCCGAGACCAGTCCCTATATCTGTCATCTCCTTCCCTCTCACCAATTACTTCACATATTTGAAACCTCCAGTCCAGATGACCATCCTTATCGCTGTAACTTGCTTCAGTCTCTACAACATGCCTTGTCTCGATAGTCTCCTCCTCCAATAACTGGAGACACAGGGTCTGTTTCTGTGCAGCATGACCTTTCGGCCGAGGTTTCCGTAATGGAATGAGTCGCGTTTGCCTGTGTTTGGCCCGTATCCCTTCAAATCTTCTCCTCTCCATGTACCTGCCCGAGTGTCTTTTCCATGTTATAATTGTACATGTTTTCACCATTTCCTCTGGCAGTCCATTCCGGCTATGCACCATCCTCTGTGGATAATGTTGTCCCTCAGCTCCCTCTTTAAATCCTTGCTCTCTCACCCCACGTTTATGCCTCCAGCTTTGGACTCACCTACCGTTGGCAATTCACCTTACTTCGGCCCTACATTGTTTCATAAACCTTTATAAGGTCACCCCGTGGCCTCATTTGCCCAGGAGAAATATTGACGACAATGTTACCAATATCTCCAACTCGCATTCAATGCTCTGACAAATGAAGACAAGTGTGCCAAATGCCGCTTTCCCCACCCTGCCAACCTGTGATGCCACTTCCAAGGAACAATGTAACTGCACCCCTTGGTCTCTCTCTCTCTCTCTGTTCGACAACACTGCCCAGGGCCTGACCATTAACTGCATTAGTCCTCCCTGGTTTGTCTGAACTAAATTCAATACCTGAATTAAACTCCATCTTTCATTCCTTGACCCACCGGCCCACTTGATTTCCATCCACTTCGATCACTATATTCCCTGCCCACTCTTCCACTAATCTTGGTATCCACAAACATTATAACAGGGACTCCTATATTTTCACTCAAAAGGTTTATGTAAATGATGCACAATAGTGTTCCCAGCACAAATCCTTACAGCACACTGCTGGTCAGAGGCCTCCAGTCTAAACAACAACCCTCTACCACCACCCTCTGTCTCCCACTGTCATCCCATTGTATATCCCATTGCTGGCTAGCTCTCCATGACCCCTTGTGCTCTATCGTTACTAACCAATGTATCATGCTACACCCTGACCAAGGGTTTGCTGAAGCCAGAAACAACGTCTGTTGCTCTGCCTTCGTCTATCTTCTTGGTCACATCTTGAACAAACTCCAGTCAAGTTTGTGAGACATGTTTTCCCATGCACAAAGCCATGCTGGCTGTCCGTAATCAGGCCTTATCTTTCCAAATGCATGAAAGGCCTACCTCTCAGAATGACCTCCAACAACTGACCCACTCTGATGTCTGGCTCATCAGTCTGTAGTTCCCTGGCTTTCTCTTGCAGCCTTTCTTAATTATTGAGACAATATTATAATCATAGTCAGAGAGTCAGACAGCAATGTTCGGTTAACGCTAACCATACTCTAAAACGGATCTCATCCCACCTGCCTGTTCCTGGATCATATCCCTTCAAATCTTTCCTATTCCTGTACTAATCCAAATGTCTTTTAAACATTGTAATTGTCCCCATGTCCACCCCTTCCTTGGGAAGTTCATTTCACACGCATCCCACCCTCTGTGTGACAATGTGCCCCCATGTACTTTTTTTTAAATGTCTCTCCTCTAAACTTATGAATGTAGTGCCTTGTCTTGAAACTCCCCTGTCCACGGGAAAAGACAACTCCCATTAACTCTATCTATCCCCCTCATTATTTTATAAACTTCCATAAGGTCATCTGTCAACATGCAGGTTTCAATGAAAAAATACTAACCTATCCAGCCTTTCTTTATAACTGAAACCCTCCATACCCAGCCACATCCCAGTAAATCTCCTCACAACCCTTTCCAGCTTAATAATATCCTTCCTATAACTGGGTGAATCGAACTGGACACAGTATTCCAGAAGAGGACTCACCAATGGCCTGTATAATCTCAATGCGACTTCCCCACTCTTATATCCAAAGGATTGAGCAATGAAAGCAAGTGTGGGAAGCAAGTTTTTTTTTTACCATCCTGTCTCTCCGTGTTGCATACTTCAATGAATTACGTAGTGAACCCCGAGTTTTACAACACTACCGAAGGTCCTACCATTAATTGTATAAGTCCTGCCCGTGTTTGTTGTACCAAATGCATTATCTCGCATTTATTCAGATTGAACTCCGTCGACAGTTTTTCAGCCATTCACACATTTCATCAGGATCCCTTTGTAATCTCAGAAAACCTTCTTCACTGTCCACAATCACATGCAGCTCTCTGTGGTACAAATATCTCTGCCAGGGGCCCTACAATTTCTTCACCAGCTTCCCACAGTGTCCTGAGATACATTTGATCAGGTCCTGGGGATGCAGCTACCTTTGTGTTTTGAAACTTCCAGCACCTCCTTTTCTATAATGTGGACTCATTTCAAGACATTGAGTCATAGAGATGTACAGCACGGAAACAGGCCCTTCGGACCAACTCCTGCATGACGTATCTAGTCACCTTTGCCACAATTTTGCCAGTATCCATCTACATACTTCCTGTTCATGCACCCATCCACATGCCTTTTAAATGTATTTCTATCAGCCTCCACTATTTCCTCTGGCAGCTTATTCCATACACTCTGCAGGAACCAATTGTCCTTTCGGTCCCTTTAAAAAGTTCCCCTCGCACTTTAAAGCCGTGTCCTGTCGGTTGGGAAACCCCCAACCTGGGGAAAAGACCTTGTCTATTGACCCTATCAATGATCATCATAATTTTAAACACCTTTATCAGTTAACTTCGCAGCTTCCCATATTCAAGTGAATTCAGCCCCAGCTTATTCAGCATTTCCCTGTAGCACAAACCTTCCAACCGTGGCAACATCCTTGTTCATTTTTCTGAACTCTTCCATGTTCCACGACATCCTTCCGATGACATTGAGACCAGAATTGCACACAGTATTCCAATAGTAGTCAGGCCAAACACTGTTTAGTTCCCTGCGCGCCCCAGTCTTTATCCACAGTCAGCTCCAAAGTGAAATATTTGTTTAGGATCTTATAATGTCACACATCGTTGGCTTCATTGATCATTAAGGATACCGGTTTTGTCCCTTGCTCTTCTTTTGCTCTTAATACACTTGTAGAATCTCTTTCAATTCTCCTTAACTTTCTCTGCCAAATCTATCTTGTGTCTTCTTTTTGCATTCCTGATTTCCATCCAAAGTGTATTTCTAAAGCCCCGATGCTCCTGATGGGATTCCCTTGAGTCAGCCAGTTTTTTCTGACGTGACCCCTTTTGTCTTGACCAGAGTCTCGATACTAGGCCAGTGTTTCCAAATTCAGTCAGCATTGAGCTGCACACTAACAGGAACACGCTGGCGCTGAACGCTCCTTTTATCTCGGTTTTAAAATATTCCGACTTGCCAGACTTCCCTTTACCTGCAAATAGCCTCCCCAGATCTACTTTAAAAATTTCTGTCCAATACTATCTTGCTCCATTGAATAACTTTAACTTGTGGACCAGGCCTGTCCTTTTCCATCGCTATTTTCAAACTAATACAATTGTGGTAACTTTCCAAAGTGCTCCCCCACTAACACCTCAGTCCCGTTCCCTACCTTGTTTCCCAAGGGGAAGTCAGGTTTAGCCCCATTCTCCAGTTGGGCCATTTACATAATGACTGGGAGTTTTCAGAACACACTTAACAAATTCCTTCCATCCAAATGCTGAACTCAGTACCAATCCCAGTCCAGGTTTGGAACGGTTAAGATTCCCTATCATTACAACCCTATTATTCTAAGAGATGTCTGAAATCTCCTGACATATTTGCTCCTTCATCTCCCATTGCTTATCGCTGTAGTACGACCGTAGAAAATTAATGGCCAATTTTTATTTCTCAGTTCCACCTATTTCGCTTAACTGGACAATCCTACATGAATACTCCCTCTCGGTACTGCTGCGATGTTTCCCCCAATCAAAACCACCAGCTCTCCTCCTGTTTTGCCTCCTGTTATATCCTTCCTGTAGCATCTGTCTCCGGAACATTGAGCTGCTGGTCCTGTTGCTCCCTCAGCTGTGTTTCTGTAATATCTATGGTATCCCAGTCTCATGTTCCCATCCATGCTCTGGGGTCATCTGCCTTATCTGTTTGGCTCTTTGCATTGAAATAACTGCAGGTTAATCCACCAGTTTTCCCTCATTGCCTGCTATGTTCTTGCCTGCCTTGTATATTTATATTGCTCTCTTGAACATTTGTACTAGCCTCAACTTTCTTTCTGGCCTTACGACTCTTTGGGGTCACACAGCCTTGCCAGGCGAGTTTAAATCCTCTCGAGCAGCTCCAGCAACGTTCCCCACCAGGAAGTGGGTCCCCCTCCTGCTCCCAGTTCAGGTGTATTCCCCACCATGTCTATCTGTGCTGACACCTTCAGACATCCGGGGACTTGCCCACCAAGGTCCCTGTGTTCCTCAGTACTCCAGGAGGACCTACCATTCATGATGTATATCATTCGTTAATTAGACTTCCCACAGTGCAATACCTCACAGTGATCAGAAGTAAACTCTGTCTGCCATTACTCTGCTCAGTTTATCATCTGATCGATATTAGACTGCAGCCTGAGTCCATCCCCCTCACTATGGACAACATCCTCACCTTTCATGTTATCTGCAAACCTGCTAATGATTCCTTCTGGTTTGATATCCAAGTTATTAATGTACGTAACAGCCAGCAATGGCTCCTGCACAGATCCCTGTGGTACCCTCGCTGGACAATGGCTTTCAATCACAAAACCAACCCTCCACCAATTGTGGATCCAATTTACCAACTGGCCTTGGATCCCATGGGATATTCGCTTTTGGACCAGCCTTCCGTATGGGACCTTGTCAAAGACCTTAATGAACTCCATATAAACCACATCATCTGCACGGCCCTCATCAATATCAGAGGACAGTCGTCTAGCAAATCCATACAGACAATCCCTAATGAAATTGCGGGGTATCCGTTTTTGGCGAATACATTGTATAGGTATTCTTCTTCCTCTTTTTGCAGTTCTGGTGTACTGCAGTGTGTTGTGGCCCTTTTGAATAGTGTCTTGATGCAACCTCTTTTGTGTGTGTTGGGGTGGTTGCTTTCGTAGTTCAGGACTTGGTCTGAGTGTGTGGCTTTCCTGTTTACCTTTGTGGTGAATTCTCCGTGAGGTGTTCTCTGTACCATCACGTCAAGGAATGGGAGTTGGGTGTCCTTTTCTTCCGCTCTAGTGAATCGGATTCCTGTGAGTGTGGTGTTGATGACCCGGTGTGTGTTCTCTATTTCTGTGTTTTTAATGATTACAATGGTGTCATCCACATATCTGACCCAGATTTTGGGTTGAATTTGCGGTAAGACTGTTTGTTCTAATCTTTGCATTACCGCTTCTGCTATGAGTCCAGAGATGGGTGAGCCCATGGGGGTGCCGTTGATTTGTTCATATATTTGGTTGTTGAATGTGAAGTGTGTTGTGAGGCACATGTCCGGTAGTTTGAGTATGCAGTCTTTGTTGATAGGTTCACCGTCTTGTTGTCTGTTCTGTATGTCCAGCAGGTTGGCTATTGTTTCTCTGGCTCGGGTTTTGTCGGTAGAGGTGAACAGTGCTGTGACATCGAATGAGACCATAGTTTCTTCCTTGTCTATGTGTATATTTCTGATGATGTCCAAGAATTCCTTTGTTGACTGTACAGAGTGTCTGGATCCGCTGATCAGGTGTTTCAGTTTCTGCTGTAGTTCTTTAGCCAGTTTGTGTGATGGTGTCCCTGGTAGTGATACTATGGGTCTGAGTGGGATGTCTGGTTTGTGCAATTTAGGTAGTCCATAGAATCTGAGGGTGCTGTTGCTTTCAGGTTTCATTCTCTCTCGGTCAAACCTGGTTATCTGTCGGTTTTTTTGTAGGTTCCTCAGTGTGCTATCCTATTGGTGAGCTGTGGCGTGGGGTCAAACTCCCTCTTTTGGTAGGTGTTGGTATCTGCAAGTAGTTGTTGCGCTTTGTGGATGCACTCTGACCCAATATACCAGCCAATGCAGCGGACAGCTGGAACTGACAACCGGAAGCGGCAGATACAAATCACTATAAATGCCGGGGGAAACATTACAGAAGCGCTTCACAGTAGGCTCCCAAACACTGCGTCACTGCCACCCTGACCCCCTAACACTCACTCCATCATCATCACCCTGACCCCCGCACACTCACTCCTTCACTGTCACCCTGACCCCCTCACACTCACTTCATCACCATCACACTGACCCCCTCACACTCACTCTTTCACCGTCACCCTGATCCACTCAGACTCACGCCATCACTGTCACCCTGACCCCCTCACACTCACTCCTTCACCGTCACTCTGATCCCCTCAGACTCACGCCATCACCGTCACCCTGGCCCCCTCACACTCTCGCCATTACAGTCACACTGACCCGTTCACACTCACTCCATCACCGTCACCTTTACACCCTCACACACACTCCATCACCGACACCCAGACCCCTCACACTCACTCCATCACTCTCACACTGATCACCTCACACTCACTGCATCAATGTCACCCTGACCCCCTCACATACACTCCACCACCGTCACCCAGACCTCCTAACATTCACTCCATCACCGTCACCCTGATCCCCTCACACTCACTCCATCACTGTCAAAATGTTCCCCTCACACTCACTACATCACTTTCACACACCCCTTACACTCACTCCAACGCCATCAACCTGACCCCTTCACAATCTCTCCATCACTGTCACCCTGACACACTCACACTCACTCCATCACTCTCACACTGATCCACTCACACTCAGTCCATCACCGTCATCCTTAATCCCTCACAATCATCCCATTACCGTCACCATGACCCCTTCACACTCACTCCATCACATTCAACCTGACCCCCTCACACTCGCTCCATCACCTTCATGCTGACCCGCTCACACTCACTCTATCACCGTCACCCTGACACTCCCCATATTCACTCCCGCACCATCACACTGATCCCCTCACACTAATCCATCACTGTCACACTGACCCCCTCACACCCACTCTATAACTGTCACCCTGATACATTCACAATCACTCTATCACCATCACCCTGACCCCCTCACACTCCCACCATCAAGGTCACACAGGCCCACTCACACTCACTCCATCACTGTCACACTGACCCCCTCACACTCATTCCATCACCGTCATATTGAAACCCTCACTCTAACTCCATCACCTTTACCCTGACCCCCTCACACTCACTCCATCACCGTCACGCTGACCCCTCACACTCACTCCATCACCGTCACATTGTCCCACTCACACTCATTCCATCACGGTCACACTGTCCGACTCACACTCACTCCATCACCATCACGCTGACCCCCTCACACTCACTCCATCACCGGCACCCTGACCCACTCACACTCACTCCATCACCGTCACCCTGTCCGCCTCATACTCACTCCATCACAGTCACCCTGACGCCCTCACACTCACTCCATCACCGTCACAGTGACCCTCTCACACTCACTCCAGCAGCATCACACTGACCCCCTCACACTCACTCCATCACCGTCAGACTAATCCCCTCACACTCACTCCACAACCGTCAACCGGTCAACCTCACACTCACTCCTTCACTGTCACACTGATGCCCTCACACTCAGCCCATCACCGTCACACTGACCCCCTCACACTCACTCCATCACCGTCAGACTAATCCCCTCACACTCACTCCACAACCGTCAACCGGTCAACCTCACACTCACTCCTTCACTGTCACACTGATGCCCTCACACTCAGCCCATCACCGTCACACTGATCCCCTCACACTCACTCCATCACCGCCACCCTTAATCTCTCACTATCATTCCATCACCGTCACCAAGACCCCTTCCCATTCACACTATCACCTTCACGCTTACCGCCACACACTCACTCCATCACCGTCACGCTGAAATCTTCACTCCCAGTCCATCACCATCACTCTGACCGCCTCACACTCAATTCTTCACCATCCCGCTGATCCCATCAGACACACTCCATCACCTTCACCCTGAAAACCTCACACTCACGTCATCACAGTCACACTGGTCCCTCACACTCACTCCATCACCGTCAAAGTGATCCCCTCACATTCACTCTATCACCGTCACACTTACACCCCCACACACACTCCATCACGGTCACCCAGACCCCTCACACTCACCCCATCACTCTCACACTGACCCACTCACACTCACTCCATCACCGTCATCCTGACCCCTTCATACTCGCTCCACCACCGTCAGCCTGACCCCCTCACAATCACTCCAACACCATCACCATGACCCCCTCACACTCACTCCATCACTCTCACACTGATCCCCTCACACTCATTCCATCACCATCACCCTTAACCTTGCACAATCATCACATTACCGTCAGCATGACCCCTTCACACTCACTCCATCACATTCACCCTGACCCCCTCACACTCACTCCATCACCATCACCCTGACCCACTCACACTCACTCCATCACCGTCACGCTGACCCCTTCACACTCACTCCATCGCAGTCACCCTGACCGCCTCATACTCACTCCATCACCATCACACTGACACCCGAACACTCGCTTAATCACCGTCACCCTGACGGCCTCACACTCACTCCATCACCATCACCCTGACCCCCTCACACTCACTCCATCACAGTCACCCTGACCCACTCACACTCACTTCATCACCGTCACCCTGAACCCCTCAAACTCACTCCATCACCTTCATCCTGAACCCCACACACTCAATCCATCACAGTCACACTGACCCCCTCACACTCACACCACGACAGTCAACCGGTCATCCTCACACTCACTCCTTCACTGTCACACTGATCCCCTCACACTCAGTCCATCACAGTCACCCTGTCCCCCTCGCACTCACTCTATCACCGTCACCCTTAAACTCTCTCAATCATTCCATCACCATCACCAAGACCCCTTCACACTCACTTCATCACCTCCACGCTTACCGCCACACACTCACTCCATCACTGACACCCTGACATCCTCACTCTCACTCCATCACCGTCACCCTGACCATGTCAGACTTAGTCCATCACCGTCGCCCTAACCCCCTCACACTCACTTCATCACCATCACACTGACCTCCTCACACTCACTCCATCACCATCACCCTGATCCCCTCACATTCACTCCATCACCGTCACCCTGACCCCCTCACACTCACTCCTTCACCGTCATCCTGATCCCCTCAGACTCACACCATCACCGTCAACCTGACTCCCTCACACTCACGCCATCACAGTCACACTGACCTGTTCACAATCACTCCATCACCGTCACAGTGACCACATCACACTCACTCCATCACCGTCACCCAGAACCCCCTCACACTCACTCCTTAACCGTCAACTCACGCCATCACAGTCACACTGACCCGTTCACACTCACTCCATCACCGTCACAGTGATCCCATCACATTCACTCCATCACCGTCACCCTGACACCTCACACTCACTCCATCACTCTCACACTGATCCCCTCAGACTCACTCCATCACCCTGACCCCCTCGCACTCTCTCCATCACAGTCACACTGACCCCTTCACACTCACTCCATCACCGTCACAGTGACCCTCTCACACTCACTCCAACAGAATCACACTGACATCCTCACACTCATCCATCACCATCACAGTAATCCCCTCAAACTCACTACATGACCAACAAACGGTCAACCTCACACTCACTCCTTCACTGTCACACTAACCCCCTCACACTCACTCCATCACCGTCACTCTTAACCTCTCACAATCATTCCATCACCATCACCAAGACCCCTTCACACTCACTCCATCACCTTCACGCTTACCGCCACACACTCACTCCATCACCGTCATCCTGACAACCTCACACTCACTCCATCACCGTCACACTGACTCCCTCACACTCACTTCATCACCATCTCACTGACCCCCTCACACCCACTCTATCACTGTCACCCTGACCCCCTCACACTCACTCCATCACCGTCATCCTGACCCCCTCACACATCACTTCATCACAGTTAACCTGACCCCCTTATTCTCACTCCATCTCCATCGCACTGATCCCCTCACACTCACTCCATCACCGTCCAACTGACCGTCTCACACTCACTCCATCACCGTCACCCTGACCCCCTCACACTCACTACATCACTGTCACACTGACCCCCTCACACATCACTTCATCACAGTCAACCTGACCCCCTCATACTCACTCCATCTCCATCACACTGATCCCCTCACACTGACTCCATCACTCTAACACTGATCCCCTTACACTCACTCCATCAAAGTCACCCTGACACCCTCACATTCGCTCCATCACCGTCACTGTGAACCCCTCACACTCACTTCTTCATCGTCACCCTGACCCCCTCACACTCACTCCATCACAGTCACCCTGACCCCCTCACACTCACTCCATCACCGTCATCCTGACCCCCTCACACATCACTTCATCACAGTTAACCTGACCCCCTTATTCTCACTCCATCTCCATCGCACTGATCCCCTCACACTCACCCCATCACCGTCCAACTGACCGTCTCACACTCACTCCATCACCGTCACCCTGACCCCCTCACACTCACTACATCACTGTCACACTGACCCCCTCACACATCACTTCATCACAGTCAACCTGACCCCCTCATACTCACTCCATCTCCATCACACTGATCCCCTCACACTGACTCCATCACTCTAACACTGATCCCCTTACACTCACTCCATCAAAGTCACCCTGACACCCTCACATTCGCTCCATCACCGTCACTGTGAACCCCTCACACTCACTTCTTCATCGTCACCCTGACCCCCTCACACTCACTCCATCACAGTCACCCTGACCCCCTCACACTCACGCGATCACATTCACACTGACCCCTTCACACTTACTCCATCACTATCACAGTGATCCCCTCACACTCACCCCATCACCATCACACTGACAATCTCACACTCACGCCATCACCATCACCCTGACCATAAGACCATAAGACATAGGAGTGGAAGTAAGGCCATTCGGTCCATCAAGTCCACTCCGCCATTCAATCATGGCTGATTGGCATTTCAACTCCACTTATCCACATTCTCACCATAGCCCTTAATTCCTTGAGACATCAAGAATTCATCAATCTCTGCCTTGAAGACATTTAGCGTCCCGGCCTCCACTGCACTCCGCAGCAATGAATTCCATAGGCCCACCACTCTCTGGCTGAAGAAATGTCTCCGCATTTCTGTTCTGAATTGACCCCCTCTAATTCTAAAGCGGTGCCTACGGGTCCTAGTCTCCTCACCTAATGGAAACAATTTCCTAGCGTCCACCCTTTCCAAGCCATGTATTATCTTGTAAGTTTCTATTAGATCTCCCCTTAATCTTCTAAACTCCAATGAATACAATCCCAGGATCCTCAGCCGTTCCTCGTATGTTAGACCTACCATTCCAGGGATCATCCGTGTGAATCTCCGCTGGACACGCTCCAGTGCCAGTATGTCCTTCCTGAGGTGTGGGGACCAAAACTGGACACAGTACTCCAAATGGGGCCTAACCAGAGCTTTATAAAGACTCAGTAGCACAACAGTGCTTTTATATTCTAACCCCCTTGAGATAATTGACAGCATTGCTTTCGCTTTCTTAATCACGGACTCAACCTGCATGTTTACCTTAAGAGAATCCTCAACTAGCAATCCCAGATCCCTCTGTACTTTGGCTTTACGTATTTTCTCACCGTTTAGAAAGTAATCCATGAATCTATTCTTTTTCCCAAAGTGCAAGACCTCGCATTTGCTCACATTGAATTCCATCAACCATTTCCTGGACCACTCCTCCAAACTGTCTAGATCCTTCTGCAGCCTCCCCACTTCTTCAGTACTACCTGCCTGTCCACCTAACTTTGCATCGTCGGCAAACTTCACTAGAATGCCCCCAGTCCCTTCATCCAGATCATTGATATATAATGTGAACAGCTGCGGCCCCAACACTGAACCCTGTGGGACACCGCTTGTCACCGGCTGCCATTCCGAAAAAGAACCTTTTATCCCAACTCTCTGCCTCCTGTCAGACAGCCAATCCTCTATCCATACCAGTAGCTCACCTCGAACACCATGGGCCCTCACCTTGCTCAGCAGCCTCCCATGTGGCACCTTATCAAAGGCCTTTTGGAAGTCTGGGTAGACCACATCCACTGGGTTTCCCCGGTCTAATCTACTTGTCACCTCTTCAAAGAACTCCAACAGGTTTGTCAGGCACGACCTCCCCTTACTAAACCCATGTTGACTTGTTCTAATCCGACCCTGCTCTTCCAAGAATTTAGAAACCTCATCCTTAATGATGGATTCTAGAATTTTACCAACAACCGAGGTTAGGCTAATTGGCCTATAATGTTCCATCTTTTGCTTTGATCCTTTCTTGAACAAGGGAGTTACAACAGCGATCTTCCAATCATCTGGGACTTTCCCAGACTCCAGTGACTTTTTGAAAGATCTCAACCAACGCCTCCGCTATTTCCTCAGCCACCTCCCTCAGAACTCTAGAATGTAACCCATCAGGGCCAGGAGATTTATCAATTTTAAGACCTTTTAGCTTTTCTAGCAATTTCTCTTTTGTAATGGCAACCATAATCAACCCAGCCCCCTGACTCCTTTTAATTGTTGGGATATTACTTATGTCTTCCACTGTGAAGACTGACGCAAAGTACTTATTAAGTTCTCCTGCTATTTCCTTATTTCCCATCACTAGGCTTCCAGCATCAGTTTGAAGTGGCCCAATGTCAACTTTTGCCTGTCGTTTGTTTCTTATGTATTGAAAGAAACTTTTACTATCATTTCTAATATTACTGGCTAGCCTACCTTCATATTTGATCCTCTCCTTCCTTATTTCTCTCTTTGTTATCCTCTGTTTGTTTTTGTAGCCTTCCCAATCTTCTGATTTCCCAGTGCTCTTGGCCACTTTATAGGCTCTCTCTTTTTCTTTGATAGATTTCCTGACTTCCTTTGTCAGCCAAGGTTGTCTAATCCCTCCCCGGATAATCTTTCTTTACTTGGGGATGAACCTCTGTACAGTGTCCTCAATTTTACCCACAAACTCCTGCCATTTTAACTCTACTGTCTTCCCCACTAGGCTCTGCTTCCAGTCTGTTTTCGTCAGTTCCTCTCTCATGCCCTCATAGTTACCTTTATTTAACTGTAACACCATTACATCCGATTTTGCCTTCTCTCTTTCAAACTGCAGACTGAACTCTATCATATTATGATCGCTGTTTCCTAAGTGTTCCCTTACTTTAAGATTTTTTCTAAAGTCTGGTTCATTACATAGCACTAGGTCCAGAATAACCTGCTCCCTTGTGGGCTCCATGACAAGCTGTTCCAAAAAGCCATCTTGTAAGCATTCCATGAATTCCCTTTCTTTGGATCCACTGGCAACATTATTTACCCAGTCCACCTGCATATTGAAGTCTCCCATGATCACTATGACCTTGCCTTTCTGACATGCCTTCTCTATTTCCCGGTACATGTTGCGCACCTGGTCCTGACCACTGTTAGGAGGTCTGTACATAACTCTCACTATGGTTTTTTTGCCTTTGTGGTTCCTCAATTCCACCCATACAGACTCCACACCATCCGACGCTATGTCATTCAGCACCATAGATTTAATTTTGTTCTTAACTAACAAGGTAACCCCGCCCCCTCTGCCCACCTCCCTGTCTTTTTGATAAGTTGAAAACCCTTGGATGTTTAATTGCCAGTCCTGACCCCCCTGTAACCACGTCTCTGTGATGCCTACTACATCATAATCATTCACGATGATCTGTGTCAAAAGTGAATGCATCCCATTGCCGACACTCTGCCCTTCCACTGTCTGCATCCCATTGCAAATTATGTGCCCTCCACCGGTCTGTATCCCACTGTAGAAGGTATGCCTCCCCAGTCTGTATTTGATTGCAGACGCACTACCCTCAGCCGTCTGTATCCCATTGTATTTGCTTCCCCTCCCCTGTCTGTATCCCACTGCAGACGCTCTGCCCTCCCCCTGTTTGCATCCCATTGCAGACGCTCTGACGTCCCCTATCTGCATCCCATCGCAGACATTCTGCCCTTCCACTGTCTGTATCCCACTGCAGACGCTCTGCCCTTCCGCTGTCTGTAACCCATTGAAGACGCACTGCCCAAGCTCTGCCCACCGCAGTCTGTATCCCATTGCAGACGCTCTGCCCTCCCCCTGTTTGCATCCCATTGCAGACGCTCTGCCCTCCCCTTTCTGCATCCCATCGGAGACACTCTGCCCTTCCACTGTCTGTATCCCACTGCAGATGCTCTGCCCTATCCCTGTCAGTATCCCATTGCAAACACTCTGCCGTCCCTCTGTCTGTATTACAATGCAGATGCTCTGCCCTCCCCCTGTCTGTATCCCACTGTAGACGCTATGCCTCCCCCTCTGTTTTCCATTGTAGACGCACTGCCCTCAGCCATCTGTATACCATTGTAGATGCTCTCCCCTCCCCTGTCCGTATCCCATTGCAGACGCTCTGCCCTAAACATCAGTATCCCATTGCACACCCTGTCTGTATCCCATTGCAGATGCTCTGCCCTTCCCATGTCTGTATCCCATTGTAGACGCACTGCCCTAGTTCTGCACTCCACTGTCTGTATCCCATTGCAGACGTTCTGCCCTCCGCCCATCTGTAACCCATTGCAAACACTCTGCCCTCCCCCGTCTGTATCACATTGCAGAAGGTCTGCCCTCCCACGTCTGACACCATTGCAATCCTTCCGCCCACCGCCGTCTGTATCCCACTGCAGGCAGTCTTCTCTCCACTGTCTGTATCCCATTGCAAACGCTCTGCACTCCCGTCTGCATCCCATTGCAGAAGCTCTGCACACCCCTGTCTGTATTCCAGTAAAGACGTACTTCCCTCGTCCTAGCTGTATTCCATTGATGATGCTCTCCCCTCTCCTGTCTGCATCCTATTGCAGACACTCTGCCGTCCTCCTATCTGTGTCCCATTGCAGATGCTCTGCCCTCCCGTCTGTATCCCACTGCAGGCAGTCTTCCCTCCACTGTCTGTATCCCATTGCAAACGCTCTGCACTCCCCTGTCTGCATCCCATTGCAGAAGCTCTGCACACCCCTGTCTGTATTCCAGTAAAGACGCACTTCCCTCCTCCTATCTGTATTCCATTGATGATGCTCTCCCCTCTCCTGTCTGCATCCTACTGCAGACACTCTGCCGTCCTCCTATCTGTGTCCCATTGCAGATGCTCTGCCCTCCCCGTCTGTATCCCACTATAGAAACTATGCCTCCTCTGTCTGTTTTCGATTGCAGACGCACTGCCCTCAGCCGTCTGTATCCCATTGTAGATGCTCTTCCCTCTCCTGTCTGTATCCCATTGTAAGCGATCTGCCCTCCCTGTCTGTATCCCACTGCAGAGGCTCTGTTCTCACCCATCAGTATCCCATTGCAGACGCTCTTCCCTTCCCCTGTCTGTATCCCATTGCAGACACTCTGCCCTCCCCCATCTGTATCCCATTGCAGACGCCCTTCCCTTCCCCTGTCTGTATCCCATTGTAGGCGCATTTCCGCCGCTCTGCCCTGCGCTGTCTGTATCCCATTGCTGACGATCTGCACTCCCCCTGTCTGTGTACTATTGACGACGCTCTGCCCTCCCCCGTCTGTATCCCATTGCAGATGCTCTGCCCTCCCCCTGTCTGCATCCCATTGCAGACACTCTTCCCTCACGCTGTCCTTATCTCATTGCAGACGCTCTGCACTTTCCCTGTCTGTATACCATTGAAGACGCACTGCCCTCCCCCTGCCTGTCTCCTATTGCAGATGCTCTGCCCTCCCCCTGTCTGTATACCATTGCAGACGGCCTGTCCTCCCCCTGTCAGTATCCGATTGCAGACGCTCTGCCCTGCTCTCCCCTCCCCTGTCTGTATCCCATTGCAGAAGCTCTGCCTTACCCTGTCGGTATCCCATTGTATTCGCTCTGCCCTCCTCCTTTCTGTATCCCATTGCAGAAGCACTGTCGTCCACCGTCTGTATCACATTGCAGATACTCTGCCTCCCCGTCTGTATCCCGTAGTAGACGCTCTGCCCTCACCCATCAGTATCCCATTGCAGACGCTCTTCCCTCCCCCTGTCGGTATACCATTGCAGATGTGCATCCCTCCCCCAGTCTGTCTCCCATTGCAGACGCTCTGGACTTCCCGTGTCTGTGTCCCATTGTAGATGCACTGCCCTCGCTCTGTCCTCCACTGTCTATATCCCATTGCAGAAGCTCTGCCCTTCCTTGTCTGTATCCCATTGCAGACGATCGGCACTCACCCATCAGTATCCCATTGCAGACGCTCTGCCCTCTTCTTGTCCCTATCCCGTTGCAGACGCCCTGCCCTCCCCGTCTGTATACCACTGCAGACAGTCTTCCCTCCACAGTCTGTATGCAATTGCAGATGCTCTGCCCTCCCCCCACTTGAGTTTCCTTTTGCAGACGCTCTGCCCTACCCCGTCTGTAACCCATTGCAGATGTTCTGTCCTCTCCCCGTCTGTGTCCCATTGCAGAACCTCTGTCCTCCCCTGCCTGTTTCCTATTGCTGATGCTCTGCCTTCTACCCTGTCTGCATCCCATTGCAGACGTTCTGCTCTCCCCCTGTCTGTATCCCATGACAGATCCTCTGCCATCCCCCGGTTTGTGTCCCATTGCAGATGCTCTGCCGTTCCCTGTCTGCATCCCATTGCAGACTCGCTGCCCTCTCCCTGTCTGTATCCCACCGCAAATGCTCTGCCCTCCCCGTCTGTAGCCCATTGCAGACTCTATGCCCTCCCCTGTCCGTATCCCATTGCAGACGTTCTGCACTACCCTATCTGTATCCCATTGCACACTCTCCACTCACCCTGTCCTTCTCCCATTGCAGCCGCTATGCAGCCCCCCTGTCTGTATGCCATTGAAGACGTACTGCCCTCCTACTGTCTGTATCCCGTTATAGGTTCTCTCCCTTCCCCCTGTCTGCATCCAATTGCAGACACTCTGCCCTTCCACTGTCTGTATCCCATTTCAGATGCTCTGCTCGATCCCTGTCAGTATCGGATTGTAAACAATCTACCGTCCCCCTGTCTGTATCCCATTGCAGACGCTCTACACTCCCCCTGTCCGTATCCCACTGAAGATGCTCTGCCTCCATTGTCTGTATTCGATTGCAGACGCACTGCCCTCAGCCGTCTGTATCCCATTGTAGATGCTCTTCCATCCCCTGTCTGTATCCCATTGCAGACGCTCTGCCCTCCCCTGTCTGTATCCCACTGCAGACGCTCTTCCCTCACCAATCAGTATCCCATTGCAGACGCTCTGCCCTCCCCCTGTCTGTATCCCATTGCAGACGTTCTGCCTTCCCCCTGTCGGTATCCCATTGCAGACGCTCTGCCCTCCCCTTGTTTGTATCCCATTGCAGATGCTCTGACATACCCTGTCTGTATCCCATTGCAGATGTTCTGCCCTCCCCCTGTCTGTATCCCATGACAGATCCTCTGCCGTCCCCCGGTTTGTGTCCCATTGCAGATGCTCTGCCGTTCCCTGTCTGCATCCCATTGCAGACTCGCTGCCCTCTCCCTGTCTGTATCCCACCGCAAATGCTCTGCCCTCCCCGTCTGTAGCCCATTGCAGACTCTATGCCCTCCCCTGTCCGTATCCCATTGCAGACGTTCTGCACTACCCTATCTGTATCCCATTGCACACTCTTCACTCACCCTGTCCTTCTCCCATTGCAGCCGCTATGCAGCCCCCCTGTCTGTATGCCATTGAAGACGTACTGCCCTCCTACTGTCTGTATCCCGTTATAGGTTCTCTCCCTTCCCTCTGTCTGCATCCAATTGCAGACACTCTGCCCTTCCACTGTCTGTATCCCATTTCAGATGCTCTGCTCGATCCCTGTCAGTATCGGATTGTAAACAATCTACCGTCCCCCTGTCTGTATCCCATTGCAGACGCTCTACACTCCCCCTGTCCGTATCCCACTGAAGATGCTCTGCCTCCATTGTCTGTATTCGATTGCAGACGCACTGCCCTCAGCCGTCTGTATCCCATTGTAGATGCTCTTCCATCCCCTGTCTGTATCCCATTGCAGACGCTCTGCCCTCCCCTGTCTGTATCCCACTGCAGACGCTCTTCCCTCACCAATCAGTATCCCATTGCAGACGCTCTGCCCTCCCCCTGTCTGTATCCCATTGCAGACGCTCTGCCTTCCCCCTGTCGGTATCCCATTGCAGACGCTCTGCCCTCCCCTTGTTTGTATCCCATTGCAGATGCTCTGATATACCCTGTCTGTATCCCATTGCAGACGCTCTGCACTCCCCCTGTCTGTATACCATTGCAGACGCTCTGCCCTCCATCGTCTTGGCAGTTACTAGCGGTGTTCCGCAAGTATCTGTTTTGGGACCATTGCTGTTTGTCATTTTTATGAATGACCTGGAGGAGGGGCTAGAAGTTTGGGTGAGCAAGTTTGCGGATGATACGAAAGTCGGTGGAGTTGTTGACAGTGAGGAAGGATGTGACACGTTACAGCGGGATATAGATAAGCTGCAGACCTGGGCAGAAAGGTGGCAAATGGAGTTCAATGTAGGTAAGTGTGAAGTGATTCACTTTGGTAAGAGTAACAAGAAGATGGGGTACTGGGCTAATGGTCGGATATTTGGTAGTGTGGATGAACAGAGGGATCTTGGTGTCCATGTACACAGATCTTTGAAAGTTGCCACCCAGGTAAATAGTGCGGTGAAGAAGGCATATGGCGTCCTGGCTTTTATTGGTAGAGGAATTGAGTTCCAGAGCCCTGAGGTCATGTTGCAGTTGTATAAGACTCTGATGCGGCCGCATTTGGAGTATTGTGTGCAGTTTTGGTCACCATACTATAGGAAGGATGTCGAGGCACTGGAACGGGTGCAGAGGAGGTTTACCAGGATGTTGCCTGGTATAGTAGGAAGATCGTATGAGGGGAGGCTGAGGCACTTGGGGCTGTTTCCATTGGAGAAAAGAAGGTTTAGGGGTGACTTGATAGAGGTGTACAAGATGATTAGGGGTTTAGAAAGGGTTGACCATGAGAATCTTTTTTCCACGTATGGAGTCAGCTATTACGAGGGGGCATAGCTTTAAATTAAGGGGTAGTATGTATAGGACAGATGTTACGGGTAGATTCTTTACTCAGTGAGTCGTGAGTTCATGGAATGCCCTGCCAGTAGCAGTGGTGGACTCTCCCTCTTTATGGGCATTTAAACGGGCATTGGATAGGCATATGGAGGATAGTGGGCTCGTGTAGGTTAGGTGGGCTTGGATCGGTGCAACATGAGGGCCAAAGGGCCTGTACTGCGCTGTATTTTTCTATGTTCTATGTTCTACATAGCGCTACATGCCGGATAGGTATCTCGTCCGGACTTAAAGATCAATGCACTGTTGTGGTTTGTGCAGTGTTCCACTCCAGACAGGTGGTCAGGTTGTATTGAGCAGTACACTCGCCTGTTCTGCACAATGCTCCATGTTGCACAGATGTCTTATCTGGATTTGTGGTTTATGGACAATTTCGCGAGGTGGATTCGGATTGTTATATAACTAGCCATTTCAGCTGATGTGGCAATGCTTTCATTTATTTTCTCAGTCTGATCATTCGATCCTCCAAAGTCGAACTCCTCTGGCTAGTCCCATCCCCGTCTCCCCATATCTCTACAACTTGTTCTCCATTAATCAATGTTCCAGTTTTAAAGTAAACAACTGTGCTGTATATTTTCCAGAGGTTTGACATTGCTCAACCAGGAACATTGGCATCTAAACTTAGGAATCTCAGGATAATGAGAAAAAAAAACAGAGCTGGCGTTTTCTGTTATTTCCCTGTGCCTTGCGTGTTATTCCATGTGGTAAATGGACAAGAGCACTCGTTACATCCCTTACATCTATTGATTGAAAGCCTTTCTGCTGTTTTTTGCAAATCGTCCTAACAATGTGAATGATATAGTTTTTTAAAAATCTTTCAGTAACTGAGCAAGGAAGCTGACTGACTGCGCTTTTTTTAATACAGATCTGACAAGCTGAATGACGTAATCCTGATCCTGTGTAACAGACGTGAGAAGCTGACTGGCCTCCTCATGTGCCTCTGTAAAAAGTCCCAGATACTGAATGGCCTACTGCAGTCCCTCTGCAGAAGGTCCAACAAGTTAACTGACACAGCAACCCGTGGATTACCAGCAGCCATTAAACTTTATCTCATGAGATATCTCCTTTCTCAGTTATAAAAACAGAAACAACACAATGTGCTCCAGGTGTTCCTTCACTAAGATCACATCCAACCCCAGTAATACTTTTCTATGTTTAGAATGGTTCCCTTTTTAAAATTTGGAAACATTCCAGCTTTTGAACTCTTCTCGGGGTAATTGGCTGAAGTTGGATGAATGGCCTTCTCTGATTCCTCTGGAACAGGCACATATGGACAAAATTGCTTCCCCATGTTCCTGAGCAGCAGTTGCAATGCTTTCAGTGCTGTCTCAATTTTCTGTCTCAAACGATTTCATAACAGGTGACTTGAAAATAGGAGTAGCATTACACAAAGTCAGTGAGTAAAAAATATTGTTACTCATGTTTCTGGTGTCCAGAAAAGTCTCCCACATTCATTTTATGTGTTATTTTATTCCTGTCACATTTTGGGGAAATGGTGGCTGACGTAAAACCCTGCAGTGATCTGGCACTACACTCACATGCAAGGAAGAAAAATTAAAACGATTGAAAGATTTAAAATCCGTTACTCAGCAACACTCATCCATTCCATCCAGACCAATTAAGAGTTCCCTTTTATTGTCAGATGAGAAGTGAACCGGTTTCTTTGGTGACTGTGATTAATATCAGACTCTATGGATTTTAATTATCCCATTGGAGGATTTGCATCTTTTAATGAGGAGTGAGCACCTTTCAATGTGTTATCCCATAATAAAAGCAAGAGCATCGACGACAGCACGAACAGGGATCAGCAGTTATAAAGAGAGAGGGAGGAGAGGTCAGAATCCAAGATACTTAGACTGTAATTTTCCAACAATGGGAAAGTATCTGAGGATAATAGACATGAATGCTCCAACAAGGGACAGAGATTGACTCGATTACGTTTGACATCTTTCACCATATGATGATTGGATACTACTGTCATCACAGATACAATAGGCATATCATATTATTCAATAGTTTTATTATCCAAGTACGGCTACTTTTGGTCTCCCAGGTAAGTCTCTTTTTCCATTTATCATTCCTATAAACCAAGTATGTCTGTTAATTTTCATTTCATTTACTATACATGATTTATTATTCCTGTTAATCTTCACTGCACACACTACTACTAACTGCATCAGTGTTCATGATGTGGAGGAGCTAGTGTTGGACTGGGGTGGACAAAGTTTACAAAATCACACAACACCAGTTTATGATCCAGTTTGGGGGCTAGAAAATAAATATTTTGGATTTTTTTTTAGTTTTTAACGGTATCAGTGTTCATTCACTCTCTCCCTCATTGCTTCTGGCAGTGATTTTTGTTGGTCTTCTTGACGTCCTACTAAGTTTCAGCTTTGAATCATGATTAATTGTATCACTGCTATTGCTAGTTTAATATTGGGAGAATTGTGGTCACTGTCTTCTGTTCTGATAATAAACTCCATTTCGTTCCTCTGCTTCCAGCCCATCTCTGGACAATACTGGAGGTTGAAAGAGATGAACTACAACAGTAGACATTCTTTGGCCATAAGCTGATTCCTGACATCACATCCTGTCCATTCCTAAGGACATCTTCTGAAACCGCCAGAATATCTTTCATTAGCTAATCTTATCTGCTGTTTGAAACATGAGCTTTGAAATATTCTTAATGTTTTTAACAATCGCCTGTTCACAATCACAAATTCAAACTTGATGAAACAAATATGAGTCAATACTCCACAACTCGTATCCGAACTCACACCATAAAACCTAGAACGTAAAATACTACAGCGCACCACAGGCCCTTCGGCCCTTGATGTTGCACCAACCTGTGAACTAATCTGAGTCCATCGTCCTACACTACCCCATCATTATCCATGTGATTATCAAAGGATTGTTTAAGTCTCCCTAACGTGGCTGAGTTAACCTTATTGGCAGGCAGTGCATTCCACGCCTTTACAGTTCTCTGAGTAAAGAACCTGCCTCTGATATCCGCCTTAAAGTTGTCACACCTCAATTTTATCTATGTCCCCTCGTGCAAGCTGACGACATCATGCTCGGAAAAAGACTTTTACTGTCTACTCTATCTCATCCTCTGATATCTCTATTAAATCCCTTCTTATTCTTCTACTTTTCAATGAGAACAGACACAAGTCTCCAAGCCTTTGCTCATAAGACCTTCCCTCCGGACAGGCGAATCCTGGTAAATTTCCTCTTCGTCTTTCCCAATGTTTCCATATTATTCCTGTAATGGGGTGACTAGACCTGTACACAATTTCCCAAGTGCGGCCACACTAGCATTCGTATTATTGCATAATGTCATTATGGCTCCGGATGTCAATCCTTCTATCAATAAAACCTATCACACCATAAATTGGAGATGCCGGTGTTGGACTGGGGTGTACAAAGTTAAAAATCACATAACACCAGTTAATAGTCCAAAGGTTTAATTGGAATCATACTAGTTTTCGGAGCGGCGCTCCGTCATCAGGTGGTAGTGTCGCTCCAAAAGCTAATATGCTTCTAGTTAAAACTGTTGGTCTATAACCTACTGTGTGATTTTTAACTTTTACACACCATATGCCTTTTAAAAGCACTATCCACCTGAGTGGCAACTTTCAGGGATAGATGTACATGGAGTCCAAGATTCCTCTGCATGTCTACACTCCCAAATATATTTCCATTGACCCAATATTATGCCTTCCTGTTATTCTTTCAAAGTGAATCGCCTCACATTTATCTGCATTGAACTCCATTAGCCACCACTCAGCACAATTCTTCAGTTTATCCAAATCCCCCTGCAACCTGCAACATTCTTCCTCACTGTCTACTACTCCACCGACTTTAGTGACATCTGCAAACTTACTTAGCCATCCACCTAAGCCTGTGTTAAAGTCATTTATAAAAAATGACAAACAACAGTGGCCCTAAAGCAGATTCTGGTGGCTCACCACGAGTAACCGGACTCTAGGCTGTATATTTTCTATCAACCACCACTTGCTGTCTTCTTACAGAAAGCCAGCTTCGCATCCAAACTGCAAAATCACACTCAACCCCATGTCTCTGCATTTTATATAATAGCCTACCATGTGGAAACTTATCATAGGCTTTAATGAAGTCCATGTACATCACGTTCAACTGCCCTACCCTCATCTACATGCTTGTTCACTTTCTCAAAAAACTGAATGAGGTTTGTGAGACAGGTCCTGTCCTTGACGAAATCATATTGATTATCTGAAACCAAATTGTTGCTTGTTGGATAATTATAAAACTCATCTCGTAATCACGTAGGCATAGGTGGATGGATTAGTAAAATTGCAGATGACACTATAGTCTACGAAGTCGTGGACAGTTTGCAGGGGGAATTGGATAAACTGCAGAATTGGGCTGAGAGGTAGCTAATGGAGTTCAATGCAGCTAAACCTGAGGCGATTTACTTTGGGAAGAATAACAGCAAGGCAGAGTACTGGGCCAAGGAAAAGATTCTTGTTAGTGTGGATGTGTAGAGGGATCTTGTAGTCCATGTCCATCTATCCCTGAAAGTTGCCACCAGGTTGATAGTGTTGTCAAGGAGGTGCACGATGTGTTAGGTTTCATTGGTAGAGGGATGAAGTTCCATAGACGCAATATCATGCTGCAACTATACAAAACACAGTTGGAATATTGTGGATTATTCTGGTCACCATATTTCGTGAAGGATGTGGATGCAGTGGAAAAGGTGCAGAGGAGATTTTGCCAGGTCTGCAGGGAAGGTCTTATGAGGAAAGGCTGAGAGACTTGAGTGTGTTCTCATTGGAAAGAACGCGGTTAAGAAGGAATTTGATAGAGACATACAAGATGATCAGAGGATTAGGTAGGGTAGACAGTGAAAGTCGTTTTCCTCGGTGATGACGTCAGCTTGTACAACGTGGCATAACTACAAGATGAGGGGCGATAGATTTAAGACAGATGTCAAAGCCAGGTTCGTTGCTCAGAGAGTGGTAAGGGCGTGGAATGCCCTACCTGCCAATGTAGTTAACTCAGCCACGTTAGGGAGATTTAAACAATCCTAGGATAAGCTCATGGATGATGATGGGATAGTGTTGGGGGACGAGTGAGAATAGTTCACGGGTCTGCCAAACTTGAGGGTCGAAGGGCCTTTTCTGCGCTGTATTATTGATTGTTAACTTTTCAGAGAAAGCGAAAGCGAATTTCTGCGTTTAAAACCACAAATGAGCTACAATCATTCAAAGTGATGCCCTTGCAAAAGAAGAACGCACAGGCCACATTCCAAAGCCTCATGAATGGATTTGTGGCTGGGTTAATATACTGTGCTGTCAATCTGGACGATCTTTGGTGTGACATGGAAAGATGATATGGAGCAGTTGGCAGAGCTTGTTGAACGATTAAGAGGAATAAAACTGATAATAATCTTAAATAAAACAGAATTTGTGAAAACAGATTTGAGTTCCTGGGACATAACATCAGTCATGAAACGTAGATCCAAACGAACGCAAAGAAAAATACTTTTGAGGAATTTCCACGACCAGCTTCGAAGCAAGAGGTGCTTCGATTTGATGGACTAAGCAGAGTTTATCGGAAGTTGCAAACTTCAACCGCATAGTGGCACCGCTAACGGCTTTGCTGAAAAAAAGCAAAACATTTCTGAGGACAGAACAATTCCAGGAGGCATTTGACAACTAAAAAGCAGTATTAACTACATCACCATTTTCAGCTATGCAGACATTTTTGAAACACTTCAAAGTTGCATTTGATGCTAGTGTAATAAAAGTTGGAGCTGTACTGCTACAGGCAGATGACAATGGAATTGAAAGGACAGTTGGTTACTCAACACTCACCAGAGAAATACCCTACCATCGAAAGGGTATTATTTTGTTCAGTACTGGCGTTACAACATTTTAATATTTTAATATTTACATGATGAACAGTGTGGCATGTACTGTTGAGTCCATTAATCACAATTTTCTTAGTTTCCTGGAACGATTTAAAGGCAAGAGTAAGAGACTATGCCGTTGGAGTCATATGTTACAGACTTTTAGTTTACATATTGTCGTTATTGCCGGTCGTAAGAATATGATATCAAATGAATTATCGTGGAATTAACGAATAAAGTATAGATAAGATTGAACAGATACCAATGTTATGTATATTTGTGTGCAGAAATTAATATGAATATTGCCAAATGTCTTACGTATTTCTTTGTACTGAAGTTAAGAAAAAAGCCAACTTTTCATTATGGTGGTACATTTTGCTTTCTTAAGGGGAGGTGTTATGAAGTTGAAACGATGTTTAAGACAGAGTTAAGATTGTTTTATACTGAGAGTGTGCAGGGACCTGGCGTGTGACTGACTAGCACTCTCAGACTGTGCTGGAAAATTGAAAATATGTAGCATTTGGCTGTGAAACAAATACCTGAGTTTTGGTTGCTCTGTGTTACAACATTTTGAACTTAACCAATCAGAACATATTATGCCGCAAGGTACTAACATCCAATCGAATGTGAATTGATTCTTTTTCGTCAACATCTGACCAATGAAAGAATCCAATGATTTGGGTATGAAGAAACTGGCACTTTGACTGTCAGCCAGACAGAATAACTGACATTGAGAGACTGCCATTCAAGACTGTCTATCAAAGTTCATATAAAACAATATTGCGGGAAAATACCGAAGACTGCAGACCCCAGAGACGACAGTAACTGCAAGGTTTTGAAAGTTAAGCTGATGGAATTTTAATAGAGGCATTCATTGGAACACAATATTGTTAAAGTGTTGTAGGTAGATAACAAACATTTTAGATAAAGGAGGCTGAGAGTAGTAATAGTTAACTTTTAGAGATACAGGATCAATTGATTTTGTTCTCCTTTAGGTTGTGCAATTTGAGAGTTTTCTGCCACTCACACCTTAACACATTACGAGTCACGGTGAGCATTTAGTGGTGTTTGGTTTAATTAGCAGAAGGGTTCACCGCTGTGTCGCAGCAAAACTGCCCAGCATCGTGAGTCAAGGATAGTCGCAGATACCAGTCGCAGGCTTGGACACTATCAGTAAACCCATCGTGGATTTGAGGATCAGGGCATTTTCCCGTAAAGGATAAATGTTTGGATGATTCCTGCTGGAATCAGAGAATTCCCAAGAGGGATTAAGGGTAATGGAAGTGGATGGTGCAGCTGGTGTCACTTGTAAAGCTGGCGGAAAGTTGGTGAGTTGGCCTGAGCTAGTCAGTAGGCAGCACAGGGGCCTGGCAGAGTTGGGAAGAGGGACAGAGAAGAGCTCAGAGAGAGAACGAGAGAAGATGCTGCATTCAGTGGTGTGAGTGCAGGAATATGAACCTTGGTTGGAGCAGATTGAAGTAGCAGAAATAGAGTGATTGTGAGTTCACGAAGTGCAGATTGTGGCACTTACCTGGTGGGGTGGAGTAGGTCGTTGACCTCCTTCCAACTCAGCTGGGCATTCACATTGAATGCTGTCACCTCACATATCCAGGACTCAACCTGTGACCAAGCTGGCAGGATCTGAAATCATGGCCTCTTCTTCCAGTCCTGAAGGAGATACAGTCCCTTTTACACACCATATCATTCAAATAAACCTCAATTGCAACGTGAAGCACCAATTTTACTCCTTCTGCCATGACAAGGGCAGTTTCTCATTGTCAATCCAAGAATGCAATGCTTTGATGTATGGCACCGGCAACATGGAGGGGCGCCCAGGCGTGGGGTGGGGGGGGGGGGGGGGTGAGGGGTGGGGGGTTGGGGAGTTGTTATGGAAATGACAAAAGGGAAGAAATGCTTAGGTTTATGTCAGATGAGAAGAAGACCCCAGGGGCTGTGCAGCTAACAATTGTAGCAAATTGGGAATGATATCACACAAAAAGTCACTTCGACTTGCTGAGAGTAAAGCTCTATGAAACCCGACAAAAATTTTAAAAATGTGTCTGGATCTGCACCTTAAATCCTCCAGTTCCAAGGGAGTCAGAACAGGTGTTTTCTAATGCACGATGACGCGGTGTGTACTTTCTTTTTGTCCAGTAAAGACAGTGTAGATAATGTCCTTCCGTGCTTCATAAAAATTCAAAGCTCTCTAAGTTTTGCGACGATTAAACAGACAATGTACATGGTTGAGGGGAGTGGGCCGGCAGGAGTAGTATGTAAACTGATTGGCATCACAATAATAGTAATCCCATCCTTGATGCACAATGCTACTTCACTGTGTTCGCGTATTTATCGTTGAAAAGGTGAAAACCATTGAATGGAAAAAGTGAGGACTGCAGATGCTGGAGATCAGAGCTGAAAATGTGTTGCTGGAAAAGCGCAGCAGGTCAGGCAGCATCCAGGGAACAGGAGAATCGACGTTTCGGGCATAGGCCCTTCTTCAGGAATGAGGAAAGTTTCCTCATTCCTGAAGAAGGACTTATGCCCGAAACGTCGATTCTCCTGTTCCCTGGATGCTGCCTGACCTGCTGCGCTTTTCCAGCAACACATTTTCAGCAGCTGAAAACCATTGAATATCCAGTTCTTTGCCCTAGACACGCTGCAGCCGCATCTCCATGATGGCAGGTATATCGGACTTGTTTCATACTGTCTGCTCTGTCATTTAATTTGCCCGGTCTAAAAGAAAGGAAGGAATTCGGGGATGGCTGCAAATGCCGGAGACCAGGATGTCTGTCGATTCCAGAGGGGGTTACAGAGATACGAAGTCTTGTGAAGGCTGGGGGATAATACAGAAATATGACTGAAGAAAGTTACAAACAAAAGGAAGTTTTAGGTTTGAATTGAACTGGAATTGAGCGGGACTAACCTGACTAATGTTTTGGCTACAACAGCCTTGTAGAAGGAAACCTGACACAGAAACTGACATAAAATATGCCTGGGCAAATTATCACACAATTTCGCTCTCTGTGCTTGTGCCTGTCTGCACAAGAAATAAAAACACGAACAGGCATAAGGCAGTCAGACACACGAGGCTAGTCGATGTTGACAATAATATGACATGCAATCTGAACTGTCTACCCACATGGATTATGGTCAATGACGCAGATTCAGTTTACACCAATTCAAAAACATCATGTTTTCATAGCAATAGAATTCAAATGTAACCTTTCAGGAAGTGAGAATGTATTCTGATCTGAGGTTCTACTGAGGAGAACTCTCGTCACGAATTGATATCTGGGAATTGTTTTCTTCAGAGACTCATTTCTGTTGCAACTGCTCCATTTCAGTAACACGTCAAGAAATAGACACAGAATCCTTGTATAAATTCAGGACTGAACAGTCCCCAGTGCATTACTATTCTGGAAATGATCCTCACAATGAGATCAATTGTATTCCAGGCTCCAGAAAAGGATATCATTTGTCCCATCATGTTTACACAGATCTTCAACTGAGCTGATTACCGATTACCTGCTCCTGCTTCCCCATATCCTTACACATTATATTTAATCACAATAATCATTTAAGCCCTTTTGAATTTCCATCAAACATGCATTTCCAACATCCAAACTGATCCCAACTGCACGCCAAGTGATAATGATTTTACGTTTGCCATTGCTTTTTCTTTTGCATTTCAACTGAAATCTGTGCCCTCTCATTCTTGGTCCTTTAATGAGTGGGAACAGTTTGATGCTACCGAGTTTGCAGAAGGTTTTTAGCTCAAGTTGATGTTCCGGATGTAGGTTTGCTCGTTAAGGTTTCGTTGGCCAGATTAATGTTAATTGATGTAAAAGGACTGTCACATCAAAGGCGAACATTATTTTATTTTGTTTTATCTTAGTGTCTTTGATGATCTTCAGGAACTCTAGGGTGAACTGGATGGTGTGGCGTGAGTCTTCTGCTAAGTGTTGTAGTCTTTGGTGTGTCTTCTTGGCCAATCTGTAAGTTGGTGTTCCAGGTAGAGAGACTGTGGGTCTGTTGGGGGCTCCTGTTTGGTGAATCTTGATAATCTGTAGAAGGATGGCGTGTCAGATCCGTCTGGTTTCATGTTTCAGAAGTTAGTCTTATTTAGTTATCCAGATTTCTGAAGTTCTTTGAGTATGGCAGTGTATCAGTTCTCTAGTTATGGTGTCCAATATGTCTCCACATGTTGGTTAGTGTTGGCATCTGTAACTAGTGCATTGGCTTTTGCAATGTAGTCTCTTCGATTTGGAATGACTGTCAAGCGTCCTTTGTCTGCAGGAAGGATATCAATGCTTTTACACTTTTTAGACTTTCTGGTACTTTCCTTTCTTGTGTATTGAGAGCGTTTCCCTTTTTTCTGTTTAATTTTGGTGCGACTACCTGTCTGGTAGTTTTCTGGGTTTCGTCTGTGAGTCGGTTGTTTTGTAGTATGCTTTCTGATGCTGTTAAGAAATCTTTCTCGTCTGCATCCTGCCAATTGTAATTTAATCCTTTTACTAAGACGGCTTTTTTCAGTGTCTGTTAAGGCTCATTCAGATAAGTTTTCTTTTATCCATACTTTTGTGTTGTCAGTGTTGTAACTTTGTGTAAGTTTGTCTAGTTTTATATCTGCAGGTCTAGTTTTTTTTCTTTTTCTGTGTTGTCGCCCTCCCATATCTATGGCTTTATGTACTGTGTCTGTCCATTCATGGTTTATTGCCGATTGAGTAAAGAGTTTTGTTGCAAAATTTCCCAGTTGTATTTACGGAGTCTGTTGTGGACACCATTAATCAGTTCTCTAAGCATTCTGACGCCGTTTTGCCCTGGTATTATTTTAGCTAGTGGGGTATTAAGGGGAGGTTTGTATTTAAGACATTTAGGTAGTCCATGTTTTCTTCGGCATTTGTGCAGGAAGTACACCTGTTCGTTGGTGGCAATTCGTCGGATGGCATTCGCTTCCCATTTTTGAGCAATGTTTAGCGTATTGCGCCCAGGGGTCTTAGCGAGTTTCGAGAAGATTTTTACCTAAGATTGAGGTTCTTTATGTAGGTTTTCTCGCTGAGTTGGAAGGGTCATTTCCAGACGTTTCGCCACGCTACTAGTTAACATCTTCATTGGGCCTCCAGGCGAAACACTGCTGCTGATTCCTGCTTTCTGTTTATATGTTTGTATTTCTTTGGTTCGTGAGGCCATTTCTTGTTCTTTATCTCAGGGAGTGATAGATGGGGTCTACCTCGGTGTGTTTGTTGATAGATTCCTGTTTGAAATGCCATGCTTTTGGGAATTCTTGTGCATGTCTGTTTTTGCTATATCCTAGGCTGGATGCGTTGTCCCCGTCTAAGTAGTGTCCTTCCTTCGCAATAAACAAGGATGCTAGTGAGAGAGTGTCATGTCATTGTATGGGTAGTTCATATCCTGCTGGCTCGTTTTCTGCCTGCTTGTCCAAAGTAGTGTTTGATGCAGTCCTTGCACGGTATTTTGTAAATGACATTAGTTTTGCTTGCTGTCTGTATAGGGACATTGAAGATCATTAGCTGCTGTATTAGTGTGTTGTTGGGTTTGTGGACCACCATGATGCCAAGGGTTCTGAGTAGTCTGGCAGTCATTTCCAAGATGTCTTTAATGTAGCGGAGAGTGGCGAGGGTTTCCGGACGTGTTTCGTCTGCTTGTTTGGGTGTGTTGCTGAGAAATCGCCGGACTGTGTTCATTAGGTACCCATTATTTTTGAATACATGGTATAGGTGGTTTTCCGCTGCTTCGAGCAGTTCCTCTCTGCTGCAGTGTGTGTTGGCTCGTTGAAATAATGTTCTGATGCAGCTTTTTTTGTGGATGTTGGGATGATTGCTTCTGTAGTTCAATATTTGGTCTGTATATGTTGTTTTCTTGTGGACACTGGTTTGAAGTTCCCCATTGGCTTCACGGTCTACTGTGACATCGATGACAGACAGGTTGTTGTCGTTTTCCTCCTCTTTTGTGAATTGTATGCCAATAAGGTTATTATTAATGACCTTGAAGATTTCTACTAATTTATTTCGTTTAGTGCTGACAAAGGTGTCATCCATGTCGTGGACTCAAAGATTGGGTTGGATGGTTGGTAGAGCTGTTTGTTCGAGTCTCTGCATTACTTCCTCTGCTCATAACTCTGATATCAGAATCCCATGGGTGTTCGGTTGGTTTGCCTGTAGGTTTTGTTGTTGAAAGTGAAGTGCGTGCGGTAAGGCATAAATCCAATAGCTTGATGATACTGTCAATGCTGATGAAGATACTGGTGTTTGGTATATGCGTCGTTGGGTCTTATATTAGTATTGTTTCCTTGGCCAGGTTAATATTGATTGATATAAACGGGACTGATACATCAAAGGAGAAAATTCTTACATCCTCTTCGTTCGTAGAGTCTTTAATGATCTTTCCACTCCAGGGTGGACTGGATGGAGTGACGTGAATATTCTAGGAAGTGTTTTAGTCTTTGGTGTCGTTCCCTGGCAAATCTGTAATTTGGTGTTCCAGGTAGTAAGACTATGGGTCTGGAGCGGGTCGGGGGTGTCTCCTGGTTTGTGAATTTTGGGTAATCTGTAGAAGCGTGGGTTGTTGGATCCATCTGGTTTCATTTTTTGGAAGTCGGTCTTATTTATTTCTCCAGATTTCTGAAGTATTTTGAGTAGGAATGAGATTCGGTTCTCTAGCTTTGTGGTCGGGTCTACTGCCACCTGTTAGTAAGTGTTGGTATCTGTAAGTAGTGTGTTCGCTTTTTCAATGCAGTCTCCGAGATTTAGAATAACTGTCAAGCGTCCGTTGTCTGCAGTTAGGATTGCAATGTTTTTTAGTAGCCTTTCCAGGGCTTTCCATTCTTTGTGGATTCAATGTGTTTCCTTACTTTTACCTGCTTAATGTTGGTGTGATTACCTATCTGGTATTTTGCTGGGTTTCTTCTGTGAATTGGTTGCTTTTCTTTAAGTATTAACTAAAGTCAGTAAGGAACTAGATAATGAAGTAAACGTGACGAAGAGTAAGAGTAGGCAGGGAGCAGATAATGAATGCAAAGGGACTGGTGATCTGAGGTACATTTGTTTTTTTGCAAGAAGTGCAGTCGATATTCCACATGCACTTAGGGCTTGGATTAGTACCCGAGAGTATGATGTTATTGCTATTACTGAGACTTGCGTGAGGCAAAGGCAAGATTGACAACTAAGCATCCAAGGATATCGATGCTTCAGAAGGGATGGAGAGGGAGATAAAACGGAGTGGAAGAGTTGCATTACTGGACAGAGAGGATATCACAGTTTTCGTGAAGGAGGGCATTATGGAGGACTTGAGGAACGAGGTAATGTTGGTGGAGAGGCTGGATTATTGGCCTCCTAAAAACGATCGTGACAGACAGGTAAAAATATGTCTACAGCTTATGGACAGATGTAGGAGGTACAGGGTGGTGGTGATAGCAGATTTTAATTTTCCAACATTGACTGAGATTCACTTAGCTTTAGAGATCAAGATGCAGCAGAATTTTGTGAGCAACATCCAGGAAGGCTTATGAGAGAATGATTTAAAATGTCTAACTCGGGAAGGGGCCATGTTGTACTTGGTGATGGGGAATGAGCACCGCCAGGTGATTGATGTTGCAATATGGGATTACTTTGCGAGTAGTGATCACAAGTTTGGAAGATTTAGAATACTGACGAGCAACTTTGGGGCGGCACAGTGGCTCAGTGGTTGGCATTGCTGCCTCACACCACCAGGGTCCAGGTTTGATTCCAGCCTCGGGCAACAGTCTGTATGGAGTTTGCACATTCTGTGTGGGTTTCCACTGGGTCATCCGGCTTCGTCCCACAGTCCAATGATGTGCAGGTTAGGTGAAGTAGCCTATAGTGTGAGCTACATTAGTCAGAGAAAAATGGGTATGGGCTTGTTCCTCTTCGGAGGGTCGGTGCAGATTGATTATGTAAAGTGTGGAAACAGGTCCTTCGGTCCAACAAGTCCACACTGACCTGCCGAAGGGCAACCCACCCAGACCCATTCCCTTACATTTACCCCTTCATCTAATACTACGGGCAATTTAGAATGCCCAATTCACCTAACTGATTGGGCCAAAGGCCTGTCTCCACACTGTCGAGAATCTAATCTACTCAAAGACGAGAGCGGTTTTAAAGAAAGAGAGCTAAGCTGAGGAAAGGCCAACTATACTAAAATTCGGTAGGAGCTGGGGTATATAGATTGGGAGCAGCTGTTTGAAGGTACATCTGCATCTGATCGTTAGGAGGCTTTTGAAGAGTAGTTGATCAGAGTACAAGAGAGACACGTTCCTGTGAAAATGAGGTATAGAAATTACAAGATTATGTAACCATGGATGACAGGTGAAATTGCAAGACTAGCTAAGCAGGAAAAGGAAGCATGCATAAGATCCAGGCTAATGAAGACAGATAAAGCTTTGAAAAAACATCGAGAATGTACAGTTAAACTGAAGTAAGGGATGAAGTGGGCAAAAAAGGGATCATGATATATCTTTCCCAAATAGGGTTAAGGAAAATCCCAAAGTCTTTTATTCATTATCAAGGAGCAAGAGGGTAACTGCAGAAAGGATTGGTGAAGGACAAAAGCGGAAAGTTAAGTGTGGAGACAGAGACACCGGGTGAGAATCTCAACGAGTACTTCGACTCGTATTCACTGAGTAGAGGGAGATGATGGATGTTTAGGGAAGGCGTAGATGTTTGCTTACTGTAGGTCAAGTCGACATAAGGAAGGCGGAAGTGCTGCTTATTCTAAAACACATTAAGTTGGACAATTTCCCAGGTTTGGTTGGGAACTATCTCAGGTTACTGAGGGAAACAAGACAAGAAATAGCTGAGGCCTAATCAGATATCTTTGCAGCAACCTAGAACACAGGTGAGATACTGAAGTATTGGAGAACTACTAATGTTTTCCCCTTGTATAAGAAGTGCAGTAGGATTTATACAGGTAAACACAGACCGGCGAGCCTGACCTTAGCAGTAGGGAAGCTGCTGGAGAAGTTACTGAGGGAATGGATCTTTAACCATTTGTAAGAAAATGGTATTATCACTGATAAGCAACATGTTTTTTGCACCAAATTTCATGTCTTGCCAACTTAACTGGATTCCTTGAGATTGTGACAAAATTGATTGTTGAGGGAAGTGATTAATATGTCATATACATGGACTTCAGTAAGGTGTTTAATCAGGTTCCCCTTCGGAGACTGATAGAGAAAGTTAAGTTGCGTGCAGTCCAGTATGTACCACTTGGATCGATTAAGAACTGGCTCGGCAACAGATGACAGACAGTTGTAGTGAAAGGGAGTATCTCAAAATGGAGAACAGTGACTAGTGGTGTTCGACAGGGATACGTGTTGGGACCACTGTTGTTTGTGATATGCATTAATAATCTGGAGGAATATATACGTGGTCGGATTAGTAAATTTGCAAACGACACTAAGACTGGGGCAAATAGTAGAAAGACCTGCCAAAAATACAACAGAATATAGGTATATTGAGGAGAAGGGCGTGGAAATGGCAGATGGAGATCAATATGTGCAAATGCGAGGTGATGCATTTTAAAAGATTCAATTCAATAGTGAACAATACAGTAAAAAGGAATAGTCCTGTGGAAATTGATGCACAGATAGGTCTGGATGTTTAGATCCATTGTACCCTGAATGTGGCAGCTCAGCTCAATAGAGTGGTCAAAAGGTGACACGACATGCTTTCCTTCATCAGACAAGGTATTTTGAACAGGAGTTGGCAGGTCGCATTATAGTTGCATAAAACTTTGATCGGCCATATATGAAATGCTGCTTTCAGTGTTGGTCGCCACGTTCACAAAATGGTTTGGCTAATTTGGAGAGGGTGCAGAGGAGGTTGACGAGGGTGCTCCCCAGTATGGAGGGTTTTGGACCGAAGAGAGTTTGAATAGATTAGGATTATTTGAATTATAAAGACGGAGGTTGAGGGTGGACTTGATTGAGGTCTACAAATTCATGAGAATTACAGATAGTGTGAATACTAGCAAGCATTTTCCAGTGTGGGGAATCAATTACGAGGAATCAGGAGTTCAAAGTGAGGGGGAGAGTTTAATGGAAATATGCGTGGAAAGTTCATCATGAGTGGTGAGTGCCTGGAACGCGTTACCAGCTGACATGGCAGAGGCGGGAATGATATCGTGATTTCAGATGTATCTGGACAGATACATGAATGGTCATGGAGCAGAGGGATACAGATGCTAAGAAAAAAGGTTTACATGAAGGATCTGGATAGGTGCAGGCCTGGATGGCAGAAGGGCCTATTCCTGTGCTGCAATTTTCTTTGTTCTTTGTTCTTTATTCTTGTTCAACGTACTTACCACCCTGACTTGGAAATATGCCGCCGCTCTTTCACAGTCGTTGATTCAAAATCCTCGAATTTCCTGGACCCCAGCATTGTGAGTGAACCCGCAGCAAGTGGACTGCAGCAATTCGACACGGCAACTCAACACCCCCTTCTCAAGGGCAAATGGGGATGGGCTATCAACACTGGCCAGCCAGAGATTCCCAAGACCCACAAATGAATTAAAAAATCTTCAAAGATATGTACACATATTTCAACCTACCCAGCTCCCCCGCCGCCCCCTGCACGTCATTCACAACTGTTCCCTTTCTGAGTATAAAACTTATAATATATTGTCTTAATGTACTTACTGGAACATTGCACTGTCTCGTGCTTCCCTGTGCAGAAGGTCATCTATCACCTCGCTGCTCACTGTACCAACTTTTCAATAGCTTATTTGTTTTCGAAATGTCTTCTCCACAGTTCAAATGCACATCGTTTATATATATATATCCAAATGAATTAAAATCTGAAAGCTGACACCTGTGGAGATTCACCGAGAAGTTTCCGTTAGCCTGAAAATATTTAGTCACCATTTCTCTTTGTTTCCTATCTGCCAGTCAAACTTGATTCCACGATTTTATAGTTCCTTTTAATCCATGAATGAATGAAGGAACAAATAATTTTATTATCACATAAACTGAGTAAAACACAGTAAAACGTGTTTTGTTGCCTGTTCCATACATGTCCTCCTCATTAATATTGTTAATTTCTCTTGACAGAATTTCCTCTTCCCCTTCTTTGTATAAATGTTCCTTCGAGTATCGAATGAGCTTTACTCTGCCTTTTAATATTCTCACTGTGAGGTGCACACAGAAGACTGCGGCACGAATCTTTTCACTCTCATTATTCTTATAATTGCCACCTGATCTATCAACTCCCCTCTGAACCTTCAACATTCCTCCAGGTTCTGAATTCCATTATTTGCCTGACATCTAATATATTGTTGTACTTCAACATAACCTCTCACTGTCATCTACGGAGATTTGGATTTGTGTATTCTGCGTTCCCATTTGAGGGAACAATTCACGACTGGACCAAAACCATTTCATCTTTGAAGGAAACTCATTGTCCAGTTTCTCCTTTTTTGTCAAACTGTCAGTCAAACATTAATTCTAGCCCCATTGAAGGCAGTCATTGCTTCTTTCTCATTCTCAATTATTACATTTCATATTCGGACTTTGGGGAGATAAAGATGTAGATGATTGTGTGGAAATCTGATGATGAACTGATATGCACGAGCTCGCTCAAGAAATTACAGGAATGTGTATTAAATATAGTTCTGATATTTACAATAAAACGCTCGCTGTGCCCCAAAATGTTCCCCTACTAACACTGAATCTACTTTTTTTTTTCCAAAGCCCAAGTCCAACAGTACAAGCACTCTTCTCTTTTACACATGTTCCTGAAGAAAGCTATCCTCCATGCAGTTCAAGGAGCATTTGCCTGTCATTGCTCTGGCTTTACCAGGATCCCAGTCTGTATCTAGATAATTTAATCTTTTCAGCACAACTATTCTGTAGTGATGCTATTGCTCTCAAATGTCCCTAGATTTTTATTTTATCCATCCTGTCCACTAGTTGGTGGCCAACAGATAATACCTCACAGTCTAACTGTACACGCTTTTGTTATGTAGCTTCAGCCAGTTTCATTCTGCCCTTGGAGGTATCCTCTTTTTCACTGACTCATGAATTCACGCTTTACTAAACAATTACTTCTACCCTTCATAATTTCCTCTCCTTTCTATCGCTTCTGAATATTTTATACTCAGTGATATTTAACATACATTCCTGTAATTCCTTGAGCCAGCTCTTTTATATCAGTACATCATCAGATTTCCACACACTCATCTCCATCTTTAACTCCCCAAAATCCGAGTATTCACATTAATGTAGAGTAACTACGATTTAGAATTTATTCCTTACTCCATGGATGCTGTTATAAATGAGTATCAGCTGCATCTCCATTTATTTTGGCAATCCTGGTACTATACTCTACTATTCCCTTTTGATTCCCATCTCGTCGGCAAGTTAGTGTAAGCCCTGCCACATGCCTCACAAGGAGCTCAGTCCCAGCTCTGCCACTTGCAAACCTGTCCAGCTTGTACAGTTTATATCTCCCTCATAAACCGTTCTAATGTCCCACGAATGTGAGGCCTTTCCTACTGCACCATCGTTCCAGTTAGGTAATACCCGAGTTCTGTGTTTCATTGCACATAGCGCTGGGAGTAATCCAGGGATTGCTCCTTGCTAACCATTCGGCGAGTTCCAAACATTTTGATTACCAGACCATGTCACACTTGTCATTGCATGACCATGTCATTCCGGCCACCACGGATGATGATGTCTGGCTTCTTACTGCCCCCTAAACTAATGTACTGCAGACACACAGTGACATTCTTGACTCCGCCATTCTGGAGTTACATTGACAGTCGCAGTATGACTTCTGTCTTCCTCAATTTACTGAATCCCCTCTGACCATTGCTCCTCCTTCCTTCTCCCTGCTCTTCTGTACACTCGTCCCGCTTGTGGTGCCACAAATATGGCTCTGACTGCACTCCCCTGAGCAGCCAGCACCTTCAGCAGCCTGGAAAATGGAAAACTGAATTTTGAGTGTGACCCCAGTCTATTCCTGTATTAACGGACTGTTTCTCTTTGACTGCTTGGTTGCCTGTACCCTTCCTTCTTCCACGCTGTTATGACTGCAGTGCGATCCCCTCATAGTAACCAATGTTCATCGTCGCACATGTACCACACAGTCTCCTGTCTGAGCTCCAAGACCCGGTGCTTCTCCAGAACACCGACTGAGGCTAGACGTATCAATGAAACGGAACATATTTTCCATATGACTAGTATGTGCTATCGAGTCTTCCATGAAATACACCTACTCTTACTCAATGATGTTTACGACTCATTGCCTTATCCAAGAGTAGCTGAGTGATGTTACTTTATTATGTTGGCTCTGACTTTCACTTGTTCTTGATATTTCTGAGTGAAACCATTCCTTCAGATGCAGATAAAATACATTGCCTAAGTTCCAGCAAGTTAATAAAAGATTATCAGAAAATGAATTTGCAGCTTTTCTCGCATATCTTTCATACTCAGTTCAGGCAGGTTCCAGCAGCAGAAATGCGTTTCATAGTGACTCCCAGGAACTAGTAATCATGGAGCTCCCACACCACTCTGCTCCGTTACAGCGTCACTATCTCCGAGACTTCCACTTATGACCATGCCTCAATCCTCTATGCTGATTTAGATCACCCCACTTTGCTGCCACTATACCTCCCAGAGCTGAGTCACTGTCAAACTTTAGTTTCTAGCTGTTCCCTTACAGGCTTTCAACCGCTGCCACTGGGTTACAATAGATAGATACACGCTCTGCTGATACTGTAACTCCAAGTACCAGTAGGCCTCGATCCCCACTACCGATTTATGTTCTCCTGCTGTGTGCTCTGCAAGGTTCTCTGCCCTTGTAACTTCGAAATAATGGCAGTACCGAAGCCTCAGATGAGTTTCATAATGTCTCAATTCGCACCTCTACCCCACAGTTTCGCTGTTGTGCCTGGAAGACAGTTAAAAAAAGGAGGAGGCCTCAATGCTAGAAAGTGTGTTACAGAGACTCAGAACGCCAAAATAATTTGGACGTTACGTCTGGAGGAGTAGGGAGCTTATGATGGAGATAGTAGCTTGTTGGTGCTGGAAATTGTTACTCCGGTTCGATATTTGCTTGATCTGAGGGATTGAAGTTACACGGATAGGAATACTTGAATAAATGACGGGGAGCTCTGGGGTTGCTATTATCTTGTGGATCTTAGAGTTAAGAGACTTGCAGTGACTGGAGGAAGAAAAGATTTAGCGAAAAAATTAGAAGCTGCTGGTGTTCAGTAATCTTCAGGACATGAAAGGGTCAGAGTATACGAAAATTTTCCGGGATGGATGTGATGATTTGAATGTTATTGGGAGTGGGGGTGGTTGGTGGGGCTTGAAGACACGATACAGAGAGGGAGAGTGATTACTGCCTGAAATTATTGTATAGCATCATTCAACACGGCTAGCCACTGCAATTCGTCAGAAGTTTGGGAGTGGAACGTGTACTGCAATTGTCTGCAGCAGATAAGGAATAATGGAGGAACTGTCAGAGTTTCCAACGATAGGGAGGTCTGGATGGGTTGAAGCAGTTTTTTGAGAGAGAGAAATGTTCAGGACAGAAATAGGGAATACAGATTGTGAGATGCACAGTTATACAAAGTGACAGTGTTTGAAGTACTTGGGGGGAGGAGAAAACAGAGTTGTGGAATGTTGTCACGTTTGGAGAAAAGACACGGCAATGTCTGAATTGAAGGAAGGAATACAATACCCATCCCAGCTGGAAGCTCATCGATGCAAACATTCTGCAGAGAAACCTTTCACTTGCTCCATGTGGGAATGGATTTTCTTAGTCATCCAGCCTCGTTTCTAACCAGTAGGTTCGCACTATTCCTCTCATGAACGGTTCGTGTAAATGATATGACAAGGAGCAAAGGAATAGATGTAATGATCGATCTAAACAATCCAAGGCTGGCAGGTGAGTTGTTGCCTCTGGCGTTATCAGCTCGAGTTCTTCTGATTGTGGTGCTATCGTGCATTGGATTCCATGCGACCACCCGTGAAACCCCGTCATGTTGACAGCAGTGCAAGTAACCAGCAGGATGAGATACAGACCTTTAGCCTCCAATAAGTGACATGCCCGGTCCCAGTCCTAAATCAGGACAAAGTCTTTAGGTTCTACAGAAGGAGTAGTCTCCTTCACGCAGATCATTACCCTCGTGTTAGGCTTGGTGTACTTCTGAATGTAAGCATTGAAGAGTTTTGAGTAACTTATGCACGTGTTTTCCCACTTCATCACCACCGTTGTAGAAGTTTTATCAGTCATTGTGACAGCTTCGATCGATCTCCAAATATATCTACTGTTACTAGACAATGTTTATTACAACGCACACGAGGTAATTCAATAAACACAAGATGTAAATAAGTAAACTATTGTCCAGGCAAGGTGGTAGTGAAAGAATAATGTAGTAACTTTTGCCTCGTTGCCAAATTGTGCACAATTATGCACATATTGAATTCAGATACGTAGGAGTTGTTTCGGTATCTCACCCAAGTCTGGCATACCGTCCTTATACCGTGACTAACAAGGTTTTGCGGGAAACCCAATAGGAACAGAACTTTGGTGTGTAAGGCAGCCTGCTTGGTAACGGCATTTACACGCTTATTCCTTTGTAGACTATGTAAGTTGCACCAATGTGAGCAGAATATTTGATAACTGCCAGTCTGAATGGACAAAATAGTACTGTTAATAGGCTTTCCGGTGGAAGTTAAAAATTATCTTTGTTGCCACAAGGCTCCATAATCGTCGGCCACGCCATGATCCTGTCCCTGTTTATGCCCTTTGCAATCCTTGTTAACCACTCGCAACGTCATGAAGCAGACAAGTAGGAATCTCTGTCCATTGCAAACTATTTTGAAAGAAAAGGACAAAACGACCTTCTTAAAGGAGCATCATTAAAGCACCTCCCCCTGAAAAAAGACAGTTTCATTTTAAAGCCGTAAATCGTACACTATTGGTATATTACAATACTTCGACATTGCATTGATAATAACCGTGCAAGCATGCACTTCTCTTTCCTATTTCTGTCTGCTTACTCCCACCATCAAACACCTCTGTTTACCATTCGTCCATTACACATTATTCCTAGTATTCCTTCCAAAGAGAAACACTTCACATTTTTCCGTATTAGAATCCATATATCACCTCTCAGTGAAGCTGCACAACTCATCTATATCCTACCTATGTAACTTGTAAAACCTTGGCATTGTCCACACGTACGCCGACGTTTGCATTATCTGCAAAGTTACTAACTCATCATTCTCTGCTCTCATCCAGGTCGTTTATTTAAAAATGACAAACAGAACTGGCCCCAAAATACATCCTTGCAGCACACCGATAGTAACTTAACTCCAGGATAAATATTTCCTATCAATCAACACTATCTATCTTTATTCAGCTGACCAATTTCTGCTTCAAAACGCTAAATCTCCCTCATACCGATGCCTCCATATTTTGTGCAATAGTCTTCCGTGGGCAACGTTATGAAACGCCTTCGTAAAATCCATAGACACGAGATCATCCGTTTGACCCTCATCTACGTGTTTGGTCACCTTCTCTAAAAACTCAGTAAGGTCTTGAGTCACGACTTACCCTTCACAGAACGGTGCAAAGTATCACTAATCAAATTATTCCTTTCCAGATGATGATAAATCCTATCTTTTATAATCCTTTCCAAACTTTTATTCCCAACCGAGGTAAAGCTCACTAATCTATAATTACCAGAATTTTCTCTACTCCCCTTCTTGTTCAAGCAAACAACATCTGCTCTCTTCCAGTCTGCAGTCACAATTCCTTGAGATGACGATGATATAAAGATCAAGCCATATCACCTCCCTTGCTTCCAATGGAATCGGAGGAAAAATTCCATCTGGCCAAGTTGATGTTCACACTTTCCAGAATTGATAACACTTTCCCCATATGAAACTCTATCCTCTCTTGTCTGACAGCCTGTATCTCAGCGTTTTCCTTGGCAGCATTGCCTTTTCACTGCATGAAAACGGACGGGTATGTTCAGGAAGCGCCTTTCCTTTCTCTTTATAGTCCAGACAATACTTCCCACTACTGTCCATGGTTGCACCTGAACTCACTTTAGGCATTCATTTGTCCGACATACTTCCCGCACACTTTAAAGTTTTCCTTGATCTGATCTGCCAAAGACGTCTCATATCCCCTCCTCGCTATTCTTAGCTCTCTATTTAGGTCCCTCCAGCAGAACGTATAACTCTCAAGCGCCGGAAGTGGTTACATCTTCACATTAGTCTTGTTCTTCCTTCTGACAAGAGATTAAAATTCTTTACTCAGCCACGGTCTCCCCGTTCGACCACTCCCTCCCTTCCTGACAGGTACATACTGTTCAAGGATATGCAGTAGCTGTTCCTTCAACAGTCTTCACATTACAATTGTGCCCATCACATACATGTTCCTTCCCCACCCTGCGCATCCTAACTCTTGGCTAATCGCTTCATAATTATGTTTCCCCCCTGCTATAACACATATCCTGCTATAAATACCTATCTGTTTCCATCACTAAAATCAATGTAACGGAATTGTGGCCATTGTCACCAAAATGCTCACTAACTCCTAATCTAATAACTGGCCGCGGTCATTACCCAGTACCAAATCGAATGTGGGTTCGCCTCTTGCTTACCTATCCATATATTGTGCCAACAAACCGTCCTGCAAAAGCCTGACCCATGTAAACTCCTCGAACTATAGCGTTTCCACTGAAACGTTGGAAAGTTTAGTTCTCCCATAACAATAACACTTTCGCTCCTATCCAGAATATTATCTGCAATCCATTCTCTATATCTCTGGAACCTTTCAGTGGCCTAATGAAAACTCCCAACAAGGTGACCTCTCGTTTCGTGTTTCTAACCCTCAGTGGACAAGTTTGCATCAAACGTCCTTTTCTGCCACTGTATTACAGACCTTGACGAACAATTCCACGCTACCCCCTCTTCCTTGTTCTTACTCAAAGATCTAAACGCCGGAACCTGCAACAACAAGTCCTGTGTCTTCTCCGTCCATTCCTCGAAATGGCCACAACTCACTGGAACACCGCCAATGAGGAAGCAGCCACCACTGAAAGGTATCACAAACAGCACAGGGAATGTCATTTTGTTCCCAAGAATGCCACTGAGTCCATTGCTTCCACCCCGTAACCATCAATGTGTATGCATCACTTCTTTTAGTGATGTACCTGCAGGAGCTGCCGAAGACTCCCCTCACTGTGAAAGAACGATCAGTCCTCAGGAAAAGCCTCATCTTCATTCAGATGCGCTCTCCATTAACAATTTCACCATGCGTGACACAGTGATGCTTTCTTCCTCTGCCTCTGCTACCATGCTTATTTTCTCCAGCAGGTCTCCCAACCACCCTCCAAGGACCCCTTTGCCCGCATGCAAAATACTCAACTTTGGTACCCAGTGCTGGTCTGTTACCCAAACTCTTGTATTTATCTCCAACTGCGGCCATGACAATAACTGCCTCATCCAGTCTAATCCTCTCAACGTACCTCCATTCCCTCGGCTCCAACTGCAACCACAACTTCAAACTATCAGGCAAAGCGTCTGCACTGATAGGTTGGCGCATATACTTGTACAGAGATGAAGACTGAAGCAAACTTATGGACACCTCTTCCTACTGCCCCTTCGGCCATGCCCTTACCTTGCATCACTTAGCTATCATCTCCCAGACCATCCACAACCACTTGAACTCAGAGAAGCACCATCCATAGCCTCTGACCTCATAGTCAGGGCACCCTCCACTTCCCAGTTCTATATCTCAACCAAAATTCATAAACCTGACTGCCCCGGTCGAGGGTGATCTCTGACAGGCATACACCACTGAAATTGTCTCCTCATACTTTTGCACACCTCTGTACCTCTTATTTATGATCAACCACATACATTCAGGACACGACCCATAGTCTTCACCTGCGCAATTACTTTGATTCCGTGGCCTCCAATGCCTCACATTAACCATGGACAACCAATCTTTAGATACGTCTCTCTGCCATGAAGGAGGCCTCCAGTCCGTCTGGTTTTATCCTCTCCTACTGACGCATCAAGTACACTCCGCCGGCACACTCATTCGATTAGCTGAACTGCTCCTCACATACAGTCGTTTCAACTTCAAAACCGCCAAATTAATTCAGACGAGAAAGGTAACCATGGCCACCAGCATGGACTCCAGTTATGCCTGCTCTTCGGCGCTTACGTGGAAGGATCCATCTTCTGCAGCTACAATTGCACCATTCCCACCAATCACACCATTTCATTGATGACAGTATCGGCATCACCTCATGCACCCGCGATGAGTTTGAACAGTTCATCAACTTCAGAAACAAATCCATCTTAAGCTGAAGTTCACCAAGATCATATCAAACACCTACCTCTACTACCTGGACCTACTCAATCTTCATTTCTTGCTTTCACTTTAACATGGATATATATTGTACTTCAAAATAACTGCCTCCCACAGATTACGTGGTTTATAACTCCTCTCAACCCTACATTGGAAAAACGCAATCCCTTCATTGTATGCCTCCACTGAATCTTCTCCCAGGAGGACCAGTTTCACATGAAACATCGCAGATGACCTCCTAATTGAAGACCGCCATTTCCCATTGCACATGGTCAAAAATCCTTCCAGAGAATGCTCCCCGCCCCCTTCCCACACCTCTGCCCTTGAACGCCACACTTCCATTCACAATAAATCAGAACGCTCCTGGTCCTCACCTTCCACCCACCAACCTACGGAAGCAACGCATCATCCTCCACCATCACCGTCAGACACGCCAATCAGAGATATGTTTCCATCCTACGTAGTTCAGCATTCCGCAGAAAAAATATCCTCCACAAATCCCTCATTACGTCGATGCCCCCTCCCAACACACGTTGTACTCTAGCCACCTTGAAATGCCAAAACAATGGGTGTAAAACCTGCGTTCACACCTCCATCCTGACCTCCATCCAAGTCTGCAACGGGTCCTTCTACATCCTGCAGAGATTTTCCTGCACTTTCAAACACCTCATCTACTGTGCAAATTGATGCGGTCTCATCTACGTTGGTCGACAGGATACCAACTTGCGGAATTTCAGAGAATGTCTGCAGGATACATGGAGCAAACAATCATACTGCCCTGTGGCCGAACACTTCCTAACCAATCGGCCAAATACATCCAAATTATGGACCTTTTCCACCAACAACTTCGAGCCATTCAATGGCTGGAGGAATAACCCCTCAAATTGAGCCTTAGGTTCCTCCAACCACATGGGATAAATGTTGCATTCACCAATTTCCTGATATCCCCTCACCCATCTGATCCCAGAGCGAACCTTCCACCTCGACACTGCCCCATTGAACTGTTCTACCTGTTCATCTTCCTTCCCAACTGTCTGCTCCACCCGCCACTCTAACCTGCTACCAGTACACCTTCTACCTATAACAACCCTACTAACTAACTCCCACCTCCACACTCATCCCATTTATCTCTCAGCCTCTCTCTTCCCCCTCCCCCCCCCCACCCACCACTACTCCGACATCCACATTCCTGTTGAATAGCTAATGCTCGAAACGTTGACTTTCCTACTCCTTGGATGCTGCCTGACCGGCTGTGCTTCACCAAGACAAAACGTTTTAATTCGATCTTCAGCATCTAAAGTCTTCACTTTTTACTGAGCTGATTATAAACTTACTGCAAAACGTCTTCCAAGGTTGGCCAGTTTGAAGAGAGTCCCCTCCTCCATTCACAAGGAACTCAGTACATATGTCATTCACTGCATCCCCAGGTTGGTATCCTGTCGACCAACGTAGATGAGGTGTTTGAAAGTGCAGGAAAATCTCTGCAGGATGTAGAAGGACTCGTTGTAGACTTGGATGGAGGTCAGGATGGAGGATGCAAGTTTTACACCCATTGTGTTCTCCTCTGCCCTGAACACAGCAGAAAAGTACTGAAGCAGACCACCCACAACAGCGGTATCTTCTTCTTTTGTGCCTGCCAACGCAACGGACTGATCCCACATGGACTGCAGACTACATTCAGAACATCGAAGTATGCACTTGCCAAAGAATATAAAGACATACAGCAAATTCAAATTCTCCAGGAACATTTCTCCCTCCGTATCCTCATCTCCACGCTCACAACCATGCCGCAAACTCTCCCTGTAGTGAGCCCTGCCGCCGCTCAGGGCCACACTCTCCCAGAATTGCAAAGGCCCTCTGTTGTTCCAAATCCTCAGAAGAATCCACTCAGTAAACATTCACTTATTCTCCAGCTTATCTGACATTAAAGAAGAATATGTACACCAATCTTTCATGTACTTACCTCTAAACTCGGGATTCGTCGTTCATTCTAGAACTTTCTCCCGCCCTCCAGAATCTCTTGGACGCCAACAGCCACACAGCCGTTACAGAGTCATAGAGACATGGAGGTGTCCAACAAGGAAACAAAGCCTTCGATCCAACCTGTCCATGCCGACCAGATATACCACCCCAATCTAGTACTACCTGCCAGCTTCCGGCCCATACCCCCTGTAAACCCTTACTATTCATACATACCCATTCAAATGCTTTTTAACTGTTGCAATTGTAAACCTTTTTAAGGACAACTCATACCCTCCGACGCTCCAGAGAAAACAGCCCCAGCCTGTTCAGCTACTCCTTATAGCTCAGTCCTCCAACCCTGGCAACATCCTTGTAAATCTTTTCTGAACCCTTTCAAGTTTCACAATAGGAAGGAAACCAAAATTGCGCGCAATATTCCAGCTGTGGCCTAAACAATGACTTGTACAGCCGCAACATGACTTCCCAACTCCTGTACTCAATACTCTAACCAATAAAGGGAAGTATACCAAACGCCTTCTTTACTATCTTGTCTGCCTACGACTCCACTTTCAAGGAGCTCTGAACCTGCACTCTAAGGTCTCTTTGTTCAGCAAAACTCCGTAGGACCGTCCCATTAAGTGTATAAGCTCTGCTAAGATTTGCTTTCCTAAAATGCAGCACCTCACATTTATCTGAATTAAATTCCATCCGCCACTTCTCAGCCCATTGGCCCATCTGATCAATATTTTGTTATAATATCAGTAACCTTCCCTGTCCAACACATCTCCAATTTTGGTGTCATCTGCAAACTTACAAACCATACCTCTTATGGTCGCATCCAAATCATTTATAGACATGGCAAAAAGTAGAGAACCCAGCACCAACCTTGTGACACTGCACTAGTCATAGACCTCAAGTTTGAAAAACAACCCTCTACTACCACCCTCTGTCTTCAACCTTTGAGCCAGTTCTGTATCCAAGTGGCTAGTTCTCCCTGTATTCCGTGATATCTAACCTTGCTAACCAATCTTCCGTCGTTAATCTTGTCGAATGTCTTACTGAAGTCTATATACATCTTATCAATCGTCTTTGTTACTTCTTCAATAAACTCAATCAAGTTTATGAGTCATGATTGCGCACTCATGACTATCCCTAAGCTGTCCTTGCCTTTCCAAATACATGTACATCCTGTCCCTCAGGATTCCCGATAACAACTTGCCCAGCACGGACATCAGGCTCACTGGTATATAGTTCCCTGGATTGTCCTTACCACCCTGAATAAACAGTGGTGCTACGTCAGCCAACTTCTGGTGAGATGTCTTCCGGCATGTCACCTGTGACTATTGATGATACAAATATCTCAGCAAGAGGCCCAGAAATCATTTGTCTAACTTCCCACAGAGTTGTAGCTGACACCTAATCATGTCCTGGGCATTTGTCCATCTTTATGTGTGTCAAGACATCCAGCACTTTCTCCTCTGTAATATGGACATTTTTCAATGTGTCGGCATCCACTTCCCTACATTCTATATCTTCCATGCCATTCTCCAGAGTAAATATTGATGCAGAATACTCGTTTAGTATCTCCCCCATTTTCTGTGGCTCCACACAAAGGACGCTTTGCTGATCTTTGAGGGGATCTATTCTGTCCCTAGTTACCATTTTGTCCTTCATGTAATTGTTAAAAACCTTTGGATTCTCCTTAATTGTATTTGCCAAAGCTATCCCCTTTGTTGCTCTCTTACTGCCTTTATACTCTTCTAAGGATTCACCCGGTCTATCCTTTCTACACCAGACATATGCTTCCTTCTTTTTCTCAACCAAACCCTCAAGTTATTTAGTCAGCCAACATTCAACATACCTAACAGCATTTCCTTTCACCCCTACGGGGATGTACTTTCTCTGAATTCTGGCATCTCATTTCTGAAGGCTTCCCCATTTCTAGCTGTCCCCTTATATGTGAATATTTGCCCCCAATCAGATTTGCAAAGTTCTTGCCTAATATCGTAAAAATTGGCCTTTCTCTAATTTAGAACTTCAACTTTTAGATCTGATCCACACTGTAAGTAATCTAATCTAATCAAAATCTATCCTTTTCCATCACTATTTTAAACCATTAGAATTATGGTCGCTGGCCCCAAAGTGCTCCTCCGCAGACACCTCAGTCACCTGCCCTGTCTTATTTTCCAAGAGCATGTCAAGTTTTGCATACCTCGTAGGTAAATCCAAATAATCCAAATACTGAATCAGAAACTTTTCTTGTACACACTTAACAAATTCCACTCCATCTAAACCCTTAAAACTATGCTGGCGGTCCCACTCTATAGTTGGAAAATTACAATCGCCCACCATAACCAACCTATTATTCTTACAGATAGCTGAGATCTCCTTACAAGCTTGTTTCCCAATTTCGCTCTGACTATAAGGGGTCTATAATACAATCCCTAAAGTTGATCATCCCTTTCTAATTTATCAGTTCCACCCAAATAACTTCCCTGGATGTATTTGCAGGAATATTCCCCCTCAGTACAGCTGTAATGCTGTACCTTATCAAAAACGCCACACCCCTCCTCTTTTGCCTCGCTTTCTATCCTTCCTGTAGCATTTGTATCCTGGAACATCAAGCTGCAGACCTGCCCATCCCTGAGTCATATTTCTGTAATTGCTATGATATCCCAGTCCCATGTTCCTCACCATGTCCTGACTTCATCTGCTTTCCCTGTTAGTCCTCTTGCATTGAAAGATATGCAGTTTAATTTATTAGTCCCAACTCGTCTCTGCCTTCCCTGACTTTTTGACTTGCTTCTGTTCTCAACTGTACCAGTCTTCGATTGGTCTCGTTCCTCACTATCTCCCTGAGTCTCACCCCCTCCCAACCTTACTAGCATAAATTCCCCCGAGCAGCTCAAGCAAATCTCCATGGCCATGATATTAGTTTCCCTCCAATTTATGTGAAATCCTTCATTCTTTTACAGGTCACTTCTACCCTAAAAAAAATTCAAATGATCCAAACATGTGAATCCTTCTCCCATACTCCAGATCGTCAGCCATGCATTTATCTGCTCTATCCACATATTCCTGACCTCACTAGCTACGGTGACAATGTGGGAAACAGCAATACCTCTTTAGCCCCAGTCTACACCCTATGCTGGTTTTGCATCTTCCGCAATCGCTGCCAGCATCACTGCCTCAGCGATTGCCGCCAAGATAAATGCCTCCACGATCACCACTAAGGCAACCACCTCTGTCCTTACCGCGAAGACTACCCGATACTTCACGTCAACCTGCTTTGATGCCACTGACTCAGCAACTTTAGTACCTGCTGACATCACTGCTCAGAACACCGCCAATGAGTATGAAGCCATCGATGAAAGCACTGCAAACGACATTTGTAATGCCACTTTGGCCCCTGAAAAACCTTCACTTCTGCCTCCAACTACCATTATGTGCATTAATTCATTTCCTGATGTCACCGATGATGCCAAGAGCACACGCATTCCAAGGACAATCTGACTCCACATCACAAAAGCCTGCCCCACACCAGGTTCTCACCCCGGCCCGGACGTGCTTTCCCATTCTCCAAACTTCCCTATCAGAATGAGTAATCAGTCCTCTGTTAAGTCCTCCCCTTCATCCAATTATACTGCCACATCAACGAAGTTATGCTGCCTTTACCTCTACTTATTTTTTCCAACAGAACTCCAACTGACTATCCGAGTACGGCTTTGCCCGCCTCCAGCACACTCCATCCAGTTGGACACGCAGTGCTGGTCGATCTCATTATCCCCCACTGCCACCTCGACATTGACCGCCTCAACCAGTCCAACCATAAAACCCACTTAAACGTACCACCCACAAAATTCATTGCCCCCCATACCCTCTGCTCCAAGCTCAACCTCACCATCAAACCAGCAGACAACGGCGACGCAGTGGCAGTTTAGCACATTGACTTATATGCTGCTGAATCCATTTTCAACACAAGGACGCTTCCTCCAAAAGAAACATAGACTCGAGCCTCACTTCCATTCAACAAACTATCATCTTCCAGACCATCCTTAACCTCATTAGCATATTAGAAGAAAAGAACCAGGAGCAGGGGTCGGCCATCGGACCCTTGGACGCTCTTCCCCTTGATCAGATTAAGGCTGATCCTTTTGTGGACTCAGATCCACTTACTCACTTTCGCGCCATATCCCTTAATTTATTTATTGTTCAAAAAAACACACTTAAGTTTAAAAATATTTACTGAAATAGCATCAATTACGTCACTGAGCAAGGAATTCAAGATATTAACAATCCGCTGTGTGAAGAATTTCCTTCTTAACTCAGTCTTAAATCTGCACCCATCAACTTGAGGCTCTGCCTTCTTGTTCCAGCTTCACCGACAAGTGGAACTCCTTGTCTCCTTCTACCTTATCTATTCTCCTCAAAATGTTTGATGTTTCAATGAGATCAACCCTCCCCCGCTATTCTCATGAATTCCAATGAATATAATCCCACCCTTCTTAGTCTCTCCTCATAAGCCAAATGTTCTATAGAGATACCCTGCTATTTATTCCTTGATTTAAACAGTAGTGTCACTTTTTTGTTTGCCAATCTTCTGGGACAGTCCCAGCGTCCAGCCAATTTTGGAAATTTACCACCAGTGCACCTGCTGATTCTCCTGGCATCTCTCTTCATTCCCTGGGATACATACCTTCAGTTCCAGGAGACTTATCAATCTTCCACTACATTAACTTACATAACAGTACCTGTTCCATAATAATGATTGTTTCCATTTCTTTAACTAATTTCATCTCTTTGTCATTTACTTGCATACTATTACTGTCGTCAATGTGAAGACCGACACAAAACACATGTTCAATGCCTCGTCCATTTCCCATAACCCCCTTGAAATCCTCTGAAGGACCAACATTTACTTTGGCCACTTTTTTTTTGTGTTGAAAATAAACTTTTGCTATCTGTCGTTATATACTGTGCTAGAGTTTTCTCATGTTCTACTTACTTTTCTTTATTGTTTTTTCGTTGAGCTTTAACGTTTTCCCAATCTTCGAGTTTCATTTTGTTTTTGGCCAATTTGTATGCCTTATCTTTCAAGTTGATAGCCTTGTTTCCTTTGACATCCATAGCAGATTAGTCCTTTTCTTACATTCGTTTCTTTTCATTGGAATATAGTTTTGCTGAGGACTTAGAGAAAAAAATTGAAAGCTCTCCACTGCCCGCTAACCGTCCCACCATGGAATCTCTGTTTCCGATGTACTTTAGCGAAGCCCTCCCTCTTTCTATTGTCGTCCCCCATGTTCAGGCACATGACCCTGCTGTTGGATTTATTATCACTCACTCTATTTGTATTCTCAATTAAGCTATACTGTGATCGCTTTTTCCAAGAGGATCGATAACTCTGGAACAATTAATTATTCCAGTCTCATTACACGGCAACAGATCGAAGTTAGCTTTATCACGCATTGGTTCCAATACATATTGTTCGAAAAAATTATCCTGGATGCAGTCAACGAACTCAACCTCCAGGCTACTCTGCCAGAGTTGGGTCGACCAATCGATAATTAAATTTACATCCCACATGATAATTACGTTACCACTTTAATAGGCGTTAGATTTTTCTCCTTGTATATTACGCGCCCCAATGGCATCACCTCAGGGGATCTCATAACCAAAGCCACCGCCCTCATACTTCAGGTACGCCGCACCATCTGGTTCTACCTGTGCACGAATTCCATAAACCTGACTGGCACAGACGGGTTATCATCTCCACCTGCTCCTTCACCAAATAAAGTATTTCCACTTAACTTGACATTGCCCTGTACCAATTGGTCCAGGATCTCCATGCATTCGGGAGACTACCTCCGCCCAACATGACCTTCATGACGTTGTGTTCACCGGCCCACACTGCCCATTTCTTACCATGGACATCCAGTCCCTGTACATGTCCATCCGCTATGACGAACACCTTGATGCCTTCTGGTTCTTCCTCTTCCACTGAGCCAACCTGGATCCTTCCATCAACACACTCATTCAATTGACGATTTCTCTTCGAATCGTCCCACCTCCTTCAGACCAAAGGGGCAGCCATGAACTTTCATATGGGCCCTAGCTATGCCTGCCTCTTTCTTGGGTACATGGCCAATTCTTCAGTAGCAGCTGCACCGACACTCTTCCACACATTTTCGTCTGTGACATTAAAGATTGTATTGGCACTACCTCGCGCTCCCATGTGGTAGTTGAATAATACGTGAACTTTGCAAACACCTTTCACCCTGATTTCAAGTTCACCTGGAAAATCTCGGACACAACCTTCCCCTTCCTAAACGCTCCATCTCCATTTCCGTCGATCGATTTAACACGGACATCTCATCCAAACCAACCCACTATATCAGAGAACCAGACTGTACCACCTCGCGCACCTCATTTCTGTATAAACGCTATTCCTTGTTTCCAATTCCACCAGATCTTCTGCAACTGCTCCCAGGAGGTCCAATTACAGGTCAGAACATCCCAAATAGTCTCCTTAGTTGAGGAACACAATTTTATCCTTCCACATAGTCAAATATGCACTCCAGCACATCTCTTCTACTTGCCACAACTCCACCCTTGAAACCCAAGCTTCCAATCTCAACAAGGACAGAAAACCTCTGGTCCTCACCTTCCACCACACCACCCTCCTGATTAAACGCATTATCCTCCATCATTTCCTTTACCGACAGTCAGACCCCATAACCAGTGGTTTATTTCCCAACCCATGCTTTCACCCCACCAGAGAAAATTAGCTGCGCCACTCCACCGTTTGGTCCATTCCATCCATGAACCTACTATCTCCTCCCAGCAACTTCCTTTTACACTGCAAGTGGCGTTAAACCGGAGCTCATATCTCCCCCCTCACGGCCATTCAAATACCAAATGAACTTTCCACATCCGGCAGAGATTTTCCTGCGCATCCAAACACCTCATCGACTCTTTCAAATTTTCTGGACGTGGTCTCCTATAAACTGGGGAGACAGGCCGCCAACTTAAGGAACATTTCGGAGAACATCTCTGGGACACACACCGAACAACCCCACAGTCCCGTGGCTCATCATTTCAACTCCCCCTCCAACTCCGCCAAGCACATCCAAGTTATGGCCCTCCACCACTGCCGAATGCTATCCATCCGACGCTGATGGAAGAACGCCTCGGCTTCGGTCTTGGAACTCTCCAACCACACAGCATCAATATTGATTTCATGAAATTCCTCATTTCACCTCCACTCACCTCATCCCAGATTCAACGCTCACATTTGGCACTGCGCTCCTGAACTGGCCAATCTGGCTATGTTCCTTTCCACCAACCAACTCCACTTCTGCTCCAGCCTATATCCGTCACCCCACCTGCAACTATGTAACGCCTTCCCACCTACATTGACTCTCGTCGTACCACACCTTCACCTTTTTTCTCTGGCAGTCCCTTCCCTCCAAACTACCCACATTACTGATGAGGGGCTTTTGCCCGAAACGTTGACTCTGTTGCTCCTCAGATTATGCCTGACCTGCCATGCTTTTCCAGTGCCAGACTTTTCACTCTGATCTCCACCATCTGCAGTTCTCACTTTCTCCCAAATGACAGATCTGCTCCAGTACAATGATGATGGTGTGTCCGGAGAGTCATACGTTGATATTTTTGAACATTTAGGTATGAAAATGTGAAGGATATGGTGTGTGTTTTGATGTGCAAGAAGGTAGACTAGACACCAGGGAACACCTCCACCCTCCTTGAGCTTATCTCTCCACCCTTCAGGCTCTCTGCCTTTATTCCTGATGAAGGGCTTTTCCCCGAAACGTCGATTTTACTGCTCCTGAACTGCTGTGCCCTTCCAGCGCCACTAATCCAGAATCTGGTTTCCAGCATCTGCAGTCATCGTTTTTCCTAAATCCCTGAATACTGAGTAAAGCGAGGGTGTCAGTATCTGGGACTGTACACAAACTCATTGTATGCTATTCAGTCTCAGGAGAGGTTGCAGAGAACTGGACAATAGCCAAAGTTGTAACTTTGTTTAAGAAAGTCAGAAGGGACATGACACTAGGATATAGCCATCAGATTCAATTGAAATCAGAAGCCTTTGCAGTGCTGCTTGTTCGTCAGGTGAATTCGTGCCAGACAGCTAAATAGCAAGAGAATAGAGAGATATGAACAACGCAGAAACAAACGTTTTCTTCTTAAATTTATAAAGCTATCATGTGTTGACACAGGCTTATTCCGACAATGGGACTACTCCTGTGCTGAATAGGACATTGTGATTGGATAAAAGCAAAAGAATGGCAACATGTAAACTCGTGAATGATTATCAACAGTCACATTAATGTTCGTCTCTTCTTATCAATTTGCAGCATCATATCCTTTCTGCCACAGCGGCGAAAGACAACACTGAGAATATAACATGAAAGACAGAGCTGGGAACTGCTGAATCTTTCTCGTCCCTCGCTCCAACGTCTCGGAGAACGCAGCACAGGCAAAAGTTGCATGCACTCCACCATCACCAGCAATGCTGGTATCTGTCACTTTTCAGCCTCACCACGCCATCCCAGCACTTCTCTGACCCACTGAGAGTACGCTTATGAACTTCAGTGCTGCTGCTCAGGGTGTACTGACAACTCTCACTGCAATGCTGTTTCAATGACTCTGTACTCAGGAACTGCATCTCTTCGCTGTAAACTGTGAGTGCGTACACATTCACTTTGAACTGGCTTGAATGTTGACAGAATTGTTGTCTTTCCTAATTTGGCCTTTATCCGTATTTACCCTCAGCCAAAGCGATAAGATTCACATAACTGCTTGAATTTCTTGCCATTTAGCACGAACACAAAGCCAGAAAGCCTGATATAATTGTCTATTTTATGGCAAAGTTGTCAGCATAATGAGCCAATGGTAGTCTCAGTTAGCATCCAGGAGTTTCGGCAAGGTCCATCATTCTCCATGAAGGTCAGAGTCTGGATCATTTTGCTTTATGGTTTAAGGAGCTAAATGTCATGAATTCACTATCCGTCTTGTTTCTTTCCACTATGTTGTGGATTGATTCCTTCAGAACGAGAGATCATCGAGAGATATTAAGAGTGACAGAAGTGTTTGGCACCGCTGTTAGTACAGGTGCAGCTGGGGGAAAGATGATGAGGTGTCCTGGACGATTGAGTTGGCAGCATAGATGGCAGGCAGGTTTGGGATCAGGTGCAGGGAGCAATTTAGAAAGGAAACAAGAGAAGATGTTGAATCTAACAGTTAGACTGGACAAACATGAACTTTGGTCTGAGGTGGGCGCAGAGCAAAGATGGAATGAGAGCGATATCACCAATTCCATATGGTAGTACTTACGCTGGTGGATAGGAGGAGGTCAGTGACCTCATTCATAAATAGCTCGGTATTCACCCAGAAGGTTATCACCTCAGTGACTTAGTGGTCAACCTGAGAACAAGTTGAACAGAATTTGGCGTTATAGCATCTACTGCCAGACCTGGTGGAAGATCATACCCCACTCTACATCACGCCACTAGCCAGAACCTCAGTTGCTTGCCCGAAAAGTGTGTCTCTTACATTACACCCTATGCCTGGTGCAGAGCAGCTTCGGATTGACAATGCAAGGTTTCAAAATGTTTTTAAAGTGACACCTGTAACAAGATGGTCAGGCTATTTTGGGATATCCGGGCCGTTGCAATGGAGGTATGATCGACCAAGGGTTTGATGGAATAGGTAGAGGCTAGAATTCTAAGAGACAGGAAAAATAGTCACTTAGAAGATTTCAGGAAATTCTAAGAGAGTTGGCTTGAATTTACTTCAGGGAAAGCCGTGTGTATTTAATCTGACGGTTGTGGTTTTGAGTCAATAGCTAGTACAGTTTATGTTACTTACCTGCATTTGACAAGAAAAAACATGGCAGACTGTTAAAAGACAGAAGCTATGGGGCCCCGTTTAACGCAGCAAGCAAGCCAAAGACATGTAAGGCAAAGCTTTTGGGGGGAATCAACAGAACTGAGAAATACACAACAAAGTGAGAGAGTAGTCAATGTGGTCAGGTCCCTCAAGGTAGCTGGACACACTAAAAGTATAGTTAAAGCAGCGAACGGAATCATGTCCTTCATCAGGCAAAGAGCAGATCACAAGAGCTGGAAGCGTCTGCTGGAACTGAATACACCTGAAGTCACTGCGTGCCATTCCAGCCACCACATCTTCTCGAAGGACTGAACTGTATTGGAGATAGTGCAGAGGAGGTTTGCTGCCCTGGGAAAATGAAAAGTGCAGTTCTGAGAAAAGGTTGGATTGGAGATGCTGAGATCATATTTGTTTTGGGTGCACATGTTGGCAGGGGCCTGGATCGAGATCGAAAGTAAATCTTGTTTCTCATGGAATGTTCAGTGGTCCATAGGGAAGGTACAAATTAATAGGTTGAAATACGAGAAACGTGGTGAGGAAACATGTTATTTCACCCAGAGTGTGGCAGGAGTCTGGAGCTCGTACCTCGATGAGAAGTAGCAAAAAAACATTCAGACAGCTATTAAAATGGTGCATCTGCATCTCAAATTAGATCGTCTACATGGAGTCAGAACAAGTGTATTACAAACAGAAGACAAGAAGTTGGATGTTGTTTTTCATAATCTGCTGCAGACAGTGTTGAGTTACACTGATTGCATTGAGCAACTGTCTAAAGTTTTGAAAGTTTCAATATGTAAGAAGATCTATTAGCAAGGACGAGGGGTGAGGGCAGGGAGAAGCAGTGTGTAAATTATTTAGCGTCACAATAATACTAATCCCATCCTTCATACGCAATGGTACTTTGCAGTGTTGGTGGACTTATCATTCAGGTATATATGACGAAAATCCTTGAATACCCAGTTGTCAGTCTTGGTCACACTACAAACACATCAACATATAGATAGCTACATCTGACCTGTTGCATACTATTTGTTTTGATCAATTCATTTTCCTTTTTAACAAGAAACAAAAATAATTCAGGGATGGCAACAAGTGCCAGAGACAAGGGTGGATATTGCGTGTGAAGGTGACGACTGCATAAATAGGAAGGTTTGTGAAGGCTGGGGATATTACAGGGAAATGGATTGTTCTAGTAGCTAAGAGGGTGATTACAAAGGCAAGAATATTTATTGGTTCTGTTTGAATTGAAAAGTGAGCTGGATTAGCCAGGTAAATATTTTGGCGATAAAATGATGGCTGAGAGAAACCCTCCACGAAACCTGACGAAAATGGTATATGGACAAATTGTCACTTTACTTAGTTCTGTGTCTTTCTGCAGCAGAAAATAAAATCAATGGGGATGGGGACAAGGGAGTCAGTCAACCACGGCCTGTACATGCAGTCACACTATGAGAAGTGAACTGAACTGCCCATCTACATAGATTGTGGTCATTGATGCAGATGCAATTCACACAAGCTGAAACACATTTTGTTTTCAAAACAAAACTTTTCACTTGTGAGGAAGTGAGAAGGTATTCCAATCTGATCATCTGCTGAGTTGACCATTGGTAAAGAGTAGTCTAGATAGCTTTCAGTTGCCTTCTGCAGGGCTTCATTTCTGTTGTAACTGTACCAGTTCAGAAACACATCTGGGCACAGATGCAGAATAGACACATCAAATTTAGAAGTGGACAATCCCCAATGATTTCGCTATTTAGAGCTTTTTACATCCGTTATGGAGTCCCATAATGCAATTCGGAACATACCAGACTTCAATTCTCGCATGTACACGAGGCCACAGAGTGCTGGTGATCGAGTTTTTGAAGAGAATAGAGGTAGAAAGAGAGATTTTATTTGGTGGAGTTTGAGATCGAGAGCCAGTAGACAACAAACGAGCCAGCTTGTGTTGGTGCTGCAGGGGATTGAGAAGAGGAGGTTCTACTGAAAAGGAGGCATTGTTTTGTAGGATTTTACGTAGAGAAAGAGGGTTACAACCATTGAAGGACGTTTCAGAGACTATCGATTGGATGGGACGAATGAAGATTAGACTTACGTGGAGGATTTCAAAATCTGATCAAGATTACAGGATATACGGAGGGCTTGTGGCGTTTTAAAAGATCGTGAGGGATTTAGAATTGCAAGTTTCCAGATACAGGGAGATGTCTTGTGGAACGGAATAATTACAGAATTGGAGCGCTGTCTGGATTAGAGGATTGGGTTTTGGGATTAGTTACTCAACAGGAAATGTTGTAATGTCTGGAGGAAGGTAAATAAGGTGGGCAAAGTTGTGGGTGGTAGAAGATAACTTTGCAGATAAAATGAACATAGTAATGCCGGAGGAGTTAATGAAGACATGAGATTTGTCATCGCTCGAGGGAGTTAGAAACAATGGTGATTGGATGATCTGGAGAGGATTGCAAAGGATTAGAGGTTTCTATGTATCAGAAAGGTTGCAACGGAAGAAACTGTGGCAAGCACTTCAGAAAAATTGCATAGAGATGATTGTATGTGCTGGAGACTCCAGAGAAAGAAAGTCCATATGGCTTGCATTAGTTAGAGATAAGAACGGCTACAGTGTCTAATATGGGTTGGAAATGAAGTGATATATCGTACAAGATCGCAAATCTTTGCAGTTGCAGGACTCTCACATTTCATTGAACCACTCAGAATTCTTATGACACAGGAGGATGTCATTTTGTCCAACACATTGGTACTAGCTCTTAACTGAACTCTTTACTGAATAATGATTTCCTGATATGCACCACATCCTTACTCATGACATTTAATCAAAGAAATCATTCAATATACGCTTGAAATTTCAGTCGAATATACATCTAAAGCATATCCAATTGTATCTTAACTGCTTGCAGAGTTAAAAAGTCCTTGCTCGTTTTACTGTTTCTTCACTGGCATATTAATTGAGATATGTGCCCATTCGTTCTTGTCCCTGTCATGAGCGGGAAGAATTTCATGCTATCTATTCTATCCAATCCACCAATGAGCTTGAAGAACGCCATCAGGTATCCCCTTAGTCGTTTTGTCTACAAACAAAGCAATTCTAACTTTTTCAATCTGACTCCACAACTAAACTTTGTCACCCCAGATCCATTCTTGTCAATCACTTCCTCAATCATTCCATATGTTTGCATCCATCCTTTCATAGAGTACTGTAGTTGGGGCCTAAAATGTGGTTGATGCAATTTCAGTAGCACCTCTTTGCAATTATAATTTGTTCTCAATCTTTATAAAGCCAGGAATATTGTACTTTTACTGAAGTTTAATGTCCTGCCAACTTCAATTGTATGTGCACATGTAATTCCCCAACGCAGTCCTTCACTCCATCAGGTTTTGCGAACTATTTTATATTGTCCTTTTAATGCTCTTGCTGGAAAACTGCATTGTTCCGTGCTTCTCTGTTCCAAACTTCATTTATCAACTTGCTGCTTACCCTACCAAAATATCAATGTATTCTTAGTGTTCTACAAAGTCTTCCTCACAGTTTAAAATTTGTTCAAATTCTGTGTGGAGGGATGTCTGATGTCTGATGTCACGGAAAAGACCATAGAGTTCTTGTGGATGTGGTTCTTGTCGAGATAGCAGGGGATGGTTTTGTTGCTGGAGGTTGAGATCAAGACACTGCAGAGAACAGGGGTAGAAATATACGTCAGACGTCAGAAGTAGTTTCTTTACACAGAGAGTGGTAGGGAAGCAGAACGCCGTGCCTGCATTTCCATTAGTCTCGCAAACGTTGAGGAAATTTAAATGATCATTGGACAAACGTACAGATGAAAGGTGAATACTGTACTTTGGCCGGGCTTCAGATTGGTTCTACCAAACGGCGCTAGTGTTCTATGTTCTAAGTTCTATGTTCTCACTCACTGTCACTCTCACAATCCCAGCCACTTCTCCAGCTTCATGCTCACTCTACTGCCCACTGCTCCACCATCAAGATTACCCATCTGCACATTCCTCCACTTTCCACGCTCACTCCCCCAAACACTCCGTCACTGTGACACTCACAACGCCATGTCCTACCCCAACGTCCTGCACACTATCCCACCTACACGCCCAAAATCCCGCACACTCCCACCGTCATAATTATTCCCCTGCACACTCCACCACCGTCATTCTCAATCCTCCACACAGTGCCATACCAGCATGCTCACTTCCCAGGAAAATTATGCAAAGTCGAGCTCACTACCCCAGAATATCCTCCACTGTCGCCCTCACAACTGTGCCCAATTCACACCATCAAGCGCATTCGCCCACGCAGACTGCACCATCACGTTCAGTGTCCCACACATTCCTCCACTCTCTCACTCACTTCTCCGCATACTACCTTGTACACTCGGCCACCATTTCACTCCTTCACCCGCGAACTTCCCCACTAACTAGCATACTCTCCCTCAGGCCCATTGCATGCACAACCATTGTAAAGATTATAATCCGGCACACCACCCCACTGTTATGCTCACTTCCCGCCCACGCCTGCCATTCACAGTTGCTCCACTACACAATCATCCACCACCAAATTCACTCACCGCCCAATCTCCTAACATCATACACTTTGACCCGAACACACATGTTTCATCACGCTCACTTTCAATCACACTCGCTGACCATCACTGTGAATCGCCCACACACTTCCCTTTCCTTTACACTGAAACCACCATGCAATTCTACACCACCACTATCACTCCCCCATACAGAACATCATTGTGAAGCTCAAATGTTCGCTCATTCCCCAATCTTTAACCTCACTCTCAGCACACTCCACCACCATCATACTCGCACAACCCACACATTGTCCGACAATCACGTTCACACCCCCACACTGTCCTCCACTGTCAAGCTCACTCCCACGCTTATGCCCTCACCATCATTCACACCCCTGCGCAAACCCCAACGTCACGCTCACCCGGATGAATCCAACTTACCATCATGCTCACACACCACTCTCAAAACCAATAGCCCACACATTCCTCTGCTGTTACATTCAATCTCTGCACACTTCCTCACCGACACGTTTATTCGCCTGTAGACTCCACCATAGTCATTCTCATTGCCCAGCATATTCCCCCACCGTTACTCTTTGCATTCCCCCATGCATGTACACACAGGATCAAACACACACACCCGCACAATCCTCAACAACAAGCCCATTCATCGGCACATTTCTCCACCAGCACTCTCATTCCCCACGCACATAATTCCACTGTCAATCTCACTTTCCCTCACTCTCCACCACTGTCACATTCACCGTCCTGCTCATTCTCCCACTATCACAGTGACTCCCCTGCACTCTTTTGCAAAGCCACGCTCACGACACTGCACATTCCCCTACCGCACTCTGACGCACACACCACTGCCAAGTTCATTCTCCTGCAGTCACCCCCACAATCATGCTCATTCGCCTGGAAACCTCACCACGTCGCACTCATTCCACCGCACAATCCTCACCATCAAGTTCACACCCCCGAACCCTCTCCCACCATCACACCCACAGCCTCGCACTCTCTCAATTCCCCATACGTGGCCACCGTCATGTTTCCTCCCCTGGACACTCCCACACTAAAACACCTCCTTCCCTGCTCCCTTCCCAACTGTCAGGCTACCCCCCCGGCAATACCTGACAGATATGCATGGTCCCCAACACACGGACACACGTTCAATACCCACACACTACCCCACCATCACGCTCACTTCGCCGACATTCGTTCACTGTGATGCTCACTGCCACTCACAGTCACCCGACAACAGGTTCACACCCCGAGGCACTCCGGTACTTTTATGTTTGCTCCATCGCACACATTCCCACCATCAATCTTACTTACCCACACAATCCGCCATCATCACACTCACTGTCCTGCACATAATCTTACTATCATGCTCACTCCCCCAGAGACTCCCTCATTGTCATGCTCACTACCCCAGAAACACCCCCGCTACCACGCCTACTCGACTGCTCACTCCGCACTGTTAAGCTCATTCCCCACTCACATCCCACCTCAGGCTGACTCCCTGCAACCAACACCACCAAAATATTTGTTCACTGCCACACAACCCCCGCACACACATGATTGTCGTGCTTGCTCCCCCATGCACAACCACCACCTTTGTCCTTAACTCCACTGAATATTCCCTGCCTGCATGGGAATTCGCTTGGCGGTGGTGGTGTTCTGCCTGGAAGTCTGTGGTGAGTGGTGGTTCCAAAGGGCTCTGTCCTTGGGCATCTACTGTTTGTAATTTTTATTAATGACTTGGATGAGGGGATTGAAGGATGGGTCAGCAAGTTTGCAGACAGCACAAAGGTTGGCGGTGTCCTTGACAGTATAGAGGGCTTTTGTAGGCTGCAGCGGGACATTGACAGGATGCAGAGATTGGATGAGAGGTGGCAAATGGAATTCAATCTGGATAAGTGCGAGGTGATGCATTTTGGAAGGTCGAACTTGAAGGCTGAGTACTGGATTAAGGATAGGATTCTTGGCAGTGTGGAGGAACAGAGGGATCTTGGTGTGCAGGTAGATAGATCCCTTAAAATTGCCACCCAAGTGGGCATGGTTGTTAAGAAAGCATATGGTATTTTGGCTTTCATTAACGGGGGATTGAGTTTCCGAGTCGTGAGATCTTGTTGCAGCTCTATAAAACTTTGTTTAGAGCGCACTTGGAATACTGCGTCCAGTTCTGATCGTCCTATTATAGGAAAGATGTGGATGCCTTTGAGAGGGTTCATAGGAGGTTTACCAGGATGCTGCCTGGACTGGAGGGCTTATCTAATGAAGAGAGGTTGACTGAGCTCATTGACTGAGACTTTTTTTTATTGGAGAAAACGAGGAGGAGAGGGGACCTAATTGAGGTATACAAGATAATGAAAGGCATAGATAGAGTCAATAGCCAGAGACTATTTCCCAGGGCAGAAATGACTAACATGAGGGTCATAGTTTTAAGCTGGTTGGAGGAAAGTATAGAGGGGATGTCAGAGGCGGGTTCTTTACACAGAGAGTTGTGAGAGCATGGAATGCATTGCCAGCAGCAGTTGTGAAGCAAGGTCATTGGGGACATTTAAGAGACTCCTGGACATGCATATGGTCACACAAATTTGATGATGCATACATGAGGATCAGTGGTCGGCACAACATCGTGGGCCTGTTCTGTGCTGTACTGTGCTGTGTTCTAATTCAGCACTGTCAAGCTCACTCACCCACTCACTCCCCCACCATTTCGGTTACTAGCCTGCATAAAGACGAACTGTCACAATCATTCACCTGAACATTCATCTACAATTAGGCTCACTCCACTGCACAATAATCCACTGTGTGCCTCACGCCCCAGCACACTCGCCCAAGGACCTGCTCACTGCCCTGCACATGCACCCATTGTCACACGCACTTGCCCACTCACTCCCTACACTGCTCCACTGTCATTCCCAATCCCCCACACACTCCCCACTGTACCACTCAATATCACACACACTCTGCCCATTCGTCATACTCATTCTTCTGGAATGCCCTCATCGTCACGCTCACTCCTCCGTGCGCTACCCAACACTGTCCCAAAGTCACGCTCACTCACCGCGCATTCATCCACTCTCACACTTACCCCCTCACCATTGTGCTTACTCCCCTGCATACACCACCACCGCCAATCGAATTCCCATGCTATCTCCTCTCCGTCATGCTCACTCCCTCGCATGTTCCTCCACTGTTGTTCTCACATTCCTGCGCATAGCTGACTGTCATGCTCACTCCCCTGCGCACCGTCATGTTAACAATCCTGTGCACAACTCCACTTTCATGCTCACTACACCACATCTTCCTTTAACAGCATGCTGATTCTCCTGCACACATCTCCCTTCATACTGACTCCCCTGCTATCTCCCCCACACTGCACCACTGTCAATCACACTCCCTCACACACTCCCACACCATACCGCTCCCTTCGCGCAGTCCAGCACGTCCCACAATCATTTATCTGCACATATACCCATCGTCACACTCGCTCCCCGGCTCACTCCCCCAGACTGCCCCTCCGTCATACTCAGTCCCCTGCACCCTTTCTCAATATCATGCTCATTCACCCAGGAACTACTCCATTGTCACGCACACTCCCTCGCACACTCCTCACCATCAAGCCCTTTCCCCTGTCGAAACCTCTCGTCATACTCACTTCCAGGCACTCTAATCACAATCACATTAATTGCCCCTCGCACAGCCCCACACACTCCTCCACCATTAGTCTCCCAACCACACGCAGTGCCCTAACAATACACTCCCGTCCATTTTCACTCCCCTGCATTCAGACACACTGTTAAGCTCACTTCTCCACTCACTCGTCCACTACTATTCTGGCTCAGCTATCCACACATCACCATCATGCTTGCTCCCTCATACACTGTCACGCAGTCACGTCACGCCCACACTCACCCATCACTGTTCAGCTTACTAACTCCACATTCCGTCACGATGATACTCACTGCCTATCACTCACTTCCACTGTCAACTTCCACACACTCACCCACCGTTAAGCTCACACCCCAGCACAGTCCCACCAGTATGCTCCCTGCCCCGCGTACAATTGCACTGTGATTCCTACTCCCACAGAAACTCAGATTCACACTCACTCTCCCAGCAACGCTCCCACAGAGAAGCCATGTCCCCGCACACCCCAGTTCCATCACAGTCGCTCCCCAACCATCGCACGTATACCCTGCACACTCACTTATAGCCCTCAATGTCCCATAGATACTGCATCTCATGCATTCCTCTGCACACTCTCACAATATACCACTCACACCCTACACACTCCCACACCATCATGTGCACTTTTCCACATATCTACCCACATTGATGTCCACTCCTCCACGCACACAGACCCCATCATGCTCACTTGTCCGCACTCTCTCCCACTGTTACACTCATTTCCATGCACACTTGACATTGTCCTGAGCACTTCTCATGTCCCTCCTTGACACACTCATTCACTGTTGCAATCACTCCCTCGCGCTGTGGCACACCGACGCATTCACTGACTCAATGTCACGCTCACTGCCCCAAACAGTTGATCACTGGCGCACTCACACTCTGCCACACTCTACCACCGTCATGCAAACTCGACTGCATTCTCCTGCACCATACCAGTCACTCCAGCACACTCTCTGACACATCTGTCCACTAAATGGCACAATCCCCCTCCATCACACACAGCCACACACACTAACGAGTACAAATTTGCATCGTCTTGTTCACTCCACTGCACTCTCACAACCATCACACATACTTCGCTGCAAACCACCTAACACATCACACTTTCTCTGCCACACACTGCCCCACCGTCACGCTCAGTGCCCTGCATACTCACACACCAGTCGCTCCCCCGCACACTCCCCCTTTAAAGCTCAATTTCCCACCATCTCATCCATCATCCGTCTCGCTCCCCCATCCCCAAGCTGACTCTCCAAATCACTCCCACCGCACGTCACTCCCTTCCCCACACACTTCCACGTCATCGTGCAGACATGCGTGCAGATGTTCTGACTGTCGCACATCGCACACCATCCCTCCTTCAAGCTCATGTTCCTGCACACTCCCCACCTTCACACTGAGTTACCTGACCACTCCCACAACGCCGTGCTCACTCACCAGCACGCTTCCACACCATTAATCACACTCAACCACACACTGCTACACCTTCATACTCACTCAATCACATACAAACCAACTCACGCTCACTCAACTACCGTCACCTTCACTGCCTAACAGACTTTCACATCATCAAGTGCACACCTCCAGTGTAACGAGTACTCCTCCGCACGCTCCCCCACCATCACATTTGCTCAGCCGCCCACTTTCCTACAGTCATGCATTTTATGCGATGTATTCCACCACTGCCATGCTGACTCCGCCTCACACATCCCACCGTCATGCTCACTTCACCACTGTGACACACAATCTCCCACACACTCAACCATCATTACTCTCAAGGCCCCACTCTCCCCCACTCTGATGCTCTCTCTTCAAGCACTCCCTCACCTTCTGCTCAGTCCCCACACACTCAGCCATTTTTACACTTGGCCCCCCAATGTCACGCTCACTCACTTACACTCTACCTTACAATCACCAGCTCCCCCCGCACATTGACAAACTGTCACACACGTTTCCCCGCTCATAACCCTACCCTCGCTCTCAGTTCCCTGCACACTAATGCCATCACCCTCACTCACCCACACTTTCACTCCTCCGACACACTCGTTCTCTCACTGTCATGCACACTACCCTGCACAATCCCAACCCATCACCCTGTCTACGCCGCAAAGTTGTGCATCGTCGCAACCACTTCCCCAGACCCTCCCCCACGGTCATGATAACTCTAACACACTCCCCAACACTGTTATTCTCACCCAACATTGTCCGAAACACGTCCTGCGCATCAAGCTTACTCTCCTGCACACACTCCACCATCGCTCTCACTGCCCGTGCACACCCCCACCATCACACTCACTGGCCTACATACTCACACACTGTCACACTCACTCCATCGCAAAATCCCACACCATCGCACTCACTCCACCATACACTCCCGCACCGTCATGCTCACTGCCTCACACACTCTCACATTGTCACCCTCACTCCACTGCATGCTTCTCCACAGTCGAACTCGCTCCATCACTACACGTTCAATCCTCAGCACACTCAGGCACAGTCATGCACTGTCACCCTCACACTCTCCCTACATCATGCTCACTCCTCCGTACACTGTTCCAACATCACACACACTCGCCTGCACACTCACGCACTGTCACTCCCCAACGTTCCCACACACCAACACAATCACTGTCACTCCACAGCTCACTCCCCCACCATCATACACAACCACTGTCAAACTCGCCTTCCATCCCACTCTGTCCCCTGCCCATTCCCCTGTTGTCTCACTCAGTGCGATGCAATCCCGCCTACCATTGTGCTGATAGCCCCACACACTCACACAGCATCAGGCTCACTCCCCCACATTATTCCGCACACCTCCACACATGCGCCCACTCTCACACACAACCTTCTGCAGTTTCCCACACTGTCACGTGCAATTCTCACACAAACGTTCAGAATCACATTCAGTCCCCTGCACGTTCCCACGCAGTCTCCTTCACATGCCAGTAGTCTCTCCGACCGTCATGCCACAGTCTACTGCATTATCCCACACCATCACACAGTCTACACTACATGATCTGCCATTACGAAGCTCACTCCAGCAGATACTCCCCCCTTTCTCGTTTGCTCCCTCACACTCTCCCATACTGTCACGCTCACGCCGCTGCACTCCTCTGCACTCTCACACACTCTCACATTTTCTCCCCATGCACATCTATACTATTGCACGCACTCCCAACAGTCTTCCCCACATGTGACTCTCACTTCCCTGCACAACCATCACCATCCCACTGACGTCCCTGCATAGGGCCAATCCAGCTCACTCATCCACACATCTGACCTCGATCACACTCACTCCCATACACCACCCCATAAGACTGACTTGAACACCATCACGTTCACTCCACACACACGCCATCATCATCAATCTCCCTCGCCCATTACCTCTCTCTGCCAACATACTCCCGCATCCACATGATCACTGCCCCAAAGACTGCCACACAGTCACACTCAATCCCACGCATACTCGCACTTGCTCAGAGCAAATTGCCCCAACGTCACACGCATTCACCTGTTCATACCCTGACCATCACGGTCACCCACCTGTACACTCCCCCAGCTGTCACACTCACTCCCCTGCATTATCCCACACCATCATACTCGCTGCCAGACATACCCCGCACACTCATCACTTTTACGATTTCGATCCTGCACACACTTGCATTGTTTTGTTAACCTCCCTATACGCACCCACACTGTCACACTCGCTCCCCGCATGCTCCCACACCATCATACTTACTGCCACCCACACTCCCTGCACACTCACAAAATGTCACGCTTACTCCCCACGCACTCCCCGCCATCATTGTCACTCCCATGCACACTTCACTACCATTACACACTGTGCCCCACACACTTCCATGCTGTCACGATGATGCCTCCACTATCCACACTGTCACACACTTTCCCCTGCAAATTCCCTCACCGTCACACTCGCTGCCCTGCTCCCACTCTGTTACCCTCACTCCCTCGCACACTCCTGCACCACCAAGTTCACTCACCACACATTCCCTCAGCGGCACCGTCACTCCCCCTCACATTTGCCATGCATTGTACTCAGTTCTGTGCAATCTCCCCACCATTTCATGTGCTACTCCGCACACTCTCCTGCAAACCCGCCCACACCACTACAAAATTCCAACAGACTCAGTGCCTGCTCCCTCCCCACTGTCACACTACCTTCCCTGCATACTTTCACATTGTCACCCTGATTCAACCGCATACAGTCGTACCATCATATTCACTCACCCACGCACTGCCCCAAATTCAGTCTCTCTCCATCACATTCGCCCTGCATTGCACTCAGTCCCCTGCAATCTCCCCCACCGTCCCTTTACACGGCCCCACTAACACCCTCACTCCCCGCTGTCTCCCACACGCTTATGCCTCCTCCACAACACACTTCTCCACCATCACACACACTCTTCCACACAGTTAAAAGTAATCACATCGAAACTCTGCTTACTCCTGCACCATCACACTCACTACCCCGCGCACAGTCCAAACATCACGCTCACTCCTCTGTGTATTACCCAACTTTATGATCATTCCATTGTACATCACCCCACCCACACACTCCCCGTCATGCAAACTCTCCCAACGTCAACTCTCCCAGCCACACTACCCCCACAGTCCCATTCCCGTCCCTGCACACACCACCAGTATCATGCTGGCAACTCTGCACAATCCCCATCATCAATCTCTGTCCCCCAAGCATCTGACCACCATCACGCTCATTCTAAGGCTTCCTCCCCGTCACACACTCAAAACCTACTGTCACATCCCTGCCCCGATGCCCTCCACCACCATCAATCTCCCACTGCCATTAGCCTGCTCACCCAACTGACACCCCGCCTACATCACTTCCCAGCAGACTGCCACACCACTTCATTCACTCCCACAAACCCACCCTGATGATCACATTCCCTCTAGCACCGTCATACTCATTCCCCAGAAACTCCCCCACTCTCACACTGATTGTGCCGTGCACATCCTGACTATCACGCTCAAAACCCTGTACACTCTGACATTGTCACCAGTACTCCACTTTGCTCTCCCCACCGTCATCATGGCTCACCCACTATCATGCACACGCCACCACACACCATCACACTCCCGTACTGTCCAACACCATCATACTCACTGCCAAGCACACTCTGTTGTACAGTCCCACACTGTCCCATATATTCCTCCTCACATTCCCCCACTGTAACTCTCACTCACATGCACTCTTTGGTACGATCTCGCAGTATCCCACACACTGCTGCTCCATCCCACTCACTCCCCCACAGTCGTCCACACTGTCACACTGGTTCCCCTACACAGTCCCGTAACATAACTCTCACTCCAATGCATATTTCCACACCGTCACGGTTACTGACCCACCCACTCCCTCGCCACCACGATCACTCTCCTGTGCATTCGCACCGTCACCCCCACTCACCTGCACACTCCTATGCCATCACTCAATGAATCACAGAGGAATCACCCATGACCACATCCACACTCTGTTCACTGTGTAACAAATGGTGAGGTCTACACAATCTGTTCCATGTGTAAAGACCTGCAGTCCCACCCCCAGTCTTTTGCCAGAGCCAGAGTCTCTGCTCCCAACCTGACATTTACCTCCCAGTAACGTCCAGTGTTCTCACATCCACTGTGTCCCCAGCAATGACATTTGACCCAATCCCCAAACTGTTCCCCGAGAAATGGCCTGAAGGTGAGGAAGGATTCGACGAAGAGTGTTTTGAAGAGACACAGACATACTGGAAGGTGCAGAATTCAAGATGGAGAGAGAGTTATGGAGAATGGGGATAGGAGGGAAAATGCCATGCAGTGCCCAAGTGGGAGGAGGAGAGACGGGGGAGAGTGTGAGAGTGGGAGGCAGGTATGGAGAGAAAAGGATAATGACAGACGGATGAATTCTGCCAAGAGCTGGTCTGCATGGTTGAAAGGATAGACAGAGTAACTCAAACCCAACTCCTGAACTCTGCTCCAATTTACTTCCTTTGTCTGTCTCCGCAGCTCAGCTTCTTCTACAAGAAGACACACAACAAAAATATTTGCTCTGCTACTTGGTACTTTTTAATGAATACATTTATTAATTACAAGTTGAACTTATCAATACAGTCAATAGGATGGTGCATTTTCTCATTGGCCCTTGAGATGAGAAAAGACATTGAAATGTGTCCATGTAACTCCTCTGGGATAACGTTTTAACAAACTAACATTGCCCACAAGCTTAACACTGCCATCACTCTGACAACATAGCGACAGTTTGCTCCGTCACTGATATATAGAACTGAAATGAGAAAATTCCGGATGGATTGTTTAATGATAGAATTCGAATGATTGATGAACGTGGGTAAACGGATATTTCAGCACATTGTTCTGCTGCTGCTGGAACCTAGTCTGGGTCGCCACATAAATCGCAGTGTTTGTGAAGCAACTGAGAAGCTGCAATATGAAGCCCAATTCCTGCACAAGGTAATGTGGATACACAGGTATATCCACAATCCACCACATACGATTCCATAGAGAAAACAGCATTAACGTTGACCATAACAGAATGAAATTGACCGAGATCACAAATAGTAAAACAATGGATTTTTTTCGATTTCTCATTTCTGTGTCACAATGACCATCGACATTTGTGTGAGGACGGAGTCTCCTGCGAGCTTTGCTGTTCAGTAAAATGTGTCTGACAGTGAAAACGTTGAGCATCAGAATGAGGAGAAAAGGGAGAACCGGGGTTAGAATATAGTGGAGGAACTCGATTGTGCCCCAGACGCGGGAGAATTGAACAGTGATTGTTACATGACAAAACCAGGGGCGGTTCCCCTTCCAATACCGAGATGTGAACGCAAAATACCAGACAATGTTCTTTAAACAGCTCAGCACAGTCACTGTTCCCAGGACTATACCCGACGTTTCCTCACTGCAATATTTACTTTTCAAATTCTGGCAACAAATGGCCACAAATCGATCAAAGGTGAAAGTGACGGTGAACCAGACAGAACAGTCAGTGGCTGCGTAAAGCAGGACGGCGTGGATATTACACAGGGGGATGGAGAACACGAAATGAAACTGTTTCCGATGAACAATAGGAATCTGTCTCAATATCAGATCGAGGATAATGACCAGTAGATCCGCAACTGCCATCGCCCCGAGGTAACGTCTGACACATGGAGACAATCCACAGTCTTTACAGATCAGGACGTAGATCGTCAATACATTAACTGTGAGGTAGAAAGACAAACACGGTGTACATCAGCCAGGAGGCAAAGTGACCAGTTTGATGAAGGACACAGTGAGACTTTCAAATGTCACAGTATTTGGACGATTACTGAAATGATTGGAACTGATACAATAAACGGTCGGTGTAAATCATTGCAAAAATGTGTCATAAGCCACACGATACCTCCCTCCCCAAACACACATCCATAAGAACAGATGGTTTCTCGAACGTTCCCACACACTTGAATACTCGAGAGCAGATACAGATCACTTCTTAACACAGAGGGAGAAAACCTTGCTGTCCTGAAGGATTCTCTCCCAGTTATCGAAGGCAAACACAGGTTGGAAATTTCTGCATTTTAATCTAAGTTTTGATCCATCCTCCGTCATAAAGAAATGCAAACTCAAGAGAAAATGTACTCACCCCTTAAACTGCATGAGGGGACTTCGAATTAGTATCTCCTTCTCCTTCGAATGTGATTTCTTCCTCCGGATCTCTTCTTTTTTCTCAACTCATTAACGCCCGGCCGTTCACAAATAATATCATGAATAGAATGTTCTGGGGAACCTCAGACAAGATTGTTCCAGAACCTGTCTGATATAGAATGTTTTGGAGAATGTGCGGTGTAGAATGTACCAGGGAATGCCGGATGGAGAATGTTCGGGGGAATGTCAGGTACAGAATGTTCTGTGGAACGTCAAGTATATAACATTTCGGAGAATTTTGGCTACAGAATGTTACAGAGAAGGTCAGGTTCAGAATGTTCCGGGAATGTCAGTTATAGAGTAGCCCAGACAATGGTGAGTACAGAATGTTCCAGGGAAATTCAATTACAGACTGTTTCAGGAAATTTCGGTTTTAGGATGTGCCAGTCAATGTCCACTTTAGATTATTCTGGGGAATGTCACAAACGAAATGTTCCGGGGAATACTGGCTACAAAATGTTCTTGTGAATGTCGGGTGGAGAATGTTCCGGGGAGCGTCAAGTGCAAAATGTTCTGGGCAATGTTGGGATGTAGAATGTTTTGAGGCATGTCAGTTGCAGAATGTTACGGAGAAGTCTGTTAACATAATCTTCCAGGGAATGTAGATTATTGAATTTTCCAGAGAATGGCAGGTACAGAATGTTCGGCAAAAGTGAGGACTGCAGATGCTGGAAACCAGACTTTTCATCAGAGTGGTGCTGGAAAAGCACAGCAGGTCAGGAAACGTCCGAGGAGCAGGAAAATCGACGTTATGGGCAAAATCCCTTCATCAGGAATAGAATCACCATTCCTGATGAAGGGCTTTTGCCCGAATCTTCGATTCTCCTGCTCCTCTGATGCTGCCTGACCAGGTGTAGAATGTTCCTGATAATATCTGTATAGAATGTTACGGGGAACATCAGATATAGAATCTCAGGTATAGAATCTTCTGACGAATGTTGTGTACAGAGTGTTCTGGGGAATATCGCTTATAGAAGTTTCTGGAGAATATCAGGTATAGAATGTTTTGGATAATGTTGGGTAGAGAATTTTCTGGGGAATGCCGTTAGCAGACTTTTCTGCAGAACTTACGGCAAGCAATGTACAAGAGAATCTCAGGTATAGAATTTTCCTGGGATTGTCATGCCCAGAATACTTCGGGAAATGAGCGGTGCTGAATGCTTTTTTGGAATGTCAAATGCAGATTGTGCCGTGGAAAATCGGGCATGGAATGTTCCGGGGAATATCGGGTACAGAATATTCTGGAAAATGTGGGGCCCAAAATGTTCCCAGAATGCTGTTTATGGAATATCCTAGACAATGTTTTTGAGGGAATGGTGGACATAAAATTATCGGGGGAATGGTGGCTATAGAATGTTCCAGAGTATGTCAGGGAGAGAATAATCTGAGGAATATAGGGTTTAAGATGTGATAGAAAGATGTTGTCCCATATCATAAAGGCTCCAAAGCCCTTTAAGTTTGTTGAGAGCCATTCAAAGTCCAGGTGGGAATCTCTCCCCAATGTCGACTTAACTGGAACGTTGTGCACACACATAATATGATTAAGGATACCGGTTGATCGTTAGATAAAGGTCTTCTTTGAACATTGTACAAACGCCATCTCTTATTCAGCGATCACCCCACCTCCGTTTCAGTTTTGTAGAAAACTACCATCTGTAAACTATTGTGAATATTCAGTTCCCAATATCGTTCACCCAGTAGCCATGTCTCTCAAATGCCATTAAAATATATCCGTCTCCCCCAATGCGTGCACTGTGTTTTCAGAATACGTCACGCATTCAGATAGATTGCCTTTCATTCAGACTTAACCCTTTATTCATTGTTCCATTGTTACTTTTATTTCTCATATTGGCCGTTCACAAATAGTCTGAAATCGACATAGTAATAGAATCAGGAATGATGGTCCATGTTTCATGCAGCCTCATCTTCATCCCTGGGTATATCCTATCCCACCGGGAGGATAGACCCACCAGCAGTGGAGGCACAATGGGATACCGTGAGGAAAAGTGTTACCCTGGAATTCCCAAACATTGACTCTAGAACGCAGGAAATCTTGTGCTAACAGGTCAAGGATGGTCAAGGTAACCTCCTGATGATGGGCAGCTACTGCCCTCCACACCATCCCTCGGTGATAACTTAGTTGCCCTACATGTTGAAGACAAATCTGAGGAAGCACTGTGAATTAAAAAAAGACACAGAGCGTACTGTGGGTGTGATACTTCAATGTCTATCGCCAAGAGTAGCTGCATAGGCCGACAACTGACTGCGGCCTTAAACAGAGTGAGGCCTTAAATACACACCAGCCAGACCTCGGCAAGTAATTGTTGAACCAACAAGAGCCAAACATGCTTACAAAATTACTTGTCGGAAATGGATCTCTCTCTCACAGTATCGGAATGATCACCCAGCGCACAGTCCTGGCGGAGGGAAATTCTCAGCCACATATTGAAGATATGTCATTCTGACCATTTCAGACGTCGGGTTTTGTTTCAGCTCCCTGACAGTCTGCTCCCTGATGTCAATATTTGAGTGATGCTGGAAAAGCACAGCAGGTCAGGCAGCATCCGAGGAGCAGGAACGTCTAAATTTTGGACAGAGGCCCTTCATCAGGAAGGCGACCTGGAGGTTGCAGAGAGAGAGAGAGAGAGAGAGAGACTTACTGAGATCTTTGTGGAGAGAGAAGAAATTCTTCACGGCAGTCATCCTTGCAAGAAGATTTGCAATAAGTTTAGAATCAACCAGGCGAAAGTGAGTACTGCAGTTGCTGGAGATTAGAGTCAAGGTTAGAGTGGTGCTGGAAAAGCACAGCAGGTCAGGCAGTATACGAGGAGCAGGAAAATCGACATTAATAGCAGGAGCCCCCCATCCCAGATGAAGGGCTCCTGCCCAAAACGTCGATTTTCCTGATCCTCGGATGTTGCCTGACCTGCTGTGTTTTTCCAGCATCACTATAATCTTGACTCTAATCGCCAGCACGTGCAGTTCTCACATTCACTTGCTCCCTCACGTTCCTAGTGGCCACATTGCTCTCAGTGCACAGCGAATATTTGTTATGGTGGGTTTACATTGGGGAGTGGAGCTGTATGGTATTTGAAACATGTATCAAGGCCTTTATCCGAGAGACAATCCGAGATGAGAATAGCAGATTTCTTCTGAATGAAGAGTACGTGGCTGATGCCAAAACAATGGGTATTCACAAAAATGATGTATTGTGTACAAATGTCAACATTAATGGAATGAGGGACGGAGGATCCAATCAAAATAATGACAACATAAAATAAAAACATCTGATCATCTGAAATGGTTAGTTATACGACATTCGCATATCACTTCACAGAAGCATTCCAGCCACTGTAAACGTCGAGGAGCCATTCACACAGCACAGAGCACTGTGTAAACCAAGGTCTGCTCAGTCCAACCTCACAATATAGCAACAGAAGAAAACTAAGCAGACTGCGTCAGTACATTGATCTTTAAATACGTTCTAGATGTCTCTCCAGCACGGAAAACGGCGCAGATCACAACAGTATAGTTGTTTCCAGGCCACTCTGAATGAAGCGCCTTAACGAGTTTGTGATGAATTTCATTACACTGGCCCTAAACTTCAAATTTTTTGATGTAATCTTTCAAATTATGGTGAGAATGGATTTCTAAATTACTGAAACAAACCGAATAGGAGAAATATGAGCCAGCAATGGGAAAGTTCATTTCCTCCTGTTAATTTCTCATGGACAGCCTTGCAATGAATTGCACAAAACTGCTCTGAATTTCCAAAATCATGCCTTGAAGAAGGGCACAGCCGTGACATGGTATAAAGATTGCGACAGAATCAGAAATTTCCGGCCGGAGCTCCTCTGCTGTGCACATTCTTTCGTTACTTTTTCTCTTGTTTTTCTTATTTATTTCTCAAACGTTTAAGTTTATAAATGATATTCGGAGGGGAATTTTGGAGGCTGGCACAGCGAAGCGAGTACACAATGTGGATTCACACATTGGAGACTGCCACGTGGAAGCGACTCCCGAAGGGGAGTCGCAGACCTGCAGCAGGCGTGGGAAGGTGGCTCCAGGAGGGAACTCTCAGAATGGAGACTATTGTAGGAAGATGATTCCCAGAGATGAGTTGCACCTCCGAGTTTGGCTCCAAGACGTGACTCCCAGAATGGAGATGCAGAATGTCCCAGAGGTGAGTCCCAGATACAGGCTGGCACCAGAGACAAGTCCCCATGTCAGGTTCCAAAGGGGATGCTGGCACGAGGAGGCGAGTCACGGACCGAATTCTCAGTTTGGAGGTTGGCGCAGCGAGGTGTTTCCTAGAGAGGAGTCCTAGGTTAAAGTTTGCCTCCAAAAGCTGAATTGCAGAATGGAGAGGGTGTGGTGTGGTGTATCGAAGCAAGGACTCTAGTTTTGACGCCTGGTCTGGTCTGAAGTCTGAGCCCGGTGCCATCCAGAAACTGGTTCCAGTGGTGTCTGGTGACTGGGCCCGCTCTGGTCTGCAGCATTATTCCTGATGAAGGGCTTATGTCCAAAACGTCAAGTCTGCTTCTCTTTGGATGCTGCCTGAAATGCGCCACACTCACGACTTTGATCTCCAGCATCTGCATTCCTCATTTTCTCCTTGGATGGATTTTTTATCAAGCGCAGGCAGGTGGGATTAGTTTAGTTTGGGATTATGGTCAGCATGGAAAGGAATAACGGAAGTATCTGTTTCCATGCTGTATGAATCCATACCTCTTTCACTGGCTGTACTGCTACCTTCCTGAATACACTGGATGAGACCCAACTGGTTCAGCAACTTATCAACCTTCAATTCAATTCGCGTTCTGAGTAATTGCACCTAATGAATTCTAATCTGTTCCAATTTCTGGAATTTGTTTCTGTATCTTGCTCTCAGGAGTAAAGATGACCTTTGTCACCGACTGAGTTCATTCAAGCACTGTACCTGGGAGAGAATATGCATGCTACCCACTGCTGCTCTGAAAGTTCTAGAATCAAAACAGTTCAATGAAACTGTTACTCCATGGTGACTGACAGTACAGTCCTCTCCATTGTGCGAGGTTATGGTTCTGCTGAAAATGGTGACAAAAAGCCACGACCATCTCATTTTAGAATCAAACTGGCTTCACGCTTTGCAGCTGTATAGTTCTAGGTCCAAATATGAATAATTTTGCTCTCAACATATTATTAACTGTAAACCTGACAGAAGAGAACAGCAAAGGAAAAGTTGTCGATGATGGTTTATTCAGATATACCACTGACGCAGAAGTGAAGACTAGGCATGTTATGGAGTTTTGTTCGTTGACAGAAGTCAAAGAAACAAATCAGTTCAGGACGAAATGGGGTAGTCATGGTTCTGACCACTTCTTTTACTCCTCAGACGTTTGTTAATGAAGGGTAGGCAATGTATGGAACAGGAATGGACTTTGAGATGGACCGTGAATACATTGGTTTATATCTTTGCCGAATGTAGAGAACAGAAATAGCGATGCCATTCGCACTGGTTTCCGAAGCAATCAGTGGGCAGAGATCGACTTACTAGGAACGCGAACAATAGCAAGGGTGGGAGACTAACCTGCCTGAATAATCATCAACACACATTCTATCCGCAACATTAACGATGCAGAAGTCCTTAGAAAGCTACTAATGACAACAGGATACACTGCTGTCCATTATTTTAACAGTCTAGTGTTCTTAGATTCTGATGCATACCTGGAACATTCCATTCTTATGTTCCCAGATTCTGATCTCATTCCTGATTCGGGATTATGCTCGAAACGTCGATTGTCCTGCTCCCTTGAAGCTGCCTGACCAGTTGCGCGTTTCCAGCATCAGACTCTCAACTCTGATCTACAGCATCTTCACTCCTCACTGCTCCCTTTGACTTTGTCTTGTTTGCATCTTCTTTAACTTGCACTCAATAGAGAGAACCCATATAAGCCATTCACACCTTAATTTAGTCTCAATTTGTTTCGATTTTTCTTCCACCGTAATTAAAGTATCGTTTGACTTTTGTATTGCATCTCCAACCCCTCTGTTTCCCGTCGCCTGCCAGCTGTGCCCAGAGATTAAAAGTCCATTTTTCTAAACCTTTTCAGTTATGAAGAAAGGTAAGTCTGGACTTGAAATATTATCTTGTTTCTTTGTCTCTGCAGATGTATCCAGGCCTGTTCACTTTCGACAGAAATGAACACACGCAGAACACATTTTAAATTAACAAAATGCTTGTAATGGAAATCTGAAACAAAACCGAAACTTGCTGGAGAAACTGGAAATTTGTAGAAGGGTCAATCAATCTAAAAGCTTAACTCTGCTTTCACTTCACAGATGCTGCATAAGATGTCTAATTTCTCATGCAATGTCTGCTTTCAGATAAGATTCAAAGACGTGTGTCTAATCTGCTCAAATGCCCTGCTCAAGAGACGGAGAGCCATAAACGAAAAAATGAATGATAACGCAAGGTGCACAGATTTCTTGGTTCTAAAGCTGCATCGGGCTGTCATCACTACAGAGATCTCAATCAAGGTCTCGAAGACAAACAAAGGGAACACATTCACTCTAAACACAGAAGATGGCATGATCGGAAGGGAAAATATTTAGATGAATATGTTAAAAGATTTTGAGGATGTGACCAATTGGAGGCGTGAAACCACGGACAGACCCTGTGAAGAATGAGAGCATTAAAATGTAAGTGCTACTACATTAGAAGCTAGAGTATATCAATCGGTGCAGGGCTTATGGGGAATGGGTATCGATGTGAATTGCAGACAGCAAGCAGAAATTAATTGCAGATCAAAATTGGGCAATCACATGGTTCTGCAGACTGCAGCAGAAGCAGAACTGTGTCCACTTGCAAACTCTATCATATTTATCGGGATGATCCCTCACACGATAAGGAACATCAAGCTGATCGATGATTCAGTGATGTGCTTGAATCAACTTGTCAGTGTCAGAACATTGTTTACCTGAACCCAAGGAGATCCCATTAAAGATGCAGCACTTGATTGCTTCCATTCCAATCAGAATAACCAACATCTGATAGAGACAACGAAATGATCCTCAGACCAACCGATCAGATCATACTCAGAGGTTCTGCCATGTACAGTCATAAATAATTATTGACTCATAAAAAATTCTCTGGAGGACAGAGGTCCACAAACATTCTCACTCCAAATAAGGGAATAGCCCAACATATCAGTGTGACAGGCAAGCTGTAGTATCTGCAGCATCCTCAGTCATAACTGTTGAATGGATGATCCGCCTCACCCTCGGGCCTGATATCCACAGGATCAAAAATGCCTTCTTCAAACAATTCGATTCGCTGCACGTGACGTTTGTAAAGAGCTGAACACAATAGAAACGACAAAACAATGGCCAATGATACAATTCCTCCAATAGGACTGAAGACTCGTGCTGCACAACAAGTCGTGTCCATGGGGAAGCTAGTTCATTCAACTTCTCATAATGACATCTACCTGGCATTGTGGAAAATTAATCAACCATGTCCAGTCGCTTAAGAGGAGACTAAATGCAATCTGAATAATTAATACTCCCTCAGTCACATCAGGATACTCAAATGGGTTAGACAAATTGTCAAGCAGCACAGAAATCACCTGTTCAGTGTGTTTTCTGTTTGGTCCGCATATGGTGATGACACTGCTGTGGAAATATCACTGGATTACAAGTCAAGACTAGACTTCTGCTCTGGTCACTGATCGACGTTACAAATGATTAATTACGTGTCGAGGTATAAAATCTGCTGTCAATAATAGTGACCCTGAAGCCAATATTGAATGTAAACATCGAATTGCGTTACCAACTACATTCAGCAAGTGCGTCTCCCATGCTTTCCTGCTCTGCCTTAAATGTGACCCCAGACACGCAGACATGTGATTGTCTGTTCAAAGGACTCTGCATTGGCCAAGAAAGACATTTCATAGTGCCAACCTTCTCCGAGGACTTAAAGGAGATAAACAGGTCAGAACACATAGTACCAGTCTCGGGAGCGGAAAGGCAGTGGGAAGCTCAGTTCTGTCGACTCTGCAGAGGCCTCCTTCTGAACATCTGAAAGCTTGTAACACATTTACAGAGCTTTCCCACACACTGCATAGAAGCATCTGGAAAGGATAAGGCGATTGTATCAATTCAACCTTCCTTATTCTAGTTCACGACAGAACATTTCCTCAATATACTTTTCCCACCCACGTACAGATGTGTGATGACACATCTTGAACTATAAAATAGGAACTGTAGCAGTCCTTTCGGTCCATCAAGTTTGCTTCTCCATTGAATATGCAGGTAGTTCTCCAAAGCATGTGTTTGTTAATTGCAATTTACCCGAGGAAGGACACCACTTCGACTCGGGCAACGCATCCATGCCAGGACAAGTGCTACAGAGATGCACTTGTCCTGGTATGAGAACTCCTAGAAGCATGGCATTCCAACTGGTACTCGATCAAGAAACACGTCGAGTTAGACCCCATCGACCACCCCGAGAAAAAGACCAGGAAATGACGTCACCGCAGGAAACGACATCACGAACCCAAAGAAACCCAAACATATAATACAAAGCAGGAATTATCAGCAGTGCTTCACCTGGAGGCCCACTGAAATCGGTGATGTAATGTCTGGAAATGAATCGTCCAGCTCAGCAAGCAGACCTGCATCCAGATCTCAACCTGAGCTACAAATCTCAGAACTAGCTCAGCAATGCTCAATGGGACCTGTTTCTACACTGTAGGGAATCTGATCGATGCTGCTGTATTTTTAAGTATTATCTTGTTAAGGACTTTGCATCTTTAGTTCTACAAGTCCCGCAAGATCACTTGATATTTCTCAGAGATTTTCTGGGCCTTCCTCTATGAAGACATATGCAAAATAACTGCTCAGTTTCTCTGCCATTTCCCTTTTCTCCGCAATAAATTATCTTGTCCCCATTATCACTTTCCACAATCGATCTTGATTTTGTTTTGTTTTCCTTGAAATTTAGATATTAGATTTAGTCAGTATATGTGTTCCTTGTTTGTTTGCATGCATGATGTCTTCCTGACTGTCTTCGTTTGTCATGAAGAAATGTTGCACCAGAAATGTCGATTTCTCCACCGACTGATGCTGTCTGGCTTGATGCGTTCTTCCAGCTTCGTGCCTGTATATTTTGAATTCCAGTATCTGCAGTTTCTTTTCTTTCTTTCTTGATATGCTTAATTGCCTTTTGGCTGTCATTTCTTCGATCGTAAATTTATCAGAGCTCTCAGTTTCCTCCAATATATGGAATTATTCTGAAGCCACTTACTTTGATTTATTATGTTTATCATCTTTGAGTCACTTTCCTTTTCTTGGCTGTTTGTACCTTACAGAAATATATGTACTCTGCAGACGTTGCAATAATTCTGGAAATAATAACCATTGTTTGTCTCCCACTAAATTTGATATTGTACTTTGCCAATGCAGCAATGCAGCAACTTGGCCCTGTAGCTTGCGGGCATCCATGGTGTTTGAACATAATGTCCAAAAATTCTACATTGTCTGCAGGCACCGTGTTAAATCCAATATATTCTTGTCACTGCTCCTTAAAAGCTTCCTCACAGCAAAATTGTTAATTAATTCTTCTGACCACACAGTGCCAAATCTGAAATACCGTGGTCTAAAATTTGGTTCACAAATAGTCTTCATACTACCTCATATACACTTACGGAATTTAATTTTCAGAGCATTGGCAGTCATTTAGTTAACGCAGTAGTATCAACTTGAGATTATCCGGCATTACTGCAACACCCACGATATTTGCATGTCTAATTTACAGACCATAAGACGTCGAAAGGTTTTGTGGCAGTTTTGGTTTAGATGTATAACGTGCAATTGTTTGTTTTCCTTGTTGCTTGTAAGCTCCACTCAACTGATTCTGTGGAATCTGTTGGACGGAATCTGTGGTGTTTTTACTGATAGACCTGGACAGGACCTTCGGCGAGGCTCATCTCGATGCTTAAATGATCCAACGAAATATCCAGCAATGCAGGGAAAGCATATTCAACCTTCCCCGCTCTGCTAAGATATGTGTAACAGTATTCTGTTGCTCCATCACACTCAATGTGCATTTGTTGTAGCACTGAACACCAAATAAGGCTGCTGTTCCACCACCCTCACTACTGAATGCAGCACATTGCTTCATGCACTCTCTCTGTCGCTTACGAAATACCACTGTACTAATAAAATAAAGTACAAAGAAAACACAGTGGAATGCGCAATATCTAGTTCCTCTGTCCGCCACCCTTGTCTCCCCGTCATGTGTCGAGGACCCTGCCGGGATGACTCATGTGGAGATTCTGAAACATCCACCACCCATCAACCGAATAAGGACCAATGTTCAGTGAGGAGAAATTCTCACTTCAAACTCACTGTCAGTTTAAACTCACTCAGACGTCAGTTGTCTCACTCCAAAAAAATCAGAAACCTCGTGCATAGAGATGCAAACAAAGAAATATACAAAATGCTCCATAAGCATTTCAATATACAAACGCACACAATACTTACATGGCGATGGACATGCGCACGCACAAACACACACACACACACACACACACACAGAGTTCATAATTTGAATGAGAAAAGGAGATCAAGAGTTACAGAGTGACGACAGGATAGTAATTTAAAGAAATATAAAGGACATTGTTCGGATCCATTTTTGAATACTTGTTTGGTGAACTCTTCCTGAGCCTGCGTTTTATGCATGTTTGATTGGAAAGAGTGAATAGTAGTTTGGTATAGGCTAGGCGAGCTGAATTGCTTCTGTCTGTTCCTAACTATTGTATTATTATGCATCAAAAGAGGTGTCGATTTGGATTTAGAAGAAAACAGTTTTGAAATAACGGACCCGCATTGAACTACGAATATCCCATTCTCTTTAGTATTGTGCTATCTGAGGTGACGTCGGCCTCAGCGAACAGTGAAGATTCGGTTATTGAAGATATTTAAGGCTAAACCTGACTGATGTTTTGCTGGACAGGACTGTCAATGTTAATTCGGAACAAATAGGAAAGAGATGGCCACATACAATCGGACGATCAGACAGAATCGAATCAGCCTTGAGCATTCAAAATGTAGCAGCCGAATGGCCAACTGTAACGCCTACAACACGTGTTGCTCTCTCAATCCATCCATCGCGGCTGTCACAGAGGTAAACGAACACCATATTCAGCCAGACGGGATCATTACAATGAGACAGAGGAAACCATTCTGCCTCTCTGAGGAATTGCAGACGAATAGAAAACGAAGTATATCAGCTCGTTGACTACACCACACAGCAAAAGAGAAAGCTCATAAAACCGCCTACAGGAAACAGAGAATAGAAACAAATACTTATTTTAAGGTGTTTAAGCTGTGATTCGTGACTTGTCGGAGAAATCAGTATGGATTCATGAATTATCAATAATCTGCTTTGACGATTTTGATGAAGGGACTAATTGGATCTAAGCTCAATGAGCGAGTACTCCAAGATGGTCAATTCAATAAGTCACGAAACGGAAGTAGTGAGCCAGCAATATGATATCGACAGGGAAGGTTAATGAGCAAACCATCAACAGAAATAACATGATATGAGTTATCTGTTTTGGTAGCAAGGATGAAACAATCTTAACAATTTAAATGAAGGGAGATTGAAGAACTCTGATACAGACGGTTTCCGTGGTCCTGCAACATGAATCATATGAACCCAGTCTGCAGATGCAGCACGTGCTTTGGAAGTTAAGTGGAATGATGCTGCTGCTTCTGGCAAAAGGTATCAGGTTTAATTGAAGGAATATTTTAGTGCATCAGGAGAAGGCATTGTTAAGACCACATCTGATACACTGTGTGCAGGTTTGATCTTCGAAACGAAAAAGAAGACATAATTGTTTCTTGAAGATTTTCGAAGATATTTCCCTTTACTCGCTTCTGGAATGAAAGCCATTCGTAATTAAGGATTAGCAGTTCAAATCTCAGATGAGAAATCTTATTGAAGCATTACCAATTTTAAGGATAGTGCAGCAGCTGGATACATTTTTTCTCTTGTTAAAGAGATGAAAGCTATTGCGTACATTTTAGGAATAAAATGCACTAAATTAACTCAGATATTTTAAAATCGATTTTTAAAAATTACGCTGACATGTATACATGACATCCAATTGAAAATGATGGGCATTTTTCCCGATGAAAGCCACTGTGCATGACAACACTTCTGCATTTGTGATTATTTCAATGATTGTGAACCTCTGCAAAGATTTCTTTGCTATGTTTGTCTGAAAACATGTCCGTTTGTATGTGTTATGTATGTGAGCGTCTCTGTGTCCCACATTTTTTTTTTGAGAAAATGACGGAGCTGAGACCTATACCATTGTCCCTATCACTAAAGCAGAATCAAATATGTCATCATCACTGGATAACTACCTGTGCCATGAGCTAATTGTCACAGGGTCAATACGATTAAGAAGGTAAATGTGTGGTTCAAAGATTAGTGTTGAAGCAATACGTTTGAATTCATCGGACTTTGTCACCAATACTGGAGACAAAATTAATTATTCCGATGCCACTGTCTTCTTCTGAACCGTACAGGGACCAAACTCCTGGTGAATCGCACATCAAGCGCTCCAGGCGGGTTTGAAACAAAACTGGTGGAGGGAATGGGAGTGCTCAGTTATGGCGAATTTCGAAAATCCAAATTAAAGACGTTAAGTGTGCAGAACTCAGAAGTATCGAACTCAATATGAAAAGACAGCTGAAATTATGACAAGAGCTTGACAGACTTGAGTTTGTTCAAGCAGATAGGTCCATCACAAAAACAGAAAAATACAATCCAGTTCGGAAACTTAAATTGATATTAAGGCAAATGGCTTGAAAAGATAAAGAAAGAGAAAGAAGCGCCATGTAAGAAACAAGAGGAAGAGAAATTAAACAACGAGAAAGAGAGAGTGAATTCGAACTTAAGAAATTGCGAATTTGTCAGGACAGTCTAGTTAACAGGGTAGAGATGAAGAGGGAAGTTAGTCCTCACACAAATATGTTACACAATTGCCACATTTGATGAGAAAAATGTCAAAGCCTTTTTGTATTCATTCAAAAAATTGGTGAGGCAGATGCGGTGCGAAGAAAACCTCGGCGTAGTGCATGTTCAATGTCTGCTGGGAGGTAGAGCTAATGACTTTCATGCAGCGCTGTCATATGACGGTTCAAAAGTTTTGCAGATGTCCAGCAGGCTATTATGAGTGTTTATGAACTGGTACCAGAAGCGTAAACACAGCGATTAAGAGACATAAAGAGACTTACGTTGAGTGTGAAAGAGTTAACTATAGTAATTTTAATTAATGTGAGCTGACCTTAAAAATAGATAAGACACATGAGGTTCTAAGAGAGGATATTAGGCTGGAGGAGTTTTCTTTTCAGACTTACTTCCAGAGATGAAATGAATACATGTGAATGCACGAAAATTTCAAAAAGTGAGAAGAGCGGCAGTAACAGCACAAGAGTATGCTCTGGTGCAAAAAGGGAAGAAAAAAAAAGCCTTGTCGCATGAATTCCATGCTATGTGATATAGAAATTGGGAAAAGCAGAGATATCTCACCATACAAGAAAGAGTAAAGTACACAGGTAAGAGGTTACCACAGGTTAAAGAAAAAGAATTTCAAGAGCTTTAAGACGCGCTTAAAAGCCTCATGTGTGTTCAGCGCCGTAAGGAATGATATGTAATATCATAGTACTGGTCTTTGAAGAAAGGCAGTGTTGTGAAAGATGTGGAAAAGAGTCTAAGATGTGGAAAAGAATTAGTGAACGTAGTAAAGAGTCTAAGATATGGAAATGAATTCGTGAACGTAGTAAAGAAAACACCAGAATACATCCAGGAGACACAGGAGAGAGCACAGACAAGGCATGGGCTTGGTATTAAGTGAGTGCCTAATCTCTACACAGACTTCACGTTTGTGCGTAAGGTTTACTTGGGAAGAGCAAGAGGGAAGGGTAATCATTTGCCCTTGAAACATTGAAAGATACGGGATCTAATCAGTCTCTGCTCTTGAGAGATGAATGTATTTGCACTATTACTGAAAAGTTACCAGAGAGAGTCTCAATTCGTGGAACAGGTGAACATAAATTTAGCGTTCATCTATGTATGAGCAGTTTGGAGTGCCATGTGGAGACTGGGGAAGCAACATGGGAGTCAATGACAGTGTGTCAGTTGAGGAATTCAGTTTGTTCTTGGGAATAATTTATAAGTATCCAAGATGGGAAGGACACCACTTGTTGTGGAGAAGCCAAATAAATACACGGGAATTGAGGAGTTAAAATGAAAGTACTGAGGAGTTAAAAATAAAATACTGTGAAATGTTTCGAGACTGTATAGGAAATGGTCACAGCAAGAAGCAATAACTCGAGACAATCTGAGAACTTGTGGGTTGGTAAGCTGACACCCTGTTTGATGCAGTGGTGCTGAAAAAAATAACAGGCAGAGAGCCAGGCAGAAGTGGTTAGTCCAGGAAGGCTAATGCACTTGCAACAGAGAGATGAAAGAATAATCTGGCCATTAGAGATGCACCAAACGAATCTACTCATTTTACTCCCTTTCACTGAATATTCAGATATGAAGTGAGAAGCCTTTTGAAATTAATCAAATCAATAATCCAGTAGACAGCCATCCATTTTTCCCAATTCCTCTGCCTCTGCTGCATCTGTTCGCAGGATGATTAATTCCATCATGGAAAATCCAAGATGGCCTCCTTCTTCCAAAACTGCAATTTTCTCTCCCACATGGTTGACGATGCCCTCCAACGCATCTCCTCCACTTCTCGCACCTGCACCCTTGAACTCCACCCTTCAAATGCAACAAGGATAGAACGCTCCTGATCTTAATTCTCCACCAACCTCCGTATACATCACATCATCCTCCTCCACTACCGCCCAAATGTAAACAGATTCCACCATGTTGGATATATTTTCCTCCCCACATCTATGAGCATTTCAGAGAGAGCATTCCCTCCACAACTCCATTGTCAGATCCACGTTCTATACGAATGCTCACCCTACTCCCGGCACCATCAGTCGCCACCGCAGGAAGTACAAATCCTGCGCCCACAACTCCCATATCACCTCCATCCAAGGCCCCAAAGGATACTTGCACATCCGGCAGAGGTTTGCCTGTTCCTCCAACATTGTCATCTACTGCATCCATTGCATACATTGGGGAGACAGGACTACAACTAGTGTGTCATTTCAGAGAATATGTCTGAGAGTCCTACAGCGACCAACACCAATACTCCGTAACTGAACGCTTCAAATTATCCTCCTACTCCAACAATAAAAAGCAGTCTCTGGGCCTCCTTCTGCGACAAATTCGAACCACCAGATGCATGGAGGAATTTAGCATAATCTTCTGCCTTGCGACCCTGCAATCACACGAGATTAATGCGTATTTCACCAGTTTACACATTTTCCCTACCCCCATCTTATCTCAGTCCCACGCCTTCAACGCAGCAGTGCCCTCTTCACCTGACTATTATCATTCCCATCTATCCCCTCCAGCATCCTCGCTGACCTATAACATGCTCCACCACCACCATCATCGAGCTATTGCATTCTCAGCTACCTTTCCCCACACCCCCCAACCCCCCCCCCCCACCCCCCGGCGCCCCCACCGTCTCCAATTCCCTCCCATTTATCTCTCAGGCCCCAGGTCACAAGTGTCGTTTCTGCTGAAGGGCTTATGCCCAAAACATCGATTCTCCTGCTCCTCCGATGCTGCCTGACGTGCTGTGCTTTTCTAGCAACACATTCCCTACTCATTGGGTTGAATCTATCAATAATATGCCTCAGTACCATTTTCAGTGAGTGTGGTAGAGGAATCGTCTGCTCAAGTCCGAACTGTTTCTGGTGTAGCACTATGGAAGTGATCGAAATGAATCTTCTTGCATTATCTTTAACTTACAATGTCTTTGATGAACTGTTCGAACTTACATTTGTAAATGGATTCAACCACCATTTACAAACAAACCTAACAGGGTCATGTGGGCCAGCAATGAACGTGTTCACCTCGTTCTGCTAATATCTCTAGGACAACATTACAAAGAATCTGTTGTATCTGCTCTGAACCGAATGAGACATTCATTGAATTATTTGATTTTTAAAAGTCATTGGTGGAACTGCTGGTGTCGCACCAAGGTGGACAAAGTCCCATTCCGCATGATGCCGGATTCAATATGTTTAATGAAAATCATAAGCTTTCAGAGCGTGCTCCTTCGGCAGCTAAAGCTGGTGAAGAGGATGTCCATGGAGATTTTGACTTTGAAATAAACACAATCTGCTGTTTTTGCAGTGAATTGGGGTGGGGTTGGCAACAAGTGTGGCATTTCATCACTTGATCCAGAAAAGGGACAGATTGATAGTCATTCATTCTAAAATAACTGCATGGAGATGCAGACACAGAGATAAACACATTAACAAAGAACATACAACACAGAGACGCATAGATGCACAAGCATATAAAGGCACACAGAGGCATAGAAAGGCATATACCGGCAACAACACAAGCACAGATGCAGCCACACACATGCACAATCATAAACCCATAAACACAAGAAGAACACAAATGCACAGACAAAAACACAAATACTCATGCATACAACCATTAACACATGGAAACTTGAACACGTGCATGTACAGTCACAACGAGACAGTAGTACCTTTAGAACAGAGAATGACAAGATTTTAGTTTATCAAGGGATGATATTTTACGGGAAAAAGGGAGGAGAATGGTTTTGAGAAACATATCAGACTTGATCGAGCCGCAGAGCAGACTGGATGTTCGCAATGATTAAGATCTGTTCCAATTTATATGCACGTATGGCGTTAAAATATCTTGACATGTGTTTCGAGAATCCAGTGCATGGTAAGGTTGCTGACGTTTTGATTGTCGAAAGTTATGCCAGATAGGTTTGTGGTGCTGAATGTTCCATTCTGTTCCTAATATTGTGACCTTCTGCTTCAAACGAGGTGCTCATTTGTTGCGTGTTCAACACACTTTAGAAATAATCGATCCTACATTGAAATAATAACATCCCTTTCTCCTTCGGTTGTGCTGTCAATTGTCTTCCCAACCCAAGGGGCACTGAAGACTGGGACATTGAAGATATTCATAGCTGAGTTCGACTGACTTTTACTGGACAATGGACTCAAGGATTATTTGGAACAGACAGGAATGAGGTATTCAGCAACAATCGTATCAACCATGAGCTTTCTGCATTGTGCAAAACGCTCGGCGGCTCCAACGATCACCCGAGACACCTATCCCATACGTTGTCCTCTCGCTGAAACCTTTAACGTTGTTTCAAAGGTAAAGGAATATCCGATTCAGACACTCAGCATCATTACAATTGGACAAGAGGAGACATTTTTTTCCTTTCTAAGGATTTAGACATGAATAGAATGATATTGCCCAAACTTTGTGCCACTACAGAGCACAGAAGGAGAACATGCAACCTTTCTCAGTTGATACACAGGAATAGGGGAGCCCTGGTGAACTCCCAGGAAACACAGAATAGAGAATAATGACCGATATCTTTGACCATATAACATAACTGGTTGCAATTAAAATTTTGTTGTAAGCAGTGGACGAGAGAGGATGGAAAATGAAACAGTGACACCCTAACATTGGTCAGAACATGAATGATAAATTTCAAAAGGCTGTTCAGTTGGGAATTCTCTTCCTTTGAAGTTTATGGTGTCTGGGTGTTTGCATTGCTTCAAAGCTCAGTTTCTTTATCATTTTTCACACAGCTGATCTTTTGAAAATGATGCACAGACAGGAAAACTGCTGCTAAGACGAGAATCCGATCAGCCACGATTTTCGTGCCTGATGGAGCAGTGGCAAAGTGTCTCAGGAGCCACTCCTAATCCTCAGTCCTGTGATCCGATGTACCATTCGGCCACTCAAACCTGCTGGCCTGGAGCAGATGAAGGCCATTGCTCCAACTTTCTGGACTACAGTAACACAGGATATAATTCAGATCCTCAAGATGGTCACACAAGGTTTGGTGTGGGTAGGAAAATGTTAATTGGATTGCCAGGCTGGTTTCGAGAATTTCCCAGTCTCTTTGCAGATTCCCCCACACACCACGCTGCAACTTGTATTTCATTTGTTCGTCATTTTCTAGACTCACACTCCCTGTGAATAAAGACCCACACCTCATCCAAAAATGGCTCACAAAATACTTTTGTTATTAAGTTGAGGGCATGAAATGTAACTTTAAGAGAAAGTGAAAACTGAAAGCTTGCAAACACTCGTTATGTGACTGATGTTATGGACTACGCCAGACCACTCAAAATATTCTTGACCAGCCGACTCCGACCATGAATTTGCAATTTGATTCAGTAACTGTACAGTGAAAGTTACCCGGAGTAAGCTAACTCCGTTGACTACTAGAGTTCAAAAAAGACAGAAAAAAATCACGAAATTGCACAATGAAACACAAAGAACAGGATAAAAAAAACACTACAGAACTCGGTCTATCCAAATGAAACTTAATTTTGTCGTTCTGAATATACAGAACAGTCCCAATAAACAAACCTCCTTAAAGACCAGTTTGAAAAATGAACAGATGCTCACAGATTGAAGTCAGAAAGGCACAAAAACAGTGAGAGAGTTTCCACACAGTTCACTGTTGAACTCTCAGCTAGTTCTGAACGGAACTAAACTGCTCAGCTGGACAGCTGACCACGCCCCGTTCATTATATCTTTTAACACCGAAGCGCTTTGGCTTGAAGTCACATCTGTATACACATAAACAAAACTGCCTGTCAATACTGTTTAATCTCTGCACCAAATCAGTCTGATCAGAGCACGGCCTGGTTTTTGACACTCTGAAAATAAAATCAAGGTCACAGTATCCTGGAGAAAAAGAAAAGCTTTTAGAAACAAAGAGAGCAGCGTAATGACACTGACTAGCTGCCTGAGAGTGTACTGCAATATTGATAATATGTAACATTTGGCTGTAATCTAAATATCTCAGTAGCTTTTGAAACAATTGGAATTTAGCAATCAGTTTAAATTATGATTCAAGATAACAAAACCCAACCAATTTTGATTGTATTGTTTTGACAACATTGAAACAATGAGAAACATGATGTTTGAAGTATTAAAAAAGGCACTTGGGAAAGTTAGACAGAAAGGACACGAACTACCGTTGAAAGACAGCTATTCAAAGCAGTCTATTGTTATTGTTTTCATAAGAAACGTGTTTGCATCGGATGACCGAAGACGAACCAGGAAATCTAAAATGAGAGGAAGACAGAAAACGGAGATGACAGTCACTGCCTGGATTTGCAAACTAAGTTGCTGTAAATTTAATATGGGTTTTATTGGATCAGTACTTTGTTATAACGTTGCAGATAAAGAGCCAATCTTTAAGCGAACGTCAATTTAGACATGTATATAGTTGTTGTTTACTGTTCACTTTTATAGTTTAAGAATAAAAATAATATTTACTCTTTGTATAGTAGAACTTGTTTCTTTCCCTGTCACTCATACTTTAAACAGGTTGGTAGACGAGGTGAGATTTTCTTTGTGTTCAATTATCAGGTGTGTTTACGACATCATGTAACACTTTCCTCCCTCTAACTGCACCATTTAGTAATAGAACATTCTGAAAAATATCCAACTAATAACTTTACAATTGCAGAATATGAGAAGATAAGAAACAGGAGTAGGGAATTCAGGCGTTCAAGCATGCCCTACCATTGTATAAGATCATGGCTGATCTACTGTTGGCAGCAACTCCTCTATCATGCATTATTAGTTATGGTCCACAACTTTCTGTTAGGTCAAAGGTCAATTTACCGTTCGCTTTAAATAGCTTCAGTGATCTTGCTCCCCTAACTCTCGAAGTTGCATAATTCCTGACTTTCACTAGCGTCTGTCAGAAGCAAACACTCCCTACACATACTCCATAACCTATTAAAATGTACAAAAGAGGTGAACGCAGTGCTGAGGTAAGAGTGACTGGTCCTGATATCAAGACAGTGTTTGACTGAAGATGGTGTCAAGGAGATCCAACTAAACTGAACTTAATGGGAATCAAGTGCAATCCCTCCACCAGTTGTGATCATTCAGAGCAAAAAGAAAGACGTTTGAGGTTGGTGGACATCAATTCTCTCTGTCCCAGAACATCTTTTTCTGTTAAGAACATCATAAGTTCTCATTACACTCAACTTTTAATGCAATCAACTCTTAATTTCTCACAGCGCTATAGTTGAATCTTCACTCACTCCTCATAGTACCATCATTGCAGGGATTAGTCTAGTGAAAATCCTTTGCAATCGCTCTGTGGCAAGAAAATCATTTCTTATAAGGGAGAGAAAATCTGTTCAAAATACCCCAAATACTGTCTCAATAATGCCCTGAGAGTCGATAATAATAATTCCTTCTCCGCACTTCGTCATCTCTGTTTCTGCTCTGAGCAGTGCAATTAACTTTGAATTTAAAAGTTATTTGCATCTGTATGTCAACATGAATAAAGCCAGCACTGGAGGTGCATATGATGTTGAACATCACTCTCGGGGAGAGAGGCAAAGAGAAAGAATGCGCTTGAAATAGGTATGCCCACTTGCCTGAATGAAAATGAACTATAGGAATATTGGAAATAGGCAGAGTAATGGACCTACGATTTTCTTGGGACATATGTAGCCCTGATGATTAGATTAGATTAGATTACATTACAGTGTGGAAACAGGCCCTTCAGCCCAACAAGTCCACACCGACCCGCCGAAGCGAAACCCACCCATACCACTACATTTACCCCTTACCTAACACTACGGGCAATTTAGCATGGCCAATTCACCTGACCCTGCACATCTTTGGACTGTGGGAGGAAACCGGCGCACCCGGAGGAAACACACGCAGACACGGAGAGAACGTGCAAACTCCACACAGTCGCCTGAGGTGGGAAATGAACCCGGGTCTCAGGCGCTGTGAGGCAGCAGTGCTAACCATTGTGCCACTGTGCCGCCCACATGATGCTAGCATGTTATGCCTACCTTCAACTAAGTAACTTGTCCAACTGTTCTACGGGATGATAAGGTATAAAACACATTGATGTGTGTTTGCAATCTCATAGAGGCCTAACCAGCAAAGAATGACATATTCCCTTCTCTAAACGACACGAGGCAAGCACATAGTTTCTTTTTGCAACAAATGCTGATGTTATAATTTAAATTCCACCAATTTCATGAGACATGAACAGATTTTTAAAAATTATATCCTCAATGACTTGAGCACCATGCACTTTCTGCCCATCTGTCAGATTCATTGCAGGAAACAAGCTAAACATCTGAAGTGCAATTACTTTTGAATAATTGAATAGTTACTAAGGAGGGGAAACTGTTATATTTGCATTTATGAAAGACACAGATGACGGTTTCTTCAGAAGTTGCACTGAAGCAGAGGAGGAGACTGGGATATCGGGTTCGTGGTACTTGACAGGACTGGTGCAGGGACAGTACATGAAAAAGTAAATCAGAGCAGGACAAAAAAGATCATGGAGTTTGAGAACAGTCTGGTTCCTCTTTGCACTATCGTGAGTAATTTGTGAATATTAATTTGCTAGTTATAATTTGTACTGAATGAAATGTGTTACTGGAATTTCGAACTTTCCAAAATTTGCATATCATGAGTAGCAATTCCTTTCAATCTGTTTTAATAGATAGATGGACGACTTACCAGAAACACCAACTATAGCGAGGGTAGGATAGTAAACACCTTGAAAAATCCAAAGGATATCTTCGATACGTGATGCTAATGATATCCAAGGCTGAGAAATCCAGTAAAGACCCGCGGAAAAACTCCTATCCATTACTGCAACATTCCAATTTAATGTTCTCAGATTCTGATCCATTGTTGAAAAAATCCAGACTAATGTTCTCAGTTTGTGATCTCTCCTCTCCCTCCTTGTGGAGCTGCTGATCCCTGTTCGTGCCGTTGACGATGCTCCCGCTCGTACAGAAGGTTAACACATTGGAAGGATCCTCGTATTCATATAAGGGGCAATACCCATCAATGACACATTTAGGATCCATGGAGATTGACATTAATCACAGTTACTGCACAAGTAGCTCGAGTTAACCCTTTCAATTCAATACTCTAATTAAAATTCAAAACAAATGTTAAAAGTTACATATTCTGAATTGGATATATTAGGGTGACTGAAGGAATAAATACTGGAGATGGCAAATCGATTGTTCAATTAGTCAATCTGCCTTGGTTATGGGAGCAATGCAAAATGAATGACCAAACATAAAAATGCTTGGCTGTTCGGTAATGTAAATATACATCGCATAACTCTGGTCATTGAGAGAAAACTTATCGTCCATAATTTGAGTGGCAAATTTTCTGAAGACAAAGTGATTTATAACAGAAAAAACTGCATCAGTATGTTAACAGAGAATTGTGCCTGCCCAGTGCAATTCAGGTTTATGTTCCAATATCAGGGAGGGAAGGTGAGGGTCATGTTGTTGATATAATTTTAATTTGAATCCCTAAAATATCTAGACAGGCCAACTGGCCAAAAAAAGTGCACACCGACCCTCTGAAAAGTAACCCACACCGAACCATTCCCCCATCATGCTTTTCTACATTTCCTCTGACCAATGCACCTAACCTACACATTGCAGAACAGTATGGATAGTTTACCAAACCTGCACATCTTTGGACTGTTGGAAGAAATCCTGAGAGAAACTGGGAGAATATGCAAACTGCACGCATTCAATCGTCCGAGGCCAGAATTAAGCGTCAATCTCTGGTGCTGTGATGCACCAGTGTTATTCACTGAGACAATTGCCGCCCGACTTTGATGTTATCGAAGGCAATGAACTGCAAGGAAATGTTGTCTTCTGGACTTCAATTACAGTGTGATTACGGCATTCCGGAAAAGACAGAAAATCGGAGGAATTGTGGGTACATGGCAGTTCAGAGTGACGGGAAGGACAGTAATAATCCACATTCATCAGTATTGGAACATTAACAAAACAAAACTCATGTGAAGAGCAGATTAAAAGATATATCTGAAATGAAGAATGAAGAGAGACAATACTCAAGGAAATGTTTATTCAGCACAAAACAAAGGGACACAATGACTTTCTGTATATGCTAAAATATAGAATGTGCAAAGAGATAAGATTGTTAAAATTTACTCATGATAGTGAGCTATACAAAGTGAAATGAAGATTTAAAAATGCATTGCAAGAGTGTGCAAACCTTATCAATCATTATTTGATTCATAATTGAGATACGGTTTCCCCTCTGTCAGTGATTTCCCACCACTGATTCACTGGCCCAGTCTCTCACCTCGTTTATTATGGGGGTGGGGAAGGGGAGAACATCGGTTCCTGCTGCTTTTTGCCCAGTCTATTTAAATTCATCCATCGTTTGCCTGGAACCAGGTTGTTGGTGCAAATACAGAAGGGAAATATTCGTTTGAAACCTCAGCACAGATTGTCCCTTCGGTTTCTAACAAGCCCCATTCTTTATCTGGGAATCAACTAATCTAAGTATACTTGTAAAATACGTTGCGCCTTTTCATTTACAGGATCTGCTATGGATATTTCATGGCCATTGATTTCCACTTTCTTATAAGAACCCCTTTGCACACTTCAATTTGGAAGGGCTGCGCCTGCTTTTCTTATACTGTAGTTTCTTCATCAAACTAACAAATTCTTTTGATCAGTATTCACTGCAATTTCTGCTTTTGCCATTCACTCTTCAAAGAACACATTGGCGTTGACTTTTTAACGTATCACTATAAAAAATCTCGTCTTTCCAAACATGGACCCAACTGCATAGTGCCTCCCAGACTTAGTTTGACGGATCCTGTGAAATGGTAGTGATCATGCCGAGTGATAGTTATAATGCTGTGACAAAAGTGTTTCCCTAAGTTTGGACACTTCACCTATGCACTACCTTTGTCTCTTTCCGTAATGACTTTGAAACGTACAGTTATGGCCACTCTCCCCAAAAAGTATTTCAAAAATCTTATATCCAGCATCCTGTCCAGTATCGACAGCCGACTTGTTTCGAACATCCTCCAGTCCTTACCAACCTACCCATCCATGTACCTTCCTGCAGCCTCTCCTGTACATGATATCACTGTAACCTTGTCCATTTACCACAACACTTCTGCCTGTCCTATAACACCTCACTTTATCTAACATTCCACCTTCTATACACACTTCATATCTGTACTGATTCCCCCAGTTCCTCTTGGCTTTACTGCCAAAGTTCCCCTTACGTAACGTTCTGAAGCCACTTGAACCCCTCCTAAATCTGCAAACATGTCTACTCTATACAGTCATCTCAATCTCTCTAACTTCCTTCCATCACCAAATTTTACTTATCTCTGAACATCTCCAGTCACTATTAGCTTTCCCAGCTCTCGAGCATCCTGCAACCACTAAAACCGCCCATGTGTCTGTAACATCCTCCTGATCGTTGAACAGCTTCCATTCCCGTCAACTGCCAGTCCATAGACTCCTTGCCAACGCAGTAACCTCTGTCTACAACTCTGAGCAGTACTAACTTCATCCAGTATGGAATTGTCTACAAACTCTGCAGCCATCCATATTATTGTAACGTCCTCCAGTCCCTGTAATATACTACGCATCCTTCTTATATTCCGGACTATGCATTCGTCCCGTTCCGACAAGCTTCGTAAACTTGGTGGCCTCATCAAATCTCTGTAATGCTTTATACCGTCAGATTCAGGGATGGCAAAATGCGACAGTGATTAGCGCTGCAGCTGTGCAGCGCTATGGACCTGGATTCGATTCCAAACTTGTGTGACTATATGTCTGAAGTTTGCACGTTTTCCAAGTGTCTACTCGGTTTTCTTCAGGGAGCTCTGTTTGCCTGCAACAATCCACAAATGTGCAAATTCGTTTATCAATTACGCTCCTGCTTTCACATTCTGCTTGAGTCTCCACAAGGTTGCATACAGTTAAACATTTATTGAATAAAGTTTGAATATTGCACTTTTATTTCGCCATATAACGACATCTTTCTGGTGATTAAATCTCATTTATCTTTGTGTCAAAACTCCATCTGTCTCATTGTAGATATTACGTTCATTCCAAAAAGAACATGAACATTTACTTTTTGACCAGAATTTCCTTCCCTAACACTATTAGCTTATGCACAGTTTTAGTTAAACAATGTGTCTCTTTGTTCTTTTCTGCTTATCTTCAGTCACAATTTCATGCTGTTCCGCAGCTTCACCTTTCCTCTTTAGATTTATAAAGTTACTTTCATTTGAACGCTGCCCCTGCATCATCTCTGTCAGTTTAATACCACTCCCCAAACGTACCGATATAATTGACTATGACACTGGTCTCAGCAAGCTTCCATTCGAACCCAAACATTTTGGACTTTATTTCCTTTAATCGGGCGATGTGGGTGTCTCTGGCTAGCCAGCATTCCTTGCCCAACCCTGCGAATTATTGGCTTGTTCGGCCATGTCTGAAGGCACTTGAGAGGCAACCAGATTTTTCTATGGAGTCACACGATGATGTGCACACTCGGTGAGGTTGGAAACCTTTTTGCCATATGGGACTTGACTGGATCAGGTGGGCATTTCTTAACATCAGAAATTCTCTAATGGTCATTTTGACATGTTTAATTGCATTTTGATGCAGTTTGCAATTGTGCAACTTGAACCTGGGTTCCCTGAACATTGGATTACTTTCTTGAAAATTAGGCAAGCGTTAATACCGTTAGACCATCACTTTGCCTGCTCATAGGTTTCGCCATGAATCAAACCACTTCTTCCTGCACAATTGTTTGATCATAAAATCTTCCTGCACTCTGGTATGTCACTCAGTATCTCTCTATGTGGTGTCCCTTACTTTATGGTTCTAAATGTTGCCTCTGTCATCACCTCTCGCTCTTGCATCCACTCCAGATGCAGAGAAAACAGCATTCTACACTTCTGAGAGAGGATGCAGCACAGACCATGGATGGAGACTGGGATTTTCCATATTTCTGTGGGATTTAGTTTCATCATACATGTGCAACACGTGCTGTATCATTTTATTTCTCTATTCTGTCCAGTTCCCTGTCTCCTGTAGGTACTCAGGAATATCCTGACTCAGGAAGATTTCCCAACCGCTAATGCCCCGAACATCAACTTATTGAAGATGTTTGGTCAGCCAAAGAGACAACGGGTAGGGAGGTCTGGATCCTTCAATAAGTCCTGCAGCGAGGTATGATCACCTACAATGGACAGACAACACAGCAAAGGGAGGGATCAAAACATTAGCTAACAAGATATTACTTTATGCAGTGCTGGAGGTAAGCACAGTACAGATACATCCCCGGCTCAATCAATAATTAAACCAATCCCTCCTGCCTCTTCCTGGCCCATACCCCTCCAATAATTTCCGATTCTTGTACTTACCCACGTGTATATAAAACGTTGGAATTGTCTCCACATCCATATCTTTCTCAGGACATTCATTTCACACACAAATCACCCACTGTGTTACAGTTTACCTACTTTTTTGGCATCAGTCGCCTCCATCCTCCATCCTTGTCTGGAAAAACCCAATTATGTGAACAATAAAAATAGCATTAACTCCATCTATACCCTGTATACTTTATAAAATTGTATATGGTCACCTCTCAGCCTACAGTCACAACTGTAAACAAACGTTCCAAAGCAACCAGCGTTTCTTTATAAATTATACCTCTCATGCTCAGAAACTTCCTGTTTCATATCTTCTGAACCCTCTCCAGCTTACTAATATCAGTGCCATAACTGGACGGTGAGAAATATACACAGTATTCCAGAAGAGGCCTCACCAAAGATGCGTGCAATCTCAACACGACTTCCCAACTCCTGTACATAAAGGACTGAGCAATGAATTCAAACATAACAAAATGTTTCTAAGTACCCTGGCTATATGTGATGCAAACTTTTAAGAATTACGTTCCTGAACCCCAAGGTTCCACTGTTCTGTAATAGTATTGAAGGTCCTACCATTTATTCTTTAAGCGTCACCTTTGTTGGATCAGAATGCATTACCTCACCTTTATTCAGATTGAACTGGAACTGCAATTTTCAGGCCATTCAACAATTTCATCAAGATACCTTTGTAATCTGACCAAAGCATCTTCACTGTGCACTGTGCACCTTCCAGTCTCATAGCCTATAACACACAGCTGTCAATGGTACAAATACCTCTGCCAAGGGCAGAGCAATTTCTTCCTTAAAGTCCTTCTGAGATACAGTGGATCAGGTCCTGGGATTTATCTACCTTTGCATTTCATAACCTCCAGCACATCGTGTTCTTCCTTATGAACTCTTTACAAGCGATAAAGTTATGGAGATGTCCAGTACAGAAAGCGATTCTTCGTTCCAACTCATCCATGACGACCAGGTAACCGAAAGAACTCCAGTCCCATTTGGCAGCACTTTGCTGATATCCCCTCTATTCACATGGCCATCCAGATGCCTCTTAAATTTTGTAATCTTACCAGACTCTGCTAATTCCTCTCTCATCTCATTCCATACAACCACCAACATCTGTTTGACAAAGTTCCCCTTAGGTGCCTTTTTCAATCTTTTCCCTCTTACCTTAAATCTATGCCCTTTAGGTTTGGAATCCTCCAACAAGGGGAAAAGGCGTTGCCAATTCACTCTACCCATGCCGCTAATAATTTGATAATCCTCTATACTGATTCCCTTCAGCCTCTAATGCTGCAGGGGAAAAGTACCCCATTCTCTTCATCCTATCCTGAAGTTCAAAATCTCCAAACTTGGCAATATGCTTGGACATTTTTTCTGATGCCTTTGAACATTCACAACATCATTTGGAGATTTTGGAATCTCGAATTGCATGCGGTAATATAAAACTGGACTAACTAATCACTGTTTAGATCCCTGAGCTTCCCAGTCTTTTCCCACACTGAGTTCTGAAGTTACCATTTTTTAGGATCTAACCCATCTCTAGTTCCATACATCGATGGTCTCATTGATCATTCAGGGCACGTGTTATGTTTCTTGTTACTGTTTTGTTTTAAGACACTTGAAGTATCTCTTTTTATTCTCCTTAACCTTCTCTGTCAAAGATATCTCATGTCCCACTTTTACCCTCCTGAATTCCACCTTAACTGTATTTCGACAGGACATATGTTCCTGAATGGTTTACTAGATCCAGCTCTCCATACCAGGCATGTTACCCCTTTTTCTTCATCAGGGCCTCGGTAGTCAGCCAGTGTTTCTAACTTGTGTCAGCACTGCTTTTGACGTTAACAGGTAAATGCTAGCCCTGAACGCTGACTTTACCGTAGTTTTATAACAACCCCACATGTCAGCCATTATTTTATCTGCAAATAGACTCCCTAATCAATGTATCTGAGCACATCTAAATTAATCTTGCTCCTATTTAGCGCTTTAACGTTTGAACCAGCCCTGAACTTCTTTCATTATTTTCAAACTAATAAATGCATGGTGACTTTGCCAATTGCTACCCCACTAACACCTCAATCACTTTCCCCAATTTGTTTTCCAAGGGGACGACAGGTTCTGCCCCTTTATCCAGTCGCATCATTTATACAGTTGATTGAGAACGTTTTCTTGAACACACGAAACTAATTCCTCCCAACTAAGCATTTAACACTATGGCAGTCCCAGTCGATTCCGCAAGTAAAATTCAGCTGTCACAGCAGTCCTATCATTTTCACAGATATCTGAGAACTCGCTATTGTTTGGTTTGCAATTACCTGCTAACCAATAATAATCAGTAATTTAATCTTATCAAAGTGATAACACGCTCTTATTTCTCAGTTCCATTAGACTGGCTTCGTTGGATTATCTAGAGCAACATTCTCCCCACGTACTGCTATGAAGTTTTCCTGAAACAAAAATGCCTCTCTTCCTTCTGACTTTCCTCGCATGCTATCCTTCCTCCTACCTCGCCATCTTGGAATATATGAGCTGCCAGTCCTGCCCCTCCCTCAGCTGTGTTTCTATAGTGTCTTTGCTATCTCAATCCCATATTGACTTCCATGTCCTCCGTTCGTCTGCCTTACCTGTTAGGCTTCTTGCATTGAAATACATGCAGTATAAGTCATCAAATCTCCCTCATTGCCTGCCACGTCCCTGACTGCTTTGATTATTTAAATCGCTCACTTGAATGTCTGTAACAGCCTCAATCTTCTGTCGGGCCTTACGACCGTTTAGCGAACAACACTCTGCCAGACCATTTTAAATCCTCTCGAGCATATATAGCAATTCTACACAATAGGAGATGGCTCCACATGTCCCTAGATCAGATGTCTGCCCCACCCTGTGTATTAGTACTGATAACTTCAGGGGACTATGGGTGTGTCCAACAACGATCCTCAGTACCCCACAATTAGGCATTTTGTTTGCTTATTCGACGTCTCACAGCGCATTATCTCACGCTGATGGGAAGTAAATTCCATCTGCCTTATTCTCCTTAGTGTATTATCTAATCGATATCTGCCTCAGTGTTTGCTACACCTACACCTTTTGTGTCATCTGTAAAGCTACAAATGATAATTTCTGCTTTCAAATTCAATCATTAATGCACATAATTAATCTCAATGTTTTCTGCACAGATCCCTGTGGTACACAGCTGGTCAAAATCGCAAAAACTAATGTCCACTCATTTTGGATCTAGGTTTCTAACTTGCCTTGGACTCCATGGGCTTATAGACTACCATAATCTGCACAGCTCTCACCAGTATTTTTAGACACAATGTTAGAAAAAAACTCAACTGAATATATCAGATCAAACCTTCGTCTATCAAATCCGCGCTGACTATCCCTAATCGATCCCTGCGTTTCCACGTGTGGACTCATCCTGTCCTGAACATTTTTTTCAGTGACTCCTCGCCCACTGATGTCAGGCTATCTGCTCTGCAATTACCTGGCATATCTATGCAGCCGTTCTTGAACAAAGGAATCACATTAGCGATCCTCCAGTAATTCGGCACTTCACTCGTGGCCAGCAAAATGTCCAAGCGCTTCCAGATACTGTGACATCCTGCATCTCCCAATGCCATTCATATCTCTGCAAACTCATCTAGATTATATATCCTTCCCTTTGATTGTTCCTCCCCATTCAACTCTACACCAAAAATAATTAAGTCTTAACAATCCTCACGATCACTGGACGCTCCTCACGTTCATACATCACTGACTCTCTATTTAACCTCCTGTCATCCCGACAGCTCTCACGATGTCCTGAATCACCTCCACGCCCGATGATACTTTATCTAATTGTAACTTCCTCGAGAATCTATTAAACTCTTCCGAATATTGTCTGTGTCACTGTAACATTCTCCAGTAATTAAACCTTCCCTATCGATGCAAATTCCTATAGAATCCCAATCCCCGTAAACTCTCTTCAAATACAACCCACCATGCCTCTGTGTTGCCCTTCACACCCTACATCCAACACCATCTGTGTAACCTTTTCCGTGAAACTGCTTCAGTCTGTTGAGCCGTATCCTCCTGTGGAATGGCTTCCAGACGCGAAAACGCTCCCTATCCTTAACTTCCTCACACCACAGAACCCTCTTTATCTACAAACTGCTACTGCTCGAGAAACCTCCCTGTGTCTGCAATCTGCTCTAACCACTCAAAACTCAATAACTCGTGCACACCTTCCTGTCTACATCATCCCTTCCAGTCCTCGAAACATCTTCACTGTGTCGAGACCCGACAATTCTCCTTATCTGTGCAAACCTCACAGATTCGTAAAAAACCCAGACCTGCAAAACCCCCTCCAGTGCCTGGACTCTGCCCATCCAGTTCCTACAAGACTCACTATCTACATAACATCCAACCGTCACTACCACTCTCCACGTCAATAAAAGCTTCGCCAGTCTCTCCATCCATCGACTCATCTCCATAACCTTGAGCTCTTCCACACCTATCAGTGTAAACGTTACTATTCGCCAACTGCAGGAACCTCCTCCGTTTGTGCAATGCTCCCTTCTCTGTGAAACTTTCTCCAACCGAAATTTCTGTCCCTATCTCCGGGTAAATCTGTCAGACTCCACATTCTCCATATCTAAAAACTTTCCAGAACCTAAATCTTCATATATCTTCAAAAATCCCCTAGGCAAAATACTCTATGCCTCTGTTTCTTCACCGAGTGTATATGAGGATTCCGGGTAATCCAAGATGGAGGGCGGGAGAAATTTCTGGCTGTAAGAGCTGCTTCTTTTCTTGAGGTATTTTAGGTGTTTCCTCGAATTCCAGGAGCAGCAATTACTGTTTTATATGCTGTTGCATTGTTTTGGAACTTTGGGAGAAAAAAGTCAAAACAACCGCAGTTTTAAAAGGGAGAAGAGCAGACAAAGGAAGCTAATGGTGAGGACAGTGCAGGAGAGAGAGAGGGAGAGAGAGACAGAGAGAGAGAGAGAGAAAATCTGTACAGTTACCGCCTTTGCTGTTTGAATTCGTGTATCGCTGGACATCGGAGTGCATCTGGGAAATTTAACAAACAGTTGAATACACACCTAATCTTCGAGCAACTGTTGGATGAAGTTCACATCACAGAATCAGATAAGTTAATTGTTTTAAGTCTGTCCAAGAAAAAGGCAGCAGTAGTGAGTATAGTCTATTCTTTCTTGATTATATGGTTTTGGAGATAAATCTCTTGATTAAACTTAAAATATAAGCCATTGTTATTAATTTTAACTGGGGCAGTGTTTGTAGAGGAAGAAGACGATGTTATTTTCTGTATCTGTAGATTGTAAAGGAGCAAGAATGGCCTTTGCAGTGATATGTACTTCTTGCCAGATGTGGGAGTTTTAAGAGAGTTTAAGGGTTACTGCGGATTATATCTGCCATAAATGCTGTTGGATGCGAATCTTATCAGATCCACTGAATCGGTTGGAGAGACAGTTAGAAGTGATGAGGAATTTGCAACAGCAACAGTATGTGATGGATGGCAGTTATAGGGAGGGGTGAAAGTCTCAGATAAAGTCACATAGATGGGTTAACTCCAGGAAGGGTGAGAGAGGTCGGCACCTAGGGCAGGAGTCTTTTGTGGATATACCCATTTCAAACAGGTATGCTATTTTGGAAAATGTCGGGAGTGATGGATTCTCAGGGGAACAGCCAAGTTTCTGGTATTGAGACTGGCTCTACTGCAACGAGGGATACGTCGACTTCCAAGAGATAAATTGTGTAAGGGGATTCCGTAATCAGAGGTACAGACAGACGTTTCGGTGTCCAGCAGAGAAAAAGCAGAATGGAGTGTGGTTTCCCTGATGCCAGGATCAAGCATGTGTCAGAGAGGGTGCAGAATGTTCTCACGGGGGAGAGGGGCCAGGAGAAGGTCATTGTCCACATTGGAACCAACGACATTGGAAGGGAAAAGGTTGAGGCTCTGAAGGGAGATTACAGAGAGTTGGGCAGAAATTTAAAAAGGAGGTCCTCAAATGGCAGTAATATCTGGATTACTCCCCGTGCAACGAGCTAGTGAGGGCAGGAATAGAAGGATAGAGCAGATGAATGCATGGCTGAGGAGCTGATGTATGGGAGAAGGATTCACATGCTTGGATCATTGGAATCTCTTTTGGAGGAGAAGTGACCTGTACAAGAAGGACGGATTGCACGTAAATTGGAAGGAGACTAATATACTGGCAGGGAAATGTGCGAGAACTGCTTGGGAGGATTTAAAATAGCAAGGTATGGGGGTGGGGTGGGACCCAGGGAGATAGTGAGGAAAGAGATCAATCTGAGACGGGTACGGCTGAGAACAGAAGTGAGTCAAATAGTCAGGGCAGGCAGGGACAAGGTAGGACTAATGAATTAAACAGCATTTATTTCAATGCAAATGGCCTAACAGGGAAGGCAGATGAACTCAGGGCATGGTTAGTCACATGGGACTGGGATATCATGGCAATTACGGAAACATGGCTCAGCGATGGGCAGGATTGGCAGCTGAATGCTCCAGGATACAATGCTACAGGAAGGATAGAAAGGGAGGAAAAAGAGGAGGGGGAGTGACACTTTTGTTAAGGGATAGCATTACAGTTGTGCTGAGATAGGATATTCCCGGAAATACATCCAGGGAAGTTATTTGGGTGCAACTGAGAAATACGAAAGGGACGATCACCTTACTGGGATTGTATTATAGACCCCCCAGTAGTCTGAGGGATATTGAGAAACAAACTTGTAAGGAGATCTCAGCTATCTGTAAGAATAATAGGGTAGTTATGGTCAGGGATTTTAACTTTCCAAACATCGACTGGGAATGCCATAGTGTTAAAGGTTTAGGTGGAGAGGAATTTCTTAAGTGTGTAAAAGACAATTTTCTGATTCAGTATGTGGATGTACCTACTAGACAAGGTGCAAAACTTGACCTACTCTTGGGAAATAGGGTAGGGCAGGTGACTGAGGTGTAAGTGGGGGAGCACTTTGGGGCCAGCGACCATAATTCTATTCGTTTTAGAATAGTGATGGAAAAGGATAGACCAGATTTAAAAGTTGAAGTCCTAAATTGGAGAAAGGCCAATTTTGACGGTATTAGGCAAGAACTTTCGAAAGCTGATTGGAGGCAGATGTTCGCCGGTAAAGGGACGGCTGGAAAATGGGAAGCCTTCAGAAATGAGATAACGAGAATCCAGAGAAAGTATACTGTTGTCAGGGTGAGAGGGAAGGCTGGTGGTATAAGGAATGCTGGATGACTAAAAACATTGAAACCTTGGTTAAGAAAAAGAAGGAAACATACGTCAGGTATGGACAGGATAGATCGAGTGAATCCTTAGAACAGTAAGAGTATACTTAAGAGGGAAATCAGGAGGGCATAACGGGGACATGAGACAGCTTTGGCAAATAGAATTAAGGAGAACCCAAAGGGTTTTTGCAAATATATTAAGGACAAAAGGGTAACTAGGGGGAGAATACGGCTCCTTAAAGATCAGCAAGGCGCCCTTTGTGTGGAGCTACAGGCAATGGGGGAAATACTAAATGAATATTTTGCACCATTATTTACTGTGGAAAAGGATAGGGAAGACATAGACTGTAGGGAAATAGATGGTGACATCTTGCAAAATCTCTAGATTACAGAGGAGGAAGTGCACAATGTCTTGAAATGCATAAAGGTGGATAAATCACCAGGACCTAATCAGGTGTCCCCAAGATCTCTGTGGGAAGCTGGAGAAGTGATTGCTGGGCCTCTTGCTGAGGTATTTGTATCATCGATAGTCACAGGTGAGGTGCCAGAAGACTGGACGTTGGCAAACGTGGTGCCACTGTTTAAGAAGGGCGGTAAAGTCTAGCCAAAGAACTATAGACCAGTGAGCCTCACCTCGATGGTGGGCAAGTTGTTGGAGGGAATCCTGAGGGACAGGATGTCCCTGCATTTGGAAAGGCAAGGACTGATTCGGGATAGTCAACATGGCTTTGTGTATGGGAATCATGTCTCACAAACTTGATTGAGTTTTTTGAAGAAGTAACAAAGAAGATTGATGAGGGCAGAGCGGTAGTGTGATCTATATTGACTTCAGTATGGCGTTCGACAAGGTTCCCCACTGGAGACTGATTAGCAAGGCTAGATCTCATGGGATACAGGGAGAATTAGCCATTTGGATACAGAACTGTCTCAAAGGTAGAAGACAGAGGGTGGTGGTCGAGGGTTGTTATTCAGCCTGGAGGCCTGTGACCAGTGGAGTGCCACAAGGATCGTGCTGGGCCCTCTACTTTTTGTCATTTACATAAATTATTTGGTTGCGAGCAAAAGCGGTACAGTTAGTAAGTTTGCAGATGACACCAAATTTGGAGATGTAGTGGACAGCGAAGAGGGTTACCTCAGATTACAACAGGATCTGGACCAGATGGGCCAATGGGCTGAGAAGTGGCAAATGGAGTTTAATTCAGATAAATGTGAAATGCTGCATTTTGGGAAAGCAAATCTTAGCAGGACTTATAGACTTCATGGTCAAGTCTTAGGGAGTGTTGCTGAACAAAGAGACCTTGGAATGCAGTTTCATTGCTCCTAGAAAGTGGAGTCGCAGGTAGACAGGATAGTGAAGAACGCGATTGCTATGCATTCCTTTATTGGTCAGAGTATTGAGTACAGGAGTTGGGAGGTCATGTTGCGGCTGTCCAGGACATTGGTTAGGCCGCTGTTGGAATATTGCGTGCAATTCTGGTCTTCTTCCTATCGGAAAGATGTTGTGAAACTTGAAAGGGTTCAGAAAAGATCTACAAGGATGTTGCATGGAGAAGCTGAACAGGCTGTGGCTGTTTTCCCTGGAGCGTCGGAGGCTGAGGGGTGACCTTATAGATGTTTACAAAATTATGAGGGGCATGGATTGGATATATAGACAAAGTCTGTTCCCTGGGTTCGGGGAGTCCAGAACTAGAGGGCATAGGTTTAGGGTGAGAGGGGAAAGATATAAAAGAGACCTAAGGGGCAACCTTTTCACGCAGAGGGTGCTACGTGTATGCAATGAGCTGCCAAAGGATGTGGTGGAGTCTGGTACAATTGCAACAGTTAAGAGGCATTTGGATGGGTATATGAATAGGGAGGGTTTGCAGGGATATCGGCCGGGTGCTGGCAGGTGGAGCTAGATTGGGTTGGGATAGCTGGTCGGTATGTACGTGTTGGACCGAAGGGTCTGTTTCCATGCTGGACATCTCTATGACTCTATGACTCTAGAACACTTTTCAAACTCTCTTCATCTCTACAATCTGCCCCATTGCCTGAAACACTCCCTGTCCAACAAACATTCACATCGCTGTAAACTGCTCCATCGCTTCCAACCTTCCCATCTCCGTCATCTCCTGTAGACCCTACATTCGTCCACATTTCTGTAACCTCCTGTGATTGAATGGTCGTCCCTCCCTTTGTCTAGTTCCCACAACACCGCAATCTGTGTCGTCTGTTCCATTTCAGACTATTGCTGTTTCTGTAGGCTCCTCGACTACGAACAAATCTCCCCATTTGTGTAACCTGGTTTAGACCTCATACCGTTTATTTTCCTTAATGAATTTGCTGATACATCACCTCTCCATCTTTGTTTAAAATTCTCCAGTGCAGATACCTCCCCAACTCTGGAACCACCTCCAGTCCTAACAACATTCCCGAACTATGAAACCTCACATGTCCGTATAATCCTCCATCTCTCTGCACAGTTCTTCATCGCCATAAACGCTGACAATTACTGAAGTGTCTTGTTTCTCATGCAACATTCCCAATGTCTGCCTATGTCTCCCTAACTCTGTTACCTCCATCATCCTCCAGTGCACTTCTGTGAAACATTGCAAAGGTACGAAGAGTTGTAATTACGGGACATATAAAGGAGATTGTAAGGGCTGCAGAAACTGGAGGATGGTACAAACGTAAGAATAAACGTGTATCGTGCAGCAGTTAGGGATAGAGGCAATTGTAGATCCTGCATGGTCGCACCATGGGATGTAGAAACTGAAGGATGCTATGATTTCTGCTGAGACCATGGGATTCAACTGCAAATGCACACGTTTGAAAGCTTGCTGAGCTTTTTTTTCTGGAGACCTTTACTGGAGTGGCTGAGGACAGCTTCACATTCCCAGGCTGGCAGATGCGAGTTCTGATGTGAAACAATTTGTCCATTCTATTTGTGCACCTGACACTGATTCGATGCTGCTTTGGCAGAAAACGCTCTTCCCTTTTGGTGAAATTAAGGTCTACATGACTGACCAGAGCTCAGTTCACTAAAGCGTATAATTGCAATGCTTATCAATGTTAAGGGGCAGTAATGTGTGATGCACTAAATGGTCTCGAAGTACAGAGAATGAAACCTTTATCAATGACCCTGATAATGCAAGGTGTTTCTTGAATTTAGTTGTTCCATACAGACTTTCATACAAAATGCCCAGGGAATTTTAGTGAAGATTTTCTTTGCTAGGTAGAGTTAGTCATCAAGTGAATTTCACGGAGATGTTGTGTGTAAGCTCATTCTGTGCCAGTGTAAATGTGCATGCAACGGTACCTCACCGACTGGTTCAGAGTTTAGTGCACTGGGATCTCAGCACCAGGAACTGCGAAACCGCATGCTCTTTGTATCTGGGGCTTGCCAATAAACTGGGTGCGTGCAGATTATTGAGAAAATGATGTGGAGGCAGTTTGTCATCTAAAGTTGGCATGGTAGAAAACCTTTGCAAAGACATGTACTGAATAGGGATAGTTGGTGGATTTGCATATATTCACGAAGGATATCAAAAGACGCAGCAATATGTAAATCACTAGAACGATGGGCAAATAAATGACAAATTTAATTTATTCCAGACAAGTGTGGGGTGAAGTATTTTGGGTGTTAAAATGCAAGAAGAACTAGTAGTGTAAACGCCTCGAGGCTAAAGAGCATTCATCCACAGAGGGATCATGCGTGAAAATCTGTAGATCCCTGAAAGTAGCAAAACAAGTAGGTTGATTGGTAGAGAAAGTGTACATCATGGTCGTGGCATTGAGTGTAAAGTTGCAATGTTATGTTGCAATTTAATAAAACTTCAGATCAGCCACATTTGGAGTACCATATGCCGTTCTTGTTGCCACAATACAGGAAAAGATGTGGAGGCTTCAGGGAGTGTGCAAAAGAGGTTTGTCAGAATATTGTCTGGATGAGAATGTATAAGTTATAAAGAGATGTTGGAAAGACTGAGATTGGTTTTGCAAGAGTTTCAGAGGCTTTAGACGACATGATACAGGTATATAAAATAAAGGGAGACATGGAAATTGTGGGTAGTCAGAATCTCTTTTCCCATGTGGAGCTGTCTAATGCTAGGGGGAATATCTTTAAGAATCATCATGCATTCCCCACAGTGTTGCAACAGACCCTGGGACATAACATCGACCCGACGAAGTGTATCCAAACTTAGCACATGCACTATATTTTTAAAACCAGGCTAAAGCACCTAAACTACACATCAATGAGCACTATGGGGAATATAACACGGCTAATCGACCTAACCTGCACATCTTTGTGATTGTGCAAGGACACCAGAGGACCCTGGGGACACACTCATACACACCTGGAAAATGTGCAAACTCCAAACAGACAATTTCTTCATGCAGGAATCGAAGAAGTGTCTTTGGTGCCATGAGGCCGCAGTGGTAACCATCAAACCGTCCCCCCCCAAACCCGGATAGGACACAGGCAATGTTTTAATGAAACATATCAGGCACTTTAACAAAGAGGATGGGAGGTGCCTCGGGAGGTAGTTGAAATAGAAATACTGGCAAAATTTTTAATTTGCATTTAGACTGACGCATGAACAGGCCAAGAATAGAAGGATATGGACCATGTGCAGATGCGTGGAATTAGTTCAGAATAACATAATGATTGCCAAACCCATGGTAGGCTGTTAGGGCCTATTGCTGTGCTGTAATGTTCTGTTTTCTAAGTTTCCACCATCAAACCTGTCAAAACCCCTCAGAATATTGGATATTTCATAATATATCTCTCCCATTCTTCTGAACTCCAATGGGTTCAAGCTCAATGTACTCAAACTCATTGCGTTCGGAAATCCCTCCATTCCCAAAATTACCATGATTAAACTTCTCTGGCATGCCTCAAATACAAGAATATCTTTCCTTAGAACATTCATGCTTGTTATAATAATCCAGATGTGATCTGACTCGCACCTTCCATATGTTTAACAATACCTCCCTGTTTGTAATAAAGGTCAGCATTTTTGCCTTTTTTTACCTGCTGAACCTGTAAGCTATCGTTTTCAGAATGATACTGTAGGAACAAGGAGACAAATCTCCCTGTTAATTAAACTCAACACCCAGAAAAAAACTTACCTCGCTTCATAATTTGTTAAAATGTGACTAACAGAGAACTAACAAAGAAAATACCATTAGTTAATTTTCTAACTTTAAAATGAGCACAAATCTAACTCCCATCCACCCCGCTTTCCTCGTTGGGACTTACTATCTCCCTCCAACTATATAAAAAATTTGGCTGCTCCAATAAGACATTTATTGACGTTTCATTAACATAATTTCTAAAACCACACAGTCTGTCTTCTTCAGTGTCTAATCTTCCTGTTGCTGGTCTCCCTCGATCGTGTTCTTTCCTTTTGCTATGAGTCTGTTTGATAGAGAGTGTTTTCTAATTCATTTGAGAGCAAGATGTTAAATTGGCATTTAAATGACTGTTTGACATTGTTTTGACGCACAGGATCACGGAGAGCTTGCCAAGTGCATACAAAACTGGCTTAATATAAGGAGACAGAGCGTGGTGGGAGAGGTTTATTATTCTGATTGGAAGATTGTGACCGGTGGTGTGCAATGTGGTTCAATACAGAGTCCGCTCTTAGCATCATTTGCATGAACAAAAAAATTAGTATATTAGAGTCGTGATTAGTAGGTAATTGAGTGTCACTGAAATGAGTGTTATCATTGATAATGAAGAAGGTCATCCAAGAGTGCAACAGGATTGTCATCGGCCAGTGAGCTGAAGAAAAGCAGATGGAGGTTAATATCGATAAATTTGAGGTGTTCCAGTTTGGGAAGACAAACGTTGCCAGGACTTAAACAGTTAACCTTATGGGCCGAGCTGGTGTTATCAAACACAAAGGCTCAGGGGTGCGTTACATCGTTTCTTGAAGGTGGCATCACAGGTAGACAGGGATGTAATGAAGGTATTTGACTCTCTGGACTTCATTGATCAAAGCACTGCGAATACGAGTCGAGACATCATGTTGGTTGTACACGATATTGGTGAGGCTACCATAAATACATTGTTGATCATCAGAAAACAAAACTCATCTGTTTCGCTAATGTCATTTAGGAAAGGACATCTGATATTCTTACTTGGTCTGACCCAAATATTACGCCAGCCCCAAACAATATGGCTGATTCTTTGCAGACTCCAGGCATTTTACTTTGAGCAATGCGTGATGGTCCCTCATCCCATCTATGAATAAATAAAAGGATATAGTTCCCTCCAAAATTATGCAAAGACCTTCATCTGCAGCAATTCTTAGCTTTGCAACATTCTTCAAGCTCTGGTCACTCTCTGTAACACTCTCATCACCTCCAGCACATTCAAATTTCCCCGTTCCTATCATAAACCATATAACATAGAGCAATACAGCGCACATCAGACCATTCAACACTTGATGTTGCGCCGACCAGTGAACTAAACTACTTCCATCCCCTACACTATCCCGTTATCACCCATGTGATTATCCAGAACTGTTTAAATGTCCCAAATGTGGCTGAGTTAAATACATTTGTATGCAGAGCTCCCTGAGTAAAGAAACTGCCTTTGACATCTCTCTTAAATCGATCACCCCTCAATTTGTAGCTATGTCCCTAGTACAAGCTAACATCATCATCCTTATAAAAAGCACTATCATTGTCTACACTACCTAATCCTCTGATCGCCTTGTCCGTCTCTTCCGAATCCCCTCTTAGCCTGCTTCTCTCCAATGAGAACAGACAAAAGGCTCTCAGACTTTCCTCATAAGACCTTTCATCCAGACCAGACAACATCCTGCTAAATCACTTCTGTGCATTTTCCAATGCTTCCATATCCTTCCTGTAATGAGGCGACCAGAACTGTACACAATATACGATGGGCAGGCGCACTAGCATTTTGTATAGTTGCAGCATGACATTACCCATCCAGAGCTGAAAGATGTGTTGCTGGAAAAGCGCAGCAGGCCAAGCAGCATCTCAGGAGCAGGAGAATCGACGTTTCGGGCATAAGCCCCTCTTCAGGAATCTTATGCCCGAAACGTCGATTCTCCCGCTCCTTGGATGCTGCCTGACCTGCTGCGCTTTTCCAGCAACACATTTTGCAGCTCTGCTCTTCAGCATCTGCAGTCCTCACTTTCTCCTATTACGCATCCACATCCAATGAAGTCTCGATAGAGCGGTATTGGAAAAGCATAGCAGCTCAGGCAGCGTCGGAGGAGCGGGCAAAACGATGATTCGGGCAAAAGCCATGCTTCCTGATTCAGGGCTTTTTGCTCAAAATGTCGGGTTTCCTACTCCTCGGATGCTGCCCAACCTGCTGTGCTTTTTCAGCACCACTCTACTTTGGACTCTGATCTCAATCAACTCAGTCCTCACTTCTGCCCTTTACCAATTAAACCAAACACATCATCTGCCTTCTTCACAGCGTTATCAATCTGGGTGAAAAACTTCCAAATATCTCTGTAAATGGACTCCAAAGTCCCTCCCCACCTTATGCCAGATCCAATCATCCAACTCGACACAGCCCTCTTGTAATTTCTAACCGTCCATCTTCCTTCCCATCCATACATTCCAACCTCCTCTCGGAAGTATCACCATCACCCCCACCCTCGTCTTTCTATGGCATTCCATACTATCTTCCACCCAGCCCCACTCCCACAAAAAGTTCATCCGCCTTGGTGTACCCACTCGTTCTTGACGATGAGCTCGTGCTCGAAACTTTGACTCTTTTGCTCCTCTGATGCTGCCTGACAGGCTACTCTTTTTCAGCGCCACACGTTTTGACTCTGTAATTCAACATTTGCAGTCTTCACTTCCTCCTGTCAGAAAAAAAAATCCTCCCTCTTCACTAATATCCTATCGGTACCTACATGTCCTACTCTGGCCTACATGTAACACTAGTACCCAAAACAATATAGGTTACTGTTAACTGACCTCTGGACAATTTGTGGTGAACAACTAACAATGGGCAACAAATGTTTTCGTGGTCAGTGAAGCCCTCATCCCGTGCATTAAAAAAGCATGATTCAATGAGCGTGGCTCTATTTATGTGCTGTGCATGGGCCATCAGATAATGTTTGATACAATATCACTCAAAAAGGATGGACTAATGGCAATCGTGGTGAATGCCTGAGGGCCCGGATTCTAGCTCATTGGAGATAGTACTGCTGACAAGTTTTTTCCACAAATGTAGCTTGTCACTTGGCACAGACTGTTGTCTCAGTCTTGCTGCATTTTGGCCAGGGTTGATTTGGTGATCTGGGGTGGTGAGAATTGTCAAATAGTGAGCCAACGTCATCATACCTGAACGTATGAAGTTGGAAGTTTGCATTTGTTTTTGTTTTTTCCATGTTTCTCCTGCCTAATTCTTCTAAACGATTGATGTCTAGAAAAGTGCTGTCTAATAGCCTTGGTGCAGTTTATCCAGTACTGACATTCACTAATATCTCTGCGCATCGGTAATGAAATGAACGAATGTTTTCGAACATATTTGCCACTGAATCCACTGTTTTTCCCTTGGATTATTCTGCTGACATAATCCATGACACCATCGACTTCCATTTTACAAATGAGGGACAAGCTTTGGCAGCCAGCAGGTGATTTACTCTGACCTGCGTGTTAAGAATTATTTGCATGGCTGTACAGCTTCTAGTCAATGGTTATAGGCGGGATTCTGATAAACATGTGTTGGGGATCAGTGATGGTCATGATACTGAATATCGAAAACGACTGTCATTCTTTGTTATTGCATTTGCCTGGTGGCATGCATATTACTTGCCAATTGTCAAGCCAAGTCTGTCAATTTTCCAGGTCTTACTGCATTTGAACATAGACTGCGTACTTACATTTGGAAATGTATAATTAGTGAAATTTCCCACGTATCAGCTCATGATAGAATGTAGGTCACTGAGTTTAGCCTCGGGCACTCTCCTTTGCTTACGAATGAATATAGATATGTCCTGGAGCTCGAATTACTGACACGAGCACCAAACACATTTTTCATTTGTGATTACTCGAACCAGCAATGTAATTCGCCAGATTTGGATTAACTATGAGTCTACACGGATTCCTTCTGTCAGGCTCTCTCAAATAGTGCCTTGAAGTTCAGAGTAATTACTCTGTCTTCTGTTCTGCTGTCCCATTGTTTTAAACTAACCTTGGAATAAGGTACGGAGCTGAGTGATCCTGACGTGACACTAAATAAACGGCACAAAGAACAACGAAAAAAAATATTTACAGCCCAGGACCAGGCCCTTCAACCCTCCAAGCCTGAGCCTATCCAAATCCACTGTCTAAATCTATCGCCAAATTCCTAAGCATCCGGATCGCTCTGCTGCCCACCTATTCGTGCATCTTTCCAGACACAGCTTCAATGAATCTACCATGCCTGCATCTATTAGTTTCAGGCACCTATGACCGTCTGTGTAAAGTATTTGCCATGTATATACCCCTGAAACATTTCACCTATCACCTTGAACGCGTGACCTCCCGTTATTGAATCTCCCACCCTGGGAAAATAACTTATCTCTATCTACCCTGTCTACCCCCTTTCATGATTTGGTCGATCTCAGTCACGTCCCCCCAAAATATACTTTATTTCTAATTAAAACAGTCCGAACATACCCAACCTCTCTTCTTAACTGGCACCTTCCAGGGCAATTAACTTCCTCGTAAACCTTATCTGCACCCTCTCCAAAGCGTCGATATCCTTTTGTTAATGTGACGACCAGAACCGTACGTGGTTAGCCAAATGTGGCTGAGCCAAAGTCTTCGACAATTTTAACCTGATCAGCCAACCCTTATACTCAATACCCCGTCCGATGAAGGCATGCAGACCATATGACTTCTTGACCACTCTCTCCACCTGTGCAGCCACCTTCAGGGCACAGTAGACCTGAACGGCTCGATCTCTGCTCATCAACGTTTCCCAAGGCTCTTACGTTTACATTGTATTTCGCTCACGAATTAGACTTCCCAATTTAAATCACTTTACATTTGCCGGGAATGAGCTCCTTCTGCCACTTCTCCGCCCAACTCTGCAATCTATTTATATTCTCCTGTTTTCTTTGACAGTCCTCTATGCTTTCTGCTACTCCACCAATCTTCGTGTCATCTGCACACTTACTTATCAGACCAACAATGCACTCTTCGTCATCATTTATGTATATTACAAACAACAACCGTCCTAGCACTGATCCCTGTGAAACACCACTGGTCAGTTTCCCCCATTTCGAGAAACCCCCCTAACCTCCTAATTCTGTCTCCTGTTGTTCAATCAGTTCTTTTTCCACCTATAAAGAACCCCGTGCACACAATGTGAGGCAGGGCTGACTGTAGAGAGGTTAGGTGACGGCACATTGATCTGAAACGTTAACTGTGATCCATCCATCCAGACCTTCCCCTCACTGAGGACGAACGATCAGTCCTCAGCAAAGGAATCACCTTCATCTCCCTCTGTCCATGCATCAATGATTTTAATCCACGCTGTAACGTCGAACCTTTCTTCTGCTGCCTCCACCTCCGAGCTTACTTTCATAATCAGGACTCCCGCCCACCTTGCGAGGACTCCTTCGCCCACCTCCAACACACTGCATCCACCTGGACACCCCGCGCTGGCCTTTTACCTGCCCTCGAACTCTTCATTTCCAACTACCACTGGGACATTCACCGCCTCAACCTGTCTACCCCCTCCCCCACTCCAACCTCTCACCCTCACAACGCGCAGCCCTCCAATCCCCCTGCTCAAATCCCAACCTCACAATCAAGCCAGCAGATATAGGGGGCGCAGTGGTAGTCTGGCGCACTGACCTCTACACCGCTGAAGCCAAATACCATCTCGAGGATAACTCTTCCTATCGCCAGATGCTGCCAGACCTGCTGAGGCTTTACTGCAATTTCTCTTTTTGTTTGAGATTGGCAGATGTTGTGCAAGGTTATGAGAACAATGCCTTCTAGAGGCAAACAGGCAGCACGCACCTGGCAGTGTGAAATAAAAGTGGAATAATGAATGAGTCGGCAGTGTGATGCTGGAGAAGCACAGCAGGTCAGGCAGCATCCGAGGAGCAGGAGAATCGACATTTCGGGCATAAGCCCTTCATCAGGAATGAGGCATGTGCGACGGCCTGAGGTACACTGCTGAAGCCAGGCGCCACCTCACTGACACCTCTTCCTACTACGCCCGATCACAGCCACACCTCCCATCATCTCCCAGACAATCACAATCTCATCACCTCTAGGGAATCTCCCACCCACTGCCTCCAACTTCATTGTCCATGAACCCCCCACTGCCCGATTCTATCTCCTTCCTAAGACCTGTTGTCTCAGCCTGCGCCTGTCCGACATGATTCATCTCTTCCTACCTCAAAACCTTCATGTCTCCCCAGTCCAGGAAATTCACACCTACGTTTGTGATATCAGCTGTGCACTTCATCTCCTCCAAGGCTTTTTTTTCTCCGGCTCCCAACGCGTCATCTTCACCTTGGACATCCAGTCCCTGTACTCATCCATCTGCCATGATGAAAGTCTCCAAGCCCTCTGTTTCTTCATCTCACCCCATCCCAACTAGTACCCTTCCATCGACACCCTCATCCACCTGGCTGAACTGGTCCTCACCCTCAACAACTTTTCCGTCCAACCCTCTCACTTCCTCCAAACCAAAGGGATAGCCATGGGCACCCGGATGTGACATAGCTATGCCTGCCTGCTTGTCAGATATCGGGAATTGTCCATCTTTCGCAGTTACACTGGCACCTCTCTCCACTTGTTCCTCCGCATTGATAAATGCATTGGCGCCACTTCGTGCTCCCACGAGGAGGTTGAACAGTTCAACAACGTTACCAGCATCTTTCACCTCGACCTCAACTTTACCTGGATCATCTTAGCAACTTCCCTCCCCTTCATGGACTTGTCCATCACCTTCTCCAGAGAATCACGAATGACAGACATATACTACAAACCCACCAACTCCCACAGCTATCAATACTACACCTCCTCCCACCGCACCTCGTGTAAAAATGCAATCCCTTATTCCCAATTCCTCTGCCTCCACCACATCTTTTCCCAGGATGACCAATTCCACCTCAGAAAGTCCCAGTTGTTCTCCTTCATCCATAATCGCAAATGCCCTTCCCACGTGGTTGACAATGCCCTCCAGTGCATCTCATCCACATCACACACCACCGCCCTTCAACCCCACCCCTCCTGCAACAAGGACAGAAACCCTTGGTCCTCAACTTTCACCCCACCTACCTCCGCATAAAACACATCAGACTCCACCACTTCTGCCATCTCTAAACACACCCAACCATCATATAGATACTTCCCTCCTCAACCCTATCAGCATTCTGAAAAGGCCATTCCCTCCACGAAACCCTCGTCAGTTCTACAACCCAGAATAAGCCCACACCCCACTACAGGCATCTTTCCCTACCACCACAGGAAGGGTAACACCAGCGCCCACACCACTTCACTCATCTCCGTCCAAGGCCCCAAGGGATCCTTCCACATCCGTTAGACATTCACCTATACCGCTTGCAATGTCATCTCCTGCATCCGTTGCACCCAGTGTTCTCTCCTCTGCATCAGGGAGACAGGATACCTTGCAGATCATTTCAGAGAACATCTCTGGGACACTCGCAGCCACCAATTTCACCATCCCGTGATTGAACACTTCAACTCCTCATCCCATTGCGTCTACGACGTAAAGGTCCTGGGCCTCGTTCACCACCAAATCACAACCACCCAATGCCTGGTGGAGGAACGCCAAATATTCCGCCTTGGGACTCTGTCACCGCACAGGATAAGTATCAATTTGAACAGTTTCCTCACTTCCCTTCCCCAAGTTCCAAGCCTCAAACTTGGAACCGCCCTTTGGACCCATTCCATCTCTGCTCCTTCTGAAATATCATCTTCTCCATCATCTTCATCCAACTATCACTTTCCCAGCTACCTCCCCCCAACCCAACACCCCCACCATTTATCTCTCATTCCCGACTCACAAGCATTATTCCTGTTGAAGGGCTTATGACTGAAACGTGGATTCTCCTGTTCCTCGGATGCTGTCTGACCTGCTGTGCTTTTCCAGCACCACACTCCTGACTCTGTTCTCCAGCATCTGCAGTCCCAACTTTCTCCTAGGAATAATCAATGACCTCGGAGTGAAGATTGCCCGGATTGCAGTGATCACAGTGGGACTGAGTTTTGCATTTATTTTGGGTGAGGGCAGGCTGGATCTGAGACGAGTGCTAAACCCGAAACAACGGGAATGGTATCCAATAGCGAAGTTAGGGCGGGCTGAAGTGAAGTGGAAAATTCTGTCAGACGGTGGATCAGTACAACTGCATCATATCAACCAGACTGGAAAAGACATGCAGAAGGAGCAAATCAACTTCAGTGCAGGCACAATAACAGGTAAAGTGGAAAGAAGACACTACAACACAATGAGATGGAATGGACTTGTTTATGAGAAAGGATTAAATATTTAAGCTATTTTACATACAGACTGTCGTCACATTGGAAACAGGAACTTACAGCAGTGTAACGGTGATATTTGCCTGCGACATCACAATTCCAAGAGACATTGACATATTATCTTCTACTGCAGCATGGCCAAGTGAAAGCATGATCGTCCCATCAATCAGAATTCAATACTTCAAAGCTCTCCTCTGTGCTGCTCCTGTAGTCAGATCCCAATCGCTTCACAGTCTATCTTTTTCTGCTTCCTGCCTCACGTAAACACTTGAAACCTGATCAAATCTACAGTCTGTATGTAAAATAGCTTAAATATTTAATCCTTTCTCATAAACAAGTCCATTCCATCTCATTGTGTTGTAGTGTCTTCTTTCCACTTTACCTGTTATTGTGCCTGCACTGAAGTTGATTTGCTCCTTCTGCATGTCTTTTCCAGTCTGGTTGATATGATGCAGTTGTACTGATCCACCGTCTGACAGAATTTTCCACTTCACTTCAGCCCGCCCTAACTTCGCTATAACCCATATTTTGTAACTCCCGAGCTGACGCAGGTACGAGTGACCAATTGGCCTTTTCGAGCGCTCTCACTCTGAATGATCTGAATGATAAAGTGCACTGTATCTGATCCGCAGGACACACTGCAGAAATTATCCCATCCCAGCAGACTGAGCTGCCTCCATTGATAGAGCTGTCTCCATTGGTAGAGTATCACACAGTCACAGCGAACATCTTTTGATGTCATCCTCGAAGGTACTTGCTACAAAAAAACTGAAGACGGCTGGAAACTGCTGTCGTCAGTGCAATACACAGAGGCCCAGCGGGAGCCTAGTGGCCCATAAACCAGAAATCAATGGATAAAAATATTCTTCTTTTTAGAAGAATCCAATTCAGACAATCAAGTTAACACTTCCTGGGGAGAAAATGGATGTGGGAGAGCAGACAGTCTCAACTGGTTCCAACATTTACAATCTTGGTCCGTGTGACAACAGAAGCAGAAACCTGGGACTGTTTATCTTGCTTCTGAAAAACAGGTTAGTAATTTTTGAAGAACATAGATATTTCTTACTGGTGTTCATGAAATGATCAAGAGCAGAGTATAGTTCTCTGAGTATGGTCTGACTTCTGGGTTATGGAACGTGATATTCTGCTCACATGATCTGAACACAGACAAAGAAATGACTCAGTGACAAGATCTGCTGAATCAGATTCCGTGAAGAACAGAGGCCGATGTAATGATAAGAGCCATAAGAGTGGGAATGCAGCAAATTATTTTCCAGACTCGAGGAGAGTGCACAGTGCTGTTTCCAGGAGTCAATATCTGTACAAGTAGACTGAAACAGCGTTGGGTGTTATTGTACTGCATCTTTTGTATAATGGTGCAAAAGCACGGAACTTTTGTATAGAGGGGATAACTTCAAAATCCCCAAAGAGGCAAAACACACAAATGAGGTAAAACCAAAGTAACCACACAATTTGGTGTCACATCATGCGGTAAACTTCCCAGCTCAAATTTCGTTCAAAATCGCTCTCTGTCTAATTCCTAAGACTGATATTCGAACAATGAATGGCCTATGTCAATAAAAACTGCTCTAATCTCACAACTTCAGCATTTCATACGCCCCCTTATGTATGTCTGGCAATAGTAATTGATCCCTCACTGTGTTACTCCAGCACACGTAGAGAACAAATAACTATAAGAACAACAGTCAAGTATGTGACTGGGATTTGAACCGATTCTGTTGCAACCAATCCATTCAGCTGTAATTGAAATTGCTTCCACCTTTCCTGTGTCCGTAATAAGATTGCATAACTTAGAAGTGAGTTTTTCTTGCATTGAATTGGACTCGGCATCCTTTCTCAGGTTGAAATTTATTGGGATATAAAGACATGATGAATGACACGAGCAGCGTTTATTGAAATATAAAGACGTTAGGAATGACATGGCTCACTTGATATCATGTCGGTAAAACGATGGAAATGAGGTTTACTGGGTGATAAAGCCACTAGAAAAGAATACAGGGGGTTTAATTGGATGTAGCATAGATAAAGAATAATGCGAGAGAAATCAGGAAAGATTTAGTTGTGTCCAAAGAGAGGCTATCCAGCTGATGTGAAGTTGTTAAGAGTAAAATACGAGGGAATTCCCTCGTTTAGGTGAGTGGAAACTAGAGGTTAGAGCTTCCAACCCCGCAGGGCACGATAAAGATATTTGCAGTTGGCAATCTTTATTCTGAGCATTATTGAATGCGGAGATGAATTTTCATAAATAAAAGCATTTTAGCAGCTGATTCCAGAATATTTGAAAAGCGCGTGCAGGCACACAAGGAGTGGCTTAAACAGCGACAGGGATTCTGGGCTGCCTGGATGGGGATGCAAAAGGGAAATAGTCTCGAATTGGTTAATATTCAAAGGAAAGAAATTGCAAAATACATGCAACTGAAAATGTTAACAAGAGCTGGTGGAGTTGGAAGGTGCAGCAGCTCATTTTACATGAAATATTATCTAATGTAAATGCACTGAGCTGTTTGGTTTAGCTTTATTTTAAATGGAAGTCTGTCAGCTCAGTCCGCTGACTAACTGGTTTATGAGAAAAGTGAGACCGACAGCGTGGTATTAATTCTCTCACTGTATCAGGATTCTACAAGGATCATCATCTCCATCGCTCACTTGACCAGTAACACTGTGGTGCCTCTAGTGAGCAAGATTTGGCCTGTCGATGTAAAACATCATTATCATTGCCATCTGTTGTCTTGAAAATTGGTAATACTCAAGCGAAAGGGGAATGAGTCCATTTAATACTCTTTTATCTCCGCTTGAAAAATCCTGTGTCAAGACTCAACCTCATTCCAGTTTGACCCCCTGTTCATCCCAACAGCAAAACCACTTGTTCAGATCCTTTACCAGGTTTGCTGACAACATTCAAACTCCACAAAGAGATAAATATAATAATTTCGATTGGTTTAATGATCTGTGCAGCTCTCAGGAAATGGAATGATATGAAACGAGTTAAACAGACTTTCCCAGGATGTGATCCAGTGCTGGGTCAGCGGTTTGAGGAAGGTCATCAAGATGAAACTTAACCTCTGTTTCTTTATCCACAGATGGATATTCAACTGGGGAAAATTTGCAGATTTAATAATTGGCATTTTTCCTGAAGACAAAACTTTTCCCCACGTCAGAAACTGGAGTTTTCAAATAAATGCTACATTACTCAACATTGTTTTCAACTCCCTTTCAGTCTAATACTTCAATAATCCCTGGTCAATGTCAGTAACAGCATCTTTAGATCAGCATTGAACTTACAACCTTGGCATTTTATGCACCTTTAAGTGCTAGGCGCTGACCAATTGCGCGACTGGAGCCGCAGACAGCAAGCCTGTCACGTGACCTACACATACTTTGGGAACGTTAACTCAACTGCTCTACTTCTGCTGTGATGATTAGATGCTCTACAGTATGGAAACAGGCCCTTCGGACCAACAGGTCCAGTCCAATTTTCCGAAGAGTAACCCAACCAGAACCATTTCCCCTCTGACAAATGCACTAGGCAATTTAGAATGGACAACACACCTGATCTGCACAATCTTTGGACTGTGGGAGGAAAATGGAACACCCGGAGGAACCCCACGCAGTCACGGGGAGAATGAGCAAACTCTACACAGACAGTCCACCGAGGCTGGAATCGAACTTGGGACCCTGTTGAGGCAGCAGTGCTAACCACTGAACCACAACACTGTGGGATCTTTGGTGGTGATGTGCTGCCTCACTAGTACCTCAGTCACTCACCCTGCTTCATTTCCCTGAACCGTCTGGTTCTGAAATTACCGCTAATGCACACACGGTGAAACTGACATGAACGTGTGATTATTGAAGCATCAGGTTCACGAAAAGGATACAAAAGGGACACAAAAATGTTAAAAATAGACTACATTGAAAAATGGGTTTCCGTTGGTTTCTGCGTTGTTTCCAGACAGTGTTACCTTGCCGCTGTCGCAGGGTTTTTCCTTCGATCAGCTTCAATCGGCACAGAATTCGAATCAATTAAACTTCAACATCTTCCTTCTGAAAGTTAATATAGGTAACATGAAACATTTTCCATTAATCAATAAGCTTTACCATTCCTGCATCCAAGAACACGTTGCACAGTTTCCATGAATATTGAAGATGTAAGAATGGTATGCAAGAATAAATTCAATTACAGTTGAAATTGGAAAGTAGGAAGAATGCACAGAAAGTCTCAGCATTTAAGAAATTCATGTGACCAGAACTGCAGCCCAGCAGATTAGAAATCTGTCCCTGAATCCCCAATATCCACACGTTTGCTCGCTCCATGTGTGCAGTTGAAAACCTGTGTGAATGAGCATGCAATATGACAGAGCGCCTGAGAGAATCCTCCACTGTCTGATCTAAAGTTGCAACAGGAGCTGTCTATTCCAGCTGTGAGAGCAGTGGGATAAAGGGGGGGACCTTGATATTCCGTAGTGTCGATTTACATTGCCCTCATCAAGTTATTGTTGAAAACCCTCTGTAAGAAACAGCACAGAAAGAGAGGAACAGGAGGAGGCTATTCCAAACACCTGTCCTACCCGCCGTTTGATATCATCATGGCTGACCAAACAGGTCAATGTCTTTCACCACCTCATCCACAACAACCTGCCACACAACGGAATAAATAAATTTAAGCAATCAAAAATTTATGTGCAACATTCGTAGGGAAATGTGTTTACAGACAGTGTGTTTCTGAACGAAATTTGCAGGTTCTGCGGGTGAGCATCTGATTCTGGTCTGATCATGTTTCAAAAAATATGATTCCGTAAAAGCTCACAACCAAGAAGGTACGGAATTGCCTCTGGTCAGAAGCAGGGACGAGAACTCCAGACGACAGGAATTGGCGATGAATCAGCACAACAATCAATGATTCAGCTGAAAATTGAAGTTACTACCAATTTTGGTGTTTACAGACACCACAAACATTGAATAGCAATGTTCCCAAAGTTGTAGAAATCTAACACACTTCTCATTGCGCCACAGAGCTGCAGTCACCACAATTTTACTGCACCCAAATTTGCGTTTGTCGTGGAGAAAATGTTGACAATCACCAGGAGATGCGGAGAGTTTTTCAATGAGTAGATCTTTTATTTGCAAACAAAAACCGTGACATTCAGAAACTAAATTCTTGAATGCCGCCGAACCTCAGGGCCCATGGCATAGGGTCATAGAGTCACTGAGATGTACAGCATGGAACCAGACCCTTCTGTCAACCCAATCTAATCCCACCTGCCAGCACCCGGCCCATATCCCTCCATATCTTCCTATTCATATACCCATCCAAATGCCTTTTAAATGATGCAATTGTACCAGCCTTACCACATGCTCTGGCAGCTCATTCCATACACCTATCAGCCTCTGCGAGAAAAAGTTGCTCCTTAGCTCTGTTTTATATCTTTCCCCTCTCACCCTAATCCCCTCTCACCCTCTTACCTTCTCGTTCTGGACTCCCCGACCCCATGGAAAAGACTTTGTCCATTTATCCTAACCATGTCCCTCATAATTTTGTAAACCGCTATAAGGCCACCCCTCAGCCTCCGAAGGTCCAGGGAAACAGCCCCAGCCTGTTCAGCCTCTCCCTATAGCTCATATCCTCCAATTCTGGCAACATCCTTGTAAATCTTTGCTGAACCCTTTCCAGTTTCACAACATCTTTCCGATCGGAAGGAGACCAGAATTGCACGCAATATTCCAACAGTGGCCTAACCAATGCCCTGTACAGCCGCAACATCACCTCCCAACTCCTGTACTCAATACTCTGACCAATAAAGGAAAGCGTACCAAACGCCTTCTTCACTCTCCTATCTACCTGCGACTCCACTTTCAGGGAGCTATGAACCTGCAATCTAAGGTCTCTTTGTTCAGCAACACACGCTAGGACCTTACCATTAAGTGTATAAGTCCTGCTAAGGTTTACTTTCTCAAAATGCAGCAGCTCGCATGTATCTGAATTAAACTCCATCACTTCATACCTTTTCTTTAATCATGTTTTGTTAGCATATCTGAATGCCCAATTGTGTTAATCAGAATTACCTCACTCCAGCTATACAATAAACCAATAGTGTTAGTTCCCATTGTCTACTTCTGCCACGGTTTTTTCCTAATTCTCCTTAATATTATTCGACTGTCACTATTAGGTATTATACTGCCACCTGTGCTACAATGATCTTCCATCTCAGACTAATCTGTCATGATTAGATATTTAGCTACCCCATATATCACAATGTTTTCCTTTCCCAAGCTGACTCTACTAACTACTGATTAGATATTTAATGTCATGTCCTGCTACAAACGTGTCAAGCAGGCTGACTCTACTATGAATTTATTATTTAAAGTCAGGTCCTAAGTATTTCTTGTCACGACTTGTCCCAACCTGCCATGATGGTAGTTAGTAGGCGAGTCTGACTTGACTAATTGTTATTATCTCAGTCTGCCATAGTAAACTTTCAGCCCAGTCTGACTCTGCTGGTTGGTGTAGGAGCATTCCACTATTCTTATCCCATCCTGCCACAATGGCCCCATCCTGCCCCAGTACACTTTTGACGAGTGTAGCATTCGCGGACCTTTGTAACAGATCGCCAGTAGTTTCCATGCCTTTACTCTTCCCATGCTTTCATTCTCTGCATTTTCTGTACAGTGTTCGAATTTTTAATCAGACATCTGTTTATCTTCACTCCACTTTCCAGTACCTGGTCTTTATCCATGTATGTTCTAGCTTCTCAAGTATTCGGCTAAATACTCCTGAAATATTTTGATGACTCATAGTTTTACCACACGTTCGAACAGTGAATTCCAAACAAACAACACTCTCAGAGTGAAAACGTTCTTCCTATATCTCGTCTGAACATCCTCTCGCTTGCGTTTTCCGGAGATCCCTGGTTGTTAACTCTCCCCATAAGAAGTTTACTCATATCACACATACCGATCCCCTTAATGTGCACCTTAATCCCTTCCTCACTCAGGCTTCTCCGCTCTCAGATAAAGAGCCTGAGCTGAGCTCGTCTATCTTTGCCATGGCGATAGTGTCGTGCTGGAAAAGTACAGCAGGTCTGGCAGCATCCGAGGAGTAGGAGAATCGACGTTTCTGGCATAAGTCTTTCATCAGGAATGAGTTTTGTGGGTGGGGACTGAGAGATAAATGGGAGGGGGTTGGAGTTGGCTGCAAGGTAGCTGGGAAAGCGAATGGTGGATAGAGGCGAGGAGAATGTGATAAGTCAGAGGGAGAGAGATGAATGGGTCCGGAGGGTGGTGCTGAGTTGGATGCTTCAGACTATGATAATGTGGGAGGAGGGGAAATGAGGAAGCCGTTGAAATCCACATTTATCCCGTGTGGTTTCAGGGTCCCAAGGCAGAATATGAGGCGTTCATCTTCCAGGCTCAGGTGGTAACGGTTTGGTGGTGGCTTATGCCCGAAACGTCGATTGTCCTGCTCTGCAATTCACATGACAGGAGAGATGTGAAAACCATAGGCTTAAAAAGGACAAAAACGTATAGATTCAGAGTTAATAGAATTAGAGACAGTGCACACAGAAACCATTTGGCCAGTTGAGTCTGCACTGTGCCGTGCAAGAGATTCACACTCCCCCACTCTATCTTTCTAAACATGCATTTATGATCTACTTACAAAAAATAGATATTACTCCAAAAGCTCAACGAGTCAGGCAGCTTCAGTGGAGAGAAATCAGAGTTAACATTGCGAATGAAAAACAGTTCCGAGGAAGAGTCTGTTGACCCGAAATGGTCATTCTGTTTTCCACCAGCTGCAATTCTGACTTTTGACTCTGATTTACAACACTTACAGTCCATTTAGACTTTGTTTGCCATTTACCTGAATTGCACACCTTTGCACTTTGGGAAGGAATTGGAGCAGCCAGAGGAAACTCACACGGGAGAGAGAGAAAAGGAGTGTGCAAATTCCACACAGTCAGTCACACAAGTCTGGAATCGAAAGCGGGTTTCTGGCGCTGAGAGGCGCAGTACTACCCACTGAGCCCTCAAAATATGCAAGCGCCCATCCTGGAAGCGAATTGAACCCGGTCTCACGCAGTGACAGGCAGTGGTACTTTTCAGGAATTGTATGCAAAAAGGCGCCTATTTGTTAATACTGGAAATTAACATTTGCTTAACTATCCAAGCTCTTTTTTAAATTTCTTTGCCTATCGCCCTGTATGTCTTGGCATCACAAATTCACATCTGAATGCTTCCAGAAGTTATGAGGATTTCTGCCTCTCCAAGCTTTGCATGCACTGATTCCAAATTTAAAACAACCGCTGTTTCAAAAAATTTGTAGGCACATTCACTGAAATCTTTCCTCTTATATTCTTAAATGGATGCCACCCTACCCCTCCCCCCGTGATCGATCTCACCATCAAAGAGAAACGTTTATTTCAGTCTACGCCATTCATATTCCTTATTATTTTGTACGTCTCAATCATTTTTGCTCCCAATTTCTTCTGCTTGAAGAAAAACGCCTTCAGTTTATCCAATTTCTCTTCATAACTGAAACTCTTCTACCCAGACAATACCCTAGTAAATCTCTCCTACATCATTTCCAGTGCTATCATATCCGTGCTGTCATGCAAATTGCAGAACTGCACACAATAGACAAGATAGAGCTAAGATACATTTAAGATAGAGGGTGATGGGGACCGGATTGCACCTCCTGAGGGGGTGTGGGGGGAGCTATCGTGCCACCGTGGGGGGCACCGTGGCACAGTGGTTTGCACTGCTGCCTCACAGCGCCAGAGACCCGGGTTCAATTCCCGCCTCAGTCGAATGACTGTGTGGAGTTTGCACGTTCTCCCTGTGCCTGCATGGGTTTGCTCCGGGTGCTCCGGTTTCCTCCCACAGTCCAAAGATGTGCAGGTCAGGTGAATTGGCCATGCTAAATTGCCCGTAGTGTTAGGTAAGGGGTAAATGTAGGGGTATGGGTGGGTTGCGCTTCCGCGGGGCGGTGTGGACTTGTTGGGCCGAAGGGCCTGTTTCCACACTGTAAGTAATCTAATCTAATCTAAAGTACCTGAATTCCCAGATCTCTCTGCTTATCAACTTTGCCCAAAATCCTCCGTTTACTTGACTCGAGAATTAGACTTCTCAAAATGCATCACTGCACCCAACTCCACCTGCCACTCCTCCACTCAACTCTCCAGTCTATCTACATTCTCCTTCATTCTTTGACGGTCCGCTATGCTGTCTGCAACTCCAACAATCTTCGTGTCATCTGCAAATGCAATGGCGATATTTGGGCCAGCAACCCTTGGAGACTGGAGCATGGCAGCTGCTGGTAATTAGTTTTGATGAATAAAATCTGGAATATAAACCCGCTCAGAGGAAGAGTGACTAAACGTTCTAATTTGCTGGAAACCCATTCATTTATGTCCCTTCAAAAGGGAAATCTGTCGTCCTTAACGAGACCTGCCAACATTTAACTCCAGACCCACAATAGTACGGTTCACCCATAAATTCCCTCTGACTCAGTTCAAGGAGAGTTAAGGATGAACAACAAATGCTGTTCAGACTATGATAGCCACACTGCTTGGGAGAATAAGGAAGGGTAAAAAAGATACATGGATGACGGGGAAAAAATCGGAGTCGTCTCAGCGCGGACTCAAATTCAACCGATTATCCAAACTAAATAGACAAAAGGATACCCTCGCTGCCATGAAGTAAGGTCTATGGGGGCGGGGTCTTTAGGAAGGGATTAAATGACCCGCTGAAATGTACACTCACTTGCTCAGTCACAATGTGGATAGGTCATTCACCACTCCCATATTTGAGAAGGAATCAGTTAGGAGACCAACCTGCAGAGTTGCCATTAGGTTTACAATTGATAGCAAGGGTCCGATTCTGTTGTTATTACAGGTTTTCATCTCATCCAGCAATGAAGCATGTTTGGATGCCTTTTTCCAGTGGAGTACCACTGTTTCCTGATGTAGATCAATAATTCAATCTTAGTTGTCGTAGAAGTTTACAGACGATGCAACAATTGTTCATGTAGTTGACTGTGATGAATAATATCAGGGATTGCAGGGATGTATCAATGAGGTGGAAGGGAAAAAAGGCGAATGGAATTGAATCCAGACCAATAAGTGGTAATGCATTTGGGGAGTTGAAACAATAACAGTGAGGATTCTGAGTGGTGTACAGGAACAAAGAGATCTTGGAGTGGACATTCACAGATCTCTGAAGATTGTTGGACAGGGAGATCAGTTGTTCGAGAGGGTTTTTGGATATTTTCTATTGTTGACCACAGGCTGAGGATGATATTCGATCTTTAGCAACCGCCAGTTTAGGAAGCAACTAAAGAAATGATCAGAAGTCTGGTAAATGCAATAATCAACATTTTTAAAAATTGTACGATAAAAGATGGAGGGCTGAAGTATAGCTCTTTGCCCATCAAGACCGCTTCACCACTCAATGAATTTACCACTGATTCCTCTCCAAGTCATGCTGGTATGTGTCTTGGAGGGTAATTTGTAAATGGTGACGTTTCAGGCATCTTCACCCTTGTCCTTATTGTCAGTACAGATTTTGAGCTTTGAATGTTCTGTCAACAAAGCCTGGATGACTTACTCCAGTGAATCTTCTAGGTGGTGAACTCTGCTGCAATTGTGCCTTAGCAGTTAAGGGGATAAATATTCCGGTGTTGAACAATGTACGTTATGTGACTGCATTGTCGTGGAGGGTGTCCAGTTTCTTCAGTGGTATCGAAGCTGCACCCACCTAGGCAAATGGAGAGTTCTGTTAAACATCTAGTTTGTGCGTTGTGGACGATGAAGGCTTCACTGAGACAAGAGTTGAGTTAATAATCAAACAAAGTCGACCGACGGAGATGCTTTTGTTGTCAACTTCTTTGTACGGGCGGTCAGGTTGCAGTTCTCCTAAATACTAGCTCCCAGGACGATTACACAGAGGAATTCAGTTACAATGAAGCCATTGAATGTCAATCGATATGATTAGACTCTCATTTGTCAGATTTATCATTTCTGCATTTGGTCCTTCTGTGGATCAATCTGATTCCAATCGCTTTCAGATTTTAAGTTCCAATTCCCGTCTGCGCCTGAACTTTCAACCCGTTTCCTCGCCAAAATTTCTCCACCTGTCTTCAAAATATGTAAGGAGGGTGTGAAGGACAGCAGAGATTTACTAATGTGCTGCTAACTCTGTATAAAATGGAGCTTCGTTGCACGATTGGTTAGACTAGGATTATTCTGCTTCAGACAGGGGAGGTGGAGGGGAACTCTATAATCTCACAAAAACAATTATAAACGTTCAATATTCATGGGTCTTGACAGGGGAGATACAGGCAGGTGGCTTGCCTATGCTGTGAAGAGAGCACAGATGGCATAATCTCAGAATTAGATATTGCCCATTTAATTCAGAAATGAGGAGTAATTTCTTTGCTCAGGGGCCAGAGAGTCTGTGCCATTTTTGCCACAACCACTGTTGAGTTTGAGGTGTTGGATACTTTCAGGCTGTGTCAGATAGTTAATCAGAAAGATGATGAACATTTATCGAGGTAAGTGAGCAGAAAGGAGTTGAAAACGATCAGATCAACCATGAGTTCGTTGAATGTTGGGGCGGACTCACATCTTAGACGGTGAGAGGAAACCGGAGCAAACCCACAGGAGGAATGTGCAAACTCCACCTGAGGCTCAAATCGAACCTGGGACGGTGGTGCCGTGAGGCAACAGGGCTAACCACTGAGCCGCTGGGCCATTTATAATGCTTTTGGTGGAATATTATGACAAATCTTTCAAAATCCAGAGTTTTGGAACCGAATCGAATTCAGGTGCACACGTTCACGAAATGTCTTTACATTTAAAGTCAACCAGCTTGGACATTATTTCCCCCGTGGCTTCCAACCAAATAAACCCCACCCGTACTCCTTTACCTAGCTACACACTGTCTCTCCTTGTGAAATTTATTCCTTGTATGTCACCAAATGTGCCTTTCCAAATGCTTTGAAAAACAGATTCAAAGTGACAGCGATTCTGCTCTCATCATTTCTTAGTCCTTCAAAGTTTTATTAAAGGTTTTGAATGCCTGATGTTAAGATTTCTACTTACTTGAAAGAGGAAATTTTCCACCTATTTACTCTGTCCAAACATTTCATAACGTGAAAAAACCCCAATAAGTCTTCCTTGGTTCAGGGATAACTGTTCTAAATTTTCCAAGAAAACAAGTGAATAAAATCTCATCCTTAGTCAACCCCGTCAGCATCGTCTGTTATGGCTTTACATCCCAGTAAACACCGTCATTATCCTCTCCGATAGAATCATAGAATCTTACAGTGCAGAAAGAGCATTTCAGTCAATCGATCCAGTTTCCACTTTCTGAAGAGCATCTCACCCAGACCTATCTCCCCGCCCTATTCCCTTATATTTCACCTGAAGAAGGGGCATCCCTCCCCTATATGATGTCAAATAAACCTGTTGGACGATAAACTGGCGTCCTCTGAATTCTGACCTTGTCCCCGAGTTACCCATGGCTAATTCACTTAACGTACTTAATTCTCTCCCTGGACACAAGAGGGCAATTTAACTTGGCCAATCAAACTAAGCCTCAGACCGAACAGCAGTTCGTGCTGCGAGATATGTTTCTGCAATCATATTTGGATACTTTTACCCTGTTTCTTCCTCAGCTTCCTGCTTCCAGTCGACATTCCAATCCGGAAAAAAAAAAAAACTCTGTCAAATAGTTTTCATTCCAACACAAGATGCAGTTTGCAGAAGTCACATATTTGCACTTTCACTGAAACTCTGCCTTCATGCAGCTGCAACCCTTCCCCACCTTGGTACAGGCAGCACTGTCCTTCCTGTGACATGCCCCATCGAGAATGGAAGGACAAGTATCAATACTCGCACTTGGGAACGGGGCGACTGTTTTAAAATATTTACACTGTCCCCAGCGTAGAATTGAGCCCTGTGACAGGCGGGGACACTACCGAAGACAAGTGTGTCAAAAGAGGTCCTTCAGCCAATTGTGGCCGCACTTGTCAAAAACAACTGCTTAATGAACTGAATCCCATTTCCCAATGTTTATCCCACAGCCTAATATATCTTGGCATCACAAGTTCACATCTGAATATTTATTCAAGTCGTAAAGGTTTCTGCCGCTCTGAACAATGCAGACAGTGTATTCCAAATTCCAATCCCGCAGCTGGCTGATAAAGCTTTTCCGCACATCTTCTCAAACCATTCTGCCTTTCTCCTTAAATCTGTGGCCCCTGCTGATCGATCTCTCCATCAGTGGGAAACTCGTTCAGTCATCCCTGTCCATACCCTAACTCAATCATGTCTTCTCTCCATCTCCTTTGCACTGCGACAAACAGTCCACTCTGTCCTGTCTTTCTTCACAACTGAAACTCTTCAGCCCAAACAGTATCCCGGTAAATATCTCCTGCAATTTTCTCAGTGTGATCACATGCCTGCGATAATGTGACTGGCAAAACTGCACACAAAACTTTTGCTTGAACCTTATGAGCATTTGTTTTTAAATTTCTGTATTAGTATGAGGGCGATTATGGCTAGGCAGAATTTATTACCCATTCCGAATTGCCCAGAGGGCAGTTGAGACTCAACCATACTGCTATGAGTCTGAAATCACATGCAGGCCAGATCAAGAAAGGATAGCCGATTCCACCGCAAAATGCCATCTTTGAAACAGATTTTTTTTCAACAATTGTCAATGGATCTATAGTAGTCAATAGATTCTTCATTGCAGATGTTTGATGAATCAAATTTTAAAATCTTAGCATGATGGGATTCAAGCCCGAGTACCCAGACTATTAGCTCGGTCTCTGGATTATCAGAACGATGAAATTGACACAAGACCATCGCAGAAACCACAAAAGATGATCTTTATGAATAAAATATCTTTTCCCCAAAACTGCCCTGCGTCCTTTTCATGAGCCTGAGCCTCCAATTGTCTCTGGCCTATGTCAGCATTAGCTGCTACATGGGGGTTGATTTCGCAACCGTGGTATCCAAATGGATCGACTTGTTTGGGCGTCCCGCTGGTGGGATTGGGGCACCTTCACGCAACAACAGTGACCGCAGCAGCAGCACAGACAAAACAACATCAATGTGAAAGAGAGTGATAGATTGTGCATTGCCTCAGAGAAATGGGGGGGAGGGATGGAAAGGAGGTTTAATGATCGTGGGAAGGAGCGGAATCTCCGACAACGGGTCTTTTTGAATCCTGATATATGGAACGCAGAGATGTACGAGAGCGGAATTTGAAGGTAAAACAATTAATTTCTTAGCATGTGTCACAAAAAGAACAACTGAGGGAACACTTAGTGCCGTGATTTGGTTTCAAATCGAGGTTGCTGTGGTCACAATGCAAAATACCGACAACCACGATCACAGCAACAACAGAACTGGATGCTTGCAGAGGAAATATTCGGAAGAACATCAAGTGTACATTATCAGTACTCAGCAAACAGTGACGGACATGTGGGAACTGAGAATGAGCTGAATCTTTCAGTTCGATGTCCTCAGAGGCTGTGGAGATCCCTTGAATGAGAATGTTGAAAACTGAGATTGATCGATTTCGACAAAACATCAAAGTCTCGGGGACAGTACAGGATATTGTTGAAATGTATTCTTCAATAGCATTTTAGCTTAACATCGGCACAGCCGCCCAGATCCGACCCGAAATTGGAATGGGAATGAGTGCGCAGAGTTACTCTCGGGCTCCAGTGATGCAACAGGTGAGCGTGCTGTCCTTCTAGGATGGTATAGAGGCGCAAGAAATTCCGAGATTGAGTGTGGTCCTGCTCAAGGGAATGGTTGTCCCCGTTTATACTATCATAGCGATTTCCGGTGCATCTTTCTAAGACAGCTGAGTGGCACAACTGGGGCGTGTTGAGCCCTTAACTTTGCAGTGGTGGGTTTAAAAAGATGATTTTGCTATTTGGATCTGTTTTTTCGACACTGGCGGTGGCAGCTACATTTGCTCTCATCAGCTCAATATCAGTTTCTTCTACACAGGCAAGATTTTAACCTGGAGAATGTGGTGTTGGGGTGATATTTTAAACTTGTCATCCTTGGCGATTGGAACACGGAAAGGGCGATGTTTAAGTTCCACGAATAAAACCTGAAATGCAAGCCTGACCTCAGGAACAGAGATCCTGACTTTAATTTCCTGCAATCCCATTCATTCATGTCTCTTATGCAGGGGATTCTACCATCTTCACCCAGTCCTGCCTACGAGAGACTCCAGGACCAGAAAAAAACATGAGCTGACCCTTAATCCAAGAATCTCCTCTGTGTGGGGAAGCATTCTAATCGGCCCGTCCAGTCCACACGTCCATCCGAAGCGCATCCCACCAGACCCCACGGTATTCCCTATCCCATAAGCCTGCATTTTCCATTGTTGGTAACTGTAACTGGCACATCTTTGGTTCGAGGGAGAAATAAAAACACAAACACAGAGAGAATGTGCAGAGTGCCCACAGACAGTTATCCGAGGCTGGGATGGCACCCGGGTTTGTGGTGCAGCCAGATAGCAATGAACGAGGGGCGAAGAATAAAAGTTGTCCTGACCAGTCATACTCACACCCTGTGGGTGAATGAGAAACAATGAAAACATATTCACAACATGGAAAACGGGATTTGTATCTGTGTGGACACAATTTGAAAGGATCGTTCACCCTGGGTAGAAAAAAGGACGCTGATACCACAGAGAAAGCAGAGCAATGTGGGAACTGCTGGAAGGGATTCAATTAACTACAGAAATGGAAACTCATTTAATCAGTAACACTGGGGAGAGACCGTTCACCAGTCCTGTGTGTGGGAAGGGATCTCTAAGCAAAACAACCTCCGGAGCCTCCAGCAGGATTATATATCCCATCAGGTGTTCGATTATGCTGACAGTGCTGCTGTTAATCCCAACCAGCTATTTGTTCCATAGCGTCAATCATAGAGTTATACAGCATGAAAACAGGCCCGTCAGTACAACCAATCCATGCTGAACATGCTGCCAAACTAACCTTGTCCCATATGCCTCCTCCTGTACCTGTTGAGTGGTTATAATGCCGTTGTAGTTTTATTACTGTGTTGTTAATCAAAAAACACCTGGTAATATTTTGGGGACAAAGGGTTCAGGTCCTGGTATGACAGATAGTGGAGTTTGAATTCACTAAAGACCTGGAATTGAAGAGTCTCGTGATGACCTGCATCAGTTGTGTGGAAAATCCCATCTGATTCACTCATGCCAGTTCGAGAAGCAAACTCTCATATTCATCTGCTCTGTCCCACAGGAGACTCCAAATGGATAATATCGTGGTTGACTCTTAAATGTCCTCTGGGAAATAACTGATGTACTAGGCATAAATAAATTTATTTTAAAAATCCCACTTTCCCATTCGTGTTTGGAATCAATTGTCCTTTAAATGTTGCAAAGGGACCCTCATCCATCACTTCCTCAGCAAGTTAATTGCACACGTAAAACACCTTCCCTAAAAAAAGCCTCACATGTCTTTTTTTTTAAAAAAACCTCTCTCTTCATCTTGAAATCCCCATCCTGGGAAAAGGCATCTATCGTTAACTCTAACTCACCTCTCAATAATTCATAAACTTCTGTCAGGTCGCCGCTCAAACCCCTAACCTAGAGTGAAAACACTCTCAACTCGGAGAAAGTGAGAACTGCAAATGAGACATCAGAGTCGAGAGTGTTGTGCTGGGAAAGCACAGCAGGTCAGGCAGTATCTGAGGAGCAGGAGAATCGACGTTTCTGGGAAGAGCCTGATGAACGACACTTGCGCGAAAAAGAATGATTCTCCTGCTCCTCGGATTCTGTCTTACCTGATGTGGTTTTCCAGCACCCCAATCTCGAATCTGAAAATAGTCTCAGCCGATCCAGCCTTTCATTATAACTCAAACCTGCAACACAGAGCAACATGCGTGTATACCTTTTCTAAACCTGCTCCAGCTAAAGAATATCATTCCTACAACTGGGTGACCGGAACTGGACATAATATTCCAGAAGAGGCCTCATCAATGTCCTGCAAAATTTCAACATAACGTCCCAACTAGTATACACAAAGGACTGAGCAATGAAGGGAAGTGTGTCAAATACCTTTGAACCACCTTTTCTGTAGGTAATGCAAACTACAAAGAATTATTACCTGCACACCGAGCTTCCGTGTTCTCCAACATACGCAAAGCCAAATTCTTTTTGTTATACCAAAATGCAATACCTGCCATTTATTCAGATTGAACTCCATGTTATATTTTTAAGTCCAACGACTCATTGAATTAGGATCCGTTTGAAACTTAGATAATCTTCCTCACTGTCTACAATTCTGGTGTCGCTTGCAAACCTACGAAGCATGCCTGCTGTGAGTCCCACTGTTTTCCCATATAGATCAATGATTCATATTGACTTGTAGTGGCCGTGATTTAGCAGTGTGCTTATCATACAACAGTTAGTCATGCAATTAACCATGAGGAAGAAAGCCGCAGACTGCAGGGAGATATCAAACAATTGGAAATAAAAATGGTAAAAGCAATTCATTCCAGGGAACTGGGTGATAGTGAGGCAAAATTAAACTTCAAACCAGCTGCCCACGCTACAGTTGTGGCACTCAGCTGTCTCAGCAAGATGCACTGTAGATTGCTGTTATTATAAACGGGAACACATTTTCCCTTCTGCCCCGCCTTTGACCAGGAGCACTCCCAACCTCGGAATTGCTTGCGCCTCTAAACCATCATAGAAATATCGTGCATTCTCCGGTTGTGTCACTTGAGCCCTCGAGTACCTCTGCGTCCTCATTCCCATCTCGATTTCAAGTTGGATCTTCGCGACTGCGCCACTCAGTTCCTCTGATTCTGGCGCTAGGAACTGGGACTATGTGGTAGCAGTGGTTACTGCCTTCTGGAGGAAACTCGTGAAGTAGCCGATGTTAAACTGCATTGCTATTGAAGCATACATTTCAACAAAAGCTTGGTAAAAACAATGACTGCAGATGCTGGAAACCAGATTCTGGATCAGTGGTGCTGGAAGAGCACAGCAGCTCAGGCAGCATCCGAGTAGCAGTAACATCGACGTTTCGGGCAAAAGCTCTTCATCAGGAATAAAGGAAGAGAGTCTGAAGGGTGGAGAGATAAGTGAGAGGAGGGTGGGTGGGGAGAAAGTAGCATAGAGTACAAAATTTGAGTGGGGGAGGGGATGAAGGTGATAGGTCGGGGGAGAGGTTGAAGTGGATAGGTGGAAAAGAAGATAGGCAGGTAGGACAAGTCAGGGCAAGGCATGGGGACAGTGCTGAGCTGGAAGTTTGGAACTGGGTTGGGGTGGGGGAAGGGGAGATGAGGAAACTGTTGAAGTCCACGTTGATGCTCTGGGGTTGAAGTGTTCCGAGGCGGAAGATGAGGCGTTCTTCCTCCAGGCGTCTGGTGGTGAGGGAGCGACGGTGAAGGAGGCCCAGGACCTCCATGTCCTCGGCAGAGTGGGAGGGGGAGTTGAAATGTTGGTCCACAGGGGGGTGTGGTTGATTGGTGCGGGTGTCCCAGAGATGTTCCATAAAGCGCTCTGCTAGGAGGTGTCCAGTCTCCCCAATGGAGAGGAGACCGCACCGGGAGCAACGTATACCATAAATGATATTGGTGGTTGTGCAGGTAACAAGAGCTGCAATGTCCCCGGAGTCTTTAATGCTTTGGAGAAATCTATTTATCTCAGCCTTCGGTACATTAACGATGGAATCACCACAGCCTCTGTGGGCACCGATGTTAAACGGTCAGCCCATTCTGAGTTCCCATATATCTGATACTGTTCGCTAAGCACTGATATTTTGCATTTGGTGCTCTGCCTAGCATTTCTAATGATACTTTACTTATTGCTAGTGGTTAGTGTGTCCATCGGTGGGTGCCGTGATCGTATAGTGGTTAGTACTCTGTGTTGTGGCCGCAGCAACCTCGGTTTGAATCCGAGTCACGACAGTAATTGCTCTATGTGTCCCAGGCTTTTGTGACAAACAAAGGAATCAGTTGTTTTAACATGGTGATTTTCTCCAAGGTGATGTGTTTTTTTTTTCCTTCAAGCTCTGCTCGGTCACATCTCTGTGCTTCATATGTCAGAATTCAAATCCACCCGTTCTCAGAGATTTCTTTCCTCCTCCGACCACTAACCGAAATTTCCGTCCCACACCCCATTTCATTAATTTAGAAATGCCGGCGTTGGACTATGGAGTACAAAGTTAAATATCACCCAACACCAGGTTATGGTCTTACTGGTTTAATTGAAGCACTAGCTTTCGGAGCGCTGCTCTTTCATCATTTCCTATTTCACTAAGGCATTGCAGAATCTAATACAGACTCTCACATTGATACCGATCAGTCTGTGTGGCTGCGGTCATTGTTGCTGGGTGAACGTGCCCCAGCCCCACCATCGGGACCTGCAGACCATTTGATCCATTTGGTTACCACTGTTGTGAGATCAATACTCATGTAGCAGCTTTTACCGACATGGACCAGGGATTATTGGAGGAGTGGGGGGGTGGTCAAGCTCAGGAAAATGGCACAGGACAGTATCGGGGAAAAGCGACTTCATTGGATAAGATCAGTTTCAGTGCTTTTCTGCAATGGCCGAGCGCTATTACCACTAACCACTGAACTGTTAATTCAGACGTCAGGGTCCCGGGATTGACTCCGACCATGCTAGGTGCTAGAATTGGGATTCAGTAAATATCTGGAATTACGAATCTAATAACACCTATGTATCCATGTTCAATTGTTGAAAAATCAAAACCATTTGACGTCCTTTAAGGAATGGAACTGCCATTCTTACCTGCTCGGGCCTCCATGTGACTTCAGGCTCACTACAATATGGTTTAGTCTCAACTGCCCGCTGTGCAATTAAGGATAGCAATAAATACTGCCGAACCAGCGACGCCCTCATACAGTAACAGAATAGAAAAAAAGTTCATTCAGCGATAGCTAGATTACTGTGTGCAGTTCTGCAATTCACAGTACAGCATGGATGTGATCGCACTGGGAACGTTGCAGTAAAGATTCACTGGGATATTGTCTGGGATGAAGAGTTTCAGTTATGAGGAGAGATTTGACAGACTGGGGTAGTTTGTCACTGAGCAGAGGAGATTGGAGAAGACATGACTGAGATGTACAAACTGCTGAGGGATATGGACAGGACAGACTGAAAGAAGCGTTTCTTATTGATGGAGAGATCGAACACTGGGGCCACGAGATTTCGGAAAAAGGCAGAAAGGTTTGAGTAGATGTGCGGAAAGGGTCAGAGAGGCGTGAATCTTTCTAACTTTAAAAAAATTGAGATGTTAATTTGTGATGCCAAAACATGTAAGACTATGGGCTAAACGATGGAAAACTTGATTCAGGTCGTTAAGCAGTTGCGTTGGACAAGTGCGGCCACAACAGCTGAAGGGTTTTCTTCGATGTTGTTGTCCTCCACAGTATCGTGGTTAGTGTCCCCTCCTGTCACAGGGCTCAATTCTCCGCTGGGGGCATCGTAAAGGTTTTAAACCTGTCGCTCTGTTCCCCACAGAGGTTATTCATGCTTGGCCTTCCGTTCTCGATGGGACATGTCACAGGAAGGACAGTGCTGTCTGAATCAGCTGGGGCAGGGCTGTAGCTCCTGGACAGAGAGTGTCAGTGAAAGTGAAAACACGTAACTTCTACAAACTGCACATTGTGCTTGTGTTGGAATGAAAACCATTATATAGAGTTGTTCCTGACTGATGTGTGCATTTAAAGCAGTAATCTGAGGAAGAAAACAGAGTAAACCCATTCAGATCTGAGTGCAGAAACATTTCCAGCAGCACTAATGAGGTTGTACAGCGTAGAACCGCGTTTGGATGCATTGAATTCGGGTTGGTGAGCGCAGCTTGCTTTCACTAGGCGGAGTTACCAGTGTGTAAAGCCATTACACATGATACAGATAGTGTTCAATGTGATGGTACACTACAGTGGTTCGCACTGCTCTTAAGTCTGTTGGTTAGGTGGATTGGCCATGTTAAATTGCGCTGATGTGTCCAGGGAGTGACTTCAGTAAGTTAAGTGAATTAGCCATGGGTAACGCAGTGATAAGGTCAGCAGTCACACGATGCCAGGTTTTACTGCAGCAGGTTTATTTGAAATTACAAGCCAGAGGCCTGCGGTGATAGAGAGGGGAGCTAGGTCTGGGTTGAGATGCTGTTCAGAGTGTCCCTACAGACTCGATTGGCTGAATTGTACTTTCTGCATTGTAAGGAATCTGTGATTCTATCAGAGAGGACACTGCCAGGGTTGACTGGGGTGCGAAGACATTAGAGATTATGCTGACGGCATTTTAGTTATTTGTGTTTTGGAAAATTTGAAACTGAACCAAGGAAAACCGAATGCAAGTTTTCCAGGGTATGTGAGATTTGGATAGAGTAAATAGATGGTAAATGCACTCTTTCAAGTTCGCAAATTTCTGAACGTCATGCTTTCAAAACCATTGATGAAGGACAAAGAAATAATGGGAGCAGAATTTCTGTCACTCAGAGAATCCGTTTCCAAAATATTTGGCAAGGCACATTTAGAAACACACAAGCAGTGGATTTCACCACGGGAGAGACAACCTGTGGCTGGGTAAAAGTGTAAAAGTGGGGTGTGGGGTGTGAAAGGTGCGAGGAAACAATGTCTAATTTGGACGACTTCAGATGTAAAGAATTATCACAAACATATGCAGCTGAATAGGATTCAGCAAAAGAATAACTGAGAGTTTTGAAAGATTTATATTAATATTCCACATGAATCATATAAATTGAACTGAGCAGATTTTGTATATTGTCAAGGAAATCTATTCCATAATGAACAGGAAGTGACCCGTCTCTTAGAGATCGATTTCCTGCTTTAATCCCATGGCTTAAAGATGGGAGGACAATCGCCATGATGTTGGGTTCATTTGTTACCCACTGAAATCTGCCGAAGAAACTGAGCATCAAAACTGGCATCTTGTTTTGTGGTTTAACCTTGTGTTTTTCTCATCAGTATTTTCTTTAAGCTGAAATAAATTCGGAGCAAAATTCAATACAACATTAAACGTTCCAATCATATAAATCCAATTCACTTCCGATCATTGCAATGAACAGAGTGAAGTTGCAGCAAAATTAATAAAATGAAACGAATAAAACTGCATTTCCGGGAATTTTACCCAGTTCAGGTTCAGCCATATAGGAAAGACCATCGAGCTAAAACATCACCTTCACTTCTCTCTCCATATATACTTCTTCCCGTGAGAGAGAAACTGTCTGAAGAAATTATGCGTCAAGACTAAATGTGCGTGTGAATGTGACGGGAATTTCATGTTTGCTGGTTCATTCTGAGACAGTTCCGACTCAGAATAATTCAAGAACAAGGTATCCCTTCCAAGGACGAGGTCAATTCCTTGGATTTTGCTGATATCATTCTTCCGCTGAAAGCAGAAACATAATGGCGTGGATTCGATTCTGCTCAGGGAATTTCTTATCCCCTCGGTGCACCATATGTAATCTTGATGTGGTCATATGTGAGCCCCTTTTCCATGGACTTAAGTGGCCCAGAGATTAACGCGACGGGTTGCTCTTTCATGGTGCATGTGTGGATTTGAATCCTACTCTGGCTGTTACTTCTATCAAATGCAGCTGTGGTTTCCCTTTGTACCTCGCATCTTTAGGATACACTGGATGGAGAATCTTGCTCTTGTCCTTCATTGCATCGGAGATTGGTGAAAAATCGATACCTCATCAAAGTCGAAATAAAGCAATTTGATTCTGCTGTAAGTTAAATTGGGATGATGAAAAGGAGTGCAAACGTTTCTTTCCTCCTTTCCACCTACAATATTCAACCCCAACTCCACATGACCAAACACATCAACTCCCTCCCCCCATACTCTCCCATGGACATGCAGTTCCTGGGCCTCCTCCACCGTCATTCCCTCAACACCCGACGCCTCATCTTCCACCTTGGGACCCTTCAAGCCCAGGGCATCAATGTGGTTTTCACCAGATTCCTTATCTCTCCACGCCCATCTTATATAAGTTACAAGCTTCTAGATTGGCACCATCATATTGACCTGTCCCACCTGTCTATCTTACTTCCCACCTATCCGCTCCACCCTCTCCTCCGACCTCTCACCTTTAACCCCACCTCTATCCACCTATTGCACTCTCAGCTAAATTCTTCCCAGACCCAGTCCTCCCGTTTATCTCTGCACCCTCGAGGCTCGCAGCTTTATTCCTAATGAAGGGCTTTTGACCGAAAAGTCATTTTTTCTGCAACTCGGATGCTGCCTGTCCTGCTGTGCTTTTTCAGCTCCACTCTAATATTGATTCGGATTACTAAAATCTGCAGTACGTACTTCTGTCATAATGATTCCCCTGTCCATTGAACTTTAGCGATCGTGAATTCCCACTCCATGATCTCTTTGTCCGTCTACACCACACAGAATACTCACTGTTATTGTTTCTTCTCCCCAATTCATTAACATGCATTGATCTGGATTCAATTCCATTCAGCATTTTCCCTTTCCACCTGATTGATACATCCCTGCAGTCCCTAGCATTCTTCACCATAGTCAATTGTTGCATCATCAGCAAAGTTCTAATCCATGGCTCCTACAACTAAGTCTAAATCACTGATATACATCAGAAAGCAGTGGAACTCCACTGGAAACACGCATGCGAACAGGTGTCATTGCTGGTTGGGATTAACGGCTGCAATAACAGCAGAATCGAACTCCTGCTGTAATTTGTAAACTTGCTGGTGACTCTGCCAGTTGGTCTCCTGAGGGATCACTTCTCACATATGGGAGTGGTGAATGACCTGTGCACACTGTGACTGAGTAAGTGAGTTTACACCTCAGCGCGAAATTGAATCCCTTCCTGCCATCACCCTGTGGCCCTGACTTCTTGGCGCTGTGGGTATCCTTGTGTCGATTTAGTTTGATAATCAGTTGAATTCGTGTCCACACAGACACGATTCCCACTTCGTCTGTTGTCCATGCATTTTTATTCTTCCTTAATCTCCCACGGAATGTGGCTATCATTGGTCTGAAGAGTAGTTATTGTTCATTCTAATTCACCTCGAACTGAGTCAGAGGGCATTCATGGCTGAACCACATTGTTGTGGTCTAGAGTCACATGTTGACAAGACTCATTACAGTCGGCAGATTTCCCTTTCGAAGGGACATGAATGAATGAGTTTTCAGCAATATGAAGTTATTGTCTCTGTTCCTGGGATTGGGTTTATTTTCCAGATTCTATTCATCGAATTTAACTAACAGCAGCTGCTACGTTCCAGTCTCCAAAGATTACTCGCCCAATAGATCACCGCTGCACTACCAACTCCCTGCTGCATTTCTCCATTCAAAAAATGACATTGTCAATTCAGATTATCCCAGATGAAGCGAGAATAGGACGCGTTTCTGTGGTGGAATGGAAGCAATGCACGCTGGATTTGAGTGTTTACTGGAGCAAGAAACTGATGTGGGGACGACGTGAGCAAAAGCAGTTCTTATTGACAAAGTAACAAAATATTACTTTGTTAAGGAAAATCTCTTAGAACGCTTTTAACACATCGACCTCTCACTTGAAGCTCCAGCACGCTTCCTCTGAGCCAATTGACCAGAAGCACTCCCAGCCTCAGTATTTCACGCTCTTGGATAAGTAGACAAAGTCTTTTCCCTGGGGTCTAGAGTCCAGAACGCGAGGGCACAGATTCAGATTGAGATGGAAAAGATATAAAAGAGACCTCAGGGGTAACTTTTTCATACACAGGGTGGTGCGTGTATGGAATAAGCTGCCAGAGGAAGTGGTGGAGGCTGGCACAATTGCAACATTTCAATGGCATTTGGATGGGTATATGAATAGGAAGGGCTTGAAGGGATATGGGCCGGGTGACAGGTGGGACGAGATTGGGTTGGGATATCTGGTCGGCATGGACCAAATAGTCTGCTTCCATAGTGTATATCTCTATGACTCTATGACTCCATGAAGGCACCTTTACCAAACATGTCACTGGTGCCACAGAATAGCTTCACATGCTCATTTCCACCCCCACTTCCGGTTTGGTATTCACGGATGCACCACGAAGTTTGTCTGATTCCGGTTCTAGGGACTAGGGTTATGCGACTGACTGCAGCAATGGCTGCTTCCTTGTGTGAGGAAGTTGGTGAAGAAACTGTTATCAACACAATGTTAATAACATATTGTTATTGAAACATACATTACACCAATATCCCGCCCTATCCCCTTAAAGACTGTGTTTTCTAGAAATCTATCAAACTCAGTCTTCAACACGCAGTCCTCGATGGAACCACCACAGCGTCTGGGAATATCGAATTTAAAGATTCAGCTAATTCTGAATTCCCACATACCTGCTATCGCGCGCCTAATATTCCTATTGTGCATCTGCTACTCTTCCTAACATCTCCTCTGTCACTGTAATTATTGCTGTTTTTAAACGCGTGTCTCTGCATGACTCAGTAATGGTTTGAATGTTAAAATATTCTGCATTGTGGCCTCAGTAAGCTCGTTCGAATCCGAATCACTGCATTTCACTCCTTGTGACTCATGCTGAAGAAACACAGAAAGGAATTAGTTGATTTTACATGAAAGCATTCTCAGAGATTATCATTTTTTTCTCAGCAAACCCCTCTCTCTCTCACATCTCTGCGAGGCATATTTCAGGATTGAGACGCACCCCTTCTCGGAGAATTCCCTCCCTCCCGCAATCACTTAACTCCTTTAAGTTCTCCCTCCCATTTCCCTTACAATCACTTTCACATTGATCTCGTTCAGCCTGTGCTGCTGTGCTCACAGTTGCTGGGTGACCATGCCCAAGTCTCACCATCGAGACCTTCAAACGAGTTGATCCATTTTGATGCCGCGGTTGTGAGATCAATCCTCATGTCGCAGCTATTACTGATATGGATCAGCGATTATTGAAACATCAGGCTCAGGAAAAGGGCACAGGACAGCATTGAGGAAAAGAAACTTCATTCAAAAAAACATCAGTTTCGTGTACTTTCGCATCATTTATTTTACATTTTCATTCAGCTCTCGCGAGACTGTTGTGTGTAGTTATGCAATTCACATTATAGCCGGGATGTGACAGCGCTGGAAACGATGCAGGGGAGATTCGCCAGGATATTGTCTGGGCTGAAGAAGAGAGAGTGGACAAGTTGGAGTTTTTTTCTTAGAGCAGAGGAGATTGGGTGGGGGGGGGGGGGCGGTGGCGGCATGATTAAGATGTACAAAGTACTGAGGGATATGAATAGCGTAGACTGAAATAATTGATTTACTTTGATAGAGCTTTCGATCACGGGGGGGGCACCGATTTAAGGTCAGAGGCGGAAAGATTATAGTGAATGCGTGGAAAAACGTTTTCAAACAGTGGGTGGTTGAAATCTGGAACACAGTGTATGCAAGACTTGGAGAGGCAAAAATCCACATAACTTTCTGAAGTATTCAGATGTGAATTTGTGATGCCAAGACATACAAGGCTATGGGTCAAGTGACTTTAAAAAGGAGTTAGAATAGTTACGCAATTCTTATTGACCAATACAGATACTCCATTCTAAGTACAGGTTATTAATAGCTGTCCTTCCATTCTCGAAGGGATATGTCACAGGAAGAACTGTGTTGTCTGAATCAGCGTGGGGGAGTACTACTGCTCCCGGCGAGACAGACTGACAGTGACAGTGGAAGCACGTGACTTCTGTCAGCTGTACCTCGTGTCGGTGTAGGCATGAAAATCATTAAGTAGTTTTGCTCCGTAACTAGGTATTTGCTTATAGCAGGAAGCTCAGGAAGGTATGCATTCTACTGCCCTTTCCCCACTAGCCCATACAACTGAATACCGGCACAATGCAGGACAACTTCACTCTGTACATCCTCGTCCAATCCTCCTTGACCCCCAACACTTTCCCATATGGCACCATTCCACGAAATCTCAGAAGGTGTAATGCTGCACGGTTATGATGTCCCTCCTCATTGTGTAAGGTTCCAGTGATTTATCTGCCCATCACTCAATTTAGCAAACTGCATTTTCTGCTCATACTGTGATCTCGTCTGGACTGGGGAAACACACAGCGGGTGGCAAACGTGTGTACACCTACGTTCTGTCTGCAAGCAAAAAATGACCCTGAGCTTCCAGGTCCCTGTCACTGCAACAGCCCAATGTGTTTCCATGTCTCCATTTCAGTTTGGTCTGCTGTAGAGCTCCCGCACAGCACAGCGCGAGTTGGAAGAGCGGCACGTCATTTCCTGCTGACAGACCGTACAATCTTCAATACCCAACATCGAGTTCAATCATTTTAGACCCTGTCCACCTTCTTTCACATTCCAGTCCCACCTTCACATACCATTCATTCCAAAGGCGAATCGTTTGGCTCGAAAATCTCTCCTAGATGCACTAAACCTGCTGATTTTGTTCAGATATTTCTGCTTTATATGGATAATTTTGTTCTGTTCTGATTGCCAGCCTTAAGGAATCGTGTGTTTACATGGGAGCGTGGTCAGAGTCGATTTACCAAGGTGGTGCCTGAGCTAGACCATTCCCTCTGCGAAGATAAGCGAAAGTGAGGGCTGCAGGTGCTGGAGCTCAGAGTCGAGAGTGTCGTGCTGCAAAAGCACAGCACGTCAGACAGCATCTGAGGAGAAGAGAATCGATGTTTCGGGCACAAGCCACCGCCATTCCATTACTAGCCGATGCCTGGAGGAAGAAAGTCTCATATTCCAACTTAGGACCCTGAAAACACTCGGGATAAACGTGTATTTCAACAGCTTCCTCATTTCGCCTCCCCCCACATTATCCCAGTCCCAACTAGGCTCTGCTGTCCGGATCCGTCCATCAATCCTCCTTCTGAACTATCACATTCTCCCTCACGTTCATCCACTTCCCCATCACCTGACCACGAACCCCATTCCTCTCCCTCAACCCCGACTCAAAATCCTCATTTCTGATGAAGGCCTTTTGACCGAAACATCGATTCTCCTGCTCCTCGGATGTTGCCTGACCGGCTGTGCTTTTAAAGCACTACACTCACGCCACTGCAAAGATGGATGAGCTCGTCTGGGCCTCTTCATCTGAGAACGGAGAAAGCTGAGAGAGAAATTGATTAATGTGCACAGAAAGGGATTAGGTATGTGGGACAGTAATAAACTTCTTATGGAAAGGGTTAATAACCAGGGATATAGATGAAAAGCTAGAGAGAGAATGTTCAGAGAAGATTTAGGAAGAATGTTTACATCCTGAGAGTGTTGTTTTTCTGGAACTCATTGTTTGAACGTGTGGCAAAGCTAAGAGTCATCAAAACACTTCAGGAGTATTTAGCTGAACACTTGAGGAGCTAGAGCATGCACGGACAAGGCCCAGGTACTGGGAAGTGGGGCGAGGATAAACCGAAGTTTGATGAAAGACTTGAACACCGTAACTTTGGGTGCAGTAAAATGGAGGTTAGCTCAGCTCTGCAGCCCAATGAAAGACGTGTTGGACCTCTACTGCATTGTTAAGATTGCGATTCAAAGTTTGTGGGTTTGAGTCCCACCAGAATCGGAGTGTAGTTCAGATTTCAGCTGATTCAATGATTGTTCTGCTGACTCATCATCAGTTCCCAACGTCTGGAGTTCTCGTCCCTGCTACTGACCAGAGAGGACTCCTCACCTTCTTGGTGGTGAGTTTTGATGGAATCGTATCATTTAAAACATAATCAGCCAAGAATCCCATTGCATAAGCTCACTGTCTCTAAACACATTTTGCTCCCACAGTTGCACAGAATTTTTCGGTTTATTCAGTGTCTTTTTCACTTTGGGCGATAGGTTGATGTGGATGGGCTGGGAAAAGACTTTGACTTGTTCGGTCAGCCATAATTATATCAAATGGCGGGGTAGTGGTGGTGGGGGAAATGGCCCCCTCCTATTCCTCCCTGTCTGTGCTGTTTCTGACAGATGGTTTTAAACAATAACATGATGAGGACACTGTGAACCTACACCACGGAAAACCAAGGACCTCCCCTTTATCCCACTGCTCTCGCAGCTGGAATACGCAGCTCCTGTTGCAGCTTTAGATCAGACAGTAGAGGATTCTTCCAGGCGCTCTGTCGGACTACATGCTCCTTCACACAGGCTTCCCACTGGACACATGGAGCAAGCAAGCGTGTGGATATTGGGGATTCAGCGACAGATTTTCCCTTTTCTTGGCTAGAGTTCTGGCCACGGGAATAAACATGAATTTCGGGCATTATCTATCTCACTGTGAATTCTTATCACTTTACAATTTAAACTGAAAATCAATTTACTCTTGCATGATATTCTTATATCTTCAATATTCCTGAAAACTGTGCAACATGTCCTTGGATGTAGCCATGGTGAAGATTGATGATGAGTGCAGTATGTTTCATGTTGTCTGTAAGAACTTGCGGAAGGAGGTTAGTGAAGTGTCGTTGAATCGAATTCTGTGCCAAATTGATGCAGACCGAATGAGAAGCCCTGTGACAGCGAAAATATAACATTTCCTGTAAACAACGCAGCGACCCACAGAAAAACAGTTTTCAATCAAGTCTACTTTGTACATCAGTTTTCTATGTCCCATTTCCTGAACCTGATGCTCGAATAGTCACAGGTCCATATGAGTTCCTTCTCCTCTGCCTTAGCTTGAATTTCAAAACCACAGCAAAAGTAGAACAGGTGGGTCGAAGGTCCCAGAGGTACGAGTAGGGCACTTTGTCGGCTTGCTGCCGGCGGCTCCAGTGGAGCAACCGATCAGCGCTTGGCACTGAACAGTGTGTTAAAATGCCGCGGTTGTAATTTCAATCCTTATCTAAAGCTGGTTTTACTGACGTTGATCAAGAATAATTGGAGCAACAGATTAAGGCGTAGTTGAAGAATAATGTCGAATAAAGTAGCATCTATTCTAAAACTCCAGTTTATGATTTGTGGGATTGCTCTGTCTTTGGAAAAGGTAGTAATTATTAACCGTAAAACTGCACATATTCCCCAGGTAATTATCCATCTGTGGATCGAGAAACAGAGGTGATATTTTAGCTTGATGACCTTTTTTAAATCTCTGACACTGCACTGGATTACACTCTTGGAAAGGCTGTCAAACTCGTTTCAGATAATCCTGGTTTGCTGCTAACTCACACAGCTCATTAAACCGTTCGAAATGAATTAGATTTATCTCTTTCGGTAGACTGAATGTTGTCAGTGAATCTGGTAAAGTTATGACAAATAGTTTTGCTCTGTGCAGAACAGAGAGTTCCAACAGGAATAAGGACGAATCTTGTCCCTGGATTTTTCGGGAGGAGATCAGTGGACTCAGTCCCGTTCCTGATCGGGGTGGACTCAGTCCCGTTCCCGATCATTGTGACCAAATGTTCAAGGCAACAGATGGCAAAGATAATTGTGCTTGACATTGACAGGTCCATTCCTACTCACTAGAGTCACAATTGCATTACAGATCGCATGAGCGGTGGAGATGATGATCCTTATGGCAACCTGAGAGAGTGTGGCAATTAATCCCACGTTGTTAGTTCCTCTCTATACCATAAACCAGTTAGCCAGCAGACTGAGCTAACCCGCTTCCATTTAATGCAAAGCTAAAACGAACAGCTCAGTACATTAACAATTTGTAGTAGTTCACGTCGAATCAGCTGCTTCACCTTTCAACACCACCAGCTCTTCTTACACTTAACATGTCCAGTTGCAGATATTATCCAATTTCTTTCAGATGAACGCTAAACAATTTGTGAGTGTGTCACTTTTGTCTCCCCATCCAGGCAGCCCAGAATCCCTGCCCCTGTTAAATTCGCTCCTTGTGTGTCTGCAACTGGCCTTTGAAATATGCTGGAATCATCTTCTAATTTTTTTCTCTGTCTGAAAAGTAATCTCCAATATCAAAAACTCAGAAAAAAAGTACCTGCTGCAAACATCGTTGTCGTTCCTCGCTGGTTTTAAAGCACTAACCTCTAGTTATACACTCACCTGAACGAGGTAACTTCCCTCTTATTTACCCTTACCAACCTCACATCCGCTGGAAAACCTCCATTAGGACACAACTCAGTCATTCCTGATTTATGTTGCGTGAATCTTCATCTATTCCACCATCCCATTAAATCCCTTCTTTTCTTTTCTCGTGGCTATACCTCCCAGTAAATCTCATTTCCATCGTCTCTAACGATTTTGTATCAAGGGAACTCTGACCATATCCTTCCTAACCAAATTGAACCCCCCAACGCCCGTGTATTTCATCAGTAAATTTCGCCCCGAGAAATGATGCTGGGTCTAATTCAACTCATGAAAACTTACCACAATGCTATGCAATCTCATTACTGGCACAGGAAAGATGAAGGCTATTTCAATTAAAGCTGAGTCTGTTGGCTGCAGCAACATTGGGTCAAATCGCAGTCACATCGGTGACTGTTGTTCTCATTTTTATTTCTTCTCAACGTGGGCTGAACTAACACAGTGCGAAATAAATTAATATTGTTAGACATAAGTAAAGGACATGTTAAATCTGAGGCTATGAGAATAGGGCAGTTTTGATTAACATTGACCAGAGATTGTTCAAATCTCAGGCACATGAGATTGACAGAGAGCGATGTTGAGAGAAATAAACTGTCTTAGCAAATGCCGGTGTTATGAAGTTGTGGGTGTAACGTACTTTTAATGGTGCTGAAATGTCTGGCTAGCACAAGGAGTCCAGAACAAGGCAACAACATCACATTTGATGAAACAACTAAGAACTGTGTTACATGGATACAAAAATCAAATTTGACTTCGGCCAATCTGTTTAAATTATGTCCCAATCAAGTTTGAATTGGGTATTTTTACAATGTTAAAATCAATGAAACGGTCCGACGTTTTGTGGGACAAATATCGGACATTTTGAACAGTTACCCAGAGCGGCAAAGAACAGCAAAGAGGGCAGCCAAAAGACCAACAGATGTAGGATGGCAGTAAAATCTCCAAGAGGTGTCTCTCTGGAGAAATAGATTGCACAGAAAAAAAGCATCAACACCGACCTGGAGAAAAACATCTCCAGAGGAAGATACAAAGAGAACATTCGACAACGATCTGGTTTTTAAATTTGAACTTTTTTGTAAAAGTTATTGGGATCAGAGTGAGGGAAGGTATTGTAGAGCAGAAGGTTTAGAGAAAGGAGTTGTAGGTTGATTATTCTCTGTCAATAAAAAACAATAAAGTTGTTATTTTTAACTTTAAGCAGTGATTTTTGGGTTGGTTCTTTGCCTCTGGAATTTTAACAGAATACAGCACGTTGTGACTCCTTTCTGTTTTGCTGGTTTACATTAGCAGAGGGAGTTTACCCCCTCACGTAACACCAGATTCTGTGGTTGCTTTGTTGTTTTGCTCATTTGTGTATTTTGCCTCAGTAACGATTTTGAAATTGTCCCTACACAAAACGTCCGTGCTTTTGCACCATTGTACAAAAGGTGCAGTGTGTCTAAGTGACAGGGATCCCTACAATAACGTTCGACGCTGATTCAATCTATCTGTCGTGTTATTGACCCATGGAACAGCACTGCGCACTCTAGTCGAGTCTGCAAAACGATCCCTACACAGATAATGTTACATCCCGCTCTCAAGGGGCTTTTCATTCCATCACTTTCAATTCATCATAGAATCCGATTCAACAGATTTTGTCACTGAGTTATTTCTTTGTTTGTGTTCAAATCCGGTGAGCAGAGGGTCCCAGTTGGAGCGTGCTGAGCCCATAACCCAGAGGTTAGACCAGACTCTTTGAACTGTACTATGCTTTTCATCATTTCACTAACAGCATGTAGATGTATCTATGTTCTGCAAGTTTTCACGCCTGTTTAAAGGAGCAAGATAAACAGTTCCTGGTTCCTGCTTTTGTTGTCACACAGACCAAGATTGTAAATGCTGGGAACATGCACTGGTCGTGACTGTTTGCTCTCCCACATCCGTTTTCTCCCCAGCAGGTGGTAAGATGATGGTCTGAATCGCTTTTTTCTGTTCCGTGTCATTCCGAGATGATGTGAGCTTTGAAATCTGTTCTCTGAGCTGGCGGTAACCTGATAAAACTTATACAGATCAGGTGCAACGTGCCTGAGGGTCAGGACTGGCTGCAGTAACATCCCATGCTGATTCAGACAGCAAAGCCCTCGCTGTGACTTCGAGAAGGACAAAGACACATGACTGGGAGAGATTCTCTCTTTCCCTGCAGTTCTTCACATTTCTATCTGTCTCAGATGGCGTTATTTGCACAAGGTTCCCTAGAGAATATTAAGTCCTGTGCATGCGCGATCTCTCTTTTGTACAGCTTTCCAGAACTTCCATAACTCCCACTACCTCTAACCCCCTTCCGCGCTCCACAACCCCGTGTTTGATAGTGGGCTTAAAAGCGTGTTTATGTTTCTCTCCCACAACACTAATTGCCAATTCAAGATGAGTTCGTCCAGCTGCCAATGATGGGAGCCCACTCGCAAAAAAAGTGGCTCGCACAGCCTCCGGGGAACCGGAAGTCAGAATGGCAAGGAGTTGTTATTAAAACTCAGTGCGGCCTTCCTTCCGAAACATTGGAAAAACCCTTTTTATTAAGCAAGGAAACTCACCTGATTTATGGATCATGCTTCTGTTGCGGTTCTGGTTTGTTGGTCTTGGGTGTGATATCGCCTCGGGTGGGTGATGTACGTGTGAGAAGTCACACTTGAGCACTGGAGTTTTGCATTTGGTTCTATTTTTGACGCAGAGTGTATGATTTTGATGAGATCGAGTTCAGAACATGGTACCGAAGCTTAAAGACACACAACAGCAACTTCTTGGAGGTCGTTACAAGACTGAGAAATGGATTCCCTAACTTCAAATGATGCTGCTCCTGTTAATGTGGATTTTGCCGAGTGCACGTCCTGTGCGGAGTAACCTGAAAGCCTTAATCTGTCCAAATGTTTGTTTTACTTATGCTGTGATCTGCATGTCCTTGATTAGTATGATCTGCCTTTACCAATCGCAAACAAAAGTTTTCACTGTACTGAGGTTCATGTGACAATCAATCAATCAAATAAAGTCAATCAATCGACCGCCATAGACATTTCCTTGTTGTTTGGGGGCTGCATAGTCTCACTTTGCACTGTGACATTTTTTGTGATTCTGAGTGAAATCACAGTTAAACCAACAGAATGTGGCAAGTTAGGCACAGGTTATATTGACACAGCCGGGACACATCTGCACCACAGAGTGTCACACAATAATAGTGAAGACCTTTTGAAATCATTTTCTGAGGTATATGCCACACGCCAGACGAAATGCGGAAGACTGTGTGAAACTGCTGTGGTCAGCGCTAACAGAGCGGCCCAGTGGGAGCGTATTGGGCTCATGACCATGAAATTAATGGATTGAAAACATCCTCTACTCGTTGACAATTCCATGTTTCAGTGTGTGTACTGCCCCCTTCAGTTCTTCTCGAGAATAGATCTCCATTCTACGCATTACCTGTTGTTTCACTTTCCACTTCCTTTCATTCAATGTATCTGAAATGAATATATCATACTGATACACACGGGAAATTTACACAAGTGAGGAAACACACTTGTGAAGTTCTGCAAACTCTTTACCTGTTCTCTGTCGGTGTGCTCTGATCTGATTCGCAAAATCTCTTGCCAGAGCTGGGAATAAACTGATGAAGGTGAGATACATCAGTTGTAGAGTGCTCTATGCGCATGACGCCCTGCAGTTATTCCCCACGCCGTTTCACACAGCAGTGTTCTTCCTGTGAAATGAAAACGTGTGAATTACAATTCGATCAATTTGTTGGAGTCAGAATTGCGATACAGGGACAGCTCCACATTATTAGGACATAAATAACCACAGGGATATACAAGCGGCAGAGAGTCGCTCTGCTGAAGAGTCGATGGGCTGAACAGCTTCTGTCGGCGCGTGAGTGACGCTACACTTTGATGCTGTCCCTCTTCCTGTCTCTGGGACAGAGTGGCTGATGGTGAAACAAGTGTCAGTGTTCACCCTATCTTCTGCGTTAAACTGTCTGCAACCCGCAGGTTAGGGGCGTGGGGATAGCTCTCAGTGAGTGAGACTTTCACTTGGATTGTCTTTATCTGGGAAAGTTGGGGCTCAGATGTTAACTGCTGCCCGATTGCAGCATAGAAGCCGATGTTAGTGTTCCAAAAGTCTTTCTGCAGGATTGCTGTGTGAAAATGGATTTTGAACAGCAAACGGGCTGCACAAAAATGCCCTCACATGAATTTACCTGAGGGTAGAGAGTCCGGAGTACACTTGTGTCTTACTCATAAGCTCAACATCTTTATCGCTTCTCAGATAAATTATATTTGCAGGAAGCTCCCAATAAAACTTGCTGATTCTCAGCACTTGAGGGAACTGGCTGTGCCAATGAGAGCGAGGTTTCGAGTGTGTCCGCGCTTGCCTCCCCGGTGGAGGGAAATAGCTGAATACTCTGCCAATGGAGACAACTTAGTGCAAACGGAAGGGATAAATAGCACTGTCCCGTGAACAAGGAGATGGAATGAGAAGGCGACATTCTGAAAACACTTTGATGCTTAGAAATCTGAGGACAAATTAGGATGTAGTTGGACCTGACCGAATCTCAGCTGGTTTGGTTTTGCAATGTAAGAGTGTCTAGCGCACGATCTTCGCTTAGTAGCTTGTGTTAATACTGGCATGGGAGAATGTTTGACTTCAAATCGCCATCGAGCCTTGGTTGTTTGATTTCACTTTTGCCCGGTCGTCCTATCAACTGCTTGATAAAAGGACGTAAATCATTAAGTTGCACACTTTGAAATTCCTTTGAGTTTTGGGGTCAGAAGAGTCATTGCAGTGGGCATGGCACAGTACCACATGTGGTGAAAGTGAAACAAGTGTTAGAGGATGTTCACCCACAGAGTCCCACTCTGAGTAAATCCACCATCTGGATATTCGCACAGTTCTGGGTGTGAAACTTTAGGAAGTGGGGACGTGAAATGATTGAAAACAGCGCTGAACAGGTTGATGAGAATGGTGTGGTATATGAGGAATGTCAACAATAAAGGTCATTTAGAAAGTTAGGACAGGTCTCCCTGGAGAGCAGAAGGCCAAAGGCTTGTCTTGTTAAACCTTTCCAAGACATGAGTGGGTTAGACAGATGAAATAAGGAAGGGGGATGCTCCCTACACCTGAAAGGATCGAGAACGATTCGACAGAGTTTTAAAGACATTAGTAAAAGAAGAAAAATGTACATGAGGAGAAATGTTTTCACATAGGGCGTGGTTAGGGTCTGACATTGACAAAGACGCAGTTTCAATCGAGTTGTTGAAAAAATAATTCAAATTTCATGTTGAAAGTAAAAATGTGTAGAGTTACAGGGAGAAGGCAAGAGAATGCTACGAAAAGAGAAGCACATTTATCTCTGTAGGGAGCCAGCACAGCTAAGGTGTTTTGTTACACATTTGTGATTCTGACTGGAATCACAGTTCGACCAACAGGATGTGGGGAGTTAAACAACGGTGGTATTGGCAAAGCCGGGACACATGACACAATAGAAGGTTATCCAGCACGTACATGTCACAGGGAGGATGGCGCTGTCTGAAAATCCTGCAGGGTGCCCGGCGGATCAGACACAGGAAATATCACTATTCGAACCGAATCAGCCCTATGAAGGGGAGCCAAGGAGCCGGAGGCGCCTGCTTCAGAACTCAATTACTAAAGATGCTTAGGCTCGAGTCACCCCACAGCAATTTCTGTGGCTGCGGCGTGTTCAAATAAAGAGCAGGACTGGGAATTTGCTTTGGGAAGACGGGGGTCAGTGTCCATCTTGTCATGATCATGTTCGCCTCCCACACGGTAAATCGCGGGCTAAAGCTGCTTTACGTTCCAGGCAAGTTGAGGTTTTAACAAATTGGATAGGATTCCTGGAGAGTTAACTGTGGTTTGGGAGAGTTAAAGTGTCTGTGCTGTCATGGTAATGCTCGCCTCCCGCACGGAAAACCGCAAGCAGCTCTCCTGTTTCTTTCTGTTCCAGGCAAGTTGAGTTTTTACTGGAACCGAATGGAGACTGTTATTTCATCGCTGTTGTGAAACAAAGTCCTGCGGTGACTCGGCTCGTCGTTATTTGGTTTTCTGGCCAATGAAAAAATCGTTCCAATGAATTTCGATGTGATATGTTGTTGAATTTCTCCCATTTCCTTCATTTCCGTCCTGGAGACATCGGAAGGGAAAGGTAATCTAATCGAGACAGTGATTGGTGAAATTCACTTTTTATGGCCCATTCTTATTATGTTCTTTCTTTCTCTCTTTTCAGCATTATCTGGGAAGTGGTGGTGCACTAAAGCTGCAGTATGTTTGAAAGAGTAGTTTGGAATTGCCCTGTTGTTAGTTGTGAGATTACTTTACGGCTCATGCCCTCGGACTGTCTCACATTTAGCATTCATGCTTCGCTGTGTCTAAAAATGCATTAGGTATGCCAGTTCTGTTTGTGTTCCGTGTTAAATGCTTTCTGTTTTGCGATTCGCTCAATACATTACGAATTAACAGGGTTTCTGAGGTAACTTCCAGCAGCAAAAATCCTCAACTGAGGATCAGGGAAAATTTCACAGAGTATGGTCAGTCGGAGCAAAAGTAAGGAAGTCGTTCTTTTCTGCAGTGTTTCACAATACTACCTTTCCCGTGAGCAGTCGAACAGACTAAATGTTTGTGCCACAGCCTGCGACGGCAAGCTCCGCTAAAAAGTAATCCTTTACAGCCGGTGTAAGCAACACAATGTTATTGGGCACACCGCGTGGAAACAGATACTTCGGTGTATCTCGTCCATGCTCACCACATAGCCAAAATGAAACAAGTCCCGTTCCCCAGCATTTGGCCCCAATCCCTCTCAACCCATCCTATCCAGGAACTCATCCGATTACCTTTGCAATTTTCTGAGTGTAATAGCCTCCTCCACTTCCTCTGGTAGCTCATTCCAAACAGGCACAACCTTCTGTGTGGGAAATGTGCCTCAGGTCCTTTGTCAATTTCAGCCCACTCACCTTAAACCTCTGCTCTCGAGTTTTCAACTCACACCAACTTGGGTAAAACACATAAATACTCAGTGTACAACACTTCCATAAGATCATGTCGCAGCCGTTATGCTGCAGGGAAAGTCGTCCCAGCCTATTCCACCTCGCCCTCCGTTCCAAACATTGACGACATCCTTGTCTATATTTTGTCATCAATTTCACGTGTCTTTTTTTTTACCTTTTCAAGATGTCAGTTACGCTGGACAACAACGAGCTATTGCAAACAGAAAGGTGAAACGAGGAATGGCTTCAACTTTCAGTGCTGGATGCTACTGACCCGCAGGACGGGCGGCTGAGGCTTGTTTCTGTATTGTTGTGGTCATCACGTTCGCCTAACACACGAAAGGTCCCCAGTTCGAAACGGGGCAGATGCTGTTTTGTTCTTCAACTGCAGCCTTTTCCATGGACAAGAGCTGAGCTTTCTTGCTTGCTTTCCCACCTGCAAACCTGCCTTCGAATTTGCCGGAACAAATCTGCTCTCGTAGTGAAATCTAATGCAATTCCATTTAATTACTGTGCAAAGCATTGTAAAGTTGTTCTCCAACCAGGTTCTGATCATATGCCATTCTGTTTGAGAGTGTAGTTACCACGTTCTGATCCTTCCACGAAAAGCAGTACCGCATTTGCATTTCTTGCGCAGGCGGTTCGGTTCAAAGACAGGGAAGAAGCTGATGCGCTGGTGTCACAGAACACCACGAATTCCTGAACTAGTCTGTCTGTCAAATGTACCCCAAAGTCGTCTCAGAAAGACCTCATTTGGAAGCTGTCTGTCGTTATGCAACGTGCGAGAATTGGCACCAGAGATCCTGAATCATGTTTTGGGGCAGTTCGCACGTTAGTGGCTCATTCAATCAGCAACAGCAATGAAAGAAATTACACTCTCAGAGGAACCTCCGGACCTGTACTTTCATAGCGTCGCTAGTATTAAGGTCCGCCCCGAGATCTAAGTCATGTTGGAACTGAAACAGAGGAATCGACAGAGAGGCTACAGAATGATATCGCATCCATTTGGTTTTCTTTAAATCACTGACGAGCAGGAAAATGTAAACGGGGAGGGCGAGTGGGGAAGTGAGGCAGTTGCAGCTCTGGTGAAATTCCTTCTTTGTGATTCACTCAGCAACCAGAGACGTGAAGATGGGAGAGTGCACCCTCTCCGACCTGCCAGTGTCCACGCTGTCGTGATCACATTCGCCTCCCACACGAAAAGCCCGGGCCTCGTGCGGTTCCACGACTGCTTCATATTCCGGCCAAGTTGTGTTGTTCACTGTTTTTGCTGAAACCGAACGGAGATTGGGATTTCATCGCTGGTGTGAAACAAAATCCTGCAGTGACTTTACTTGTCGTTATGTGGTGTTCTGGCGAATGGGAAAATAATTCCGGTTAGTTATGATGTCATATGGTCTTACATTTCTCTCGTTTCCTTCACTTCTGTCCTGGAGACGTGGACAGCAGGCACTGCCGCATTGTTGATCGGATGGGCTAACTAATCTAAACGGGACTGTGTTTGGGAATATTCACTTTTCATGGCCCCTTCATATTCGGTTCTTTTTTTCCCCTCATTTCGGACTTTTTCGGGAGGTGACGGTGCACTGATATTCCAATATATGTTGGGTGCATAATATGGAATTGCTCTGCTGAAGGATCTGGAAGTCGTTTATGGCTGATTGCCCTCGGACTGTTCCCAAAACAGCATTCATGCTTCGAAATCTCTGAAAGTGCATTTTAAACAATTTCTCAGCATTTAGCCCCTATCCCACTAAACCCTTCCTATCCAGAAATTCATCCAATTGCCTTTGAAATCTTCTGAGTGTCCAAGCCTCCACCACTTCCTCTGGTAGCTGGTTCCATACACGCACAGCCTTCTATGTGGGAAAGGTGCCTCAAATCCTTTTTATATTTTACCTATTTCACCTTAAACCTATGCTCTCCAGTTTTCAACTCACAGTATATTGCCGAAAGCAAAAACTTAAGTATTCCATTGACAATCCTTCCTTAAGGTCATGTCTGACGATGAAAGGAAAGTTGTCCCACCATTTTCAGACTCGCCCTACATTCCAAACTGTGCGCCCCTGACAATTATACTTTGTGAGCAATTTCACGTGATTTTCTTAATTTTTCAATGTTGCCAGTTACTCTGGGGAGCAACCAGCTCCTGGAAACATAAAGAAGAAGCGTTGAACGGCTGTTAATTTTAGCACTGGACGACTCTGTAGACCAGCTACTTGCGGGGATGCTTTCTGTCGTGTAGTGGGTGTTGGAGTCACCTCATATACACAAACGCCCCGCATCAAAATCCGGCACGAATAGCCTTATTCCCGATGGCAGCCTTTCAGACTGACATGAGCAGAGCTTTCTAACGTCCTGTTCATATCAGCAAATGTGAATGAATTTTCTCGCTCATACATGCTCGAGTGGTGAAAAATAATGCAATCCTGTTTCATTACTAGGTGAAACATTGTTACGGTTTTCTCCAACCTGGTTCTGAATTTGCACAGATGTGTACAACATTGATGACCATTCTATTTCAGAGTTGAGTTACTGTGCTCTGATCCTTCCACTAAAAGCAGTACCACATTTACTTTCCATGGGCAGACGGCCCGGGTCAAAGCCAAGGAGCTAAGGTTCCCCGCAAAATTCCTCAGCTGAGGACCTGGGCATATTTCATGGAGAATGGTCAGTGGAGGCAACATTATGGAAGTCCTCGGTTTTGCAGTGTTGCTAAAGACTAAATTGAAGCGCGATTGGATTTTAGTATTCTGAGACATAATTTAAACTGATTGGTAAAAATAGGAATTGTTTCCTAATTAGAAACCAACTCAGACTTGTTTCACAGCCAAATGTTACATCTTTCCAATTTTCCAGTGCACGCTGAGCCTGCTAGCTGGTCATCACAGTTATTTGTCAGCTGTCAGTTCTGAACAGCATTCACTCTCATTTAAAGGTGGAGGGCACACCTTCAACGTTATAACACTGTTCTCATCACAAATTCCTGCAGCTTAGAAGCTATCTTGGGGACAGGGGTTGGATTGCAGCCGTAACCGTATTAAATGTAAAATTTTCACACGGGAAGCGCCGTTCATGACGGGGGAGTTTCTGTAAGCTGTGTCCCAGGGCTGTGCAGAGAGCTGCAGTGGCCAGCTTTTGTTGACAGCAGGGGGACTGGAGAGAGCAGTGTTTGTCCTTATCGTACTCCGTGTGGGGTCAGGAAACACAGAATCATGAATCGTTTTGGTTGCAATTCAATCTTGCCATGGATTTTCCGGTTTACATAGAGGTAGGGTAGTATTCCCATAGTTTGATCTGGAACAACCAAAGCTCCATACCTGGATGGTCTCAAACTACCAAGCTTTATCTTGCAGCCCGTTGCTGCCCATTTGAGCCACACAGCCTGCCACCAACCAGGCATGCCGATTTCTCTAAAGCAGGAAGGTTCGCGGGGATCTGAACGGCGGTGAACAGTTGGAGCTCTCACTGTCTTCAGAGTCTGTCATCAATTTTCTACTTTCATCACCGAGAGTGTCAGAGAGTTTGAGGGGTCTGCAAACACACAGAGGAAAAGGAACAATCATAAACTGGAAATTACCCAGGCCCATCGATGTGACTACGTGAGGTACGTCACTTGTGGTTCTGGTACTGGGATAATTCAAACCCATGGTTTGACGGAAACTGGAGATTAAATACAGCGCTCCATGATGCTCAGCTCAACTATCTATCATTAAGATACAATGGGTATAGAATCCCTTCCGCATAACCACGTCATCAAATCCACCCTGTCAATCAGTCCAAAATCTTAACGTTTGTATCTCATCGTCCATTTCCTTCAGTTGATAGGAATAATGTGTTTTCATCTACATTATCTACACCGATCATAAGCCCATAAACTCTGTCAAAACTCCCTTCAGTCTCCAATTCGCCAATGTGGTTGATCTGTTCGTCTCAGGGACACTGCCATCCTTCCCAATTTGCGAGGGATCTGCCCCCTCTCAGGTGCCCTGCCATTCTTCCCAATGTGTGGGTGATCTGCCACATCTCAGAGACCCTGCAATTCTTCCCAATGTTTGGGAATCTGCCACATCTCAGAGACCCTGCCATTCTTCCCAATGTGTGGGTGATCTGTTCCCTCTCATGGACCCTGCCATCCTTCCCAATGTGTGGGTGATCTACTCCCTCTCATGGACCCTGCCATCCTTCCCAATGTGTGGGTGATCTGTCCCCTCTCAGGGACCCTGCCATCCTTCCCAATGTGTGGGTGATCTGTCCCCTCTCAGAGACAGGGCCATCCTTCCCAAAGTGTGGGTGATCTGCCCCCTGTCAGGGAACCTGCCATTCTTCGCAATGTGTAACTGATTTGCCCCTTTCAAGGACCCTGCCATCCTCCCAATGTGTGGGTGATCTGCCCCCTCTCAGGCACACTGCCATCCTTCCCATTGTGTGGGTGATCTGCCCTCTCTCAGGGACCCTGCCATCCTTCCCAATGTATGGGTGATCTGTTTTCCTCTCAGTGACCCTGCCATCCTTCCCAATGTGTGGGTGATCTGTTCCCTCTCATGGACCCTGCCATCCTTCCCAATGTGTGGGTGATCTGCTCCCTCTCATGGACCCTGCCATCCTTCCCATTGTGTGGGTGATCTGCCCTCTCTCAGGGACCCTGCCATCCTTCCCAATGTATGGGTGATCTGTTTTCCTCTCAGTGACCCTGCCATCATTCCCAATGTGTGGGTGATCTGTTCCCTCTCATGGACCCTGCCATCCTTCCCAATGTGTGGGTGATCTGCTCCCTCTCATGGACCCTGCCATCCTTCCCAATGTGTGGGTGATCTGTCCCCTCTCAGGGACCCTGCCATCCTTCCCAATGTGTGGGTGATATGTCGCTCTCAGGGGCCCTGCCATCCTTCTCAATGTGTGAGTGATCTGCCCCCTCTCAGGGACACTGCCATCTTTCCAAATGAGTGTGAGATCTGTCCCTCAGAGGAGCCCTGCCACACTTCCCAATGTGTGGTTGATCTGCCCCCTTCAGGCACCCTGCCATTCTTCCCAATATGTGGGTGATCTGTCCCTCTCTCAGTGACCCTGCCATTCTTCCCATGGTGAGGGTGATCTGCCCCTCTCACAGTGACCCTGCCATCCTTCCCAATATGTGGGTGATCTGTCCCTCTCTCAGTGACCCTGCCATCCTTCCCATTGTATGGGTGATCTGTTCCCCGCTTAGTGACACTGCCATCCTTCCCATTGTTTGGGTGATCTGCCCTCTCTCAGGGACCCTGCCATCATTCCCAATGTGTTGGTGATTTGCCCCCTCTCAGAGACCCTGCCATCCTTCCCAATGTGTTGGTGATCTGCCCCCTCTCAGAGACCCTGCAGTCCTTCCCAATGTGTGGGTGATCTGCCACATCTCAGAGACCCTGCAATCCTTCCCAATGTGTGGGTGATCTGCCACATCTCAGAGACCCTGCCATTCTTCCCAATGTGTGGGTCATCTGCCCACTCCCAGGGACCCTGCCATCCTTTCCAATGCATGGATGATCTCTCCCCTCTCAGTGACCCTGCCATCCTGCCCATTGTGTGGGTGATCTGCCCCCTCTCAGAGACCCTGCCATCCTTCCCAATGTGTGGGTGATCTCCCACATCTCAGGGACCCTGCCATTCTTCCCATTGTGTGGTTGATCTTCCCCCTTTCAGGGACCCTGCCATTCTTCCCATTGTGTGGTTGATTTTCCCCCTTTCAGGGACCCTGCCATCCTTCACAAAGTGTGTGTGATCTCCCCTTCTCAGGGACACTGCCATCCTTCCCAGTGTGTGGTTGATCTATCCCTCTCTGGGACACTGCCATCCATCCCACTTAGTGTGTGATCTGCCCTCCCACAGGGACCCTGCCATCCTTCCCAATGTCTGGATGATCTGCCCCCTCACAGGGATCCTGCCATCCTTCCCAATGTGTGGGTGACCTGCCCCCTCTCAGAGACACAGGCATCCTTCCAATTGTGTGGGTGATCTGCCCTCTCTCAGGGATCCTGCCATCCTTCCCAATGAATTAGTGAATTGTCCCCTCTCAGGGACACTGCCATTTTTCCCAATGTGTGGGTGGTCTCTCCCGCAGAGGGGCACTGCCATCATTCTCAATATGTGGATGATCTGCCCCCGCTCAGGGAACCTGCCAACCTTACCAATGTGTGGCTGATCTGCCCCTCTCAGAGATACTGCCATCCTTCCCAATGTGTGGGATATCTGTCCCTCTCACGGACCCTGCCATCGTGCCCAATGTGTGGGTAAGCTGCCCCCTCTCAGGTACACTGCCATCTTTCCCAAAGTGTGGGTGATCTCCACCCTCTCAGGGACTCTGCCATCCTTCCCAATGTGTGGGTGATCTGCCTCCTCTCAGGGACACTGCCATCCTTCCCATTGTGTGGGTGATTGGACCCCTTCCATGGACCCTGCCATCCGTCCCAATGTATGGGTGATCTGTCTCCTCTCAGGGACACTGCCATCCTTCACAATCTGTGGGTGATCTGTACCCTCTCAGGGAACCTGCCAACCTTCCCAAAGTGTGGGTGATCTGTCCTCTCTCAGGGATACTGGCATCCTTCCCAATGTGTGGGTGATCTACCCTCTCTCAGGGACACTGCCATCCTTCCGAATATGTGGGTGATCTGCCCCCTCTCATGGACCCTGCTCTTCCCCCCAATGTGTGGGTGATATGCCCCCTCTCATGGAACCTGCCATCCTCTGCAATGTATGGCTACTCAGCCCCCCTCAGTGACTCTACCATCCTTCCCATTGTGTGGGTGATCTGCCACATCTCAGGGACCCTGCTATCCTTCCCAAAGTCTGGGTGATCTGTCCCTCTCAGGGATACTGTCATCCTGTCCAATGTGTGGGTGATCTGCCCCCTCTCAGTGACCCTGCCATCCTTCCCAAAGTCTGGGTGATCTATCCCCTCTCAGGGACTCTGCAATCCTTCCCAATGTTTGGATGATCTGCTCTCTCTCAGGGACCCTGCCATCCTTCCAAATGTGTGGGTGATCTGTCCCCCTCTCAGTGACCCTGCCATCCTTCCCATTGTGTGGGTGATCTGCCCCCTCTCAGGGAACCTGCCATCATTTCCAATGCATGGGTGATCTGACCCCTCTCAGTAATCCTGCCATCCTTCCCATTATGTGGATCATCAGCCCCCTCTCAGTGACCCTGCCATCCTTCCCAATCTTTGGGTGAACTGTCCCCTATCAGGGACCCTGCCATCTTTCCCAATGTGTGAGTGATCTGTCCTTCTCAGGGACACTGCTATCCTTCCCAATGTGTGCGTGATTGGCCCCCATCTCAGGTACACTGCCTTCCTTCACATTGTCTGGGTGATCTGCCCCCTCTCATGGATCCCGCCATTTTTTCCAATGAGTGGATAATCTGCCCCCTCCCAGGCAGCCTGCCATCCTTCCCAATGTGTGTGTACTCAGCCCCACTCAGGGGCACTGCCATCCTTTCCAATGTATGGGTGATCTACCCCCTCTCAGGGACCCTGCTATCTTTCCCAATGTTTGGGTAATCTGTCCCCCCTCTCAGTGACCCTGCCATCCTTCCCAATATGGGGGTGATCTGTCCTCACCTCAGGGATACTGCCATACTTCCCAATGCGTGGATGATCTGTCCCTCTCAGGAACCTGCGATCCTTTCCAATGTATGGGTGATTTGCCCCCTCTCAGTAACCCTGCCATCCATCCAAATGTATGGGTGATCTGCACCCTCTCAGTAACCCTGCCATCCTTCCCAATGTGTGGATAATCTGACCCCTCTCAGAGACCCTGCGATCCTTCTCAATGTATGGGTGATCTGCCCCCTCTCAGTAACCTTGCAATCCATCCCAATGTGTGGGTGATCTGCCCCCTCTCATGGATCCTGCCATCCTTCCCAATGTGTGGATAAACTGCACCCTCTCAGGGTCCCTGCCATCCTTCCAATTGTGTGGGTGGTCTGCCTCCTCTCAGGGACCCTGCCATCCTTCCCAATGTGTGGGTGATCTGTCCCCTTCTCAGGGACCCTGCCATCCTTCCTAATGTGTGGTTGATCCACAACCTCAGACTATTTTTCGGGATATGGAGTTTGTTGATTTTAGGTGGTTCGTGATTAAAATTACTGACGATATGCAGTTGGCAATTTATCGCAATTTCCAAAGAATTTATCGAGTTTAAGAATGAATCATTTAACTAATTAAGAAATGAATGATATATGAAGAAAGTATCCTATGGTTCACTGATACAGAAGACAACTGGCTGTTGGCGAATAATGGGGCAGTCTTGTTATTGTTGTCAGCCTCCTGCTCTCCAATCTATTTCTATATGCTATTCAAATATATATACCATATCCAGGACTGAACCCTGAAATACTCTGCTTCTCAGGCCGGTTTGTTACTGTGTCAATCAATTATTTGAACCCTCTTGTCTCATGGCTATGTGACATAGAATCTGGATAGTTAACTACTGGTGTAAGAGCTGATCAACAAAACTGCATGCTCACCATACATAGCAACAAAACTTTTATTAACCTGCACCTATCGAGACCAGGAGTGTGCCATTTGATCAACTGCTCCAGGTAATCATGTGCTGCATAATCAGTGTAAAAACACACACACAATATTTAAACATAATGAAGCACGTATACTGTTATACCTTATTCACAGTATAAGTTGCTTAAACAATAATGCAACTTTGCGTGAAATAAAACTTTGCTGTCCCAGTCAAATTGTGTGGTTAAGGAACTCCAACTGACAGTAGTTTGCAAATAGTGAAATTCGCATGTAATATAATTCTGGAGTTTAAAAAGGTTCGCCTCATTGTATCCTGTCAATTGGTTTGAATTCCCATTTGGTTCACTCATACCCTTTCATGAAGGGAAGCTGCCATCTTCACCTGGTCGGGCCGACATGTGAATACTGAGACATGACAATGTGGTTGATTATTCAATATCCTCTGGATAGTTTGAATGGTTGATAAATGCTGCCCCAGAAAGGGATGTGATAATCCTGTGAACAAACAAAATCAAAAATCCAATCATTGTCATTCCGTGGGAACTCGCTGGTAATTAATTCACCTGAATGACAGTGCATTTCTTCCCACATTCAGAGCAGGGGAACAGTCTCTCACCAATGTGGACCTACTAGTGTGTCAGCAGGTAGGAGGTCTGAATGAATTCCTTGTCACACACAGAGCAGGGGAACCGTCTCTCCCCAGTGTTGACTCACTGGTGTGTCAGTAGGTGGGGTTTCGGAATGAACTTCTCGTCCCATTCAGAGCAGGGGAACAGTCTCTTCTCAGTGTGCTCTCATTGGTGTGTCAGCAGGTGGGATGTCTGAATGCATTCCTTGTCACACACAGAGCAGTGGAACAGTCTCTCCCCAGTGTGGGCTCACTGCTGTGTCAGCAGGTTGGAGGTCTGAATGAATTCCTTGTCACACACAGAGCAGCAGAACGGAGTGAAGACACTGCTGAGCTAGGAGGTGAGAGGACTTTATGAATGCTTTCCATCACTTCGACCAGGTGAACTTTTCTCCCTGATCTGATTGTACCAATGTGTTTACAGACTGGATGGGTAATTGAAAGCCTTCCCAAAGTCCCACCGCCATATCCATAGTTTCTTGTCCATGTGACATTGGTTTAGTTTCAAAAAGGCACATGTTAACGTGAAGCCCAGACCACACAGAATAAGTACAGTTTCTCCTCACTCTAACTGTTCTAAAAGCTAGCACTATTAATTTTATATTAAATGGAGTATCTCTCTTTGATCTTGGGGTGATGTTTGATCTGTCTTTTAACTGCATGCCCCCATTTTATAAAACACTTTAGAACTGACATAATTTTTTTCAATGTTTGAGATAAAGAATAAACTGAAAGGCAGCTTGTGAAATCAGGGGGAATTAATGTAGTAATTGGTGGGTTTGTCAGTAAGGAATAGTGACCATAAAACCTATCAGATTGTTGTTTAATTACCAAAGGATTCACTCATGTTCATCAGGGATGGGAACCTGTCACCCAGTCAGCACCCTCACCAATGTGAAAGGAGAGAGCACTGAGCAGGGGCTGAGAACAGTCCATTGGCTTTTTATACAGTCAGTGGGAGAGCTTACAGCCTCTGTATAGCGACCTGAAAGTGCTTCTTCTTCGCTGTTTTCTACACTTAATTTTTAATCCATTCAATTTATAATAAACCAAAATTTAAAATAAACCAAAATCAGCAACAAAGTCCAAGACAATGGAATGGGACATGGGAAGCTGTCTAACTTAATCAGAATGTGTTTCTCCATGTCTGTTAGACACCCTGTGTCCTAAGGGTCCAATAGTTCTGGAAGGTATCAATTCCACTGCTTGTCCCCGCACACTTCATCTCGCTGGATAACCAGGTATCAAGTCCACTGCTTGCCCCCCCCCCCCCCCCCCCCCCACACTTCATCTCGCTGGATAACCAGGCACAGACAAATGAACAGAGAAGAAGCAAATCCTGCCAGGAAAATGAAGGGAAGGCCATAATTGGGTGAGCTATGACTTTGATGAATGGCAGAGTGGACTTGATGGGCCACGTGGACTCTCATATTCTCCTCTAACTATTGTTCAGACAGTAACCCGCCTCTCTCACGCTGTGTATTCTGGTTCTACAGATTAGTTTTAACCAAGTGAAGACCCTTCAACATCCCTGTGACTTCCACCGTGCACAGCTCAGGATCAGGAACATGGAACTGATACGTCACTGAGTTTTGGGAAGCTGACCATTCAGGGAACTGCACAGAGGCTAGAACCTGTCACAGTGAATATGTACACTGTCCATGGACTCCTCCTGACTGTAAACATAACCTGCAGCCCGGATGGAAGGGAAGCTGTTAAAAAGGAATCATAATCCAACTGTTCACATTTGTGAAAGAATCAAGAATGGTGAGGCACCGATTCAAGGCAATTGGCAACGATGCACAAGCGACATTTAGACAAACCATTTTCATTCTGCAAAAGGTTGTGATTAGGAATACACTGCTAAAGAAGCCAGGTACAATGAAGTGAACATTAGATTCCCTACAGTGTGGAAACAGGCCCTTCGGCCCAACAAGTCCACACCCACCCTCCGAAGACCAACCCACCCAGACCTATTCCCCGACACCTAACAATACGGGCAACTTAGCATGGCCACTTCACCTAACCTGCACATGTTTGGACAGTGAGAGGAAACCTACGCAGACATGGGGAGAATGTGCAAACTCCACACAGACAGTTGCTCAAGGTGGGAATTGAACCCGGATGGCAGGCGCTGTGAGGTAGCAGTGCTAACCACTCTGCCACCATGCCTCCCTTCAACATTGGAAGAGAAAGAATGGGGAAAAGATAGAAGAAAAGCATGAGGGAAGCGGATTCTTTGGGGAGCTGATGAGCCAAATCACCTCCTTTTACACTATAAAAGTTCTGTGGTCACTTAATTCTGAGCCAAATAAGGGAAAATCAGAGCAGGTGAAGAAAAGTTTGGTAAAGAGGGCAAATTGAAGGAGTGTCTCAGTGAGTAAAAGTGAATGAAAGACGTTTGAGGTTTGGGAATAGAATTCCAAATCTCATGAATTTGCATAGCCCCCAACATTACAGCTGTTAACAATGGGAATGCTCAAGAGAGTGAAACTGAATGAGCTCAGAAACACACAACATTGATGCAGCTGAAGGGGACGCTGGTTAAAGATACCACAGTTAGTGTTTATTTCAGTCCAGACACACCAGCCAGGGAGCACATCCTTCCTGTATCGATCCTATTGAGCTCTTTAAAAAAAATATTCATTTCAAGTGTTTCATGTTTAGATACGCTCAAGAAGACAGCTTCATTCTCCTCAATCTCTCCTGAGAGGGCAATGCTGCTGTTAGAAATCAATTCACTGGTGTATGTTACTGGCTGCTTCATGGATTAGAAGTGGCTACTGAGACTGTCAATTTTCTGTATGCTGTATTGCCAGGTTGCCAGACATGTCAAGTGTTTTCAAAGAAATAAAACACATTTGGGAAATGAATGTCAGTTGAGGGGCACCCTCTTTCGATAGGATCTATTAATAGTTGTTGGAACTGACTTACCTGGCTTTAACCAAGTGGTCAAAGAATTATAACTGTCATAGAAGCTGGTATCATGGGTCAAGAAGTGTATGTAATGGAGGAGGTGTCAGTTCTGCTGGTTAAGTGCAAAAAGTTGTTTAAAATGTTGCTAACTTACTTTCAGCATCATGATGACAGTAGGACACATAACTGAGATCATTGCATTGTTCAAGTTTTCGACGTTCAAAGAACTAAAGGGAAAGCTTGAGCTGGGAGTTGTGGGATGAGCTAGGAGTCAGAGGGACAAAAATAAACAAAAGTTGCGATTGATAAAAAAACTTAGTCCCACTCACACTCTGTCCTGCAGTTTTGTCTCTGCTTCTCCAAAGCCTCGGAAATTCACTTCCTCTCAGAGATCCAGCCTCTTTTCCAGCTTCTCCCCATTCCCTTAAAGCTAAAGCTACAGCTTTAAGTTGCTCATTTGAGCCATTGGAGCATGTGCAGAGGCTGGCTGTTTAAAGGAACACTGTCCTTCACTGCTGTTCTAATTTAAAGGGATAGAAACAATGTGTGAGACAGACCGATCTCAACTTTGACAGCAGAGAAATCAGATCCTGCTCAGGATACCACCTAGACAGACCTCATGTATCGAGATGAAGCACGTCCTAAATATAGGATTTCTTTTCTGATAGATTTCCAATCCAAAAATTATGATAAAAATCTAATTGTGCCTCATTACATTGTCAACAGATCCCCATTAAACGTATTTATCTGTTTATTCAGAGACAATATTGAAACAAATACGTTGATAAATGCTGTTGACTGTATGCTTCTGTGAAAATAAATCTTCCTTATTAACTTATTTTCTTTATAATTCTGACTCAAATGTCTAAATATTGATGATATGAAAAATTGCATGAATTAAATACAATGCAGAATTTGTTCTTATTATATATTATATTTCTCCAGAAGAAAAGTAGAGAAACCAAGTATAGAAATCTTGAAGATCTGAGGATTTTGAATGACAAACCATTTCTGATCACATTCACGGAATGTCTAATGTCTTTCCATATCATCATGCCAGAATTTGCATTCTCAGCTGACAGATTAAGAAATATCTAGTCAACATCAGAACAAATCCATTTAGCAATATTGACTAATTTATTTTGCCAAAGTTCTAAAATTAAGTATCAATTCATTGTCATTCCAAAAATCACTCAGTAATTCAGTTTAGGTTTTGTAACAAACATCGTCAAATTCACATTTTAATTTATTCCAGTATTTCTTAGTGTCAATATTTAAAAAAAGAATAATAGTTCTCTTATTCCAGGATAACACAAACACAAACTAATTAATGATTCCTTATCCAACACTCAGAGATAATATCTGTTCCCTTCTCATTTGAATGTTCACATAAATCATTGAATTAATATTCGGCCTTACATATTACGAGACGTCTGATTATTTTACACTCCAATAAATGCTGTTCATTTTTACACATGACGGGCAGCTATATGAGATTTCTATTCATTTTTAAGTTTGCTATGAAATGTTTTAAGATTAATTGTTGCTTATATCTAATATTTAAGAATTGATCAAATCCAGTATATCTAGCTTTAAGTGTGAAATTAAGGCTCAGCAACGTAAACGTATTGCATTGTACAGAAACCAATGAAAGCGAATGGTGATTTTTATTTCAATACTTGAATCTTAGTTGATTTGCTGTTCTGGGAATGGCCTGCCCCCACCTGGAATAGAATGGTCCATATTGGCTCATACAAAATGCCTGACAAACAAAAACAGGCAGCCTACATTAGAACTAAAATACAAGGTGTCAGGGGGTGATAAACTAGATTAACATTCTGTTCCAGCCTTAACTTAAAATAAAGCACACTACCAATGGACCTACTCCAACGCCAGGACTACAGCATTCCAGAAATTTCTTGATAAGATCATGCCGACATACAGACAAATGACCAATCCTGATCTTCATAAATGAAAGAATAATTGTCCCAGTAAATGAATAAACAGTAGCTGCAGGGTGCAGCCCAGTTTACACACTAAGCAGCTATCATGACAACAGAATAATTCATTTGTCAGATATAGTTATTATTTTACATTCACTCAGAGTATTAAACAAAGGTTCTAATTACAGATTCTTGAGTACAATAGGGGAGATTTGCAACATAAGTTTGATAGATGTAACCAATGCCTACTAAAAACATTACAGAAGAGCATTTAGACTGAGATTTGAAGTTAGCTTGTTTTCGGAATTAACTTCACTGTATGATGTTGACAGCCCATTAATTATAAAGTCCTGACAGAAAGAGTAGCTGGACACAATATAACGAACTTTATAATACAAATCATATAACTAATGTTATAGCAAGGAAGCTAAAATTAACTGTCTTTTCTCTTTCTTTGTACATATATAATTAAGACAGTGAACAATATGAGGGGTAATTGGCTTTGATAAAATAAAATATAAAGAATAGCAGAATTCAAAATGTCCCAACTGATAAGGTATCCTGAGAGGCGCGAGGGAGTTCAGGAATAACTTTGGAATCTAAATCAATAAGATGCATGGAAAGATCCCAATAGGAATCTGGGGATGTCCATTAGAATGCCCATCTGCGATTATGTGTTTCAATTGGGTGGCTGGATGAGGAGTGAAGGGCTGTAACCACATTGCATGTGGCAATTGTGATGCAGAAAGTACATAAAAATGCTGCTTTTTACTATACATGTTACAGTGTGTCATGGATCTGCCTTCCGAGATTGGTCTCGGGGGATGATCCCTTCATTAACTGGTTGCTGCATGAGTAAACATCTTCCACATGCCTGAGCTCAGCCTGCCTCCTGAGTCCTCATTCCCTGTCAGGGGAAAACACTTTTACAGTTATGACGACATTTCAATACAATATAAAATTTATTGCGTGTGAAATGTTTACATTCAGAGCGATATTATTTTCATGATAAAATTGCTTTTTATTTACTATTTTGGTGTACAAGAAAACATTTCGATTATATCCATTTGTTCTTTTGTTCAACCAACACTAAGTTTTAGATTATTGTAAAGACTACAATGGGGGAACCGGGAACGAGTCTTCACTCAAATGTCATATGAAATGACTGTTTCCTTTTTTCAAACAAATTGCCCTCCAAAATGACTTTTATTTTCATTTCACTCTAAGAAAAAAACTGCTTGGAAATGTTGACAGTTCTCCTTTCCCTCCCATATTAGATGTCAGTGAACAATAATCACACAATTATGAGAATTCCTTTCCGTATCAAATGTCATTGACTTTATATTTTGTTCACAATAATAGTCACTTTCATGGTCTAATTCTTTTCCTCCTAATTCTGAAATAAATATCGAAACATTTATTGTGATAAAAATTACATCAACAAAATTGACATGACTCTTCAAGAAAACTATTGGAAGCATATAAATCTTGCATTGCCTGCAGTTTTAAACAAAATCATTTTTTTTCAATTACTCCTGATTGTTTTTTTCACATCATACAGCGAAGTTTTATGCTTTAATTTTCAGTTCCTTAAATTAATGAATATGCAATCGACATCAGAGCAAAGCGTTTTCAAAATATTTAGTCAATTTAAATGTCAGGATTCTAAAAGCAATTAACAATTACAATAATTGCATAACAATTTAACATAGACTTTGTAAAAATGCAGTGTTTTTCAAAAAAATTCATTCATTATTTCTTATTGTCAATGCTACTATATTAATACCTATTGGTTCAGGCCCATGCACATACCAAACACCAATAATATCCCTTGCAAAATTCTTTGAAAATGTCTGACTTTTGCTCAGGTGAAATATAACAAGTATCTCAGCCTTTGAAATTCAGAGAGCTCCAATTCCTTTCCCCTGCAATATTACTCTTCATTTCTACATATTACTCAGTCTAATATCAAGATGAGATATCTCATTATTCTCAAATTCACGAATATTTTTTTTTAAATCCCCTTGTTGCTAATATATCTTATATGTTAATAATTGTGCAATCCAATAAGGGCTATAAATGTGGGATTATGCTTCTGTACAATAAATACAGCAAGGACATTGCAATGTACAATCTCTCAATCATGGTGAATATTTTATTTATTTTAAACTTGGAAACATTTTTGAGTTGATTTAATTATAATTTACTTCGATGCTGACATTTACTGTATATCCAATCACAATATCAGTAGATTATTTGGAGGTATTATCCTCCATTCCAATAATCACAGTATCTGCTATATACTTTCTTTTGGTCACTCATAGCAAAATGTATCGAATTCCACTCAATCAATATTCCTCTGCAAATATTTGAGAGTGTTGCAGTCATAAAGCTAAAATATTCAAAGTCATGATAGTCATTAATTTTATCTTGCTCTGTAGATCTTAGTTAAAACAACACACAGAATTTTATGCTCCGGTGCTATAAATATGAGAAAAGATCAATTATTTCTCAGTAAAATAAACAATCGCCACTTGCTATTATTTATCAATTTTAAATTACAGGTCAGTTTAGGAATTGTGTGAGATTTGTTTTTAGCTTTCCAGTCATCGTTTTATATTGAATGTGACATTGAAATGGTGTGAAAATATCAGGGTGTGTTAATTTGAAAGTTCAATTTGCATATCTCTCACTTATCCCGTTGATTGCATGATGGTTTAAGAACGTTTCACTCAGCAATCCTCGAAAAAATCAGAAACTGTCTGATTTTAAATCAGATCATTCGCACCCAATTATCAATCTGTTCCTAATTCATGCAAATATCTCAATTTTATCGAACTCAATGTTCACACTAAACAATACACATAAAGCAACACAAATACTTCCATCACCATCTGATTATTGTTCAGTAGAATAACCTGAGTAAGTACCTTATTGCTCCTGAAACCAATGACAACAGGAAGCATTTGTTTACTATTCCATGCAACAAGTGCAATTGATATCTTCTATTTCAGTTCAGTAGTTAAAGATGATTTATGTTGCTTAAAACAATGCTTCTACTTTATCATGGATATTGACTGTAACACAATCATGCAAACAACAAACGTTTTGTCATTCCAAAAATCTTTAAGTTTACTTATTTTAAATTTGTGTGCAAGAGATATTTCAAATTACATCCATTTTTGTTGTACAATTCAGCAAACCTAAACTTTGAATTTGGGAATGTCTCCATTTTTGCAAAATGGAATTAGTTTTCAGATTATAGAACACATTAAATGACATTTTTTTTTTCCAAGTCACGCGCTCTGCAAAATGATTATTGGTTTCATTTAATTGTAAGTAAAGAACTGTTTTGAACATGTTAATTCTTTTTGTCTTTTCTATGCCAACATTATTCATCACTGTACAATAATGACACAATTATTATCATCCATTATGTACCAAATGTCATTGACTGCATCATTTGTTCACTTTCCTGCTCACTTTCATTATCTATGAACTTTCTTCCAAATTCTGACACAAATGTCTGAACTCTGATCATAATATTGATCATCTAAATTAAGATAACATGTCTCTATGAGGAGACCATTTGATTGAAATTCATATTTCTTGTGTTACCTGCATTTGTTTTTAGCAAAGAAAGGAATATTTGTTCTATAATTACTGAATGGCTCACTTTTTCTTCAATTCATAAAGCTAGTTACTATATTTTATTCCACAATTTTCCAATTTTAATAAATATCCAATCAACATCACAGCAAAGTGTTTTTGAAATGTTGAATCATTATAATTGCTCATATTACAACATTAATTATCACGTCATTGTCATGATATTTAAGAATGTCTTTTGAACAAATAAGTAAGATTCACATTTTAATTTAACCAATTATTTCTGAGTACCAACACTGCAATGTGAACCTTTTTTTTATCCAGGTCAAGTATCCCACAATGGATACAGGGACTTCCCATCCAACATTAATTGTAAATGTCTAATACCTGCTTATCTGAATGATCACCGTAATCACAGACCTTAAATTCACAGACCTACATTACTTTTCACGACAATAATTTCTGTTTGTTTGCACATATACCTCAGTCACATAGCAAAACGAGATTTCTCATTATTTCTAAATTCATTGATCGAATTTTATAATTCAGTTGTTGCTCATACCTCATAAATATTCAATCCAGTACGTGCCATAAATGTGGAATTATGGCTCTTTACATGAATAACTAACCAAATTGTAGTGTACAATCTTTCAATCATTGTTAATATTAATTCTTATTTTACCCGCAGAAACATAGTTGAATTCATTTCAATATATTTCACATCGTTGCAAACACATTGTATTTATAATTACAATAAGATTTAAGTACTTTTCATGCAACAAAATCATGTAAACTTCCTGAGTTTTGTTAAGTAAAATGAAAAAGAATTAACATCTCTGTATAGTTTCATTAAACAATGACAATGCATTTTGAATTTTTCATAGTTGAGCATTTTTGCATTTTTTGGTAACCTGACACAAATAAGTATCAGATTTTGTGATTATTGATATAATACATAAAATCAGATCTAATTTTGGATTAAAAAGCAGTTCAGTCTGTGCTTAGGTACTCTCTAATCACCATTCAAACAGCTCTTGATATATTTCTGTTGAAGGTGTGATTTGAAACCTTCCCTCGGGTCTAGTAATAGAGACACTGCCACAGCTCCACAAGCTCCTTTCATAATGTTCCTACTCAGGACGGGCAGGACTGCAATATTATGTTTAAAGTGGTTAAACAAATGAAAACTAATCAGCTGTTTATTGTAGTAATTCGAATGGGAATTAATTAGGTACTTTCTGTGTGTAATGGACTGGAAATTAAACAATATTTTATAATAACAATAGAATAAAGGAATGGTTGTCTTAAATAAACAGGAATCTCATGACAATTCTTTGAAAGACAAATTGACAAAACTGCGTGATCATTGTACTTTTATTTTAAAAATGCATCAATCATTCAATGTGAATATTCAGCCGAAGACAAGTTCCCTTCCTTTCAACAATGTACAACTTCCACAAATTCAAACTGAACAGGCATTGATAAAGGAAGGAACAAGCAGATGTTAATTCTATTTTCTTCACATAAACGTGTGATTAATTTAAGTAAGTTTCATATATGTAAAAAGGGAACTCTTATTGTGGTTATAAATACAATAAATGTTAGCATGAAGTGAAATATAATCAAAACAATTCAACTGGGTTTTCTCAGTTAAAATACCGTTCAATATTCAAAGTAATTGAGTGATTGTACACTGCAATATCTTTACATTAATTCAGTGCTGAGACATAATTCCACATTTATACCCTTTTAGTGAAGCAAACTTGTGCCAGGGGTCTGAGCGGTAGGGGGTGGTTTTAATGAGTACTTTGCTTCAGTATTCACGAGTGAGTGGGACCTTGTTCCTTGTGAGGACAGCGTGAAACAGACTTACATGGTCGAACAGGTCGATGTTAAGACAGAGAATGTGCTGAAAATATTTAAAAATCATGGGGATAGATAAGTCCCCTGGGCCAGAAAGGATATAAGTTAGGTTGTTATGAGAAGGGAGGCAAGGGATTACTGTGTTTTGGCGATGATCTTTGCATCCTCACTGTCCACTGCTGTCATACCAGATGATTTGAGGGTGGCAAACGTTATTCCCTTATTCAAGAAAGGCAATTGAGATAATCCTGGGAATCAGCGATGAGTCAGTCTTACATCAGTTGTGGGCAAATTATTGGAGAGGATTCTGAGAGACAGGATTTATGATTATTTGGAAAAGCATCGATTGATTAGAGATGGTGAGCATGGCTTTGTGAGCGGCTGGTTATGCCTCACAAGCCTCATTGAATGATTTGAGGTTGTGGCAAACATATTGGTGAGGACAGAGTAGTGGATGTGGTGTATAAGGATTTTAGCAAGGTGTTTGATAAGGTTCCCCATGGTAGGCTCATTTTGAAAGTTATGAGGCATGGGATATAGGGAAACCTGCCTGGTTAGATAATAAATTGGCCGACCCATAGAAGACAGGGTGAAATTAAATGGATAGTTTTCAGCTTGGAGCACGGTGACCAATGGTGTTCTGAAGGGATTAGTTCTGGGATCTCTGCTCTTTGTGATTTTTACAAATTCTTTGGATGAGGAAGTGGAAGGGTGGGTTAGGAAGTTTGCCAATTACACGAGAGTTGGTGGATTTGTGGATAGTGTGGAGGGCTTTTGTAGTTTGCTCGAGGACATTGACAGGATGCAGAGCTGGCAGATGGAGTTCAACCTGCGAAAATGTGAAGTTATTCATTTTGGAATTTCAACTTTGAATGCATATTTTCAGATTAAATGCAGGATTCTTGACAATGTGGAGGGACAGAGGGATCGTGGGGTGCACGTCCATACATCCCTCATAGCTGACATCCAAGGTGATAGGGTGATTAAGACGGTGCATGGTGTGTTGGCTTTCATTAGCGGGGAGATTGAGTTTAATAGCCACGAGGTTATGCTGCAGCTCTATGGATCCCTGGTGAGACTACACTTGGAATATTGTGTTCTGTTCTGATCACCTCATTAGACATAGGATGTGGAAGCTTTCGAGAAGGTGCAGATGAGATTTATCAAGATGTTGTCTGGACTGGAAGGCATGTCTTATGAATAAAGGTTGACAGAGCTGGGGCTTTGGTCATTGCAGTGAAAGAGGATGATAGTTTACTTGATAGCTTTGTGTAAGATGATGAGAGGCATAGATAGAGTGGATAATGAAAGACTTTGGCCCACAAAGTGCATAATTTTAAGATGAATGGGGGAAGTTGTGGGCAGATGTCAGAGATAGTTTCTTTATAGTTATTGGTGAGTGTGTGGAATGCACTGCCAGTGGTGGTAGAAGATTCAGATCCATCAGGGACATCTAAGCGACTCTGGGATAGGCACATGGATGATAGTAAATGAAGGGCATGTTGGTTAGTTTGATCTTAGAGTAGGATAAAAGCTCGGAACAACATGTTGGCCAAAGGGCCTGTACTGTGCTGTACTGTTCTATATTCTATGGATTGAAATGAACAATTATTATATATTAGCAACATTTAGATTTTCAAAATTGTATTAGCATACTTAAGAATAATGATAAATTTCATCTTGCTATTTGACTGTGCTATCTGCAAAAATGAACAGGAATTGTTGCAGGGAAAAGTAATTAGGTTTTTCTAAATTCATAAGGCTGGGATTACACAGATCATTCAAATAAGCAAAAGTCATATTTTTAACAGAGCGTGTTGCATCAGAAATAATGTATTCTTTTGTAGGTGTGTTGATTGGAAATAAAATGAATTTTTATATTGCTGTATAGGTACTCGGGCAGATTGGATTAAATTCAAATATAAACTTCACTGTAGTTGTTAGCAAGACTAAATTAAAGCATACTATAATTATTGTCATGCAAATGCCTTAACAATTACTGTTAGAATCCTGAAAAAAGGATATATTGTATCATTTTCCAAACAGTCAATAAATTAAATTGTGAAGCTCAGTATACTTGTTACCCAGACCAATTATTATGCAATTATTGTAATGGTAATGACTTGATAATTAATGCTAAAACCTAAACAGATAATTTGGTTCAATACTTTGTCAACATGTTGCTTTGAAATTGATGGGTTATTTATTAAGATCGGTAAACTGAGGGACAAAATATAATAGCTCGCTTGATATAATTGAAGGAAAAAATGAGACAGTGTTTATTGAACAGAATTGTTTTTGTTTAAAAATGCATTTGATGCAATCCTGGGTATGTGTTGGCTGTAATAGAACTCGAGGTAAAAACAATGACTGCAGATGCCAGAAACCAGATTCTGGGTTAGTGGTGCTGGAAGAGTGCGAGCAGCAGCAGAGTTTAAAGGAACCCGGAAGGCTACAGCTCAGGTGAGACAGTTTGTTTTAAAATTACTTACCGGTAGCGGGCAGCTGTGTTTTTTTTCTCTTCACAGAAAGAGCGGGAGAAGCAAGCGGAAGTGACGAAGACCAGAGGGGCAGCCGGGACCCGGAAGCAGGTATAGCGTAAGTTTACCTGGGTAGGTTTTTTTCCCTATAAAAGCGCGCAGGAGAATAAAATTCTTTCAGTACGACTTCCCTCTGATATCTTCATGCTAGTGATCCTGATCAAACATTGCCTCTCTAAATGAAGATCAATTTTCTCCTTCCTATTTTCCCCAGTAGTTATCTTGACACTGATCTGATACTCACTGATCTACAGTTCCCTGGTCTACCTCCACCCGCATCCTGTCAAGGCTCCAGTCCTCTAGCACCTCCCATGTGACAGGATCCTACTTAAACATTTGAGTCAGTGCCTTTCCTCCCTTGTCTCCAACAGCAGCCTGTGAAACAACTCATCCAGACCGGGGGACTTGTTCAATTTTATACCAGCCCAAACCATCAATCCCTGCTCGCATCTTATATCAATCTGTTTAAGAACTTCCCAGTCCATCTTCTTGAACTAACTATCTGCCTCCTCATTCTCCCAAGTTAAACAGATGGGAAGCTTTCATGTCACAATCTATCAATGTTTTCCAGCTTCGCACACAGATTGCCCTCTTGGTTTCTAATGGGCCCTGATTGTTCGCTGGTTATTCTGTTCTGCTTGATGTTCTTGTGGAATATCTTGAAATCCTCGCTAATCTTGCTCATAATTTTCAATGACCCTATGTTCGTCACTCCCCTCTGAGTGATATTTTGAACGTTTCATTTAGATCAACCCTCATTCTCTGAAACTCTACAGCATACAGGCGGAGTTCCCTCATTGGACAATATTGCCATCCGAGGGATTAATCTGGAAAATGTCCATTCAGTATTTGAGATCAGTATGATTTACTTGGATCAGGGAATCAAAGCTGTACTCAATACTCCAGGTGCAGACTAACCAACATTCTGTGTCACTGGTGCAGAACATTTTTACTCCTAGTCGGTGCAAGTTACTTCAGAAGCTGGAATCTGTAGTGAAACCAACACATGCTGAATATCACAGTGAAACAGTGAAACATGGAGAGAGAGCACAGAGCCTTTCATCGTCTATATTCTGATTCCCTTAACAAAGGGAAACTTAACTTTTACCTTCCCCCATTTGCGTATGTTCCTCCCAATATAATTATCTTTATTGTTTTAGGGATAACTTACTATATGAATTCTTTAACAATCCTCCTGATATCCAACTAGACCACATCTACTGGTTGTCCATTGTTTATATCGACAAGAGACATCTTCAAGCAAAAATTTGGTAAATGTTGCCTTCCCTTTCAGAAATCTAGAATCATTCTCTAGACTATGCTATAACTTTCCAAGTGTCCAATATCACATTCTTTATAATAAATTCTGACAGATTCCCCACTGTGAACAATAAGTTAACTGGTCTGTAGTTCACCATTCTCCCTCTTCTTCACTTTGTAAATCCTTAGAGTGCATTTATAACTTTCCAAATTGAATACGGAAAAATAGAATGATTCCCAATGCAATTATTATCTCTATTTCTGCTTTCTCTGAAATTCTGGTATGAAGTACATTTAGTCCGTCAGACTTATCAATACAGTTATGTTTTCAAATGCTGCCTCGTCACTGATTTTAGTCTTTAGTTACACAAGTCCCATGGTCACTTGGTATTTCTGGGAGATATTCTGGACCCTCCTCCATGAAGACAGATATAAAATAAATGTTTAGTTTCCCGATCATTTTTCTGTTCTCGCAATAAATTATCCTGTCCACACATTCACTGTTCCACATTTGACCTTGTTTTTATTTTCCTTTCAAATATTCATAGAGGTTTTTCGTCAATCTTTTTGTTTCTTGTTAGTTTGTATTGCGGTTCTCTTTATACTTTACTTATCAGTTTATCAGTCCTCTTTTGTTGTGTCCAAAAGTTCAATGAATGCACAATATATGACCCTTTTCTAAGGCACTCTCTTCGATCTAATGTAATTTTTAACTTCTTTTGTTCACCATCGTTGAGTCACCTTTGACTTTTGCGAATTATGCCTTGGAGGGATAAATGTAAATTACAGACCTTACAGTGCTTCTGTAAATAACAGATATTGCCTGTCTTTCATTTAGTCATTTTAATGTACTTTCCAAATTCACGAAAGCCAACTTTACTCTTGTATCTTACTGGCTTGCATGACTCAGGTATATACCCGTAATATAAGAAAAAGAACTGCTTGCAATCAGACGTCATGTAAAATTCAATATATTAAGATCACTATTCCCCAACGATCCTCAAGAGCAAAGTATTCGATTTGCTCTTCTGATCACACAACACCAATTCCAAAATTTCCTGATCAACAGACCAGTGCTCAACATGCGACGAAAGCAACCCGGTTCATACACTCTCACCATTAACATTCACTTGGGTAAACATTGGTAGATGTAACTTGAAGCTGCCCATTATTACTGCAGTACCCACAAACATGTATGTCTAATTTCCTGTTTTAAAACATAGCCAACATTTGTATTGCAGCTTTCAATTTGATACGTAACTCTCATGAATGTTTGCTTCTCCTTGCTGTTTCTAAGATCACCTCAACAGATTCTGTGGAATCTGAGTGACGTGGGCTCTGGCGAGGTTAATGGCAGATTCAGGCGAGATGTTTGGCGAGGCGTATCTCAACATGGATATTATCTCACCACATTTTACCCGTTCTTCTCAAGCGGCATTGTAAGATTTTCTCCAGATCACCCGTTATAGTGGTGTAGTAGAGAAGGACAATGATCTTTCAGCAATGCTGTGTATTACCCAGAGACCTGAGACTGCTCTAACCTGGGTGGGAACCTTATAGCAGGCTGGTAAAGTACTACTGCTGCTGTACAGGATCTTCGTGAGATCACATCTGGAGTCGTGTGTACAGATGTAATCTCCTCACTGAGGAAAGGATATTGTACATAACTGCAAGATTGTTCCCTCAACTGACTTCTGCAACAAAGGTGTTAGTCATCGAATCTCTCCAGAGTGGAAGCAGACCATTTGACCCATCGACACCACACTGATACTCCGAAGATCATCCCATCCAATCCCCACCACCCACCCCACCCAATCTTTATAACCTGGCATTTTCCATGACTGATGCGCCTAGCTTCCACATCCCCGGATAATATGGGTAATTTAGCTTGGCCAATCCACCTAACCTGCATATCTTGGGACTGTGGGAGGAAACTGGAGACTGAAATTGAACTAGGATCGCTGGTGCAGTGAGACAGCAGTTCTAACCACTGAGCTACCCAGTGTGGACAACAAAACTTGCCTGCATATTTCAGCCCTTGAAAAGTGGCATTTTTGAGCAGAGAGATTCCGTAAGTCCCCAAAACTGTAATTGAACGACAGGAGGAGAACATTGAGATCTTGAACGGCTTGGTTAGGAACAGAAGCAGGACATGCAAGTCCATTGAGACTATGATGTATGAACACCGGGAGGACATTCCGCTCAGCGAGTGTGTAAAGCAGGAACAGAATGAGTCCAATCAGCCACACATGCAATTGGAACAGATCTTTCACAGCCTTGTGCCTGTTACACAGGAATTGTGAAACGGAACATAATGGTTATAGAAAGGGAAGAACTTCGAATAACCAGCTTCACTTGGGAATGATAAGTGATGAGAAAATTATTGGGATTTAAGACACATTATTAGGATGCGTTATGACCGAATAACAGGAGATTTCCAACGTCAAGCCACAATCCAGCACAGTCAACATAGTTTTGTGAAGGATAAATCATGTTTGAATGATTTGACTAACTTTCTTTAAAAAAACGTAACAAGCAAGGTGGATAATGGGGGTTCTATAGATGTATTATATCTGGACTTCCAGACATCAGTGCGTAACATGTCGCAAAAGATTATTATGCAAGACAAAAACATTTGGGATTAGGAACAATTTACTTACTACGGGAGAGGATTAGCTAACCAGTAAAAGTCATGATATGGAGCCGTTTAATTTGGACTGGGGTTGGACAAGGTCAAAAAATGAAATGAAACCCATGAGAGTCCAATGGGTTTATTTGTAAACACAAGGTTTCATTGTGCTGCTCCTTCATCAGGTGTAAGCGACAGGAAGACCTTAAACACAGAAGATATAAGGAAAAGATCAAAGGGTTGTACAACTCATGCACATGAATTGTACACACACCTAAGATGGCTCTTAAATACTTAATCAGTTAGAATGGAGGTGCGAGTTTGATTGGTTAATATGAAAATTGCCGAATTTATTTCAAGTCACTGCCTGGAGATACCTTCAGGTATTATCGATGTAAATGAAGTCAGACAATGTATTCTAAGCTTGACGACTTGTTTGGACTCTGCCTATGTCTTGACCTGGAGTTAGACTGGTTTTATTTACAAAGTACGATTTGTAAAATAACACATTGACTGAATGTCTACAAATTGTATGTTTTGGAACAAAATAAAATGCATCTGCAAATACAAATGGGAAAATGTAAATTCAACCCGCAGATTTATTTGTGCATTCGTGTGTGTGCGTGTGCATATGTGTGAGAGAGGGGCGTGTCTGTGTGAAGGGGAGAGAGAGACATTGTCTTTATGTCAGAGACAGTGAGGTGGAGTGTGGGTGTGAGTGCGGGAGGGAGAGAGAGTGGTTGTGTGTGCATGTGTGTGTGATAGAGTGGAGTGCGTGTGGGAAATATGAGAGGGGGTAGTGTGAGTGTGTGTGAGGTGCAGAGAGGGAGAATGTGCATCAGTGTATGTAACGGGGAGAGTGAGACGGTGTGCTTGTCCAGGCTAAGACACAAACAGATATGGCTGGTCCCTTTCCCCACACACACTCACTCCATGGTTTTGAGAGCTTCCCCTCTCTGCAGCCTCTGCTCCATTTGTTGTTCATGTTACAGACCCAGATGCTGTTACTACAGTCCCATGCTACGTCCCGAGCTGGGACACCAAATCCTCCGGTCTACTGGAATGTCTGAAGCAGCTTACAGCACAACTTCTCGCAAACAATCCCCAGTCCCTCCACTAACAGGAGGCAGTCAGAGTCCCCTCAGCTACAAGTTAGATGCCTTGTCCTTTGCAATTATACTCAAGGATCTTCCTTGCGTTACTGACCTCACCATCAACTGAGAGAGACAAACAGAGGCATTCCATGGGAATTCAAACACGTGCATCAAAGCTCCTGGAACACCCTTGTTCATGGAGCACCACATGGGACACATTGAGAAGTGAACAACAGCCTGACACACACTATTTCAATGTTTCTAAGCTTCACCATGCAATCACTCGATACACGAGGGAGTCAAAAGCCAATGCGAGGGAAAGACGCAGACAAAAAACCAAATAATGAATTAACTGATAACTTGGTGAAACTATGGATAAGGAGATGGAGGGATTGTATTAACTGAATAAGTGAGACAACGGTGGGCCCAATCACAAGAATGCAAACATTGAATAAATACATTTTTAGATCAGCTGAATTGGTCTATTGCCACAAATTCTAAATCTGCTTCACAGAACCAGTCCAGACACCTTACATTGGGGTAAGGTAACGGCCAAGATGGAGAGCTGTGCAGGCCGTGCTAGTGGATAACTCCATAAACCGGACTATCTGCACATCATGGGGAGCATTGCAAACCTCTGCCAGGATATTGCAACCTCTACCACCACCCTCTGTCTGGACCTTTGAGTCAATTTTGTATCCAAATGGTTAGTTTTCCATGTATTTCATATGAAGCAACCTTGTTAAACAGATGACCATGCACAGTGTTGTTCAACACCTTACTGATGTCCATATCGACAATGTATATCTCTCTACCTCAATTAATCTTTTTAGTCACTTCTTCAAAAAAAATCTCAGTCAAGTCAGTGAGACACAACATTGATTGCACAAAGCCATGTTGACTATCCCTAATCCGTCGTTACCTTTCAAAGTGCGTGAAAATCCTATGCCTCAAAATCCCCTCCAACAATTTACCCACCACTGACTTCATACTCACTGCTTTTCCTTATTACCCTTCTTAAATTCCTTAAGTTATGGCACCACGTTAGCCAACTTCCAGTCTTCCGGCACTTTACCTGTGTCTATTGATGATAGCACGAGGCCCAGCAATCACTTTCCTAGCTTCTCACTGAGATCTAGCGTACATCTAATAAAAGTCAGGACATTTTCCTTCCTTTGCATGTTTTGAGACCTCCAGCAGCTCCTCTGTGATACAGACACTTTCCAAGATGTCATTACTTATTTCCCAAATTATTTAGCTTCCATATCCTCCTCCACAGTAAATATTGATACAAAATATTCGTTCAGTACCTCCCCCATTTTCTGTGGTTCTGCATATGGGCAGCCTTGCTGATGTTGAAGGATGTCCTATTCTTTCCACAGTTACTTTTTTGTCCTTGACGTATTTGAAGAAGCCAAAGCTATCACATGTCCCCTTTTTTACGCTCGCAATTTCCCTCTTAAGTATACTATTGTTGCCTTCAGACTCTTCTATTGATTCACTTTAAATCAGGAATTAAGAGGCAAATAATGACCATTCCAGTTGTCGAAAAGATCCATATGGTTCACTGATACCCTTTAACGAAGCAAACTGCCATGCTTACCTGGTGTGGCCTATATGTGACTCCAGACCCACAGTAATGTGCTTGACTGTTAACTGCTCTCTAGGCAATTAGGGATGGGAAATGGATGTTTGCCTAGCCAGGGACGCCCTCATCCCGTGAATGCATTAAGAAAAAAACCCCTCAATTCCGGCTGTCTATACCTGACATATTCTTCCCTCTTCTCCGTGACCAGAACTTCAATTTCTCCAATCGTCCAGCATTTCTTACACGTACCAGCCTTACCCTTCAACCTAAGAGGGACATACTGTCTCTTTACTCCTGGCATCACATTTTTGAAGGCTTCTCACTTCGCAACTGACCAATTTCTCTGCGAATATATATCCCAACCGACTTTGACATTTTCATTGAGTAGGACAGAGGGATTGTCTGCTGAGGCTTAGCTAAATGATGCTATCTTATCAAACTCACCTCATTAACTGCCCACCCCACCCCATGGAGTCCCTCTTATTCAATGCCAGCCCGATTCTCCCATTCATCATGGCTGGAGGTTCTCACCATCGCCCAGATGCCCCCGATACTCCACGACCCTTGGCATTGGTGCCATCTTTAAAAGCCAATGGGCACATGGTTGTGCTTTCTCAGGTTGGAGCTGCCCTCCATATTTTATCCTGAACATAGCAGATAAGGGGAAATTATGCCACAGTTTATCGACTGGGGCCCACAGATCCTGGTTGATTGGCTAGTACAGAGAGGGAAATTATCTCCACAAAAGGGGGTCCACACCACCAGACCCACCAATCATGGTCTGAGCTCAGAGCAGTATCTGTGGTCTGAAGAAATGTCCAGCAATACAGGACAAAACTCAATGACCTTCCCCACTCTGTCAGGATAAGGTCACCGTATTTTCTCTACTTCCTCACAGTCACTGTATCTCTGTTATAACACCTACCCCGGAACAAGACGTATGCTCCACCACTCTCACTGCTGCATGCAGCACCTTCCCTTTCTCCCTTTTTCCCCTCTACTATATCTCCTTCACTAATAGCACTTCATGGATACAACACTCTTGAACAACTCCCTTTGGACAAGTCACCATCTCACCCACCCAACCCCCCCACCTTCACCAGCACTAACAGTAGTGTCACCCATTCCCACCCTCACTGAATCCTTCCCCGTCTCCTATTCCAGAAGAAACAGCTCGGAATAGGATAGAAAGTGCGAAGCCGGGTAGTGGAGTGGTCGATATCCACCTCCCCCCACCCCCTGTATTTGTGTGTCTGTATTTTTCTCTGTGAGTGTCTGGGTGTGGTTGCAGGTCTGGCAGTCTCTGTGGTGCTTAAAATGACATAATCTCTCTCTTATGTGGCCACCACACCCTACTGCATTGATGGTGGCAGAGAGTGATAACCCTCGATGATTCAGTCTGAGTGGGAGAGAAGGCAGCAGCTCACAGCACCATCCAAACTGACAGCACCATCAACACACACACCTTCCCGCCCGCTACACCCCACGCCCCATCACACACACACTCACACAAAATGCTGGTAGATGGAGAGTTGCAAATATACTTGGGGTCGTATGAATGGAAATGCTCACCTCCGAGTGAACCATTTTGTCAGGAGATGACATGAATTGGTTTCTGATTCGGTGACTTGCAATGCTTAAAAATTACGTGGAAACGTATTGGAAATTCCCAAAAAAGGCCTGGTAGTGTTGATAATGACGCAGGAACAATATCGCTTAGTATCAGGCAAAACTGCTCTGTGTTTCCAAAGATATTATTTGAAAAATTCAAACGAACGTGTAATTTGAGAGATTCACAGCAAAGGATTTGCTGTCGACTCAGAGCCAAAAACTGTGACACTGATGCAGTGGCGTGGGGAGGCCAGCAGAGGGTAGTATTGGATGAATCCAATCATAAAACTGAGTGGTTCGCACTCCCTCTATAAGGATAAGACATGTTGGCCTTACAAACCTTCCGAACATTCCGTGGAAGAATGAAGGGAGTGATAGATAATTTTCATCTCCATGGAGACGATGTTCATGAACTGGATAGATAAAATTTACATTGTTGGAGTTTATATATAGAGACATCATATAATAAAAAGCAGAGTTCATAGTGTGTAAAATCTTTAGGTCATCCTCAGTGGGAGCATTGTGTGTAATCCTTGTCCTCATTCTCCACCAAAAACATGTAAAGAAATTAGAAAGGGCACAGACGCTGTTTCCTGGCTAGCAAGATATTAGAAAGCCAAGTGACATTGTTTACTGGGACATAAAAATATCAGAAAGGATACAAACGGTTTAATCGGCATGCTAGAAAGAATGAAGGAGTTTATTCACGAGAGTTGGAAATGCTGGAGCAGAAACACGCAAGTGAGATTTTCAAATGAGATTTTCACATAACGCGAGGTTTGAATGACTAAATCGGGGAAATTCCCTCTTTCCCTCTTTCGAGTGAATCAATAACTTTTGTTAGAGCTTCAAAACCATTAGTGAATGATTAAGAAACGTTTGGATGAGAGTTTCTTCCACTCAATCGATTTATTAAATCGGAAACGACTTTCCAGAAATAAAGCACAGAAGCCGATTTCACAGTGTTTTAAAAGATACACGAACAAACATACAAGGAGAGAATTTACCATTGAGTGAAAGTCAGTGTGATTGTGTAACAATTTCTAATTTGGTTGACTTCAGACACAAAGACATTTCATGAACACGTACAACTGAATAAGATTGAGTATAAGAAGTTCATGGATTGGTAAGGTGTGGCGTATTATTCAACGTGAAACTCTGTAAATGGAGCTGATGTCGTAAAATAACTGCAGACAGAAGTTGTATCCTAACGAGTAGATATTGAATCGTAATTTGGAGACGCAACACCTACTTTAAAGATTTGACCACATTCACATGATGTTATGTATATTTCGTACATTCTTAACTCCATCCAAGAACTCCACTCTGTCCTTTTGTGTTGTTAACCCTCTGTACTTCTCTGCACCACGCCATTTAAGATAAAATATGCTCAGACCAAAGTTCAATTCAATACAATATTCAAACGGTCCTATGTGATTTAATTTTTATTATTGAAATAACCTTTGTGAGTTTGCAACAAACTGTGTAACATGAAACCAGTTCAACATTTATTTTCCCTGAATTTAACGCAGTGCACATGGGAAACATTATCCATCTGCTGAAAAATCAGCTTCGGCTCTCTCTCCACACATGTCTCTACACGTTTTAAATACTTGCAGTATGTTTGTTGCTCAAGGAGTCATTATCCAGAAAAGGTCGTTTCTCAGTCCACAAACACAGGTATTTTCCCATAAACTTGGCTTTGCTCAAAATCACCTTTTATCCGTACCCCTCAACACGACGACAAATTGAAACTGCTCCATGTGAGGCTGAAACGTAAAATTTCTGCACAACACAGTCCACGATACTGGAAAAGAGATACCGTGTACTGGTCACCTGCAGCACAGGAGCAACACATTAATGCTTATCTCCACATCTCTGGTTGTATCTTAACGTTTGGGAAACCGAGTTTCTCTGATTCCATGGCTCGGAACGGGGATTATCCGATCATTTTCACCACTGGCTCTGACCCCGAGTGAGGAGAGTGGTGAGCTACTCATTGCAAAGATGGGTAGATTGTTGAAATATACAATTTCAACATTTGCCTTCACTAACCAATGAGCATTTTATTTTGTTTTTCATCTGTAGAAATCTTAAAATATTCATCTTGAACAGACTCAGTGACAGATCTCCATTGTGTCTGTGGCTTCAAATTCCAAAGTATAAACCCCCTCTGAATTCTTCCACCACATTCCGCTGTTTGGGAAGTGTTCCTGTTGTGGGAAATGTACTTCGCCATGTATCAACTGCTGCTCACAGCATGCGCTCTGGCACTGCATTCATTTTCCTTCTGACACTTGCTCACTGTGTTGCTGTGATCATACAGTGACTTGTTGTCGGAAGGCCCATGAAAATGATACAGTGCAGGGTTTTTGCATTGTTGAATTCAATTGTCAGTTTAGCCTTATTTAGGATTTTGAAATTGTCTGTCCTGTACACAAGTGCGTGTCAAAAATATCTGAGTGGAAGAAAGGTGTTCCAAATAATGACATTGAGCACTATGCACTCTCATCCTGCCTGGTAAACAATTCCTCACAGGCAATTTAATAGACAATAGACAATAGGTGCAGGAGTAGGCCATTTTGCCCTTCGAGCCAGCACTACCATTTATTATGATCATGGCTGATCATCCTCAATCAGTACCCTGTTCCTGCCTTATCTCCATAACCCTTGATTCTACTATTCTTAAGAGCTCTATCCAACGCTTTCTTGAAAGAACATCTCCTGCTGTCTCGGGTTCTTCATTCCGTTGACTTCAAATCTTCACAAATTTTAACAGACCTTGTTACATAGTCATTTCTTTATTTTTGTTCAGACCACTGTGAACAGAGTGTCACAGTGGGAATGCGCTTGCCCCACAACTCAGAGGTCAGACCATTCTCTTGGAACCGTACTGTGCTATTTATCATTTCACCACAACCAGGGAGAAATATCTGCTGTTCTGCATAATGTACACAATTCACTTATTTATAAGGTCATAGGTTGTCACGTCCATGTGACGAGGTGGCCGAGAGGTTAAGGCGATGGATTACTAATCCATTGTGCTCTGCACGCGTGGGTTCGACTCCCACTCTCGTCGCTGTTTGCAATGTTGCTATTCTTGGATGATCACAGCAGTCTTCTTCAAATTGGAACACCAATGGTCAGTTTATATGCATCGACGCTATTATAAAATCTCAAAGAACAATTTAAGCCAGTTGCCTAAACTGCATTAAAATGTAGATTGCATTGGGATAATGAAAAGTAACGCGATTTTTTTTTCAAGTCAAGCTGCTGTGAACTTTTATCGTATGAAAGAGATCCAGGAAAACCAAATAACGAGAGATGCGAAGTGGGATTCTTAATGACTGTTTTGTCAGATGAAACCTGGAGCAGGTTAAGTAGAAGTGATTCATGTTGGTGAGAAGACCCAGAGAGACAGTACAAAATAATTGAGATATTTCAAAAGGGGCAGGGGTTTGGTGTAGGGGCACCGAGAACTGGCTGAAAATGCACAGTAGAGAATTGCCGATGTGGGTGCCGTCCATGGGCACGGACAGACTTACACGTTGGTCTCGCCCTTTCCCCTTGCTCTCACCATTGATGAATGCTGGACATAAGACACAGATAAACACAAGACGTGGGAAGGAAGCTCCCTCTCGTCATGCATCACATTGAACTATGAGCAACTGGAGAAGTCAGCATGTTAACTGCAGGAACTGAACCTAATCTGTGAATCAATAACCACAGATTAATGCAGCATAAACAAGAAAAATGATTTCAAGTGTCTTTATACGCATGTCATTAACACACGTTTCGTTCTCATGCCCGTGTGGCTGAAAGAAGAAGACACCAAATTTCAAGGTGAAAGACGACATTACCAATTTTGTCTTGAAATTGTGGTCTATTTGATAATTTTACACAGTGAACAAGTTCAATTTACATAATACCAACCACATTCCCTCATATGGAATAAAAGTGTGATTTCATTACAAACATTGCCTTGCTAATTAGCAGTTACTCAACATGAAAAATAGGATGTAATTTTTATTGAACATACGTCAATTAGCACCATTATCTTACTTCGGATTGACTGCAATATGCACATGCTAAATAAGGTTTAAGAAAGAAAGTATTATGTAAATAGTAATTCGGTGGTGATTAAAAATCAGATTAGGTTCTCATGATGTGGATATTCCACCAATGGCTCCAGTGGTGGAAATGATCAGTGGGCAGTATTTCTATGATGGTATAGAGGTGTGTGAGCTGCCAGGGATGGGAGCTCCCACCTCATCTGGAGCAGCGTCTGTTGACATGGACCAGGGAGCATTGTGACAGCAGGCTAGGAGTTCCAACCACACCTGGAACAGCTTTTGTTGACATGGAGCAGCAGAGAGCATTTGGGGCAGCAGGCTGGGAGATCCAGCCTAATCGGGAGCAGCTTGTATTGACATGGAGCAGCAGGGAGCATGGGTCAGAACGCTGGGAGATCCAACCTCACCTGGAACAGCTTCTATTGACATGGAGCAGCAGGAGGCATGGGTCATCAGACTGGAGATCCAGCCTCACCTGGAGCAGCCTTTATTGACATGAAGCAGCAGGGAGCACTGGGACATCAGACTGCGAGATCCAACCTCATTTGGAGCAGGTTTAGTTGGCATGGAGCAGGGAGCTTTGCGAGATCCGTCTGGGATCTCCACCGTCACCTGCACCATCTTTTAATTACAGGGAGCAGCAGGAAGCATTGAGACATCAGACTGGTAGATCCAACCTCAACTGGACCGCTTCTATTGACATGGAGCAGGGAGCATTGGGACATCAGACTGGGAGCTCCAACTTCATCTAGAGCAGCTTGTATTTACATGGAAGATGAGGGAGTATCGGTACATTAGGCTGGAGGAAAGGATATTCAATTATTTTAATCTTAATTAAATTAGGTTTCAACACCTCAGATGTTAATTGATTTGTGAAGAATCTCTCCCGGGAAAATAATAGATATTAAAGACAAGTCCTGCAAATATTAAACTCAGGAAAACGCATTGGTACAGAGAGGAATGGGAGTGATGTTTAAGGTCTTTGACGTTTCTTTTCTGATCGACTCTGCACTGGATTATATTAAAAAAGAACTTTTTCACTCATTTCATGTTATTCAGTTTCCTTCAAATGCAGACATGTCATTAACGTAATCTAAAGCTGAAAATTAATGGGAATATGCGATGTTACGATTAGGCTGGAGTTGTCCTCTAATTATGGTGGAAACGCAGCAAAGTAAGTTGTAATTTCCTCGATCATAGTGACCTCATTGATTGGCTGATCAGATTGTGAATGGTAGCTTTTTGCAGACAATTTGAAGGGATGGTGATTATTTTTATTCTTTGTTCATCTTGTGACTGTCACTGTTATTGCTCATTGCTTTGTTAACACCGCAGCTCAGCAGCGTGTAAAATCTCAGCTATGCATCTGGCCAGTAGTACAACCATTCATATAACTGGCTACGGGTCAGGTGATTGTAGGTTCGACTTTTATTTGGCGCAAGCGTATTGTGGAGATTCATCACACATCCAAACTAATCATTTTTGTTACACTGAGATGGATAATATTTGAAATTTTTATCTCCACGAAGGAAAATTCTTTCACTGTCTTCGATTACCAAGAGCAATCAAGAGCTAAAAATCATGCAGCACCAGATTGCATCGAACAAGCATATTTGGAAGCACCAGTGTTCCATGCACTGTTTCTTCATCAGGTGTTTGTCAACTGTTGGAATCTAAAATGGCTTTGTGTGATTATTAAATTTATCCACCCCAGTCCAACACCAACACCTCCAAGTCATGGGTACCATTGACACCACGAACGGTCGGTTAAAGTCCAGATGATCTTCCAAATGATTGCACATATTGACACACACACCAGGTTTCTGCAGAAAGACACCCACCTGATGAAGGGGCGGCTCTCTGAAAACTAGTGCTGCCAAATAAACCTGTTGGACTGTGCCCTGATGTTGTGTAATTTTTAACTTTACCTACCCAACTAAAACACTGGCAGTTCCATATCATAGAGAACATCAGTCATGTCCCAGCGCTGTCAGAGAAGGCAATCCTGGAATAGCCCCATAGATTGCTCATAGGTACGTTTCGTTTTCAGAAACCAACCCACTCAATCGCTGCAGCTCATGTGAATGAAAAACACAGGAAAGAAATAGCTGAGACTCAGTGTTGACCGTTTTTTGAAACTCTTTGGGAAGTGGAATCAGAGGAGAGTGAAGGATGAACTGTCCGAATGTGCAGAGAGAGCGAAGGCACTTTTCACTTCTTTCAAGGGCTGGGGTATTGACAGATCTAACGCATTAAACAGATTCCTGGTAGAGCTGCTCTCTCTGCAAACACGAAGTCCTAATTTCCTGAACGGTAATTAAACCCAGGCCACTCAGTTAATGCGCCGAATACTACTAGACAACGAAGGATGAGGGCAGAAGCAGTTGCACAGTTTCTTCAAAACACAGTTTTTGGGATTATGTCACTGCAGATATGTTTCCCCTCAAAGATGATTGAGTTATCGAGTGTTTACAGCACAGAACTGGGTTCCATCATCTCACTTCCCAGCACTTGGTATGTAACCTTGTAAACTCTGACGTTTCACGTGTTCATCTAAATGCTAATTTACTTTGAACATTTTAATTTCCTAAGGCAAAATAAATGGGATTAAAGTTTGAGATGGGAAAAATGTGTTCACATTCAGTCGGGTAACTCAACCCCATTTTTACCCACAGCCTGAAGCACGCAGACACATTTCCCCAAGAGTGACACGATCCTCGAGAGAAAACAAGCAGAAAGTAACATTTCACCCACTTGGCTGATATTGTCCCATTTCAGTCTTCAACGCCAGTGCCTGTTTACAGTAAAGAAAGGAAGCAATTAGCCCATCCTTTCCAAGTGTTCCTTACCCATTGTTTCCCCTTCAATCTGTCGTTTATACTGCATCACCTTATTCTTCCTGCCAAACTGGATCATTGCTCACGCTCGCTATTTCCTGTCCTGCCGAACGGTTTTACTCAATTCTTGGAATGAAAAACAGGAATGGGCTATTTCAAGCACTTTTGTAGTTTACAAGGCCAGTGTTATCACCAGTGAGCCAGCACATTGCCAGTTCAGAGAGAAGGTCTCATACATGAGAAACTCCAACGCAAAACATGATTGGAAAGCATCAGTCTTGTAAACCAACCAACAAAACCGGAATAGAGCCGAGGGGATCATGCACAGAAGGATTGAAGAATAGAATGACGAATCTCATGGTGTCCAGAGTGGTGTTAACAGAAATCTTCCCTGGTAGTATAATGATGAGGACTCAATGCTTTCACTGTCATGGCTTGTTAAATGTTAACGTTTACAGTAATCAATATGAAATACTGCCTGATCTTTCGAAGCAGAATGATGCTGTGCAGCAGACAGAATCGTTTCCCTACATGTTCCAGTTCAATATCAGCAATGTCAGCTGCAATCAAGAACGGAGGGGGGCGTCAGGAAAATGGAATCGGAATGGTGGTTTGTGAGAGTTAACTACATGGATAGTGGAGCCAGGGTCACTGTAGATACTGAATATCGGTTTTCCTATTTACCTTGGTATACTGATCACTCCGGATCAATTACCCACATTATCTGCCCTTTGTGTGTTGTTCTTTGTTCATTTCACCTCGCTTCAGTGTTCTGGGGGTCCACGCATTTTTACTTTGGCACATTTTACTCAGGTCGGTTTTGCAGCTTTATATCAAGGCCAACAATTTTAGGAACAGAAAGACACCATTCAGACCATCAAGTCTGCTCCGCTATTGAATGGTTTCATGTCTGATCTGATAACCTTGAACTGCACTTTCTTGCCTTTCCCCATAACGCTTGGTGTCTTTGCTGTTTGAAGATCTGCCGATCTCAGCCTGATTACACCTAATGACCATTCCTCAACAGCATTCTGCTGCAAGAAAATCCATAGGTCCAGAATTGTCTGAGAGAATAAATGCTTCTTCATTTCTGTTTTAATTATGAGATCCGTATTCTAATACGAAGTTAAAAATCACACAACACCAGGTCATAGTTCAACAGGTTTAATTGGAAGCATTAGCTTTTGGAGAGCTGCTCCTTGTGGTTGTGGACTACACAGTTGTAAGATAAAGAATTTATAGCAAACGTTTACAGTGTGAAGTAACTGAAATTGTACATTGAAAAATACGTTGTTTTTTTGTTAAGTCTTCCATCTGTTAGAATGACTATGTTAGGTTCACTTCTTTCTTATGTAAATCGCAAAACTTTCTTTTAACAATTACATTCTCGGGTGAACTTTAACAATTAGTGTCAGCCCAGATAATATGTAGAAGGTGTTAGTCCCTGTGTGCTGTGTTCCTGCCATAATGTTTAGACTGATGCTAAACTAAAAAAAAACACGCTGCAGCCAAGGATGCTTTGAGGCATGGTACATTGGTGAAACCGAGCAGGGGCTACAGCAACGGATGAATGGGCACTTACATCAATCAACAGGCAGGTGTGCCCTTTCCCACTTGGAGAGCACTTCAGTGGTCCAGGACATTCGACCTCGGACATTCGGGTGACAATCGTCCAAGGGGGACTTCGGAACAGGCAGCAGGTAAAAGTGACAGACCAGAGGCTGATAGCTAAGTTCGTTACCCATGGGGATGGCCTCAACCGGGACCTTGGGTTCATGTCACAGTATAGGTGATCCCATCGCCCTATCTAAACACAGAGACCCTCCTACAAGCACACACACACACGCGCGCAAAAACACGTTTGTGGGATGAATTTGTACTTGCAGAGTTACAGTGTACTTTGCTCAAAAACTGCATGAATCCATGTAAGTCTCTGCTAACTCATTTTTTTTTAAATTAGAATCAGTCTAAACATTATGCAACAGAGAGCAGCACACGGGGGCTGACACCAATTGTTAAAGTTCACCTGAGAATGTAACTTTAAAATAAAAAAAATGCGCTTGACATATGAATGAAGTGAAGCTAACATGGTCATTGTCAAAGTTTGTGCGAAGATGGTCATTCTAACAGATGGGAGACTTAGCAAACAATCAAGGTATTTTTCATTGTATATCTTCAGTTACTTCACACTGTAAACACGTGCTAAAAATTCTGTGTCTTACAACGGTGTACCCACAACCACCCGATGAATGGGCAGCGGTCTGAAAGCGAGTACTTCCAATTAAACCTGTTGGACTATAACCTGGTATTGTGTGATTTTCAAATTTGCACACCCCAGTCCAAAACCGGCATCTCCAAGTCATTCGATACGAGGTGCTCCGGTCACAGATCCAACCTTCCTGCATCCAGCCTAATAAATCTTGAAAAAACCTGTATGGTTCAATAAGAATCGTTTTTGTTGTACTGAATCTGAGCAGGCAAAGGCAACTGATTTCAGCGTTCTTCACATTTGAATTCAAATCCGATGTAATTCTCACCTACTCTGACAGAATTGCTATCTTTGCTGTTTTGTAATGTCAGGAATTTATGTTCAATTTAAGATTTTCATAAGGAACAACAAATCTTTTTTTTTCCCCTGACTGGAAATCAATTTTTGGAAATAGCAAAGAAAGAGCTGAATTTCAACACTTTCGCACCAAGGAAGACATATGCAATGCTTGGAACTTTTCTTGGTGACTTTGTTTTTGCCTTGTTTGTTCAGTTGAATAATGACAGTCATTGAGGTTTTCGAAGCATGATAAGTGGCCCTACAGCCTATTGTATCAGTCTCAGTCATCAAACATCTGGCTTGTAAACATAGTTTCAAGCACCTGACTCATCGCCTGGTATTTTCTTACATTTCAAGTCTTCAGATAAATTTAAAAATCACACAACACCAGGTTATAGTCCAACAGGTTTAATTGGAAGCGCACTAGCTTTCGGAGCGACGCTCCTTCATCAGGTGATTGTCACCTCATCACAATCATCTGATCAAGGAACGTCGCTCCGAAAGCTAGTGCGCTTCCAATTAAACCTGTTGGACTATAACCTGGTGTTGTGTGATTTTTAACTTTGTACACCCCAGTCCAACACCGGCATCACCACTTCAGATAAATTGTTATTCAATTTCTTACGGGCTTAAGTGGAACAAAAACACCTTAGTGAACTAACAGTTATGAAAGACAAACTCTTTCTCAGAGCCGTTTGTCAGTTTTCCTCTTGATGCTGCGGAAAATGTTTCTGAATTTGTTTACCCTGTTTCTTCTTCAGCTTCTCTCTTCTTTCTATTAAATGGTTTAGATTCCAATACAGCCACAAGGTGCAGGTTGCAGAAGTCACGTGTTTGCACTTTCACTGACACTCTGTCTCGCCGGGAGCTGCAGTCCTTCCCCAAGCTGATTCAGATAGCACTGTCCTTCCTGTGACATGTTCCATGGAGAATGGAAGGACATGCATTAATAACCCGCACTTGGAAACGGAGGCACAGTTTTAAAATATTTACACTGCCCCAGCGAGGAATTGAGCTCCTATCTCCCGCATAACATGTGGCGACTCTGACCACTATACTACCGACGACAACAGTTTCAAAGGAGACCCTTTAATTCGTAGTGGCTCTATTTGTCAAAAACAACTGCTTAACGACCGTAATCGTTTAGCCCATAGCCTTACAGGTATTGGCAGAACATATTCACATCTGAATATTTCTTCAGGTTATCACGGTTCCTGCCTCTCTGGCCCTTACAGACAGTGTGTTCCAAATACCAACACCCGCTGACCTATAACGCTTTTCCACGAATCTACTTAAACCTTTCTGCCCTTCTCATTAAATTTCTGCCCCCCTGTGATCGATATCTCCATCGATGGAAAACTTTTCTTTCATTCTATCTTATGCATTATTTTGTACATCTGCACCATGCCTTCTCACAAGCCCCTCTACACGGTGACAAACAATCCCAGTCTGTTCTGTCACTCTTAATGACTGAAACTCTTAGCCCAGACACTATCCGAGTTAATCTCTCCTGCACCTTTCCCAGTGCGATCACATCCCTGGACTGATGTGCATTGCAGACAATAGTTTAGTTAGAGCCGAATGAACCATTATTATATTCTGTAACACCATGCAGGGTGGCTCAGCAGCATTTATTGCCTTGCGGTGTGGATTCACGTGGAGGCCAGACCAGATAAGGACGACAGTTTCCTTCCCTCAAGAGAAACAGATGGCATATTCCTAATTGTAGGTATTTATTGCATGCATATTCTACCATCGTGGTAGTGAGGTGGGAATCGAGCCCGTCTGCCCAGATATTTCCTGCCTTTCTGTGTTAACAATCCAGCGATAAAACCAGTAGGCTATCGCAAAAGCCGGCATTACTGATCTTTTCCAATAGAGTCTCTTTTCCTCCATTATTCTCTGTCCTTTTATTGACGCTCACTCTCCAATAATCTCTGGTCCATGTCAGTAAAAGCTGCTCAAAGAGAATTGATCGCACAGCCACGATATCCTACCGGATCGAATGATTTGAAGGTGCCAATGAAGTGATTGCGGCATGGTCACCCAGCAACAGTGAGTGCAATGGCACAGACTGGACAGTATCAATGTGAAAGTGTATGTTAGATTGTGCAATGCCTGAGTCAAATGGGACGAAGGATGGAAAAGAGAGTTAGGGAGAGTGGGAGGGAGAGACATCTTCGAGAACTTTTGGGTTTAAATCCTGATACATGAAACGCACAATTATCAGAGAACGAATTTCAATGGAAAACAAATCATCAACTCGAACGAATAATTTCTTCCACTGCTTCACCAAAAGTAAAACGTTGAGAGAACTGACCGCCATGTTTTGGGTTTGAGCCAATCACAATGCAAAATAGGAACTACTAAATGGTTACAGCACTCCACAGAGCAAATTTGGAACCTGCAACCAGTATGGTAGCAGAGGGAATGTCAGGGAGAATGTACAATATCAGAACTTAGCGTCAGGCATGTGGGAACTCAGAATTGGCATAAACGTCCTCAGAGACTGTGGAGATTCCATGAATGAAAGTATTGGAGAATGAAACTCTCCAAAACTCATGGGACAGGGCAGGATATTGTTGAAATGCATGCTTCAAAAGCATTACAGTTTAACATCGGCTACGTCATCACTTTGCCCACACAAGGCAGTACCAACTGCTGCAGCCAATCACATATAATCCCCGTTCCAGATCCGGAATCAGAGAAACCGTGTGAAGCAGCCAAGACGATTCAATTGAAAATTGGAATGGAATGACGGGAGAGAGGCGCGTGTATTTCTGTGGTTGGGATGGCTCTGGACAAAAGCAGGGTGGAAGGGAATGCTTGCCCCCATTTATAATATTATAGCCATAAGCCGTACATGTTGCTGAGACAGCCGAGTGGCGCATCTAAAGCGTGTGGAGACTTTAACTTTGGAGTGGCAAGGTTCGGAATTTCATTTTGCTGTTTGGATCAGTGTTTCTGACATTGGCAGTAGCAGTTGCTTTTGCTCGCATCAGCACAAAACCAGCTTCTTGTTCCCAGTAAATGCTGCAACCTAGAGAAGGTGGTATTGTGGTTATGTAATAAACGAGTCATCCTTGGGGACTCAGACACGGAACTGGTAATGTTAAAGTTCGACGAATAAACCTGGAATGAAAGCCTGACCTCAGGAACAGAGAACATGCCTTTACTTCCCTGCAATCCCATTCATGCACGTCCCTTATGCAGGGGATGCTACCTTTCCAATCCTGCCGACGTATAACTCCTGGACCAGAACAACATAGCTGGCCCTGAATCCGAGAATGCCGACCGTATGGGGAAGCAGGCCATTCGGCCCTTCCAGTCGAGACCATCCCTCCGAAGCACTTCCTATCAGACGCACACTCCATACCTATTCCGTTCCCCTTCGTTTCCCATGGCTGATCCCAGTAACCCGCACACCTTCAGACTGTGGGAGGAAGCTCACACAAACAAAGAAAGAATGTGCAAACTGCACACAGTCACACAGACTGTGGGAGGAAGCTCACACAAACAAATAAAGAATGTGCAAACTGCACACAGAGACTGGGATCGAATCCATGTATTTCGTGCAGCGAGGCAGCAGCGAATCAGGATGAACAACAACAGCGACATCCACACGCTGTGGGTATATCAGGAAGAATAAAAACATATTCATAACATGGACAACGGGACTTGCGTCTGCGTGGACATGATTTGGATCAATCATTCACCCTGGGTAGGTACAAGGACACCGATATCACAGAGAAACCAGGGCAATGTGAGATTCAATTACCTGCTGAAGTGGGAACTCATTTACTCAGTCAAGCTGGGGACCGACTATTCAACAATCCCATGTGTTGGGAGGGCTCAATGAGCAGAAGAACCTCCAGAGTAACCAAAAAGATTACATATCCCAGAAGGAGATCAATTAAACTGTCAACACTGCTGTTAATCCCAACCAGCTGTCAGTTTCATAGCGTCAAAGTCACAGACTCACGCAGCATGGAAACAGGCCTTTCACTCCAACCATGCTGAACATAATGACAAACTAAACGAGTCGCATCGGATGGCTCCTGTAACTGCCCTTAATAATGTCCTTGTGATATTATTACTGCATTGTTAATATGAATGTCCAGATATAATTCAGTGCACACGGGTTCAAATCCTGGCATGGCAGATGCTGGAATTTTACTTGAATAAATACCAAGAGTTGAAGAGTCTAATGACGGTGTTGAATCAGTTATTGTAGATCTGATTCACTAATGCCTGATAGGGAAGGAAATGCCATACTTATCTGGTCTGGCGGGCATATGACTCTAGATCCATAATATCGTGGTTGATTCTGAACTGCCCGCTGGGCAATAAATAATGGACTAGGCATAAATGAAGTAAAAACAATGACTGCAGATGTTGGAAACCAGATTCTGGATCAGTGGTGCTGGAAGAGCACAGCAATTCAGGCAGCATCCGAGGACAGGCAAAATCGACGTTTCGGGCAAAAGCCCTTCATCAGGAATAAAGGCAGAGAGACTGAAGCGTGGAGAGATCAGCTAGAGGAGGGTGGGGGTGGGGATAGAGTAGCATAGAGTACAATAGGTCAGTGGGGAAGGAGATGAAGGTGATAGGTCAGGGAGAAGAGGGTGGAGTGGATAGGTGGAAAAGGAGCTAGGCAGGTCGGACAAGTCCGGACACGTCAGGGGATCGTGTTGCTGCAGGTTAGAAACTAGGATGAGGTGGGGGAAGGGGAAATGAGGAAACTGTTGAAATCCACATTGATGCCCTGGGGTTGAAGTGTTCCGAGGCGGAAGATGAGGCGTTCTTCATCCAGGCGCCTGGTGGTGAGGGAGCGGCGATGGAGGAGGCCCAGCACCTCCATGTCCTCCGCAGAGTGGGAGGGGGAGTTGAAATGTTGAGCCACGGGGCGATTTGGTTGATTGGTGCGGGTGTCCCGGAGATGTTCCCTAAAGCGCTCTGCTAGGAGGCGCCCAGTCTCCCCAATGTAGAGGAGACCGCATCGGGAGCAACGGATACAATAAATGATATTAGTGGATGTGCAGGTAAAACTCTGATGGATGTGGAAGGCTCCTTTAGGGCCTTGGATGGAGGTGAGGGAGGAGGTGTGGGCACAGGTTTTACAGTTCCTGCGGTGGCAGGGGAAAGTGCCAGGATGGGAGGGTGGGTCGTAGGGGGGCGTGGACCTGACCAGGTAGTCACGGAGGGAACGGTCTTTGCGGAAGGCGGAGAGGGGTGGGGAAGGAAATATATCCCTGGTGGTGGGGTCTGTTTGGAGGTGGCGGAAATGTCGGCGGATGATTTGGTTTATGCGAAGGTTGGTAGGGTGGAAGGTGAGCACCAGGGGCGTTCTGTCCTTGTTGCGGTTGGAAGGGTTGGGTCTGAGGGCGGAGGTGCGGGATGTGGACGAGATGCGTTGGAGGGCATCTTTAACCACGTGGGAAGGGAAATTGCGGTCTCTAAAGAAGGAGGCCATCTGGTGTGTTCTATGGTGGAACTGCTCCTCCTGGGAGCAGATACGGCGGAGGCGGAGGAATTGGGAATACGGGATGGCATTTTTGCAAGAGGTAGGGTGGGAAGAGGTGTAATCCAGGTAGCTGTGGGAGTCGGTGGGTTTGTAGAAAATGTCAGTGTCAAGTCGGTCGTCACTGATGGAGATGGAGAGGTCCAGGAAGGGGAGGGAGGTGTCAGAGATGGTCCAGGTAAAGTTAAGGTCAGGGTGGAATGTGTTGGTGAAGTTGATGAATTGCTCAACCTCCTCGCGGGAGCACGAGGTGGCGCCAATACAGTCATCAATGTAGCGGAGGAAGAGGTGGGGAGTGGTGCCGGCGTAATTACGGAAGATCAACTGCTCTACGTAGCCAACAAAGAGACAGGCATAGCTGGGGCCCATACGTGTGCCCATGGCTACCCCTTTGGTCTGGAGGAAGTGGGAGGATTCAAAGGAGAAATTGTTAAGGGTGAGGACCAGTTCGGCCAAACGAATGAGAGTGTCGGTGGAGGGGTACTGTTGGGAACGTCTGGAGAGGAAAAAACGGAGGGCTTGGAGGCCCTGGTCATGGCGGATGGAGGTGTAGATGGATTGGATATCCATGGTGAAGATGAGGCGTTGGGGACTGGGGAAACGGAAGTCTTGGAGGAGGTGGAGGGCGTGGGTGGTGTCTCGAACGTATGTGGGGAGTTCCTGGAATAGGGGGGATAGGACAGTGTCGAGGTAGGTAGAGATTAGTTCAGTGGGGCAGGAGCATGCTGAGACAATGGGTCGGCCAGGGTGGTCAGGCTTGTGGATCTTGGGAAGGAGGTAGAACCGGGCAGTGCGGGGTTCCCGGACTATGAGGTTGGAAGCTGTGGGTGGGAGATCTCCTGAGGTGATAAGGTTCTGTATGGTCTGGGAGATGATGGTTTGGTGATGGGTGGTGGGGTCATGGTCAAGGGGGCGGTATTAAGAGGTGTCCTCGAGTTGGCGTTTGGCTTCAACGATGTAGAGGTCAGTGCGCCAGACTACCACTGCGCCCCCTTTGTCCACTGGCTTGATGGTGAGGTCAGGATTGGAGCAGAGGGATTGGAGGGCTGCGCGTTGTGAGGATGAGAGGTTGGAGTGGGGGAGGGGGGTCGACAGGTTGAGGAGGTTAATGTCCCGGCGGCAGTTGGAAATGAAGAGGTCGAGGGCAGGTAATAGGCCAGCGCGGGGTGTCCAGGTGGATGCAGTGTGTTGGAGGTGGGCGAAGGGGTCCTCGGAAGGTGGGCGGGAGTCCTGATTGTGAAAGTAAGCTCGGAGGCGGAGGCGACGGAAGAATTGTTCGATGTCACGGCGTGTATTAAATTCATTGATGCGTGGACGGAGGGGGACGAAGGTGAGTCCTTTGCTGAGGACTGATCGTTCGTCCTCAGTGAGGGGGAGGTCTGGAGGGATGGTGAAAACTCGGCAGGGCTGGGAGCTGGGAGCTGGTGTGGGTGTAGAGCTGGGAGTGGGGTCGGAGCCAGTACCTGGAGTGGGTGTGATGTTGTCGGAATGGGGGTAGAGTCATGAGCAGGGGTAGTGTTCCCCTCGGGGTTCTGGGGGGTGGGGATAGTGACAGTGGGGTCTGTGGGGGGCGTGTCAGCAGAATGCAGGTGAGTGGCGTTGGTGGGGACGGAAGTGGTGGCAGACACGGCAGTAGGGGTGGCGGAAGTCACTGAGGGTGTGGCATCGGCGATGATGTGAGGGCCGGCAGTGGCTGTGGGAGTGGCCATGATGGGGGCAGAAGTGACATAAATGAATCTCACTGAAACTTTCCAATTCATTTATCGATCCAAATATCCTGTAAATATTGTAAATGTACTTTCATTCCTCACTGCCTCAGGAAGTGAATTGCACACATAAGCCATCCCTGTTTAAAAAAATAAGCCTCTCATATCTTATTTTAAATTTCTCTCTTTTCACCTTTGCGCTGTCGTCTTGATGCCCCCCTCCTTGGAGAAAAGACAGTTACAGTTAACTCTATCCGAACTCTCAATACTTTATACATTTCTATCAGGTCTCCTTTTCACCTCCAGTGCTCGAGTCAAAATATTCTCAACCTATCCAGCCTTTCATTATAACTCAAACCGTCCTAACTAGCAATATGCTGGTATACCTGGTCTCAACCTCCTCCACCTGAATAATTTCCTTGCTATTACTGGGCGACAAGAACTGGATGCAGTATTCCAGAAGATGCCTCACCCAATGTCCTACTCAACTTCAACATAACGTACCAACCCCTACGCTCGAAGGACTGAGCAACGAAGGCAAGATGACATTTTTTGTAACCATTCTGTGTATATATGAAGCAAACTAAAAAGATGTACTTGCATCTCTGGCCTTCGTATTCCACAACACTATGCAACGCCCTATCATTAATTGTATCAGCCCTACTCTTATTTGATGTAGCAAAATGCAATACCTTCCATTTATCCAGATTGAACTCCATGTGACATTTTTCAAACCAAACACGCATTGGATTAAGATCCTTCTGGAATCTTAGATCGCCTTCTTTACCGTCTCCAATTCTGCTGTCCTCTGCAAGCTTTTGAACCATGGCTTCTATAAGTTCCATTGTTTTCTCATATTGGTCAATGATTTATACTTATTTGTCGTGGCCATCATTTAGCAGTTTGCAAATAATGTAACAATTAGTCATGTAGTTAACCATGAGAAAGAAAGCCATAGACTGCAGGGAGATTGGAAACAATTGGCAAGAAAATGTGCTGAATGGAATTCAATCCAGTGAAGTGGGTGATAATGAATTTGGGGAGGAACAATGATAAAAGTGTGAATACTGAATGGTTTACAGTAATAAAAGAGAAATTGAAGTAGGAATTCACGAATGTTTGAAGGTGATTGGACAAGAGATCAAGTGGTCTCGAGGGGTTGGAGATACTTTCTGTTCTTGACCTCAGGTGAGAATATAACAGCAGGGAAATGATGCTGGAAATTTTGCAATGGCCTGTTTAGAGAAGAGTCAGGGGACCGGCCACCAGTCTGGTCATTGCATTAATCATTTGTTTCGGAAGAATGATAAAATAGAAGATGGAGGGCGGAAATAGAACATTTGGCCCATGAGGTCTGGATCAGCAGCAATCAGATCTTCGCTGACAATGCCCCAAGTCAGGCTGGCACGATTCTTGGAGGGGAACCTGCAGATGGAGTCATTCGATGCATAAGTCCATTAGACAATAGGAGCAGGAATTAACCCATTCAGCGCAGTGAGTCTGCTCTGCCATTAAATCATGGCAGATATCTTTCTAAACCCAATTCTCCTGCTTTCGGCAAATAAACCTTGATCCCCTTGGCAACCACGCTGCTACATACCTCAGTCTTACATATAATCAAAAACTTTGTTTCCACAGCCTTATCTGGCAAGGAATTCCATACATTCACCAATCTCCAGTTGAATAAGCGCCTCTTATTACTGCTCTCAAATGTCTTCCCTTTTCTCCAAGGCTGTGCCTTTGGGTTCTGATCTCTACTAACAATAGAAACATCTCCCCAGTCTCCACTATATCCCGGCCATTCACGATTCTATATGTAACAACTTGATTTCCTCCTATCCTTCTAAACCTCATCGAATATACACCCAGAGTACTCAAATTTTCCTCATGTGTCAAGCTTTTCATTCCTGGGACCATAATCGTGAATCACCTCTAAACACACCCCAGAACCAGTGCATCCTTCCTGAAATTTGAGGACCAATCGTGGGTACAGGAATCCATATGAGGTCTGACCAGACCCTTATAGAGTCTCGGAAGTGCATCCCTGCTTTGATTTTCAAGTATTCCAAAAATAAATGTCATAATTGCAATTGATTTCCTAATTACAGATTCAAAATGCAAGTTCATCTTGGAGAATCCTCGGCTAAAACTCTCAAGTATCTTTGCACTCCAAGCATGTGAATTTTTGCCCCATTTAGACAATAGTCCGAACCTTTATTCTTCCTACCAAAGTGCATCACCTCACTCTTTCCCACATTATGCTCCATCTGCCACTTATTTTCCAATGCTCGCTACATGTCCATATCCTTCTGCAGCATCCCCACCTCCTCAATGCTACTTGTTCTTCTATCTTTGCATTGTCTGAAAATTAGGTAAAAACAATGACTGCAGTTGCTGGAAAACAGATTCTCGATTAGGGTGGTGCTGGAAAAGCACAGCAGCTCAGGTAGCATTCGAGGAGCAGTAAAATCGACGTTTCGGGCAAAAGCCTTTGATTCCTGATACCATCCCGAGAAGGATTATTTTGTTCCCAATCACTGCTTTCTGTCCTGCAAGCGCACCTTGCATCTGACACCATGGGCCATTATCTTATTCAGTAACCTCCGATGTGGCAAATATTAAAGGCCTTCATGAATTCCAGACGCATAACATCTATTGTCTCTCCTTGGTCTACCTTCCTCGTTACTTCCTGAAAGAGGAATTCTTGCAGATTTGTCAAGCATGGCCTTCCCCTGATGAAACCATGATGACATTGCCTTATTTCAACTTACACTTACAAGTATTCAGAAATTTCTTCCAACCCAATGGTTTATATGACCTTATTCACAACTAAGATGCGGCTGATTGGTCAGTAATTTGCCAGATTTTGTGTTGTTTATTTTTAAAATGGTGTGTCACGGTTGTGATTTTTCATTCCTGTAGCACCCTTTCTGATTCCAGCGATTCCTGAAAGTTATCCACTTACGTATCCACTATTTCTTCAGCTGTTTACCTGAGAAATATGGAGGGTACTCCATCTGATCCAGATGATTTATCCACCTTCAGGCCATTAAGTGTTTCTTGCACCTTCTCAGTGATGGCACGAGACTCACCTCTGTTCCCCCATTCTTTGTATGATTGAGTATAACTCATGTCTTCTACTGTGAAGACTGGCACAAAATAATTTTTCAGTTCCTCAACCATTTCCTTGTTGCCAACTACTATCTGTCAAGTATCACTTTCCAGTGGCCCATTGTCCACTTCTACCTCTTTATTGCATTTATAAGAATAAGGAAACAACTGCAGCCTTCATTTATATTAGTAGTTATCTTATATATAATCTTCTCCCTCCTCATTTGTTTTGTTGTTGCCCTTTGTGGGTCTTTGTGATCTTCCCACTCTTCTTATTACCCACTGCCCTTCGCCACATTCTCTCTTGCTTTTATGCTATCGATGACTTCCTCAGTCAGCCATGGTTGCCTCATTCTCCCTGCACCATGCCTCATTTTCCACAGGAGTGTCTCTGATATGTCTGCTGAATTAGACTCAGACACTCCAGCCATTGCATTTCCATTTTTCTGCTTTCTGGCGAGGCTCCTCTCCTCACCAATATCATCCATCTCCTCCCTCATGCCCCTGTAATTGCCTTTATTCAAACTTAATATCGTTACCTCTGATTGTATATTCTCCTTCTCAAATTGCAGGGTAAATTCAATCATTATCATCACCGCCTCCTAAGGGTTCCTTCATTTTCAACTCCCTTGTCACGTCTGATTCATTGCACATCTCTAAATACAGTATTGCCTGTTCCCTCGTTGGCTCGACCACAAGCTGCTCCAAAAATCCAGATCGTCGACATTCCACAATTGAATTGAATTTAATTTATTCTCATGTGAACTGAGGCACGGTGAAATGCTTTGTCCTGCGATCAATACAAGCAGATCACAGAGTTAAGTAGCATAGATGTATAAATAATGTGTAAGCATACAATAGGTTGGCCTTTGTCCGGGTTGAGTTCACCACTCGCTATATCCATCTCCAGTCTTGAATGGTACAAATGTCATACCAGATAGTGATATGGGCGGCACGGTGGCACATGGGCGGCACGGTGGCACAGTGGTTAGCACTGCTGCCTCACAGCGCCAGAGACCCGGGTTCAATTCCCGACTCAGGCGACTGACTGTGTGGAGTTTGCACGTTCTCCCCGTGTCTGCGTGGGTTTCCTCCGGGTGCTCCGGTTTCCTCCCACAATCCAAAAATGTGCGGGTCAGGTGAATTGGCCATGCTAAATTGCCCGTAGTGTTAGGTTAAAGGGGTAAATGTAGGGGTATGGGTGGGTTGCCCTTCGGCGGGTCGGTGTGGACTTGTTGGGCCGAAGGGCCTGTTTCCACACTGTAAGTAATCTAATCTAATTACATCCAGACAGAGTGCTCTCAATGGCGCACCTATTAAGGTTGGCAAATGTATTCGCAGTGGTGCTTCAAGTGATAATCGATTTCTTTTTAAAATTTCCACCACCTGTAGCGAAATGCCATCATCAGACATATATCCCTCTCCCGTCCCTGTCCACTATCCAGAGGGACCATTCCCTACAGGAAACCCTCTTGCACTCTGCCTTCGCTCCCAACACCTCCCGCATCTCGCCCCATGGAGTCTTGCTCCTGCATCGCTGCTTTTGTGACACATAAATGCATAGAACCTAAACACCCGAGCAGGAGAAGGCTGTCCGGCCCTTCAAGCCTGCTCCACCGTTCAATGACATCATTGCTGATCTTTCTAAAGACACAAATCTGCTTACTCGCACTCTCCCTGTATCCATTATTTCATTTTTGTTCTAAAGAAGTGTCGCTCTTAGCTTTAAAAACTTTTTTATTGAACTAGCATCAACTTCTTCGCTGGGCAAGGTATTCCATATATTAACATCTGTCTGTGTGAAGAAGGTCCGACTTAACTCAGTCCAAAATCTGATCCCTCTAATCCTGAGGCTATGCCCTTTTGTTCGTGATTCACCCACAAGTGGGAGCATCTTTTCTAATTTTATCTAATCTATTCCGTTTCAAAGCTTTATGTTTCATTAATAGTCCCACTCATTCTTCTAAACTACAAAGAAAATAATCCGAATCTACAGAGTCTCCCTTTAAAGGCGAACCCCCTCAACTCCGGAATCAACCTCGTGAACCTCCTCTGCACCCCTCATCCCGCCCAGTGCCAGTATATCCGTTTTCAAGTAAGGGGACCAAAAGTGCACACAGTTCACCAAGGATAGCCTCACCAGCACCTTGTACAGCTGCAACATAACATCTCTGCTTGAACCTTCACGAATCTACGTTGCATCTGTCCAATTTCTATCGAGATGACCTGCTATTTCTTCCTTGATAATAGACTCAAACATCTTCCCCACTGCAGAATTTAAGCTAACTGTTCAATAATTCCCAATCTTTTATCCACCTCCCTTTTTAAACAGTGGTGTCACACTCGCTGTTTTCCAATCTGCTGGGACTTCCACGCAGTCTAGTGAATTTGAAAATTGCCACTAGTGCATTTGCTGTTTCTCCCGTCATCCCCTTTAATACCCTGAGATGCATTCTCTCACGGCCAGGAGACTTGTCCATCCTCAGCTCCATTAGCTTGCCTGACACTACCTCTTCCGTAATAATGTTTGTTTCCAGGTCCTCACCTACATTTGTCTACTTGTCAGTTACTGGCATGTTATTAGTATCCGCCACTGTGAAGACTGACACAAAATACCTGTTCAATGCCTTGGCCATTTCATCACATCGCATTACTAAATGCCCCTTCTCATCATCGAAAGGACCAACCTTTACTTTAGCCACTCTTTTTACGTTTTATATTTTTATGGAAACTTTTGCTATCTGTCTTTGTATTCTGTACTCGTTTTCTCCCCCTCATGTTTATCTTTAAAAATTTCCACATCTTCCAGTTTAATGATGTTCTTGGCCACTTGGTATGCCTTCTCTTTCACTTTGATAGCCTCCCTTGTTTCCTAAGAAACGCAGGGCAGCCTATCCCTTTCCTCACAGTCATACCTTTTCCCTGGAATACACCTTTGCTGAGCACTTCTACCAAAAAAAAATCTTTTTTGGAAGTCCTCCACTACTTGATATCTGTCCCACCATATAACCTTTGTTTCCACTCTACCTTTGCCAGTTGCTCTCTCGTTCTATTGTTGTGCCCCCTGTACATGCACAGGACCCTGGTATTGGATCTTCTCTTCACACTCCCCATTTGAATTCTAAGTCCTGCCATACTGTGATCACTAATTCCAAGAGGATCCCTAACTATGAGATCATTAATTATTCCTGTTCCACTATATAGGACCAGATCGAGAATTGCTTTCTCCCTCGTCGGTTCCATTGCATACTGTTCAAGAACGCTATCAAGGCTGCACTAAACGAACGCCTCCTCAAAGGTACTGAGACTGAGCTGGTTCGACCAAGCTACATGTAGATTAAAACCCCTAATGATAATAGCCGGCCCATTTTTACAGGCATTGCTTGTTTCTTTGTTTCTTGCCTACACCAATATGATGTTATTATTTGCTGGCCTATAGACTGCACCTATCAGTGACATTTTCTTCTTAGAATTTCTACTTTCCACACAAATTAGTTTAAACCCATTCGCCATAGAACACATATTTTCTCTCCACACTGCCCTGATGTCGGCCTTGAATAATAGAGAGACACCAACTTCCTACACTGCTGTCAGACCTTCCAAATTACCTCGCACTCTTAGATATTTAACTCCCAGTCATGGCCATCCTTCAACCGTGTCTCTCTAATGGCTATTAAATCATTTTCATTCTTGTTGATTTGTGCCATGTACTCTACACGTTACAAATGCGACGAGCATTCAGGTGAAGTGCCTTTTTGTTAAGTTTTTTGTCCTCATGATTTCTCTAATAATATCCCCGTTTGCTTCTTGTCACTCTTCATCTGTTCATTTAAGTCTTCCCTCCTGTAATTCCAATGGCCCAATCCCACCTTCCAGGTGAAGCAACAGATGAACTGCACTTCGTGCAACCCACTACAGTCACTGCTCGCAATGTGTTTTCCACTATCTTGGGAAACGAGGTTTTGACTGGGTGACCACATTGCAGAACATCCAAGTTCTATCTTCAAGAAGAGTTCCAGCGAGCCTCTGCGCATGCTGAAAGCACCACACCTCAGTTTCTATTTGGGGACTCCACAGCCCTTCAGACCCCATATCAATTTCAATTTTTTAGGGCCTGTACTTATCCATGTCCTAATCCCTTATTTCTCACGCCTTGTTGTCACAAAGCCTGCCATAGCACACTACATATGGTTCGCCACAAACAGTCTCCATTTACAGCTTTTCACCCTGCCAGCTAGATCATCAACCACTCCATTGTCCAACTGCTCTTCTCTCTATTTGAACTCTATCCCTACCTATCGTTCACTCCTTACCCTCCCCCAACCCCCACTATATCTTCTGCAGATAGACCAACATTTCCAAGTTATCGTCAGTTCTGAGGAATGGTCACTGGACTCGAAATGTTAACTCTGATTTCTTTTTCAGATGCTTCTAGACCTGCTGAGTTTTTCCAGCACCACATGGTTTTGCTCTGGTTAGAGTCGGATACTGTGAATGTTCGAAAAAAAAAAAATTGCGCATGATCTGGTAGAAACCTGATACTGGGCTTGTGCAATGATCCCCTGCACAGAAAACAGAACTGTGTTCCTGTTAAAAGGTTCTCTTGTGGATAGTTCCCATTACAAGTAGAGCCTTTGGCATCCACCTCTAAGGTCAATGAAGGCAGCAATTATTTCTGCCGCAGTTCTATCCTGGATGTGATGAACAGCAGAGAGAGAAAAATCCCTCATGTCAGATTTGAATGGATTGGAGTCCACGCAGGAGGTGTAATCAAGTGCCTTTTTTTTCAGATAGAGAACACTCAAACGCTTTCTCATTGTAACAATGTGTCATTGGGTATCAAAGCTCAAGGGTTTATAGGCGCAAAGGCTGAAAACAGCGTTTTCTAGTTAAAATACATGAATGTATTCCCTTCAGCGTGACAGTACAGATGTGTATAGTTGTAAATAGGATAACTGGATGAATCATTTGTGGCCATAAATGAGACATGAGTTTCTCAGCGGCAGGAATGGTTGCTGGATGTTCCAGGTTTTAGAACACTTAAAAATAATGGTTGGGGGTGGGGAAAGAGGAGGGCGTGTAGCACTGCTAGTCAGTGAGGGTATCACAGCTACAGAAGTTACAATTGTCGAGGAGTGTGGGTGGAAATTAGGAACAGTAAGGGAGCAGTAACCTCATTAGGGGTTTATTACAGGCCCCCCGATAGCAGCAGGGAGATTGAAGAAAGCATAGGTCGGCAGATTTTGGTAAAGAGTGAATGTAATAGGGTTGTTGTAATGGGTGACTTTAACTTTCCCAATATTGATTGGAACCTCCTTCGAGCAGATGGTTTGGAAGGAGCTGTTTTTGAATGGTGTGTTCAGGAGGGTTACCTGACTCAGGACGTTGACAGGCCGACGAGGGGAGACACTGTTTTGGATTTAGTGCTGGGCAATGAGCCTGGGCAGGTGTCAGATCTTGTGGTGGGAGAGCATTTTGGTGATAGTGACCACAACTGCCTCACATTCTACATAGCTATAGAGAAGGAGAGAAGCAGGCACAATAGGAGGCTGTGAAATTTGGGAATAGGAAACGATGATGCTATCAGATATGAGTTGGGAAGCATGGACTGGGAGCAATTGTTTCATGGAAAGGGCAATATAGACATGTGGAGACTGTTTAAGGAACAATTGTTGCGAGTGGTGCATAAACGTGTTCCTCTGAGACAGGCAAGAAGGGGAAAGATAAAGGAACATTGGATGACGAGAGCGGAGGAGCTTCCCGTCAAAAGAAAGAAGGCAGCTTACATAAGGTGGAAGAAGCAAGAGTCTTGCTCAGCTCTAGAGGATTACAGGCAGGCGAAAAATTAGCTAAAGGATGGTGTGAGAAGGGCCAGGAGGGGGCACGAAAAAGGCTTGGCAGGAAGGATTAGGGAAAATCCAAAGGCATTTTACATGTATGTGAGAAGTAAGAGAATGATCAAAGAAAGTATAGGGCCGATCGGGGATAGCATAGGGAACTTGTGTATAGAGTCTGAGGAGGTAGCAGAAGCTCTAAATTAGTTTTTTTGCTCTGTTTTAACTGAAGAAAAGGACCTTGTAGTGAATGAAACCATTGAGGAGCTGGTAAGCATGCTGGAATGGATAGAGATTGAGGAAACGGATGTGCTGAAAATTTTGACTAACATTAAGATTGACAAGTCGCCAGGGCCAGACCAGATTTGTCCTCGGCTGCTTTGGGAAGCGAGGAATGTGATTGCTTCGCCGCTTGCGAAGATCTTTGCATCCTCGCTCTCCACCAAAGTCGTACCTGAGGACTGGAGGGAGGCAAATTTAATTCCTCTCTTCAAGAAAGGAAATAGGGAAATCCCCGGCGATTACAGACCAGTCAGTCTCACATCTGTTGTCTGCAAGGTGTTAGAAAGGATTCTGAGGGATAGGATTTATGCCCATCTGGAAGAGCATGGCTTGTTTAAATGCAGTCAACACGGCTCTGTGAGGGGCAGCTCATGCCTCACAACTCTTATTGAGTTATTTGAGGATGTTACTCGGCAAATTGAGAGGGTCGAGCGGTGGATGTTGCATATCTGGACTTCAGTAAGGCATTTGATAAGGTTCTCCATAGTAGGTTCGTTCAGAAGGTCAGGAGGAATGGGATACAGGGAAATTTAGCTAAATGAATACAGAATTGGCTGGTGGACAGAAGACAGCGAGGGTTAGTGGAAGGAACGTATTCTGCTTGGAAGTCAGTGGTGAGTGGTTCTCCACAGGTCTCTGTCCTTGGGCCTCTACTCTTTGATATTTTTATTAGTGACTTGGATGAGAAGATTGAAGGATGGGATAGCAAGTTTGCAGACGACACCAAGGTTGGAGGTGTCGTTGACAGTATAGAGGACTGTTGTAGGCTGCAGCGTGACATTGACAGGATGCAGAGATGGGCTGAGAAGTGGCAGATGGTGTTCAACCTGGATAAATGCGAAGTGATGCATTTTGGAAGGTCGAGCTTGAAAGCTGAGTACAGGATTAAAGCCAATATTGAGGTGTACAAGATAATGAGAGCCATAGATGGAGTTGATAGCCAGAGACTTTTTTCCCAGGGCAGAAATTGTTAACACGAGGGATCATAGTTTTCAGCTGTTTGGCGGAACGTATAGAGAGAATGTCAGAGGCGGGTTCTTTACGCAGAGAGTTGTGAGAGCATGGAATGCGTTGTCAGCAGCAGTTGTGGAAGCGAGGTAATTGAGGATATTTAAGAGACCACTGGACATGCATATGGTCACAGAAATTTGAGGGTGCATACGTGAGAACCGATGGTTGGCACAACATCGTGGGTTGAAGGGCCTGTTCTGTGCTGTACTGTTCGATGTTCTACGTTCTATGTTCTATGAAGTGTATCTGTGCCTTTCGACCATCTGCAACCTGTACTGACAGACAGTGCTCCCTCAATACCTTAGAAACCATCCCCTCAGGATGATTATCCCCAAAGTCCCTCGATAGAACTTTCATGCCCTCAACACCTGAGAAAGCAAACGTGTTGCTCCCTTGTGCCGTCTTCATCCCCAAACCTGTTCTCACTGTGATGACCCACAGCCACCTCCAAGATTGGAGCCCAGGGCCCAGAACATTATGTGAGTCTCTGGATTGATCATGCAATCCCTAAGATGTGGAAGCCGGCCATTCGGCCTATCAGGTTCACACTGACCCTCGGCAGAGCATCCCATCCCCCACCCCACCCCCATAACCTGAATCCCTTCATTTCCTCCAGCTGATCCACCTAGCCTGCACATCCTTGGACAGTTGGAGGGAACTGGAGCACCCGGCGGCTGACACGGAAAAATGTGCCAACTCCATACAGACAGTCGCCCGAGGCTGGAATCGAATCCCGGGTGGGGTGAGGCAACACTGAGCCCCCGTGACAATCCCACCATCTCCTCCCCGTTGATGACCGTTTGATGTCTATACCCGGGGAGTATCGAACTTGTCTAACGTTTATTTAAGAAAGATTAAGTCAAAGCCTCCATAAGCTCAAGATGCTTATCCCCCTTGAAAAAATATTTATATCGATTTCAAAAAGAGACTTTATTCACAAATAAACTTTACGTACAAACATAGTCACTAAAGTTCGGTTCTGTACAGTCTTTACAACAAGTCTTTGTCATGACATATATATTCCCTTTGGCTGATTAACTGAAATGTTAGGTCTGAGCTGTTTCTACTGAATTAAAATCACAAAGTTAAATTGATAAGGATCTTTGTGAAGTGCCTGTGTTCTGTATCTGTTCTCCCATGTACCCCGCCCTCCGAATACAGTACCTTACAAAGCCTTAAGCCTGGTTGTTAACTTTCAGCAGAAGCAGCCTCAGGGCATTGAACACAGACTGAATTCCTCAGTGTCGCTTGGATCAGGTCAGATCAAATTCTCAAGCAAACAGATGGCTGGGGAAATTCAGCAGATCAGGCAGCAACGGTGAAAAGAGAGAGGAACAATTCGTATTTCAAGGGACCCTTCCTCAAAACGGTCTGTTCTGAAGGAACTTTCCCGCAGAAATCACTGGATTGAAAGGTGAACTCTCTCTCTGTCTCTTTCTCCCTCTCCCTTCAGAGATGCTGCCGGACATGCTGAGTTTCTTCAGCAATCTCTGTATTGATGTTTCAGGTCTCCAGCGCGACGGTACAGATTTATTTTACTGTTGAATTCTCAAGCTTGCTCTATTAAAGGGATTGAATGCCTCTGCTACAAATTGGGGTCAGTTACCACAGCTAACAGGCGCGTGATGCCAACATTGTTGGCTCAATGTCTATCATGTCTGAAATTACTATGAAGGCCCCAGCTTCTCAAACCTCGCCCCTCACCTGAGGTGTGTGACCCACCAGGCCTCTCTCTCTGACAAGACAGCAGCTCTCGGGTCCTCCTGGTCTATAATAACTTCTCAACTTTAAAATGACACTCCAGTAAGAGAGCTCTTTACATGGTTCAGGTCAAAATCCTGAAGCTCCCTCCCTAACATTACCGTGAGACACCCAAGGACTGCAGCAGGAGAGTACAGCTCACGTCCACCTTCCAGGCAACTATTAAAGGGTGTGGTAATCACATGCAAGTCACATTTGAAAATAAGTTTCATTACAGGGTCACACTGGATGGTCACTAAGACTGTTTCATTACCTCTATTCAAATCAGCATAATGGAGAATCAAAGGGTGGGTTGAAAGTGACAATGATAGCATTTCGCAGGTTGTATTTATTAGAGTTTGCATTGACAGTATGAATGTTTGAGCACTTTTTCAAGGGGATGCAGGTAGCTGCCAGAGGAAGTGATGGGGGCTGGTACAACTGTGACATTTAAAAGTCATCAGGATGAGTATGTGAATAGGAAGGGTTTAGAGGGATATCAGCCAAGTGCTAGCAAATGGAGCGAAATGAGATGAGAATATCTGGTTCGTAGGGACGAATTGGACAGGAGGGTCTGTTTCCAAGCTGTCCATCTCTGTGACTCTGTGCCTCTGAATAGTCTATTGCAGAGAGTTTGTGTGTCTCTCTCATGCTTCCTCAGAATCTGCAAAACTCTATGTCCCCAAATTTCCCAAGAAAATACGAGGGTCAGTACCGAGGGAGTGCAACACTGTCAGAGAGTTAACACTGAGGGAGTGCAACACTGTCAGAGGGTCAGTACTGAGAGAGTGCTGCACTGTCAGAGGGTCAGTACTGAGGGAGAGCTGCACTGTCAGAGGGTCAGTACTGAGGGAGTGCTGCACTGCCAGAGGGTCAGTACTGAGGGAGTGCGGCACTGTCAGAAGGGCCAGGACTGAGGGAGTGCTGCACTGTCAGATGGTCAGTACTGAGGGACTGCTGCACTGCCAGAGGGTCAGTAGTGAGGGAGTGTGGGACTGTCAGAGGGGTCAGGACTGAGGGATTGCTACAATGTCAGAGGGTCAGTAATGAGGGAGTGCGGCACTGTCAGAGGGGTCAGTACTGAGGGAGTGCCACACTGTCATAGGGTCAGTACTGAGGGAGTGCTGCAATGTCAGAGGGTCAGTACTGAGGGAGTGCTGCACTGTCAGAGGGTCTGTACTGACGGTGTCCGCACTGTCAGAAGGTCAGTACTCAATGGAGTGCTGCACTGTCAGTGGATCAGTACTGAGGGAGTGTGACACTGTCACTGCGTCAGTACGGAGGTCCTGCTGCACTGTCAGAGTGTCAGTACTGATAGAGTGCGACATTATCAGAGGGTCAGTACGGAGCGAGTGCCACACTGTCAGAGGGGTCAGTACTGAGAGAGAGCTGCACTGTCAGAGGGTCAGTACTGAGGGAGTGCTGCACTGTCAGAGGGTCAGTACTGAGGGAGTGCAGCACTGTCAGAAGGGCCAGGACTGAGGGATTGCTACAAGGTCAGAAGGTCAGAATTGAGGGGGTGCTGCACTGCCAGAGGGTCAGTACTGAGGGAGTGCGGCACTGTCAGAGGGGTCAGGACTGAGGGATTGCTACAATGTCAGAGGATCAGTAATGAGGGAGTGCGGCACTATCAGAGGGGTCAGTACTGAGGGAGTGCCACACTGTCAGAGGGTCAGTACTGAGGGACTGCTGCAATGTCAGAGAGTCAGTACTGACGGAGTGCCGCACTGACAGAAGGTCAGTACTGAGGGAGAGCCACACTGTCAGAAGGTCAGAACTGAGGGTGTGCCACACTGTCACAGGGTCAATACTGAGGGATTGCTGCACTCTCAGTGTCAGTACTGATGGATTGCCACAATGGCAGAGGTTCAGTGCTGAGGGTGTGCTGCAATGTCAGAGTATCAGTACTGAGCGAGTCCTGCACTGTCAGCGGGTCAGTAATGATGGAGTGATGCACTGGCAAAGGGTCAGTACTGTGGGAATGTTGCACTGTCAGAGTGTCAGTACTGAGGGTGTGCCCCACTGTCAGAAAGTCAGTGCTGATGGAGTGCTGCACTGTCAGAGTGTCAGTACTGAGGTAGTGCTGCAATGTCAGAGTGGTCAGTACTGAGGGAGTGCCCCACTGCCAAAGGGTCAGTACTGAGGGAGTACTGCACTGTCAGAGGGTCAGTGCTGAGGGAGTTCTACACTGCCAAAGAGTCAGTGCTGAGGGAGTTCTACACTGCAAAATAGTCAGTGCTGAGCGAGTGTTACACTGCCAAAGGGTCAGTATTGAGAGAGTGCTGCACTGTCAGATGGTCAGTACTGAGAGTGTGCTGCAATGTCAGAGTATCAGTACTGAGGGAGTGTTCCAATATCAGAGGGCCAGCACTGAGGGAGTGCTCCACTGTCAAAGGGTCAGTGCTGAGCGAGTGTCACACTGTCGGAGGGTCTGTTCTGAGGGAATGTCGCACTATCAGAGGGTCAGCACTGAGGGAGTGCTGCAATGTTAGAAGGTCTGTACAGAAGGAGTGCAGCACTGTCAGAGGATCAGTACTGAGGAGTATCACACTATCAGAGGTTCAGCACTGAGGGAGTGCTGCACTGTCAGAGGGTCAGTACTGAGGGAGTGCTGCAATGTCAGAGGGTCAGTACTGAGGGAGTGCAATATTGTCAGAGGATCAGTACTGAGAAGTGTCACACTATCAGACGTTCAGCACTGAGGGAGAGCTGCAATGTCATAGGGTCAGTACTGAGGGAGTGCAGTACTGTCAGAGGGACATTACTGAGGGAGTGCTGCACAGTTAGTGTCAGTACTGAGGGAGTGCCACACTGTCGGAGGGTCAGTACTTAGGGAGTGCTGCACTGTCAGAGGATCAGTACCGAGTGAATGCCGCACTATCAGTGCGGTAGGTAATGAGTTTTTGCTGCAATTTCAAAACATCAGTACCGAGGGCGTGCCACACTGTCAGAGTACTAGATCTGAGGGAGTGCAGCACTGACAGCGGGTCAGTACTGAGTGAGTGTCACACTGTCAGAGGGTCAGTGCTGAGGGCATTCTATACTGCCAAAGAGTCAGTATTGCGGGAGTGCTGCACTGCAAATGGGTCAATACCGGGGGAGTGCTGCACTGTCATAGGGTCAGTAGTGAGGGAGTGTCGCACTGTCAGAGGGTCAGCACTGAAGGAATGTCACTCTGTCAGATCGTCAGTACAGCGGGAGTGTTGCACTGCCAGAGGGTCAGTACTGAGGGCGTGCCACACTGTCAGATTGTCAGTACTGACGAAGTGCCACACTGTCAGAGGATCAGTACTGCGGGAGTGCTGCACTGTCAGAGGGTCAGTACTGAGGGAGTGCTGCACTGTCAGAAGGTCACAAATGAGCATGTGCTGCAATGTCAGAGTATCAGTATTGAGGGCGTGTTACACTATTAAAGGGTCAGCACTGAGGGAGTACCACACTGTCAGAGGACCAGTACTGAGGGAGTGCCGCACTGTTAGATGGTCATTACTGAGGGAGTGCTGCACTGTCAGAAGGTCACAACTGAGCGTGTGCTGCAATGTCAGAGTATCAGTATTGTGGGTGTGTCACACTATTAAAGGGTCAGTACTGATGGATTGCCACAATGGCAGAGGGTCAGTGCTGAGGGTGTGCTGCAATGTCAGAGTATCAGTATTGTGGGTGTGTCACACTATTAAAGGGTCAGTACTGATGGATTGCCACAATGGCAGAGGGTCAGTGCTGAGGGTGTGCTGCAATGTCAGAGTATCAGTACTGAGCGAGTCCTGCACTGTCAGCAGGTCAGCAATGATGGAGTGATGCACTGTCAAAGGGTCAGTACTGTGGGAATGTTGCACTGTCAGAGTGTCAGTACTGAGGGTGTGCCGCACTGTCAGAAAGTCAGTGCTGATAGAGTGCTGCACTGTCAGAGTGTCAGTACTGAGGTAGTGCTGCAATGTCAGAGTGGTCAGTACTGAGGGAGTGCCCCACTGCCAAAGGGTCAGTACTGAGGGAGTACTGCACTGTCAGAGGGTCAGTGCTGAGGGAGTTCTACACTGCCAAAGAGTCAGTGCTGAGGGAGTTCTACACTGCAAAATAGTCAGTGCTGAGCGAGTGTTACACTGCCAAAGGGTCAGTATTGAGAGAGTGCTGCACTGTCAGATGGTCAGTACTGAGAGTGTGCTGCAATGTCAGAGTATCAGTACTGAGGGAGTGTTCCAATATCAGAGGGCCAGCACTGAGGGTGTGCTCCACTGTCAAAGGGTCAGTGCTGAGCGAGTGTCACACTGTCGGAGGGTCTGTTCTCAGGGAATGTCGCACTATCAGAGGGTCAGCACTGAGGGAGTGCTGGAATGTTAGAAGGTCTGTACAGAAGGAGTGCAGTACTGTCAGAGGATCAGTACTGAGGGAGTGTGGCACTGTCAGTGTCAGTACTGAGGGAGTGCCACACTGTTAGAGGATCAGTACTGAGGAGTATCACACTATCAGAGGTTCAGCACTGAGGGAGTGCTGCACTGTCAGAGGGTCAGTACTGAGGGAGTGCTGCAATGTCAGAGGGTCAGTACTGAGGGAGTGCAATATTGTCAGAGGATCAGTACTGAGAAGTGTCACGCTATCAGACGTTCAGCACTGAGGGAGAGCTGCAATGTCATAGGGTCAATACTGAGGGAGTGCAGTACTGTCAGAGGGTCATTACTGAGGGAGTGCTGCACAGTTAGTGTCAGTATTGAGGGAGTGCCACACTGTCGGAGGGTCAGTACTTAGGGAGTGCTGCACTGTCAGAGGATCAGTACCGAGTGAATGCCGCACTATCAGTGCGGTAGGTAATGAGTTTTTGCTGCAATTTCAAAACATCAGTACCGAGGGCGTGCCACACTGTCAGAGTACTAGATCTGAGGGAGTGCAGCACTGACAGCGGGTCAGTACTGAGTGAGTGTCACACTGTCAGAGGGTCAGTGCTGAGGGCATTCTATACTGCCAAAGAGTCAGTGCTGCGGGAGTGCTGCACTGCAAATGGGTCAATACTGAGGGAGTGCTGCACTGTCATAGGGTCAGTAGTGAGGGAGTGTCGCACTGTCAGAGGGTCAGCACTGAAGGAATGTCACTCTGTCAGATCGTCAGTACAGCGGGAGTGTTGCACTGCCAGAGGGTCAGTACTGAGGGCGTGCCACACTGTCAGATTGTCAGTACTGACGAAGTGCCACACTGTCAGAGGATCAGTACTGCGGGAGTGCTGCACTGTCAGAGGGTCAGTACTGAGGGAGTGCTGCACTGTCAGAAGGTCACAAATGAGCATGTGCTGCAATGTCAGAGTATCAGTATTGAGGGCGTGTTACACTATTAAAGGGTCAGCACTGAGGGAGTACCACACTGTCAGAGGACCAGTACTGAGGGAGTGCCGCACTGTTAGATGGTCATTACTGAGGGAGTGCTGCACTGTCAGAAGGTCACAACTGAGCGTGTGCTGCAATGTCAGAGTATCAGTATTGTGGGTGTGTCACACTATTAAAGGGTCAGTACTGATGGATTGCCACAATGGCAGAGGGTCAGTGCTGAGGGTGTGCTGCAATGTCAGAGTATCAGTATTGTGGGTGTGTCACACTATTAAAGGGTCAGTACTGATGGATTGCCACAATAGCAGAGGGTCAGTGCTGAGGGTGTGCTGCAATGTCAGAGTATCAGTACTGAGCGAGTCCTGCACTGTCAGCAGGTCAGCAATGATGGAGTGATGCACTGTCAAAGGGTCAGTACTGTGGGAATGTTGCACTGTCAGAGTGTCAGTACTGAGGGTGTGCCGCACTGTCAGAAAGTCAGTGCTGATGGAGTGCTGCACTGTCAGAGTGTCAGTACTGAGGTAGTGCTGCAATGTCAGAGTGGTCAGTACTGAGGGAGTGCCCCACTGCCAAAGGGTCAGTACTGAGGGAGTACTGCACTGTCAGAGGGTCAGTGCTGAGGGAGTTCTACACTGCCAAAGAGTCAGTGCTGAGGGAGTTCTACACTGCAAAATAGTCAGTGCTGAGCGAGTGTTACACTGCCAAAGGGTCAGTATTGAGAGAGTGCTGCACTGTCAGATGGTCAGTACTGAGAGTGTGCTGCAATGTCAGAGTATCAGTACTGAGGGAGTGTTCCAATATCAGAGGGCCAGCACTGAGGGTGTGCTCCACTGTCAAAGGGTCAGTGCTGAGCGAGTGTCACACTGTCGGAGGGTCTGTTCTCAGGGAATGTCGCACTATCAGAGGGTCAGCACTGAGGGAGTGCTGCAATGTTAGAAGGTCTGTACAGAAGGAGTGCAGTCCTGTCAGAGGATCAGTACTGAGGGAGTGTGGCACTGTCAGTGTCAGTACTGAGGGAGTGCCACACTGTTAGAGGATCAGTACTGAGGAGTATCACACTATCAGAGGTTCAGCACTGAGGGAGTGCTGCACTGTCAGAGGGTCAGTACTGAGGGAGTGCTGCAATGTCAGAGGGTCAGTACTGAGGGAGTGCAATATTGTCAGAGGATCAGTACTGAGAAGTGTCACGCTATCAGACGTTCAGCACTGAGGGAGAGCTGCAATGTCATAGGGTCAATACTGAGGGAGTGCAGTACTGTCAGAGGGTCATTACTGAGGGAGTGCTGCACAGTTAGTGTCAGTACTGAGGGAGTGCCACACTGTCGGAGGGTCAGTACTTAGGGAGTGCTGCACTGTCAGAGTGTCAGCACTGAAGGAGTGCTGCACTGTCAGAGGGTCAGTACAGAGGGAGTGCTGCACTGTCAGAGTAGTGTTTACAGAGGGTGTGCTGCACTGTCAGAGGGTCAGTACTGCGGGAAAGCTGCAGTGTCAGAGGGTCTGTATTGAGGGAGTGCCACACTGTCAGAGGGTCAGTACTGAGGGAGTGTTGCAACGTGAAACGATCAGTAATGAGGGAGTGCTGCAATGTCATAGGGTCAGTACTGAGGGTGTGCTGCACTCTTAGAGTGTCAGCATTGAGGGATTGGTGCAATGTCAGATGGTCTGTACTGCGGGAGTGCCACACTGTCAGAGGGTCAGTACTGAGGGAGTGCTGCACTGTCGGAGGGTCAGTACTTAGGGAGTGCTACACTGTCAGAGGGTCAGTACTGAGGGAGTGCCAGACTGTCAGAGTGGTCTGTATGGAGGGAGTGCTGCACTTTCAGAGGGTCAGTGCTGAGAGAATGCTGCACTGTCAGATGGTTAGTACGGAGGGAGTCCTGCACTCTCAGAGTGTCAGTAATGAGGGAGTGCCACACTGTCAGTGGTACAGTCCTGAGGGAGTGCTGCACTGTCAGAAGGTTAGTACTGAGGGAGTGCTGCACTGTCAGAGGGTCTTTACTGAGGTAGTGCTGCACTGTCAGAGGGGTCAGTACGGAGGGAGTGTCACACTGTCAGAGGATCAGTGCTGAGGGAGTGCTGCACTGTCAGAGGATCAGTACCGAGTGAATGCCGCACTATCAGTGCGGTAGGTAATGAGTTTTTGCTGCAATTTCAAAACATCAGTACTGAGGGCGTGCCACACTGTCAGAGTACTAGATCTGAGGGAGTGCAGCACTGACAGCGGGTCAGTACTGAGTGAGTGTCACACTGTCAGAGGGTCAGTGCTGAGGGCATTCTATACTGCCAAAGAGTCAGTGCTGCGGGAGTGCTACACTGCAAATGGGTCAGTACTGAGGGAGTGCTGCACTGTCATAGGGTCAGTAGTGAGGGAGTGTCGCACTGTCAGAGGGTCAGCACTGAAGGAATGTCACTCTGTCAGATCGTCAGTACAGCGGGAGTGCTGCACTGCCAGAGGGTCAGTACTGAGGGCGTGCCACACTGTCAGATTGTCAGTACTGACGAAGTGCCACACTGTCAGAGGATCAGTACTGCGGGAGTGCTGCACTGTCAGAGGGTCAGTACTGAGGGAGTGCTGCACTGTCAGAAGGTCACAAATGAGAATGTGCTGCAATGTCAGAGTATCAGTATTGAGGGCGTGTTACACTATTAAAGGGTCAGCACTGAGGGAGTACCACACTGTCAGAGGACCAGTACTGAGGGAGTGCCGCACTGTTAGATGGTCAGTACTGAGGGAGTGCTGCACTGTCAGAAGGTCACAACTGAGCGTGTGCTGCAATGTCAGAGTATCAGTATTGTGGGTGTGTCACACTATTAAAGGGTCAGCACTGAGGGAGTGCCACACTGTCAGAGGATCAGTACTGCGGGAGTGCTGCATTGTCAGAGTGTCAGTACTGAGATAGTGCCACACTGTTAGAGGGTCAGTACTGAGGGAGTGCCACACTGTTAAAGGGTCAGTGCTGAGGGAGTGTCACACTGTCAGAGGGTCAGTACTGAGGGAGTGTTGTCATGTCAGAGGGTCAGTACTGATGGAGTGCAGCACTGTCAGAGTATCAGCACACTGTCAGAGGGGACAGTGCTGAGGGAGTGCTGCAATATCAGAGGGTCATCACAGAGGGAGTGTCACACTGTCAGAGGGTCAGTACTGAGGGAGTGCTGCACTGTCTGAGAGTCAGGACTTTGGGAGTGTCACAATGTTGGAGGGTCAGTACTGAGGGATTGCCACACTGTCAGATGGGTCAGTACTGAGGGAGTGCTGCAATGTCAGCGTGTCAGTACTGAAGGTGTGTCACTCTGTCAGAGGGTCAGGATTGAGGGATTGGTGAAATGTCAGAGGGTCAGTCCTGAGGAAGTGCTGCACTTTCGGACAGTCAGTACAGTTGGAGTGCAGCATTGTCAGAAGGTAGGGACGGAGGAAGAGTTGTCATGTCAGAGGGTCAGTAATGAGAGAGTGCTGAACTCTGAGAGGGTCAATACTGAGAGAGTGCTGCACTGTGAGAGGGACAGCACTGAGGGAGCGCTGCACTGTCAGAGGGTCAGTACTGAGAGAGTGCCGTACTGTCAGAGGGTCAGTACTGAGGGAGTGATGCATTGCTAAAGGGTCAGCCCTGAGGGAGTGCTGCACTGTCAGAGGGTCAGTACTGAGAGAGTGCTGCACTGTCAGTGTCAGTACAGCGGGAGTGTCACACTGTCAGAGGGTCAGCACTGAGGGAATGCTGCAATGTCAGAGGGTCACCACTGAGGGTGTGTCACACTGGCAGTGTGTCAATAATGAGGGAGTGCCACACTCTCAGAGGGTCAATTCTGTAGGAGTAGTGCACTGTCAGACGGTCAGCACTGAGGGAGTGTCACACTGTCAGTGTGTCAGTAATGAGGGAATGCTGCACTGTCAGAGTGTCAGTACTGAGGGATTACTGCATGGCCAGGGAGTCAGTATAGACGGAGTGCAGCATTGTCAGAGGTTGGGACGCAGGAAGCGCTGAAATGTCAGAGGGTCAGTACTGACAGAGTCCTGAACTGTGAGAGGGTCAGGACTGAGGGAGTGCTGCAGTGTCAGATGGTCAGTACTGCGGGAGTGTCACACTGTCAGAGGGTCAGTACTGATAGAGGGCGTCAGGTTCACACTGTCAGAGAATCGATACTGAGAGATCACCGCATTGTTGGACAGTCAGTAGTGAGGGCCTGCTGCATTGCCAGAGAGTCAGTATATAGGAAATGCAGCATTGTCAGAGGGTCGGGATGATAAAAGCGCTGAAATGCCAGTGGGTCAGGCCTGAGGGATCACCACACTGTCGGACAGTCAGTAAAGAGGAAGTGCAGCATTGTCAGAGGAGCGGGATGGAGGAAGCGCTGAAATGTCAGAGGGTCAGTAATGAGAGAGTGCTGAACTGTGCGAGAGTCAATACTGAGAGAGTGCCGCACTGTCAAAGGGTCATTACTGAGGGAGCGCTGCATTGTCAGAGGGTCAGTACTGAGGGAGTGCTGCACTGTGAGAGGGTCAGTACTGACAGAGTGCCGCAATGTCAGATGGGTCAGTACTGAGGGAGTGCTGCACTGTCAGAGGGTCAGCACAGAGGGAGTGTCACACTGTCAGTGTGTCAGTAATGAGGGCGTGTCACACTGTCAGAGAGGTCAGTACTGAGGGAGTGTCACACTGTCAGAGAGGTCAGTACTGAGGGAGTGTCACACTGTCAGCGCATCAGTACTGCTGGAGTGTCACACTATCAGAGGGTCAGCAATGAGGGAGTGCCGCACTGTCAGAGGGTCAGTACTGAGGGACCACTGCACTGTCAGAGGGTCAGTACTGAGGTTGTGCTGCAATGTCAGAGGATCAGTACTGTGGGAGTGTCACACTGTCAGAGGGTCAGTGCTAAGGGAGTGCTGCACTGCCAGTGGGTCAGTACTGAGGGAGTGCTGCACTGCCAGTGGGTCAGTACTGAGGGAGTATCACACTGTCAGAGGGTCAGCACTGAGGGAGTGTCACCCTCTCAGAGGGTCAGTGCTGAGGGAGTGCTACACTGCCAAAGAGTCAGTGCTGAGTGAGTGCTATACTGCCAAAGGTTCAGTACTGAGGGAGCTCTGCACTGTCAGTGGGTCAGTAAGGAGGGAGTGTCACACTGTCAGAGGCCCAATACTGAGGGAATATTGCACTGTCAGACCATGCAGTACTGAGGGAGTGCCACACTGTCAGAGGATCAGTAGTGAGGGAGTGCTGCGCTTTCAGAGGGTCTGTACTGAGCTCGTGCCGCACTGTCGGAGGGTCAGTACTGAGGGATTCCTGCAATGTCAGAGTGTCAGTACTGAGGGAGAACTGCACTGTCAGAGGGGTCAGTACTGAGTGAGTGCCACATTGTCAGAGGATCAGAACTGAGGGAGTCCCACATTGTCAGAGGGTCAGTGCCTTGGGAGTGCTACACTGCCAAAGAGTCAGTGCTGAGTGAGTGCTACACTGCCAAAGGGTCAGTACTGAGGGAGTGCTGCACTGTCAGTGGGTCAGTAAAGAGGGAGTGTCACACTGTCAGAGGCTCAATACTGAGGGAATAGTGCACTGTCAGACGATACAGTACTGAGGGAGTGCCACACTGTCAGAGGGTCAGTAGTGAGGGAATGCTGCGCTTTCAGAGGGTCTGTACTGAGCTAGTGCCGCACTGTCGGAGGGTCAGTACTGTGGGAGTCCTGCAATGTCAGAGTGTCAGTACTGAGGGAATACTGCACTGTCAGAGGGGTCAGTACTGAGTGAGTGCCGCACTGTCGGAGGATCAGAACTGAGGGAGTGTCACACTGTCAGAGTGTCAAGGGTGTGGGAGTGTTACACTGCCAAAGAATCAGTGCTGAGTGAGTGCTACACTGCCAAAGGGTCAGTACTGAGGGAGTGCTGCACTGTCAGGGGGTCAGTAAAGATGGAGTGCTACACTGTCAGAGGCTCAATACTGAGGGAGTGCTACACTGTCAGAGGGTCAGTGCTGATGGCTTGCTGCGCTGTGACAGGGTATTTACAGAGGGAGTGCTGCATTGTCAAAGGGTCAGTACTGAGCGAGTGCCGCACTGTCAGAGGGTCAGTACTGAGGGAGTCTTGCAATTTGAGAATGTCAGTACAGAGGGAGTACTGCACTGTCAGAGGGGTCAGTACTGAGGGTCTGCCACATTGTCAGAGGATCAGTACTGAGGGAGTGTCACACTATCAGAACGTGAGTGCAGAAGGCGTGCTAGACTGTCAGAGGGTCAGTACTGAGGGAGTGCTACACTGTCAGAGGGTCAGTGCTGAGGGATTGCTGCTCTGTGACAGGGACTGTACTGAGGGAGTGCTGCACTCTCAGAGGGTCAGTACTGAGCGAGTGCCGCACTGTCAGAGGGTCAGTACTGAGTGAGTCCTGCAATTTCAGAATGTCAGTACTGAGGGAGTACTGCACTGTCAGAAGGGTCAGTATTGAGGGAGTGCCACATTGTCAGAGGATCAGAACTGAGGGAGTGTTACACTGTCAGAGGGTCAGTGCTGAGTGAGTGCTACACTTCCAAAGGGTCAGTACTGAGGGAGTGCTGCACTGTCAGTGGCTCAATAAAGAGGGAGAGTCACACTGTCAGAGGCTCAATACTGAGGGAATAGTGCACTGTCAGACGATACAGTACTGAGAGAGTGCCACACTATCAGAAGGTCACTACTGAGCGAGTGCTGCACTCTCAGAGTGTCTTTACTGAGGGAGTGTCACACTGTCAGAGCGTGAGTGCAGAGGGAGTGCTAAACTGTCAAAGGGTCAGTACTGAGGGAGTGCTCCACTGTCAGAAGGTCAGTGCAGATGGTATGGTTCCATGTCAGAGTGTCAGTGCTGAAGGAGTGTTATGATATCAGAGGGTCAGTACTGAGGGTGCGCTACACTGTCAGACGGTCAGTACTGAGGGAGTGCCACACTGTGAGAGAGTCACTACTGAGCGAGTGCTGCACAGTCAGAGGGTCAGTACTGAGGGAGTGCTGCATTGTCAGAGGGTCAGTACTGAGAGAGTGCCGCAGTGTCAGAGGGTCAGTACTGAGGGAGTGTCACACTGCCTGCGGGTCAGTACTAAGGGAGTGCTGCACTCTCGGAGAGTCAGTACTGAGTGAGTACTGCACAGTCAGAGGGGTCAGTCCTGAGTGAGTGCCACATTGTCAGAGGATCAGAACTGAGGGAGTGTCACACTGTCAGAGGGTCAGTGCTGTGGGAGTGCTACACTGCAAAAGAATCAGTGCTGAGTGAGTGCTACACTGCCAAAGGGTCAGTACTGAGGGAGTGCTGCACTGTCAGGGGGTCAGTAAAGATGGAGTGCTACACTGTCAGAGGCTCAATACTGAGGGAGTGCTACACTATCAGAGGGTCAGTGCTGATGGCTTGCTGCGCTGTGACAGGGTATTTACAGAGGGAGTGCTGCATTGTCAAAGGGTCAGTACTGAGCGAGTGCCGCACTGTCAGAGGGTCAGTACTGAGGGAGTCTTGCAATTTGAGAATGTCAGTACAGAGGGAGTACTGCACTGTCAGAGGGGTCAGTACTGAGGGTCTGCCACATTGTCAGAGGATCAGTACTGAGGGAGTGTCACACTATCAGAACGTGAGTGCAGAAGGCGTGCTAGACTGTCAGAGGGTCAGTACTGAGGGAGTGCTACACTGTCAGAGGGTCAGTGCTGAGGGATTGCTGCTCTGTGACAGGGACTGTACTGAGGGAGTGCTGCACTCTCAGAGGGTCAGTACTGAGCGAGTGCCGCACTGTCAGAGGGTCAGTACTGAGTGAGCCTGCAATTTCAGAATGTCAGTACTGAGGGAGTACTGCACTGTCAGAAGGGTCAGTATTGAGGGAGTGCCACATTGTCAGAGGATCAGAACTGAGGGAGTGTTACACTGTCAGAGGGTCAGTGCTGAGTGAGTGCTACACTTCCAAAGGGTCAGTACTGAGGGAGTGCTGCACTGTCAGTGGCTCAATAAAGAGGGAGAGTCACACTGTCAGAGGCTCAATACTGAGGGAATAGTGCACTGTCAGACGATACAGTACTGAGAGAGTGCCACACTGTCAGAAGGTCACTACTGAGCGAGTGCTGCACTCTCAGAGTGTCTTTACTGAGGGAGTGTCACACTGTCAGAGCGTGAGTGCAGAGGGAGTGCTAAACTGTCAAAGGGTCAGTACTGAGGGAGTGCTCCACTGTCAGAAGGTCAGTGCAGATGGTATGGTTCCATGTCAGAGTGTCAGTGCTGAAGGAGTGTTATGATATCAGAGGGTCAGTACTGAGGGTGCGCTACACTGTCAGACGGTCAGTACTGAGGGAGTGCCACACTGTGAGAGAGTCACTACTGAGCGAGTGCTGCACAGTCAGAGGGTCAGTACTGAGGGAGTGCTGCATTGTCAAAGGGTCAGTACTGAGAGAGTGCCGCAGTGTCAGAGGGTCAGTACTGAGGGAGTGTCACACTGCCTGCGGGTCAGTACTAAGGGAGTGCTGCACTCTCGGAGAGTCAGTACTGAGTGAGTACTGCTCAGTCAGAGGGGTCAGTACTGAGTGAGTGCCACATTGTCAGAGGATCAGAACTGAGGGAGTGTCACACTGTCAGAGGGTCAGTGCTGTGGGAGTGCTACACTGCAAAAGAATCAGTGCTGAGTAAGTGCTACACTGTCAAAGGGTCAGTACTGAGGGAGTGCTGCACTGTTAGGGGGTCAGTAAAGATGGAGTGCTACACTGTCAGAGGCTCAATAGTGAGGGAGTGCTACACTGTCAGAGGTCAGTGCTGATGGACTGCTGCACCCTGACAGGGTCTGTACAGAGGGATTGCTGCACTGTCAAAGTTTCAGTACTGAGCGAGTGCCGCACTGTCAGAGGGTCAGTACTGAGGGAGTCTTGCAATGTCAGAGTGTCAGTACAGAGGGAGTACTGCAATGTCAGAGGGGTCAGTACTGAAGGAGTGCCACATTGTCAGAGGATCAGTACTGAGGGTGTGTCACACTGTCAGAACGTGAGTGCAGAACGAATGCTACACTGTCAGAGGGTCAGTACTGAGGGAGTGCTACACTGTCAAAGGGTCAGTGCTGAGCGATTGCTGCTCTGTCACAGGGTCTGTACTGAGGGAGTGCTGCACTCTCAGAGGGCCAGTACTGAGCGAATGCCGCACTGACAGAGGGTCAGTACTGAGGCAGTCCTGCACTGTCAGAGGGGTCAGTACTGAGGGAGTGCCACATTGTCAGAGGATCAGAACTGAGGGAGTGTCACACTGTCAGAGGGTCAGTGCTGTGGGAGTGCTACACTGACAAAGAGTCAGTGCTGAGTGAGTGCTACACTGCCAAAGGGTCAGTACTGAGGGAGTGCAGCTCTGTCAGTGGGTCAGTAAAGATGGAGTGTCACACTGTCAGAGGCTCAATACTGAGGGAATAGTGCACTGTCAGACGATACAGTACTGAGGGAGTGCCAGACTGTCAGAGGGTCAGTACTGAGCGAGTGCCGCACTCTCAGATTGTCTTTACTGAGGGAGTGTCACACTGTCAGAGCGTGAGTGCAGAGGGAGTGCTACACTGTCAGAGGTTCAGTACTGAGGGAGTGCTCCACTGTCAGAGGGTCAGTGCTGAAGGTGTGCTGCACTGTCAGAATGTCAGTGCTGAAGGAGTGTTATAATATCAGAGGGTCAGTACTGAGCGTGCGCTACACTGTCAGACGGTCAGTACTGAGGGAGTGCCACACTGTGAGAGAATCAGTACTGAGCGAGTGCCGCAGTGTCAGAGGGTCAGTACTGAAGGAGCGAGGCACTATCAGAGGGTCAGTAATGAGGGAGTGCTGCATTGTCAGAGGGTCAGTACTGAGAGAGTGCCACAGTGTCAGAGGGTCAGTACTGAGGGAGTGTCACACTGCCTGCGGGTCAGTACTAAGGGAGTGCTGCACTCTCGGAGACCAGTACTGAGGGAGTGGTGCACTGTCAGTGAGTCAGTATTAAGGGTGTGCTGCACTGTCAGATTGTCAGTACTGAGGGATTCCTGCATTGCCATAGAGTCAGTATCGAGGGAGTGTAGCATTGTCAGAGGGTCGGGACGCAGGAAGCGCTGAACTGTGAGAGTGTCAGTTTTGAGAGAGACCTGCAATGTCAGATGGTCAGTACAGAGGGAGTGTCACACTGTCAGTGGGTCAGTACTGAGGGAGGGTTGCTCTGTCAGATGGTCAGTACTGCGGGAGTGACACACTGTCAGTGGGTCAGTACTGAGGGAGTGCTGCTCTCTCAATTGGTCAGTACTGCAGGTGTGTCACACTGTCAGTGGGTCAGTACTGAGGGAGTGCCGCACTGTAAGAGGGTCAGTACTGAGGGAGTGCTGCACTGTCAGTACTGAGGGTGTGCTGCACTGTCGGAGGGTCAGTACTGAGGGTGTGCTGCACTGTCAGAGTGTCAGTACTGAGGGATTCCTGCATTGCCAAAGAGTCAGTATAGAGGGTGTGCAGCATTGTCAGAGGGTCGGGACGCAGGAAGCGCTGAAATGTCAGAGAATCAGTACTGAGAGCGTGCTGAACTGTGAGGGGGTCAGTACTGAGGAATTGCTGCAGTGTCAGATGGTCAGTACTGCGGGAGTGTCACGCTGGCAGAGAGTCAGTAGTGATGGTTGGCTGCACTGCCAGAGGCTCAGTACTGAGGGAGAGCTGCACTGTCAGAGAGTCAGTACTGAGGTAGTGCCACACTGTCAGAGGGTCAGTACTGAGGGATTGCTCCACTCTCAGACGTGTCAGTCCTGAGGGAGTGCTGCACTCTCAGAGGGTCAGTACTGAGGGATTGCTCCACTCTCAGACGTGTCAGTCCTGAGGGAGTGCTGCACTGTCAGAGGGTCAGTACTGAGGGAGTGCTGCACTGTCAGAGGGTCAGTACTGAGAGAGTGCTGCACTGTCAGGGGGTCTATTATGAGGGATTCCTGCATTGCCAAAGAGTCAGTATAGAGGGAGTGCAGCATTGTCAGAGAGTCGGGACGCAGGAAGCGCTGAAATATCAGAGGGTAATTACTGAGAGAGAGCTGAACAGTGACAGAGTCAGTACTGAGAGAGTGCTGCACTGTCAGAGGGTCAATACTGACGGAGTGCCACACTGTCAGATGGGTCAGTACTGAGGGATTCCTGCATGGCCAGAGAATCAGTATAGAGGAAGTGCAGTATTGTCAGATGGTAGGGATGCAGGAAGCGCTGAAATGTGAGAGGGTCAGTACTGACAGACTCCTGAACTGTGAGAGGGTCAGTACTGAGGGAGTGCTGCAGTATCAGATTGTCAGTACAGCGGGAGTGTCACAATGTCAGAGGGTCAGGTCTGATGGAGGGGATCAGGTTCACACTGTCAGAGAATCGGTACTAGAGATCACCGCATTGTTGGACATTCAGTACTGAGGGCATGCTGCATTGCCAGAGAGTCAGTACAGAGGGAATGCAGCATGGTCAGAGGGTCGGGATGATGAATGCGCTGAAATGTCGGTGGGTCAGGCTTGAGGGATCACCGCACTGTCGGACAGTCAGTACTGAGGGAGTGCTGCATTGTCAGAGAGTCAGGACGGAGGAAGCGCTGAAATGTCAGGGGGTCAGTAATGAGAGAGTGCTGAACTGCGAGAGGGTCATTATTGAGGGAGCGCTACACTGTCAGAGGGTCAGTACTGAGGGATTCCTGCATTGCCAGAGAGTCAGTATAGAGGGAGTGCAGCATTGTCAGAGGGACGGGATGCAGGAAGCTCCAAAATATCAGAGGGTCAGTACTGAGAGACTGCTGAACTGTGAGAGGGTCAGTACTGAGGGAGTGCTGCAGTGTCAGATGGTCAGTACTGCGGGAGTGTCACACTGTCAGAGGGTCAGTATTGAGGGAGGGCTGCACTGCTAGAGTGTCAGTACAGAGGAAGCGCTGCACTGTCAGAGAGTCAGTACTGAGGGAGTGCCACTCTGTCATATGGCAGTACTGAGGGAGTGCCACACTGTCAGAGCGTGAGTGCTGAGGGAGGTTTAAACTGCCAAACAGACAGTGCTGAGGGAGTGCTGCACTGTCAGACGGTCAGTACTGCGGGAGTGCCACACTGTCAGAGGATCAGTACTGAGGGAGTGTCACACTGTCAGAGGGTCATTTCTGCGAGAGTGCTACACTGCCAAAGAGTCAGTGCTGAGGAAGTGCTGCACTGTCAGTTCGTCAGCACTGAAGGAGTGCCACACTGTCAGAGGGTCAGTACTGAGGGAGTGCTACACCGTTGGAGGGTCACACTGAGGAAGGGCTGCAATGTCTGACTGTCAGTACTGAGGGAGTATCACACTGTCAGAGGGTAAGTACTGAGGGAGTGCTGCACTGTCAGAGGGTCAGTACTGAGGGAGTGACACACTGTCAGAGCATGAGTGCAGAGGGAGTTCTACACTGTCAGAGGGTCAGTACTGAGGGAGTGATGCACTGTCAGAGGATTAGATTAGATTAGATTAGATTACTTACAGTGTGGAAACAGGCCCTTCGGTCCAACAAGTCCACACCGACCCGCCGAAGCGTAACCCACCCATACCCCTACATTTACCCCTTTACCTAACACTACGGGCAATTTAGCATGGCCAATTCACCTGACTTGCACATCTTTGGAATGTGGGAGGAAACCGGAGCCCCCGGAGGAAACCCACGCAGACACGGGGAGAACGTGCAAACTCCACACAGTCAGTCGCCTGAGTCGGGAAGTGAACCCGGGTCTCTGGCGCTGCGAGGCAGCAGTGCTAACCACTGTGCCACCGTGCCGCCCACAAACTCCACACAGTCACCCGAGGGTGGGATTGAACCCGGGTCCCTGCCGTTGTGAGGCAGCTGTGCTAACCACTGAGCCACCGTGCTGCCCCTAGATCTCCACTGTCTTTTTTAGTACTGAGGCAGTGCCGCACTGTCAGAGGTTCAGTACTGAGGGAGTGCTGCAATGTCAGAGCGACAGTAATGAGGGAGTGCTGCACTGTCAGAGAGGTCAGTACTGAGGGAGTGTCACACTGTCAGAGGATCAGTACAGAGGGAGTGTCACACTGTCAGAGGATTAGTGCTGCCGTAGTGCTACACTGCCAAGTAGTCAGTGCTCAGTGAGTGCTACACTGCCAAAGGGTCAGTACTGAGGCAGTGCTGCACTGTCAGTGGGTCAATACTGAGGGAGTGTCACACTATCAGAGGGTCAGCACTGAGGGAGTGCTGCAATGTCAGAGGGTCAGTACTTAGTGAGTGTCACAATCTCAGAGTGCCAGTAATGAGGGAGTGTCACACTGTCAGAGGCTCAATACTGAGGGAGTAGTGCACTGTCTGACCGTCAGTACTGAGGGAGTGCTCCACTGTCAGAGGGTCAGTGCTGAGGGAGAGCTGCACTGTCAGATTGTCAGGGCTGAGGAAGTGTTATAATGTCAGAGGGTCAGTACTGAGGGTGCGCTACACTGTCAGACGGTCAGCACTGAGGGAGTGCCGCACTGTCAGATGGTAGTACTGAGAGAGTGCCACACTGTCAGAGCGTGAGTGCTGAGGGAGGTTTGAACTGCCAAAGAGACAGTGCTGAGGGAGTGCTGCACTGTCAGAGGGTCAGTACTGAGGGAGTGCTGCACTCTCAGATGTTCAGTACTGCGGAAGTGTCACACTGTCAGAGGGTCAGCACTGAGGGAGTGCGACAGTATCAAAGGGTCAGTACCGCGTGAGTGCTGCAGTCAGGAATGCTGGACTGAGGGAATGTTGCACTGTCAGAGTGTCAGTTTAAAGGGAGTGCTGCACTATCAGAGAGTCAGTACGGAGTCAGGTTCACACTGTCAGAGAATCGGGACTGAGAGATCACCGCATTGTTGGACAGTCAGTACTGAGGGCCTGCTCCTTTGCCAGAGAGTCAGTATACAAGAAATGCAGCATTGTCAGAGGGTTGGGATGATGAAAGCGCTGAAATGTCAGTGGGTCAGGCCTGAGGGATCCCCGCACTGTCGGACAGTCAGTACTGAGGGGGTGCAGCATTGTTAGAGGGTCAGGACGGAGGAAATGCTGAAATGTCAGAGGGTCAGTAATGAGAGAGTGCTGAACTGCGAGAAGGTCAGTACTGAGGGAGGGCTACACTGTCAGAGGGTCAGTACTGAGTGAGTGCTGAACTGTGAGAGGGTCAGTACTGAGCGAGTGCCGCACTGTCAGAGGGTCAGTACTGAGGGAGCGCTGCACTGTCAGAGGGTCAGTACTGGGGGAGTGCTGCATTGTCAGAGGGTCAGTAGTGAGAGAGTGCCGCACTGTCAGAGGGTCAGTACTGAGGGAGTGCTGCATTGTCAGGAGGTCTGTACTGAGGGATTCCTGCATTGCCAAAGAGTCAGTATAGAGGGAGTGCAGCATTGTCAGAGGGTCGGGACGGAGGAAGCGCTGAAATATCAGAGGGTAATTACTGAGAGAGAGCTGAACTGTGACAGAGTCAGTACTGAGAGAATGCTGCAGTGTCAGACGGTCAGTACTGCGGGAGTGCCACACTGTCAGAGGGTCATTTCTGCGAGTGTGCTTCACTGCCAATGAGTCAGTGCTGAGTGAGTGCTACACTGCCAAAGCCTCAGTACTGAGGGAGTGCTGCACTGTCAGTTCGTCAGCACTGAAGGAGTGCCGCACTGTCAGAGGGTCAGTACTGAGGGAGTGCTACACCGTTGGAGGGTCACACTGAGGAAGGGCTGCAATATCAGAGGGTCAGTACGGAGGGAGTGCTGCACTGTCAGACTGTCAGTACTGAGGGAGTTTCACACTGTCAGAGGGTCAGTACTGAGGGAGTGTCACACTGTCAGAGGTTCAGTTGAAAGGGAGTGTTGCACTGTCAGAGATTCAGTACTGAGGAAGTGCCACACTGTCAGAGGGTGAGTGCTGTGGGAGTGCTACACTGCCAAAGAGTCAGTGCTGAGTGAGTGCTATACTGCCAAAGGGTCAGTACTGAGGGAGTGCTGCACTGTCAGTGGGTCTTACTGAGGGAGTGTCACACTGTCAGAGGGTCAGCACTGAGGGAGTGCTGCAATGTTAGAGGGTCAGTACTGAGTGAGTGTCACAAATTCAGAGTGCCAGTACTGAGGGAGCGAGGCACTATCAGAGGGTCAGTACTGAGGGAGTGCTGCATTGTCAGAGGGTCAGTACTGAGGGAGTGTCACACTGTCAGAGGTTCAGTACTAAGGGAGTGTTGCACTGTCAGAGAGGTCAGTACTGAGGGAGTGTCACACTGTCAGAGGATCAGTACAGAGGGAGTGTCACACTGTCAGAGGATTAGTGCTGCCGTAGTGCTACACTGCCAAGTAGTCAGTGCTGAGTGAGTGCTACACTGCCAAAGGGTCAGTACTGAGGCAGTGCTGCACTGTCAGTGGGTCAATACTGAGGGAGTGTCACACTATCAGAGGGTCAGCACTGAGGGAGTGCTGCAATGTCAGAGGGTCAGTACTTAGTGAGTGTCACAATCTCAGAGTGCCAGTAATGAGGGAGTGTCACACTGTCAGAGGCTCAATACTGAGGGAGTAGTGCACTGTCTGACCGTCAGTACTGAGGGAGTGCTCCACTGTCAGAGGGTCAGTGCTGAGGGAGAGCTGCGCTGTCAGATTGTCAGGGCTGAGGAAGTGTTATAATGTCACAGGGTCAGTACTGAGGGTGCGCTACACTGTCAGACGGTCAGCACTGAGGGAGTGCCGCACTGTCAGATGGTAGTACTGAGAGAGTGCCACACTGTCAGAGCGTGAGTGCTGAGGGAGGTTTGAACTGCCAAAGAGACAGTGCTGAGGGAGTGCTGCACTGTCAGAGGGTCAGTACTGAGGGAGTGCTGCACTCTCAGATGATCAGTACTGCGGAAGTGTCACACTGTCAGAGGGTCAGCACTGAGGGAGTGCGACAGTATCAAAGGGTCAGTACCGCGTGAGTGCTGCAGTCAGGAATGCTGGACTGAGGGAATGTTGCACTGTCAGAGTGTCAGTTTAAAGGGAGTGCTGCACTATCAGAGAGTCAGTACGGAGTCAGGTTCACACTGTCAGAGAATCGGGACTGAGAGATCACCGCATTGTTGGACAGTCAGTACTGAGGGCCTGCTCCTTTGCCAGAGAGTCAGTATACAAGAAATGCAGCATTGTCAGAGGGTCGGGATGATGAAAGCGCTGAAATGTCAGTGGGTCAGGCCTGAGGGATCCCCGCACTGTCGGACAGTCAGAACTGAGGGCGTGCAGCATTGTTAGAGGGTCAGGACGGAGGAAATGCTGAAATGTCAGAGGGTCAGTAATGAGAGAGTGCTGAACTGCGAGAAGGTCAGTACTGAGGGAGCGCTACACTGTCAGAGGGTCAGTACTGAGTGAGTGCTGAACTGTGAGAGGGTCAGTACTGAGCGAGTGCCGCACTGTCAGAGGGTCAGTACTGAGGGAGCGCTGCACTGTCAGAGGGTCAGTACTGGGGGAGTGCTGCATTGTCAGAGGGTCAGTAGTGAGAGAGTGCCGCACTGTCAGAGGGTCAGTACTGAGGGAGTGCTGCATTGTCAGGAGGTCTGTACTGAGGGATTCCTGCATTGCCAAAGAGTCAGTATAGAGGGAGTGCAGCATTGTCAGAGGGTCGGGACGGAGGAAGCGCTGAAATATCAGAGGGTAATTACTGAGAGAGAGCTGAACTGTGACAGAGTCAGTACTGAGAGAATGCTGCAGTGTCAGACGGTCAGTACTGCGGGAGTGCCACACTGTCAGAGGGTCATTTCTGCGAGAGTGCTTCACTGCCAATGAGTCAGTGCTGAGTGAGTGCTACACTGCCAAAGCCTCAGTACTGAGGGACTGCTGCACTGTCAGTTCGTCAGCACTGAAGGAGTGCCGCACTGTCAGAGGGTCAGTACTGAGGGAGTGCTACACCGTTGGAGGGTCACACTGAGGAAGGGCTGCAATATCAGAGGGTCAGTACGGAGGGAGTGCTGCACTGTCAGACTGTCAGTACTGAGGGAGTTTCACACTGTCAGAGGGTCAGTACTGAGGGAGTGTCACACTGTCATAGGTTCAGTACTAAGGGAGTGTTGCACTGTCAGAGAGTCAGTACTGAGGAAGTGCCACACTGTCAGAGGGTGAGTGCTGTGGGAGTGCTACACTGCCAAAGAGTCAGTGCTGAGTGAGTGCTATACTGCCAAAGGGTCAGTACTGAGGGAGTGCTGCACTGTCAGTGGGTCAGTACTGAGGGAGTGTCACACTGTCAGAGGGTCAGCACTGAGGGAGTGCTGCAATGTCAGAGGGTCAGTACTGAGTGAGTGTCACAAATTCAGAGTGCCAGTACTGAGGGAGCGAGGCACTGTCAGAGGGTCAGTACTGAGGGAGTGCTGCATTGTCAGAGGGTCAGTACTGAGGGAGTGTCACACTGTCAGAGGTTCAGTACTAAGGGAGTGTTGCACTGTCAGAGAGTCAGTACTGATGGAGTGCTGCACTGTCAGAGGGTCAGTATTGAGGGTGTGCTGCACTGTCCGAGTGTCAGTACTGAGGGATTCCTGCATTGCCAGAGAGTCAATATCGAGGGAGTGCAGCATTGTCAGAGTGTCGGGACGTAGGAAGCGCTGAGCTGTGAGAGTGTCAGTACTGAGAGAGAGCTGCCGTGTCAGATGGTCAGTACTGCGGGAGTGTCACACTGTCAGTGGGTCAGTACTGAGGGAGGGTTGCTCTGTCAGATGGTCAGTACTGCGGGAGTGACACACTGTCAGTGGGTCAGTACTGAGGGAGGGCTGCTTTGTCAGATGCTCAGTTCTGCAGGAGTGTCACACAGTCAGTGGGTCAGTACTGAGGGAGTGCCGCACTGTCAGAGGGTCAGTACTGAGGGAGTGCCGCACTGTCAGCGGGTCAGTACTGAGGGAGTGTTGCACTGTCAGATGGTCAGTACTGAGGGAGTGTTGCACTGTCAGACGATCAGTACTGAGGGAGTGTTGCTGTGTCAGAGGGTCAGTACTGAACTATGGAGCTGTGAGCCTGATGGCAGTGGTGGGTAAGCTGTTGGAGGGCATTCTGAGAGACAATTTACATGCAGTTGGAAAAGCAAGGATTGATTATGTATGGTCAGCATGGCTTTTGGAAATGGTTTGGGATGGAGGCCACGTCCATTTTAGAAAATTCAAATCTTTTTAATCAGTGAAAAATAACATCACCATGTGTCTTAAACATGGATTGGAGAAAAACTGTTGTCAATCTATGGTCACTTGTTGCTTGGAGACGCTCCAGAAAAGCAGGCGCCCAAACAGACCAACGCTGTCGATGCAGGACGTGGTGCACAGGAAGATCCAACAAGTCGTTTGCAGTTGCTATCTGTCTCCCTAGAGTAGTCATCATGCAAGATCAGGGTTCAGTCCTAAGAGAAGTAATCACTCCATTGAACCTTCCTCTACGTTTGTACAGTAATCGTGCTTGTGTGTATGTGTGTGTGTGTGTGAGAGAGAGAGAGAGACAGAGAGCGAGTGTCTGTCCGTGTGTGTGAGAGAGTATATGTGTGTATCTCGGTGTGTCTGTGTGTGTGAGAGAGGGATTATGTGCTTGTGTATGTGTCTGTCTGAGTGTGTGTTGGTGTGCGTGTGTGTGAGAGAGAGAGGAATGCGTGTGTTTGACGGAGTGAGAGTGTGTGTTTGAAAGAGAGAGTGTGTGTTTGTGTGTATGTGTGTGTGAGAGAGGAATGTGTGTGTGTGTGAGAGAGAGAGTGTGTGTATGTGTTTGAGGGAATAAGAGTGTGTGTGTGTTTGAGAGAGTGAGTGTCTGTGTGTGTGTGTGTGTGTGTGTGTGTGCGTGCAAACTAGCCAATCTTATCAGGTGCCCATGAATATAAAACCCAGCTGCTGTTTCAGGTGAATTGGTCCTTGTGTCTCCAGTGACACAAAAGCTGTAAGAGTGACTCAACTGGGGTAAAGAGAGTGCTGTTCGTTCCAGTGGGGATTCATCCAGTAAACCTCCCCACACACTAACATCCCTCTGGCTGTGTAGTGACTAGTCCTGTACACAGTGCTCCAGGTACAAACCAATGTAATGTCACTGTAGTCTTACCAGAGCATGGGACAGCTCCTCATTGCAGAGCGGTGTCTGGTAGTGTTTTAATCAGAGGGTCACCATGGCCCAGATGAGGGGAAAGGTTGGGAAGGAGAGTCCTTCAGAGTCACTCTAGATAGTGCGGTAAACTAACTGCCCAGCCAATTGAGCTAACCAACCTCACTCCAGGGGCATGCCATGTATAACCCAATCATAGCCAGCCTGCACCTCAATAGGAGCCAGGAGCAACGCCATTCGGCCCCTACCCTAACCCAAAAGGGAGAGCACGGGAAGCTGATGAAGGAAACAAGCCCCTCCCATGTGGCCTTCTTAAATGGAGCTGGAGGACAGAGCACATCTGGCCTGTTGTTTGTTTCCCCGAGACTGGCCTGCTCCACCTTACAGTGAGAGACTGAGGGGAACCTCAAGGAGATTTCACTTCTCACTGAGATGCTGCAACTCCAATTCAAATCAGGCTGGCTCCCTCCGAGACTCAGGGAAGAGTGCAGCCCTCTACAGATCAGGCCCTTGTGTCACATAAGCTCCAGTGTGGGGGCCAAGAGCTGGGAGATAGAATTAAGAACATAAGACCATCTGAAATAGGAACAGGAGACCATCCAGCCCCTCGAGCCTGCTCTGCTATTCAATAGGATCATGAATGATTTGCCATTTGATTTGGGAGCTGAAACTAAGACAATACAGAGACAGAGAATCAATTTATTCTGTCATGAGGAATCATCAGACGAAAGCGCGCGCGCACGAGCACACACACACACACACACACATACACATACACACACATAAACACACACACATACACACACACACACACACACATACACACAAACATACACACACATACACACAAACACAGACAGACACACACACACACACACACACACACACAAATTGTGGGATTCAGGCCGTCTGTGGGAACGGGGAGAGACAAAGGAGCAAAATGCTAGAGAGGGATCTGATCCCACAGATTTCACTGCTTCCCTCTCTCTCTGCGGCTCTCATGTCTATTTTTGTGTTTCCAGTTCTCTCTCCCACATCTTTCCTTCGATCCCTATCTCTCAACATCCTTCACATCTCTGTCCTGTTTACATTTCCCAGTAGATTCCCTTCCCCCTTTGTCACCTCACCGGGTTTTTCAGGAATGTTTAATCATTCAGTCTTTCACAAAACTAACACCTTGCTCATCTCTCTCTGCATCTGTCTTTCAGCTCTGTGGGATCTTGCTATTCCTGTCTGTACATCATTCTAGCCACATCACGTCAGCCCCCACCACCATCCAATTCTCTAAGCTCTATCCCTCTGCTGTTGCAACTCCTCTCTCTCTCTCTGTCCTATATCTCTCCCTGGGATTTCCGTCTTGCTGTCTGCCTGAACTTCTCTCCCTGTCTTTCTCTCCCCAGTTTAACCTTGTGTCTGTCTGACATTGAATTTCTCTTCCCGGAGTTTCACTCTCTCTCTCTATCTCTGTCTGTCTCTCTTCTGCTCTATCTCAGTTCTTCTCACTTCCTCCCCCCGCCTGCCTGTCTTTCTCTTGCTCTCTCCCTCCCTCTCACTGTCTGTCCGTCCATCTCTCTTTCTCTTCTGTAGTTTCTCTCCCTCTTTCTCCCTGGACCCCTCTTCTCTGTCCCAGTGACTGGGGGAAGGGGCATTGGGAAGAGTTTGCCTCCGTGCCTGGTCTCTCCCAGGATTTACCCGCACTGTGGGGAGGGGCTGAGTGGAAGGAACATGAAGTACTTTTCTGAGTCAGTCTGAAATAGAGAAAAAGAGAGAGAAAGGGACAGTGACAAAGAGAGAGAGAGAGAGACATGGAAAGAGAGAGATGGGTAGTGAGAGTCAGGGAGGTGGAGTGAGAAAAGGACAGAGTGAGAGAGACAGGGAGAGAGAGAGAGTGAGAAGGACATATATTGAGGGAGAAGGAAAGTGTGTGTACTTGGCGATGGGTTTCGAGTGCGATCTTGCTGTGCATTACAGCAGTCAGTCAAAAGGTGAGGTAGTCTCTGCACTATGTCCTCCAGCCCAGGGGCTGTAAGTCTGCATGGGCAGGGGGAGAGTGGGAGACAAGGAGGGGGTGGGACAGCCAGAGACAAGGGGAGGGTTTGATGGGACTTTGGGGTTGGTGGAGAAATGAGCGGCTGTTGTCAGAGAGAGATGGAGGGAGGCACAGCATGTGATGCAAAATCTGAGACAGGGTGGAGAAGAGGTCTCCACGGGAAGAATAGTCAATGAGGCCATTCAGGGGCCAATCCTGAGGATCCTGAACAGGACCAGGATCATTTAATGGGGGAGTGGGGATGATGGGCAGAAAGGACTCCATCTGTGATGCAAACGTTCTGTAATTCTTGGACTGGGATATTGCTGTACATTAAAATAGTCCCAGGCCAGTCAGTCAACCCAGACTCATTTACCTGTGTGAGAAAGTGAGGACTGCAGATGCTGGAGAGTCAGAGTTACAAAGTGTGGAGCTGGGGAAGCACAGCAGGTCAGTCAGGAGAGTCGATGGTTCAGGCCTGACCTGCTGGGCTTTCCCGGCTCCACACTTTTCCACTCAACTCCCTCTGCCCCATGGTGTGGGACTCACAGCAATATTGGTGGGGGGGGCAGCAAAATATTTGAGGGGGGCACAGTTGATGAGGTAGGTATTTGGGAGGGAAGGTATTTGGGAAGGGGATAAATTTGGGAGGAGAGTCAAAATGAGGAGCAAAATATTTTTAGGGGGTCAAAATTGGGTGAGCAATTTCAGGTCTGAAATAAAGAAAAAGAGAAAGGGAGGGTGAGAAAAAGAGAGAGATATAGAGAGTGGGGATGGAGAAGGGGATCAGAGAAAGATGGGGCAGAGACAGACAGTAAGAGGGAGGGTGTAAGAGAAAGGCAGATTAAGAGAAAGAGAGAGACAGGGAGAGAGAAGGACAAAGAGAAAAGGGGAAGTCAGACTGAGAGAAACAGGCGTTGACGCATGGACAGACTGAAGGGGTGACACTCAGTATTCCAGTTGGTTCCAGCTCCCTCTCTCTCAATGGTTTTTCACACTGCCTCTCTCCCATGCTCCTGAGGTTACCTTCAGCTTGACTCCCTTCCTCTCTCTCTCCCTGTCTCTGGATGGTGAGCTGGTATCTGTTCCTTGCCATGTTGGTCACCTCAGAAAGCCTCCAGAAAATTCAAGAGATCAGTCTGCAGGTGATCCCTGGTTTTGTTCATTTCTGGATGGTTTCCCAGAACTTTCTCTCCTTCTGGCCAATTCGGAGAATCAGTTAATAGTTTGAAGCATTGCTTATCATTTGGATGTTAGTTTCTTTGTGTAGCAGGACCCGGTGTCTTCCTGTCTGGGCCCTCCTTTGTTTGGTGGAGACGTTGTTAGGGATATCCCTGCCCAGGCGAAGTGTTGCCTTTGACATTATGCTGATGGGATAACCATCTGGCTGCTGTCTGGCTTTTGTGATTTGGGAGTATAACTTGTCCAATATACCCAGCATCTCTTGGCTGTCTATCTGTGTTTTAGCAAGGAGGCCGCAACATTTCACCCATTCCCCCTCCCCCACCCAGTCTTTTGAATAGAAAGAAGCTTATACAATGAATTACAAACCTAATTTTAAAAGCTGGTTATGTTTGTTGTCAGAGTAACCTGCTGTTTGAGCGAAAGACATTTTGTACATTGGTCAAACCGACTGTCAAAGGGCTGATAAGTGATAACATAGAATCCCTACAGAGCAGAAGCAGGCCCTTCAGCCCATCGAGTCCACAATGACCCTCTGAAGAGAATCCAACTCAGATCCATCTCCTGATGATATCCCTGAAACCCTGCATTTCCCATGGATATTCCAGCTAACCTGAATATCCCTTGACACTATGGGCAATCTGTCAAAAATGTGCACCATTGAACAGTGGGAGAAAACCCATGCAGTTGCAAGGAGAATGGAGAAACACCACACAGACAGTCGCTCAGGAGTGGAATCAAACCCAGGTCTCTGGCGCTGTGAGGTAACAGTGCTAACCACTGAGCGACTGTGGCACTCCTAACTGTTTCGACAAAACATATTCCGTTCTGAGAATCCATACAGAATTGTGATGCATAGCCAACATCCAGTGAGCAGAATAAATGCAAGGGAATGAGACCTGCTGGCTCAAACTCCAGGAATTCCCTCCCTAAGGACCTTGTGGGTCCACCACTTGCAACAGTTCAAGGAGGCAGCTCACCACCAAAACCAGCTCCCGAGCAGCTACGGACAGGCAGTCAATGCTGGGCCCAGCCAGGAACACTCAAACGCTGCAAATGAATGAAACTAAGGTGATCACCCGGGGAGTTCCATCTACCTTCCAGCCCCTGAGGGTGTGTCCAGGTATTATTCACCATGATCGTACCCATCTGTTACAGCCTGCAATCCGAACCACCGGTATCCCGAGATATATCAAGGTGAGTGCAGTTAGGGACACAGCCGATGTGGTCCTCTCTCTCTCTCACTCCTCTCTCTATCTCACCCCTCTCTCTCTCCCTCAGTGCTTCTCTCTCACACCGCTGCTCTCTCTCTCAGCCCTCTCTCTCACCCCTCCCCCTCTCACCCTATCTCTCTTACCCCTTCTCTCTCACACTCTCCCACCCCCTCTCTCTTACCCCTCTCTCTTCTGACACCTCTCTCTCTCACTCTCAGCGCTTCTCTCTCACACCGCTTCTCTCTCTCTCTCAGCCCTCTCTCACACTCACCCCTCTCTCTCTCACCCTCTCTCTCTTACCAATCTTTCTCACACACACCCCTCACTGCTCTCTCTTACCACTCTCTCTTTCACACCTCTCTCTCTTACCCCTTCTCTCTCACACCCCCTCGCTCTTACCCCTTCTCTCACACACACCCCTCTCTCACCCCTCTCTCTTACCCCTCTCTCTCTCACACCTCTCCCTCTTACCAATCTCTCTCACACACACCCTATCTCTCACCCCTCTCTCTCTTACCCCTTCTCTCTCACACCCCCCTCTCGCTTATCCCTTCTCTCTCACACACACCCCTCTCTCACTCCTCTCTCTCTTACCCGTCTCTCTCTCACACCTCTCTCTCTTACCCCTTCTCTCTCACACCCCCTCTCTCTTACCCCTTCTCTCACACACACCCCTCTCTAACCCCTCTCTCTCTTACCCTCTCTCTCACACCTCTCTCTCTTACCAATCTCTCTCACACACACCCTCTCTCTCACCCCTCTCTCTCTTACCCCTCTCTCTCACACACCCCCTCTCTTACCCCTTCTCTCTCACACACCCCTCTCTCTTATCCCTCTCTCTCTCACACCTCTCTCTCTTACCCCTTCTCTCTCACACCCCCCTCTCTCTTACCCCTTCTCTCTCACATCCCCTCTCTCTTACCCCCTCTCTTCTCACACCTCTCTCTCTCTCTCCCTCAGCGCTTCTCTCTCACACCGCTTCTCTCTCTCAGCCCTCTCTCACTCTCACCCCTCTCTCTCGCACCCTCTTTCTCTTCCCAATCTCTCTCACACACACCCCCTCTCTCTCACCCCTCTCTCTCTTACCCCTCTCTCTCACACACTCCTCTCTCTTACCCCTTCTCTCTCACACACCCCCTCTCTCTTACCCCTCTCTCTTCTCACACCTCTCTCTCACTATCCCTCAGCGCTTCTCTCTCACACAACTTCTTTCTCTCTCTCACCCCTCTCTCACTCTCACCCCCCTCTCTCACACGCACACCCCTCTCTCTCACCCCTCTCTCTCTCACCTCTCTCTCACCCTCTCTCTCTCTCAGCCCATCTCTCTTGCACCCTCACTGACCTACTCTCACAGGCCCTCTCTTTCAGCCCCCCTCTCTCTCTCACCCCCCTCTCTCACATACCTCTCTCTCTCAATCCCCTTTCTCTCACACCCCTCTCTCTCTCTCTCTCACCCTCTCTCTCTCACCCCTTTCTCTCTCACCCCTTCTCTCTCTCCTACTTTCTTTCACACCCTCTCCCTCAGGCCCTCTCTTTCAGCCCCCCCCCTCTCTCTCACCCCTCTCTCTCACACACCTCTCTCTCTCAACCCCCTTTCTCTCACACCCCTCTCTCTCTCACACCCTCTCTCTCAGGCCCCCTCTCTCTCTCTCTAGCACCCTCTCTCTCAACCTCTCTTTGTCTCACACGCTTCTCTCTCTCTCACCCTCTCTCTCTCTTACCCCTCTCTCTCTCTCTCACCGCTTCTCTCTCTCACCCTCTCTCTCTGTCAACCTGACTCTCTCTCTCTCTCACCCCCTATCTCTCTCACATCCCCTCGCTCCCTGGCTCCTCTCTCTCTTTCACCCCTCTCTCTCACAACCTTCTCTCTCTAACCCGTCTCTTCCTCTCTCACACCTCTCTCTCTCTCAGCCTCTCTGTCTCACGCCTTCTCTCTCCCTTTCTTTGGCAGCCCTTCTCTCTCTCAGCCCCTCTCTCTCTCTCCGCAGTCTCTCCCACCCTGATCTCTCTCACAGTCCCTCTCTCTCTCTCACCCCTCGCTCTCTCTCATCCCTCTCTCTCTGATCCCTCTCTCTCTCACCCCTCTCTCTTACCCCTCTCTCTCTCATCCTCTCTCTCTGACCCGCCTCATCCTCCTCCCCCTCTCTCACCCACTTTCTCCCATTCCCCTCATCCTCCTCTCTCTCTCTCACCAGCTCTCTGTCGCTCTCTCAAACCCCCTCTCTCTAAACCCACTCTCTCTCACCCTCTCTCTCACCCCCGCATCCTCCAATCTCTCTCACCCGCTCTCTCCCTCTCTCAAACCGCCTCTCTCTCTAAAATCCCTCTCTCTCACAATCTCTCTCTCACTCCCCTCATCCTCCTCTCTCTCTCTCTCACCCGCTCCTCTCGCTCTCTCAAACCCCTTCTGTCTCTAAAACCCCATCTCTCACCCTCACTCTCTCACGCCCCTCATCCTCCTCTCTCTCTCACCCGCTCTCTCTCGCTCTCTCAAACCCCCTCTCTCTCTCAACCGCTCTCTCTCACCCTCTCTCTCTCACCTTCCTCATCCTCCTCTCTCTCTCTCACTCGCGCTCTATCGCTCTCTCAAACCCCTCTCTCTAAAACCCCTCTCTCACGCTTACTCTCTCACCCCATCATCCTCCTCTCTCTCTCTCTCACCCGCTCTCTCTCGCTCTATTAAACCCGTCTCTCTCTAAAACCCCTCTCTCTCACCCTCTCTCTCACACCTCCCTCATCCTCCTCTCTCTCTCTCACCCGCTCTCTCTCGCTCTCTTAAACCCTCTCTCTCTATAAACCCCTTTCTCTCACACTCTCTCTCTCATCGACATCATCCACCTCTCTCTCTCTCACCCGCTCTCTCTCGCTCTCTCAATCCCCCGCTCTCGCTCAACCCCTCTCCCACACACTCTCTCTCTTACGCCCTCATCCTCCACTCTCTCTCACCCGCTCTCTCTCTAAAACCCCTCTCTCTCTAAAACCCCTCTCTCTCACCCTCTCTCTCTCTCACTCCACTCATCCTCCTCTCTCTCTCTCTCACCCGCTCCTCTCGCTCTCTCAAACCCCCTCTGTCTCTAAACCCCCATCTCTCACCCTCACTCTCTCAACCCCCTCATCCTCCTCTCTCTCACCCGCTGTCTCTCGCTCTCTCAAACCCACTCTCTCTCAAACCCCCTCTCTCTCAACCCCTCTCTCTCACACTCTCTCTCACGCCCCTCATACTCCTCTCTCTCTCTCACCCGCTCTCTCTCGCTCTCTCAAACCCCCTCTCTCTCTAAAACCCCTCTCTCTCACCCTCTCCCTCTCACCCCTTTCATCATCCTCTCTCTCTCTCACCGGCTCTATCTCGCTCTTTCAAACCCCCTCTCTCTCGAAAACCCCTCTCTCTCACCTTCTCTCACTCATCAACCTCATCCTCCTCACTGTCTCTCACCCGCTCTCTCTCCCTCTCTCAAAACCCCTCTCTCTCAAACCCTCTCTCTCACCCTCTCGCTCTCACCCCACTCATCCTCCTCTCTCTCTCACCCGCCCTCTCGCTCTCTCAAACCCCCTCTCTCTCAATCCCTCTATCTCACCCTCCCTCTCTCAGCCCCGTCATCCTCCTGTCTCTCTCTCACCCGCTCTCTCTCGCTCTCTCAAATCCCCTCTCTCTCTCAACCCAACTCTCTCACTCTCTCTCTCTCTCACCCCCTCCTCCTCATCCCTCTCTCTCACCCGCTCTCTCTTACTCTCTCAAACCCCTTCCCTCTCATCCTCTCTCTCACATCCCCCATTCTCCTCTCTCTCACCTGCTCTCTCTCTCTCAAGCCACCTCTCTCTCTAAACCCCTCTCTCTCACCCTCTCTCTCTCACCCCCTCATTCTCCTCTCTCTCTCACCCTCTCTCTCTGACCCGCCTCATCTACCTCCCCCTCTCTCACCCACTTTCTCTCATTCCCCTCATCCTCCTCTCTCCCTCTCACCAGCTCTCTGTCGCTCTCCCAAAAGCCCTCTCTCTCGAAACCCCCTCTCTCTCACCCTCTCTCTCTTACCCCCTCATCCTCCAATCTCTCTCACCCCCCCTCTCTCTCTCAAACCCCCTCTCTCTCTAAAATCCCTCTCTCTCACAATCTCTCTCTCACTCCCCTCATCCTCCTCTCTCTCTCCCTCACCCGCTCCTCTCGCTCTCTCAAACCCTCTCTGTCTCTAAAACCCCATCTCTCACCCTCACTCTCTCACGCCCCTCATCCTCCTCTCTTTCTCACCCGCTCTCTCTCGCTCTCTCAAACCCCCTCTCTCTCTCAACCGCTCTCTCTCACCCTCTCTCTCTCACCTTCCTCATCCTCCTCTCTCTCTCTCTCACCCGCGCTCTCTCGCTCTCTCAAACCCCCCTCTCTCTAAAACCCCTCTCTCTCACGCTCACTCTCTCAACCCCATCAACCTCCTCTCTCTCTCTCATCCGCTCTCTCTCTCTCTTAAACCCCCTCTCTCTCTAAAACCCCTCTCTCTCACCCTCTCTCTCTCACCCCCCTCATCCTCCTCTATCTCAAACGCTCTCTCTCGCTCTCTTAAACCCATTCTCTCTCTAAACCCCTTTCTCTCACACTCTCTCTCTCATCGACATCATCCTCCTCTCTCACTCTCACACTCTCTCTCTCACCCCCGCATCCTCCACTCTCTCTCACCCGCTATCTCTCTCTCAAACCCCCACTCCCTCTAAAACCCCTCTCTCTCACTCTCTCTCTCTCACTCCCCTCATCCTCCTCTCTCTGTCTCTCACCCGCTCCTCTCGCTCTCTCAAACCCCCTCTGTCTCTAAACCCCCATCTCTCACCCTCACTCTCTCAACCCCCTCATCCTCCAATCTCTCTCACCCTCTCTCTCTCTCTCTCAAACCCCCTCTCTCTCTAAAATCCCTCTCTCTCACCCTCTCTCTCTCACTCCCCTCATCCTCCTCTCTCTGTCTCTCACCCGCTCCTCTCGCTCTCTCAAACCCCCTCTGTCTCTAAACCCCCATCTCTCACCCTCACTCTCTCAACCCACTCATCCTCCTCTCTCTCTCACCCGCTCTCTCTCGCTCTCTCAAACCCCCTCTCTCTCAAACCCCCTCTCTCTCAAACCCACTTTCTAAAGCCCCTCTCTCTCACACTCTCTCTCTCACCCCACCTCGTCCTCCTCTCTCTCCCTCACCCGCTCTCTCTCGCTCTCTCAAACCCCCTCTCTCTCAAACCCCCTCTCTCTCAAACCCTCTCTCTAAAACCCCTCTCTCTCACACTCTCTCTCTCACCCCACCTCATCCTCCTCTCTCTCTCTCACCCGCTCTCTCTCGCTCTCTCACATCCCCTCTCTCTCTCAACCCAACTCTCTCACCCTCTCTCTCACCCCCTCCTCCTCATCCCTCTCTCTCACCCGCTCTCTCTTACTCTCTCAAACCCCTTCCCTCTCATCCTCTCTCTCACACCCCTCATCCTCCTCTCTCTCACCTGCTCTCTCTCTCTCAAGCCCCCTCTCTCTCTAAACCCCTCTCTCTCACCCTCTCTCTCTCACCCCCTCATTCTCCTCTCTCTCTCACCCTCTCTCTCTGACCCGCCTCATCCACCTCCCCCTCTCTCACCCACTTTCTCTCATTCCCCTCATCCTCCTCTCTCCCTCTCACCAGCTCTCTGTCGCTCTCTCAAACCCCCTCTCTCTCGAAACCCACTCTCTCTCACCCTCTCTCTCTTACCCCCTCATCCTCCAATCTCTCTCACCCTCTCTCTCTCTCTCAAACCCCCTCTCTCTCTAAAATCCCTCTCTCTCACAATCTCTCTCTCACTCCCCTCATCCTCCTCTCTCTCTCCCTCACCCGCTCCTCTCGCTCTCTCAAACCCTCTCTGTCTCTAAAACCCCATCTCTCACCCTCACTCTCTCACGCCCCTCATCCTCCTCTCTCTCTCTCACCCGCGCTCTCTCGCTCTCTCAAACCCCCTCTCTCTAACACCCCTCTCTCTGACGCTCACTCTCTCAACCCCATCAACCTCCTCTCTCTCTCCCATCTGCTCTCTCTCTCTCTTAAACCCCCTCTCTCTCTAAAACCCCTCTCTCTCACCCTCTCTCTCTCACCCCCCTCATCCTCCTCTATCTCAAACGCTCTCTCTCGCTCTCTTAAACCCACTCTCTCTCTAAACCCCTTTCTCTCATACTCTCTCTCTCATCGACATCATCCTCCTCTCTCACTCTCACACTCTCTCTCTCACCCCCGCATCCTCCACTCTCTCTCACCCGCTATCTCTCTCTCAAACCCCCACTCCCTCAAAAACCCCTCTCTCTCACCCTCTCTCTCTCACTCCCCTCATCCTCCTCTCTCTGTCTCTCACCCGCTCCTCTCGCTCTCTCAAACCCCCCTCTCTCTAAACCCCCTCTCTCTCACCCTCTCTCTCTCACCCCCTCATCCTCCAATCTCTCTCACCCTCTCTCTCTCTCTCAAACCCCTCTCTCTCTAAAATCCCTCTCTCTCACAATCTCTCTCTCACTCCCCTCATCCTCCTCTCTCTCTCCCTCACCCGCTCCTCTCGCTCTCTCAAACCCTCTCTGTCTCTAAAACCCCATCTCTCACCCTCACTCTCTCACGCCCCTCATCCTCCTCTCTTTCTCACCCGCTGTCTCTCGCTCTCTCAAACCCCCCCTCTCTCTCAACCGCTCTCTCTCACCCTCTCTCTCTCACCTTCCTCATCCTCCTCTCTCTCACCCGCGCTCTCTCGCTCTCTCAAACCCCCCTCTCTCTAAAACCCCTCTCTCTCACGCTCACTCTCTCAACCCCATCAACCTCCTCTCTCTCTCTCTCTCATCCGCTCTCTCTCTCTCTTAAACCCCTCTCTCTCTAAAACCCCTCTCTCTCACCCTCTCTCTCTCACCCCCCTCATCCTCCTCTATCTAAAACGCTCTCTCTCGCTCTCTTAAACCCACTCTCTCTCTAAACCCCTTTCTCTCACATTCTCTCTCTCATCGACATCATCCTCCTCTCTCACTCTCACACTCTCTCTCTCACCCCCGCATCCTCCACTCTCTCTCACCCGCTATCTCTCTCTCAAACCCCCACTCTCTCTAAAACCCCTCTCTCTCACCCTCTCTTTCTCACTCCCCTCATCCTCCTCTCTCTGTCTCTCACCCGCTCCTCTCGCTCTCTCAAACCCCCTCTGTCTCTAAACCCCCATCTCTCACCCTCACTCTCTCAACCCCCTCATCCTCCTCTCTCTCTCACCGCTCTCTCTCGCTCTCTCAAACCCCCTCTCTCTCAAACCCCCTCTCTCTCAAACCCACTCTCTAAAACCCCACTCTCTCACACTCTCTCTCACCCCACCTCATCCTCCTCTCTCTCTCTCACCCGCTCTCTCTCGCTCTCTCAAACCCCCTCTCTCTCAAACCCCCTCTCTCTCAAACCCACTCTTTAAAACCCCTCTCTCTCACACTCTCTCTCTCACCCCTCCTCATCCTCCTCTCTCTCTCTCACCCGCTCTCTCTCGCTCTCTCAAATCCCCTCTCTCTCTCAACCCAACTCTCTCACCCTCTCTCTCTCACCCCCTCCTCCTCATCCCTCTCTCACCCGCTCTCTCTTACTCTCTCAAACCCCTTCCCTCTCATCCTCTCTCTCACACCCCTCATCCTCCTCTCTCTCACCTGCTCTCTCTCTCTCAAGCCCCCTCTCTCTCTCTCACACGCTCTCTCTCGCTCTCGCAAATCCCCTCTCACTCTAAAACCCCTCTCTCTCACCCTCTCTCTCTCACCCCCTCATCCTCCTCTCTCTCTCTCACCCGCTCTCTCGTTCTCTTAAACCCCTCTCTCTCTAAAACCCCTCTCTCTCACCCTCTCTCCCACACCCACTTCATCCTCCTCTCTCTCACCCGCTCTCTCTCTCTTAAACCCCTTCTCTCTCAGCCTCTCTCTCACACCCATCACCTACTCTCTCTCTCTCTCACCCGTCTCTCTCGCTTTCTCAAACTCCCTCTCTCTATCAACCCCTCTATCACCCTCTCTCTCTCACCCCCCTCATTCTCCTCCCTCTCTGTCACCCGCTCTCTCTTGCTCTCTCAAACCCTTCTCTTTCACCCTCTCTCTCACCCTGTCTCTCTCACACTCCTCATCCTCCTCTCTCTCTCACCCGCTCTCTCTCACCCTCTCTGTCTTTCATCAACCTCATCCTCCTCCCTCTCTCTCACCCGCTCTCTCTCGCTCTCTCAAATCCCTCTCTCTCTCAAACCCTCTCTCACCCTCTCTCTCTCACCCCCTTCATCCTCCTCTCTCTCTCTCACCCGCTCTCTCTCGTTCTCTCAAACACTCTCTCTCTAAAACCCCTCTCTCTCACCCTGTTTCTCTTCGCCCCATCAACCACCTCTCTCTCTCTCCCACTCTCTCGCGCTCTCTCAAGCCCCTCTCTCTCTCAACCCCTCTCTCTCACCCTCTCTGTCTCACCCCCTCATCCTCCTCTCTCTCACACACGCTCTCTCTCGCTCTCGCAAACCTCCTCTCACTCTAAAACACCTCACTCTCACCCTCCCTCTCTCACCCCCCTCATCCTCCTCTCTCTCTCACCCGCTCTCCTTCTCTCTCAAACCCCTTCTCTCTCACCCTGTCTCTCACCCCCCTCATCCTCCTCCCTCTCTCTCACCCGCTCTCTCGTTCTCTTAAACCCCTCTCTCTCTCAACCCCTCTCTCTCACCCTCTCTGTCTCACCCCCTCATCCTCCTCTCTCTCACACACGCTCTCTCTCGCTCTCGCAAACCCCTCTCTCTCTAAAACCCCTCTCTCTCACCCTCTCTCCCACACCCACTTCATCCTCCTCTCTCTCTCACCCGCTCTCTCTCTCTCTCTCAAACCCCTTCTCTCTCAGCCTCTTTCTCACACCCATCATCCTTCTCTCTCTCTCTCACCCGCTCTCTCTCGTTATCTTAAACCCTCTCTCTCTAAAACCCCTCTCTCTCACCCTTTCTCTCTCACCCCCCTCATCCTCCTCTCTCTCTCACCCGTCTCTCTCGCTTTCTCAAACCCCTCCTCTCTCTCAACCCCTCTCTCTCACCCTCTCTCTCTCACCCCACTCATTCTCGTCCCTCTCTCTCACCCGCTATCTCTTGCTCTCTCGAACACCTTCTCTGTCACCCTCTCTCTCACCCCTCTCATCCTCCTCTCTCTCACACACCCGCTCTCTCTCTCTCAAACCCCCTCTGTCTCAAAAACCCGTCTCTGTCACCCTCTCTCTCTCACGCCCCTCATCCTCCCCTCTCTTTCTCACCCGCCCGCTCTCGCTGTCTCAAACCCCCTCTCTCTCTCAACCCCTCTCTCTCACCCTGTCTCTCTCACACTCCTCATACTCCTCTCTCTCTCACCCGCTCTCTCTCGCTCTCTCTCACCCTCTCTCTCACCCTCTCTGTCTTTCATCCACCTCATCCTCCTCCCTCTCTCTCACCCGCTCTCTCTCGCTCTCTCAAATCCCCTCTCTCTCTCAAACCCTCTCTCACCCTCTCTCTCTCACCCCCTTTATCCTCCTCTCTCTCTCTCACCCGCTCTCTCTCGTTCTCTCAAACCCTCTCTCTCTAAAACCCCTCTCTCTCAACCTCTCTCTCTCACCCCCTCATCCTCTTCTTTCTCTCTCACCCGCTCTCTCGCTTGCTCAAACAACCTGTCTCTCTAAAACCCCTCTCTCTCGCCCTCGCTCTCTCACCCCCCTCATTCTTCTCCCTCTCTCTCACCCTCTCTCTCACACCCCTCATCCTCCTCTCTCTCTCTCACCCGCTCCATCTCGTTCTCTTAAACCCTCTCTCTGTCTAAAACCTCCCTCTCTCACCCTTTCTCTCTCACCCCTCATTCTCCTCTCTCTCTCTCACCCGTCTCTCTCGCTCTCTCAAACCCCTCTCTCTCTCAACCCCTCTCTCTCACCCCCTTTCTCTCACCCCCCTCATTCTCCTCCCTCTCTGGCACCCGCTCTCTCTTGCTCTCTCAAACACCTTCTCTCTCACCCTCTCTCTCACCCCTCTCATCCTCCTCTCTCTCTCACACCCACTCTCTCTCTCTCTCTCTCAAAGCCCCTCTGTCTCAAAAACACCTTTCTCTCACCCTCTCCCTCTCACCCCCTCATCCTCCTCTCCCTCTCACCCGCTCACTCTCGCTCACTCAAACCCTCTCTCGCACCCTCTCTCTCTTTCACCCCTCTCATCCTCCTCCCTCTCTCTCACCCGCTCTCTCTCGCTCTCTCAAACCCCTCTCTCTCTAAAACCCCTCTCTCTCACCCTCTCCCTCTCACCCCCTCATTCTCCTCTCTCTCTCACCCGCTCTCTCTCGCACTCTCAAACCCCCTCTCTCTCAACCCCTCTCTCTCACCTTCTCTCTCTCACCCCCCTCATTCTCCTCTCTCTCTCACCCGCTCTCTCTCGCACTCTCAAACCCCCTCTCTCTAAAACTCCTCTCTCACCCTCTCTCTTTCACCCACCGCATCCTCCTCCCTCTCTATCACCCGCGCTCTCTTGCTATCTCAAACCACTTCAATCTCTAAAACCCCTCTCTCTCACCCTCTCTCTCTCAGCCCCCTCATCGTCCTCTCTCTCTCACCCGTTCTCTCTCACCCCCCTTATCCTCCTCTCTCTCTCACCCGCTCTCTCTCTCGCTCTCTCAAACTCCCCTCTCTCTCAACCCCTCTCCTACACCCTCTCTCTCTCAGCCCCCTCATCCTCCTCTCTCTCTCTCTCACCGCTCTCTCTCGCACTCTCAAACCCCGTCTCTCTCTCTCAACCCCTCTCTCACCCTCTCTCTCTCACCACCCTCATCCTCCTCTCTCTCAAACGCTCTCTCTCGGTCTCTTAAACCCACTCTCTCTCTAAACCCCTTTCTCTCACACTCACTCTCTTATCGACATCATCCTCCTCTCTCACTCTCACCCTCTCTCTCACCCCCTCATCCTCCACTCTCTCTCACCCGCTGTCTCTCTCTCAAACCCCCTCTCTCTCTAAAACCCCTCTCTCTCACCCTCTCTCTCTCACCGCCCCTCACCCTCCTCACTCTCTCTCACCTGCTCTCTCTCGCTCTCTCAAACCTCGTCTCTCTCTCAAACCCTCTCTCACACGCTCTCTCTCTCTCTCTCACCCGCTCTCTCTCGCACTCTCAATACCCCTCTCTCACAAACCCCCTCTCTCACTCAACCCCTCTCTCTCATCCGCTCGCTCTCACCCCCTCATCATCCTCTCTCTCTCTCTCACCCGCTCTGTCTCGCTCTCTCAAACCCCCTCTCTCTCTAAAACCCCTCTCTCTCACCCTCTCTCTCTCACCCCTCTCATCCTCCTCTCTCTCTCTCACCCGCTCTCTCTCGCTCTCTCAAACCCTCTCTCTCTATAACCCCTCTCTCTCACCCTCTCTCTCTCACCCCCCTCATCCTCCTCTCTCTCTCTCTCACCCGCTCTCTCTCGCTCTCTCAAACCCCCTGTCTCTCTAAAACCCCTCTCTCTCACCGTCTCTCTCTCACCACTCTCATCCTCCTCTCTCTCTCTCTCACTCGTCTCTCTCGCTCTCTCAAACCTCATCTCTCTCTCTCAACCCCTCTCTCTCACCCCCTTCATCCTCCTCTCTCTCACCCGCTCTCTCTCGCTCTCTCAAACCCCCTCTCTCTCAACCCCTATCTCTCATCCTCTATCTCTCTCACCCCCTCATCCTCCTCCCTCTCTCTCACCCGTTATCTCTTGCTCTCACAAACCCCTTCTCTCTCAATCTCTCTCTCACCCCCTCATCCTCCGCTCTCTCTCACACGCTCTCTCTCTCTCTCAAACTACCCCTCTCTCTCAACCCCTCCCTCTCACCCTCTCTCGCTCACCCCCAATCCTCCTCTCTCTCTCACCCGGTGTCTCGCTCTCTCAAACCCCTCTCTCTAAACCCCCTGTCTCACACTCTATCTCTCACCCGCCCAACCTCCTCTCTCTCTCTCACCCGCCCTCTCAAACCCACTCTCTCTCAAAACTCCCTCTCTCTCATCTTCTCTCTCCGCCCCATCCTCCTCTCTGTTTCTCACACTCTCTCTCTCACCCCCCTCATCCACCTCTCTCTCTCACCCGCTCTCTCTCGCCCACTCAAACCCCTCTATCTATAAAACCCCTCTCTCTCACCCTCTCTCTCTGTCCCCCTCATCCTCCTCTCTCTCTCTCTCACCCGCTCTCTCTCGCTCTCGCAAATCCCCTCTCACTCTAAAACCCCTCTCTCTCACCCTCTCTCTCTCACCCCCTCATCCTCCTCTCTCTCTCTCACCCGCTCTCTCGTTCTCTTAAACCCCTCTCTCTCTAAAACCCCTCTCTCTCACCCTCTCTCCCACACCCACTTCATCCTCCTCTCTCTCACCCGCTCTCTCTCTCTTAAACCCCTTCTCTCTCAGCCTCTCTCTCACACCCATCACCTACTCTCTCTCTCTCTCACCCGTCTCTCTCGCTTTCTCAAACTCCCTCTCTCTATCAACCCCTCTATCACCCTCTCTCTCTCACCCCCCTCATTCTCCTCCCTCTCTGTCACCCGCTCTCTCTTGCTCTCTCAAACCCTTCTCTTTCACCCTCTCTCTCACCCTGTCTCTCTCACACTCCTCATCCTCCTCTCTCTCTCACCCGCTCTCTCTCACCCTCTCTGTCTTTCATCAACCTCATCCTCCTCCCTCTCTCTCACCCGCTCTCTCTCGCTCTCTCAAATCCCTCTCTCTCTCAAACCCTCTCTCACCCTCTCTCTCTCACCCCCTTCATCCTCCTCTCTCTCTCTCACCCGCTCTCTCTCGTTCTCTCAAACACTCTCTCTCTAAAACCCCTCTCTCTCACCCTGTTTCTCTTCGCCCCATCAACCACCTCTCTCTCTCTCCCACTCTCTCGCGCTCTCTCAAGCCCCTCTCTCTCTCAACCCCTCTCTCTCACCCTCTCTGTCTCACCCCCTCATCCTCCTCTCTCTCACACACGCTCTCTCTCGCTCTCGCAAACCTCCTCTCACTCTAAAACACCTCACTCTCACCCTCCCTCTCTCACCCCCCTCATCCTCCTCTCTCTCTCACCCGCTCTCCTTCTCTCTCAAACCCCTTCTCTCTCACCCTGTCTCTCACCCCCCTCATCCTCCTCCCTCTCTCTCACCCGCTCTCTCGTTCTCTTAAACCCCTCTCTCTCTCAACCCCTCTCTCTCACCCTCTCTGTCTCACCCCCTCATCCTCCTCTCTCTCACACACGCTCTCTCTCGCTCTCGCAAACCCCTCTCTCTCTAAAACCCCTCTCTCTCACCCTCTCTCCCACACCCACTTCATCCTCCTCTCTCTCTCACCCGCTCTCTCTCTCTCTCTCAAACCCCTTCTCTCTCAGCCTCTTTCTCACACCCATCATCCTTCTCTCTCTCTCTCACCCGCTCTCTCTCGTTATCTTAAACCCTCTCTCTCTAAAACCCCTCTCTCTCACCCTTTCTCTCTCACCCCCCTCATCCTCCTCTCTCTCTCACCCGTCTCTCTCGCTTTCTCAAACCCCTCCTCTCTCTCAACCCCTCTCTCTCACCCTCTCTCTCTCACCCCACTCATTCTCGTCCCTCTCTCTCACCCGCTATCTCTTGCTCTCTCGAACACCTTCTCTGTCACCCTCTCTCTCACCCCTCTCATCCTCCTCTCTCTCACACACCCGCTCTCTCTCTCTCAAACCCCCTCTGTCTCAAAAACCCGTCTCTGTCACCCTCTCTCTCTCACGCCCCTCATCCTCCCCTCTCTTTCTCACCCGCCCGCTCTCGCTGTCTCAAACCCCCTCTCTCTCTCAACCCCTCTCTCTCACCCTGTCTCTCTCACACTCCTCATACTCCTCTCTCTCTCACCCGCTCTCTCTCGCTCTCTCTCACCCTCTCTCTCACCCTCTCTGTCTTTCATCCACCTCATCCTCCTCCCTCTCTCTCACCCGCTCTCTCTCGCTCTCTCAAATCCCCTCTCTCTCTCAAACCCTCTCTCACCCTCTCTCTCTCACCCCCTTTATCCTCCTCTCTCTCTCTCACCCGCTCTCTCTCGTTCTCTCAAACCCTCTCTCTCTAAAACCCCTCTCTCTCAACCTCTCTCTCTCACCCCCTCATCCTCTTCTTTCTCTCTCACCCGCTCTCTCGCTTGCTCAAACAACCTGTCTCTCTAAAACCCCTCTCTCTCGCCCTCGCTCTCTCACCCCCCTCATTCTTCTCCCTCTCTCTCACCCTCTCTCTCACACCCCTCATCCTCCTCTCTCTCTCTCACCCGCTCCATCTCGTTCTCTTAAACCCTCTCTCTGTCTAAAACCTCCCTCTCTCACCCTTTCTCTCTCACCCCTCATTCTCCTCTCTCTCTCTCACCCGTCTCTCTCGCTCTCTCAAACCCCTCTCTCTCTCAACCCCTCTCTCTCACCCCCTTTCTCTCACCCCCCTCATTCTCCTCCCTCTCTGGCACCCGCTCTCTCTTGCTCTCTCAAACACCTTCTCTCTCACCCTCTCTCTCACCCCTCTCATCCTCCTCTCTCTCTCACACCCACTCTCTCTCTCTCTCTCTCAAAGCCCCTCTGTCTCAAAAACACCTTTCTCTCACCCTCTCCCTCTCACCCCCTCATCCTCCTCTCCCTCTCACCCGCTCACTCTCGCTCACTCAAACCCTCTCTCGCACCCTCTCTCTCTTTCACCCCTCTCATCCTCCTCCCTCTCTCTCACCCGCTCTCTCTCGCTCTCTCAAACCCCTCTCTCTCTAAAACCCCTCTCTCTCACCCTCTCCCTCTCACCCCCTCATTCTCCTCTCTCTCTCACCCGCTCTCTCTCGCACTCTCAAACCCCCTCTCTCTCAACCCCTCTCTCTCACCTTCTCTCTCTCACCCCCCTCATTCTCCTCTCTCTCTCACCCGCTCTCTCTCGCACTCTCAAACCCCCTCTCTCTAAAACTCCTCTCTCACCCTCTCTCTTTCACCCACCGCATCCTCCTCCCTCTCTATCACCCGCGCTCTCTTGCTATCTCAAACCACTTCAATCTCTAAAACCCCTCTCTCTCACCCTCTCTCTCTCAGCCCCCTCATCGTCCTCTCTCTCTCACCCGTTCTCTCTCACCCCCCTTATCCTCCTCTCTCTCTCACCCGCTCTCTCTCTCGCTCTCTCAAACTCCCCTCTCTCTCAACCCCTCTCCTACACCCTCTCTCTCTCAGCCCCCTCATCCTCCTCTCTCTCTCTCTCACCGCTCTCTCTCGCACTCTCAAACCCCGTCTCTCTCTCTCAACCCCTCTCTCACCCTCTCTCTCTCACCACCCTCATCCTCCTCTCTCTCAAACGCTCTCTCTCGGTCTCTTAAACCCACTCTCTCTCTAAACCCCTTTCTCTCACACTCACTCTCTTATCGACATCATCCTCCTCTCTCACTCTCACCCTCTCTCTAACCCCCTCATCCTACACTCTCTCTCACCCGCTGTCTCTCTCTCAAACCCCCTCTCTCTCTAAAACCCCTCTCTCTCACCCTCTCTCTCTCACCGCCCCTCACCCTCCTCACTCTCTCTCACCTGCTCTCTCTCGCTCTCTCAAACCTCGTCTCTCTCTCAAACCCTCTCTCACACGCTCTCTCTCTCTCTCTCACCCGCTCTCTCTCGCACTCTCAATACCCCTCTCTCACAAACCCCCTCTCTCACTCAACCCCTCTCTCTCATCCGCTCGCTCTCACCCCCTCATCATCCTCTCTCTCTCTCTCACCCGCTCTGTCTCGCTCTCTCAAACCCCCTCTCTCTCTAAAACCCCTCTCTCTCACCCTCTCTCTCTCACCCCTCTCATCCTCCTCTCTCTCTCTCACCCGCTCTCTCTCGCTCTCTCAAACCCTCTCTCTCTATAACCCCTCTCTCTCACCCTCTCTCTCTCACCCCCCTCATCCTCCTCTCTCTCTCTCTCACCCGCTCTCTCTCGCTCTCTCAAACCCCCTGTCTCTCTAAAACCCCTCTCTCTCACCGTCTCTCTCTCACCACTCTCATCCTCCTCTCTCTCTCTCTCACTCGTCTCTCTCGCTCTCTCAAACCTCATCTCTCTCTCTCAACCCCTCTCTCTCACCCCCTTCATCCTCCTCTCTCTCACCCGCTCTCTCTCGCTCTCTCAAACCCCCTCTCTCTCAACCCCTATCTCTCATCCTCTATCTCTCTCACCCCCTCATCCTCCTCCCTCTCTCTCACCCGTTATCTCTTGCTCTCACAAACCCCTTCTCTCTCAATCTCTCTCTCACCCCCTCATCCTCCGCTCTCTCTCACACGCTCTCTCTCTCTCTCAAACTACCCCTCTCTCTCAACCCCTCCCTCTCACCCTCTCTCGCTCACCCCCAATCCTCCTCTCTCTCTCACCCGGTGTCTCGCTCTCTCAAACCCCTCTCTCTAAACCCCCTGTCTCACACTCTATCTCTCACCCGCCCAACCTCCTCTCTCTCTCTCACCCGCCCTCTCAAACCCACTCTCTCTCAAAACTCCCTCTCTCTCATCTTCTCTCTCCGCCCCATCCTCCTCTCTGTTTCTCACACTCTCTCTCTCACCCCCCTCATCCACCTCTCTCTCTCACCCGCTCTCTCTCGCCCACTCAAACCCCTCTATCTATAAAACCCCTCTCTCTCACCCTCTCTCTCTGTCCCCCTCATCCTCCTCTCTCTCTCTCTCACCCGCTGTCTCTCGCTCAATCAACCCTCCCCCTCTCTCTCAACACCTCTCTCTCACCCTCTCTCTCTCACCCCCCTCATCCTCCTCTCTCTCTCTCACCCGTTCTCTCTCGCTCTCTCAAAGCCCCTCTCTCTCTAAAACCCCTCTCTCTCACCCTCTCTCTCTCTCACCCCTCATCCTCCTCTCTCTCTCTCACCGCTTTCTCTCGCACTCTCACACCCCGTCTCTCTCTCTCAACCCCTCCCTCTCACCTCTCTCCCTCACCCCCTCATCCTCCTCTCTCTCTCTCACCCGCTCTCTCTCGCTCTCTCAAACCCTCTCTCACAAACCCCCTCTCTCACTCAACCCCTCTCTCTCACCCGCGCTCTCTCGCTCTCTCAAATCCCACTCTCTCTAACCCCGTCTCTCTCACCCTCTCTCTCTCACCCCCCTCATCCACCTCTCTCTCTCACCCGCTCTCTCTCGCCCACTCAAACCCCTCTATCTATAAAACCCCTCTCTCTCACCCTCTCTCTCTGTCCCCCTCATCCTCCTCTCTCTCTCTCTCACCCGCTGTCTCTCGCTCAATCAACCCTCCCCCTCTCTCTCAACACCTCTCTCTCACCCTCTCTCTCTCACCCCCATCATCCTCCTCTCTCTCTCACCCGCTCTCTCTCGCTCTCTCAAACCCCCACTCTCTCTAAACCCCCTCTCTCTCACCCTCTCTCATTCACCCCCCACATCCTCCTCTCTCTCTCTCACCCGCTATCTCTCGCTCTCTCAAACCCCGTCTCTCTCTCAACACCTCTCCATCACCCTCTCTCTCTCAGCCCCCTCATCCTCCTCTCTCTCTCTCACCCGCTCTCTCAAACCCCCTCTCTCTCAAACCCTCTCTCTCTCACCCTCTCTCTCTCACATCCTTCATCCTCCTCCCTCTCTCTTACCCGCTCTCCCTTGCTCTCTCAATTCCCTTCTCTCTCACACTCTCTCTCACCCCCTCATCCTCCTCTCTCACTCTCACCCGCTCTGTCTCTCTCTCAAACACCCTCTCTCTCTAAACCCCCTCTCTCTCACCCTCTCTCTCTCAACCCCCTCATCCTCCTCTCTCTCTCTCTCCCGCTCTCTCGCTCTCTCTCACCCTTCTCTCTCAACCCCTCTCTCTCACCCTCTCTCTCTCAACCCCTCATCCTCCTCTCTCTCTCTCTCACCTGCTCTCTCTCGCTCTCTCTCACCCTTCTCTCTCTCAACCCCTCATCCTCCTCTCTCTCTCTCACCCGCTCTCTCGCTCTCTCTCACCCTTCTCTCTCAACCCCTCTCTCTCACCCTCTCTCTCTCAACCCCTCATCCTCCTCTCTCTCTCTCACCCGCTCTCTCTCGCTCTCTCAAGCCCTCTCTCTCTATAACCCCTCTCTCTCACCCTCTCTCTCTCACCCCAATCATCCTCCTCTTCCTCTCTCACCCGCTCTGTCTCTCACCTTCTCTCTCTCACCCCCCTCATTCTCCTCTCTCTCTCTCACCCGCTCTCTCTCGCTCTCTCAAACCCCCTCTCTCTAAACCCCCTCTCTCACCCTCTCTCACTCACCCCCTCATCCTCCTCACGCTCTCTCACCCGCTCTCTCTCACCCTTCTCTCTCTCAACCCCACCCTCTCACCCTCTCTCTCACCCTCCCAGCCTCCTCACTCTCTCTCACCTGCTCTCTCTCGCTCTCTCTCACCCTTCTCTCTCTCAACCCCTCATCCTCCTCTCTCTCTCTCTGACCCGCTCTCTCTCGCTCTCTCTCACCCTTCTCTCTCTCAACCCCTCTCTCTCACCCTCTCTCTCTCAACCCCTCATCCTCCTCTCTCTCTCTGACCCGCTCTCTCTCGCTCTCTCAAACCCCCTCTCTCTCTATACCCCCTCTCTCTCACCCTCTCTCACTCACCCCCCTCATCCTCCTCACTCTCTCTCACCCGCTCACTCTCGCTCTCTCAAACCATCCCTCTTTCTCAACCCCTCTCTCACCCTCTCTCGCTCACCCCCCTCACCCTCCTCTCTCTCTCTTACCCGCTCTCTCGCGCTCTCTCAAACCCCCTCTCTCTAAACCCCTCTCTCTCACACTCTATCTCTCACCACCCATCCTCCGCTCTCTCTCTCACCTGCTCTCTCAAACCCACTCTCTCTCAAAACACCCCTCTCTCTCACCCTCTCTCTCACCTCCCTCATCCTCCTCTCTCTCTCACACACACTCTCTCTCACCCCCCTCATCCACCTCCCTCTCTCACCCTCTCTCTCTCGCTCTCTCAAACCCCTCTCTCTCTAAAACCCCTCTCTCTCACCCTCTCCCTCTGACCCTCCAGCCTCCTCTCTCTCTCTCACCCGCTCTCTCTCGCTCAATCAAATCACCTCTCTCTCAACACCTCTCTCTCACCCTCCCTCTCTCACCCCCATCATCCTCCTCTCTCTCTCACCCGCTCTCTCTCGCTCTCTCAAACCCTCTCTCTCTATAACCCCTCTCTCTCGCCCTCTCTCTCTCACCCCAGTCATCCTCCTCTTCCTCTCTCACCCGCTCTGTCTCGCTCTCTCAAACCCCCTCTCTCTCTCAACCCCTCTCTCACAAACCCCCTCTCTCACTTAACCCCTCTCTCTCATCCGCTCGCTCTCACCCCCCTCATCCTCCTCTCTCTCTCTCTCTCACCCGCCCTCTCTCGCTCTCTCAAACCCCCTCTCTCTCTAAAACCCCTCTCTCTCACCCTCTCTTTCTCACCCCTCTCATCCTCCTCTCTCTCTCTCTCCCGCTCTCTCTCGCTCTCTCAAACCCTCTCTCTCTATAACCCCTCTCTCTCACCCTCTCTCTCTCACCCCAATCATCCTCCTCTTCCTCTCTCACCCGCTCTGTCTCGCTCTCTCAAACCCCCTCTCTCTCAACCCCTCTCTCACCTTCTCTCTCTCACCCCCCTCATTCTCCTCTCTCTCTCTCACCCGCTCTCTCTCGCTCTCTCAAACCCCCCTCTCTAAACCCCCTCTCTCACCCTCTCTCACTCACCCCCTCATCCTCCTCACGCTCTCTCACGCGCTCTCTCTCACCCTTCTCTCTCTCAACCCCACCCTCTCACCCTCTCTCTCACCCTCCCAGCCTCCTCACTCTCTCTCACCTGCTCTCTCTCGCTCTCTCTCACCCTTCTCTCTCTCAACCCCCTCATCCTCCTCTCTCTCTCACCCGCACTCTCTCGTTTTCTCAAACCCCCTCTCTCTCTTAGCCCCCTCTCTCTCATCCTCTCTCTCACCGCTCTCATCCTCCTCACACTCTCTCACCCGCTCTCTCTCGCTCTCTCAAACCTCGTCTCTATCTCAAACCCTCTCTCAAACCCTCTCTCTCTCATCCCCCCATCCTCCTCTCTCTCTCACCCGCTCTCTCTCGCACTCCCAATACCCGTCTCTCACAAACCCCCTCTCTCACTCAACCGCTCTCTCTCATCCGCTCTCTCTCACCCCCTCATCCTCCTCTCTCTCTCTCACCCGCTCTCTCTCGCTCTCTCAAACCCCCTCTCTCTCTAAAACCCCTCTCTCTCACCCTCTCTCTCTCACCCCTCTCATCCTCCTCTCTCTCTCTCACCCGCTCTCTCTCGCTCTCTCAAACCCTCTCTCTCTATAACCCCTCTCTCTCACCCTCTCTCTCTCACCCCCTTCATCCTCCTCTTCCTCTCTCACCCGCTCTGTCTCGCTCTCTCAAACCCCGTCTCTCTCTCAACCCCACTCTCACCTTCTCTCTCTCACCCCCCTCATTCTCCTCTCTCTCTCTCACCCGCTCTCTCTCGCTCTCTCAAACCCCCTCTCTCTAAAACCACTCTCTCACCCTCTCTCTCTCACCCACCTCATCCTCCTCCCTCTCTATCACCCGCTCTTTCTTGCTATCTCAAACCACTTCACTCTCTAAAACCCCTCTCTCTCACCCTCTCTCTCCCACCCCCCTCATCCTCCTCCCTGTCTCTCACCCGCTCTCTCTCTTTCAAACCCCCTCTCTCTCTCAACCCCCCTTCTCTCACCTCTCTCCCTCACCCCCTCATCCTACTCTCTCTCTCACCCGCTCTCTCTCGCTCTCTCAAACCCTCTCTCACAAACCCCCTCTCTCACTCAACCCCTCTCTCTCACCCGCTCTCTCTCGCTCTCTCAAAATCCCACTCTCTCTAAACCCCGTCTCTCTCACCCTCTCTCAATCACCCCCCTCATCCTCCTCTCTCTCTCTCACCCGCTCTCTCTCGATCTCTCAAACCCCGTCGCTCTCTCAACCCCTCTCTCTCACCCGTTCTCTCTCACCCCCTTATCCTCCTCTCTCTCTCACCCGCTCTCTCTCTCGCTCTCTCAAACCCCCCCTCTCTCTCAACCCCTCTCCTACACCCTCTCTCTCTCAGCCCCCTCATCCTCCTCTCTCTCTCTCTCACCGCTCTCTCTCGCACTCTCAAACCCCGTCTCTCTCTCTCAACCCCTCTCTCACCCTCTCTCTCTCACCACCCTCATCCTCCTCTCTCTCAAACGCTCTCTCTCGGTCTCTTAAACCCACTCTCTCTCTAAACCCCTTTCTCTCACACTCTCTCTCTCATCGACATCATCCTCCTCTCTCACTCTCACCCTCTCTCTCACCCCCTCATCCTCCACTCTCTCTCACCCGCAGTCTCTCTCTCAAACCCCCACACTCTCTAAAACCCCTCTCTCTCACCCTCTCTCTCTCACCGCCCTCATCCTCCTCACTCTCTCTCACCTGCTCTCTCTCGCTCTCTCAAACCTCGTCTCTCTCTCAAACCCTCTCTCACACGCTCTCTCTCTCTCTCACCCGCTCTCTCTCGCACTCTCAATACCCCTCTCTCACAAACCCCCTCTCTCACTCAACCCCTCTCTCTCATCCGCTCGCTCTCACCCCCCTCATCCTCCTCTCTCTCTCTCACCCGCTCTCTCTCGCTCTCTCAAACCCCTCTCTCTCTAAAACCCCTCTCTCTCACCCTCTCTCTCTCACCCCTCTCATCCTCCTCTCTCTCTCTCTCTCACCCGCTCTCTCTCGCTCTCTCAAACCCTCTCTCTCTATAACCCCTCTCTCTCACCCTCTCTCTCTCACCCCAATCATCCTCCTCTTCCTCTCTCACCCGCTCTGTCTCGCTCTCTCAAACCCCCTCTCTCTCTCAACCCCTCTCTCACCTTCTCTCTCTCACCCCCCTCATTCTCCTCTCTCTCTCTCACCCGCTCTCTCTCGCTCTCTCAAACCCCATCTCTCTAAACCCCATCTCTCACCCTCTCTCACTCACCCCCTCATCCTCCTCACGCTCTCTCACCCGCTCTCTCTCACCCTTCTCTCTCTCAACCCCACACTCTCTCAGTCCCCCCAGCCTCCTCACTCTCTCTCTCACCTGCTCTCTCTCGCTCTCTCTCACCCTTCTCTCTCTCAACCCCTCATCCTCCTCTCTCTCTCTCACCCGCTCTCTCTCGCTCTCTCTCACCCTTCTCTCTCAACCCCTCTCTCTCATCCTCTCTCTCTCAACCCCTCATCCTCCTCTCTCTCTCACACACACTCTCTCTCAACCCCCTCATCCACCTCCCTCTCTCACCCTCTCTCTCTCGCTCTCTCAAACCCCTCTCTCTCTAAAACCCCTCTCTCTCACCCTCTCCCTCTGACCCTCCAGCCTCCTCTCTCTCTCTCACCCGCTCTCTCTCGCTCAATCAAATCCCCTCTCTCTCAACACCTCTCTCTCACCCTCTCTCTCTCACCCCCATCATCCTCCTCTCTCTCTCACCCGCTCTCTCTCGCTCTCTCAAACCCTCTCTCTCTATAACCCCTCTCTCTCACCCTCTCTCTCTCACCCCAATCATCCTCCTCTTCCTCTCTCACCCGCTCTGTCTCGCTCTCTCAAACCCCCTCTCTCTCTCAACCCCTCTCTCACAAACCCCCTCTCTCACTCAACCCCTCTCTCTCACCCCGCGCTCTCTTACTCCTCTCTCACACAGTCCCTCTCTCTCAATCCCTCCTCACTCCCATCTCACTCTCACACCCCTCTCTCTCACCACAGTCTCTCTCTCTCTGTCCCACCCCCACTGTCTCTCACCCCTTCTCTCTCATCTCCCTCTCACCCCACCCCTCTCTCTCACCCCTTCTCTCTCACCGCCCTCACCCCTACCCCCTCTCTCTCAACCCCCTCTCTCTCACCCGCGCTCTCCTTTTCACTCACTCTCTCTCTCTCTCAACCCCTCTCTCTCACCCCGCGCTCTCTTACTCCTCTCTCACACAGTCCCTCTCTCTCAATCCCTCCTCACTCCCATCTCACTCTCACACCCCTCTCTCTCACCACAGTCTCTCTCTCTCTGTCCCACCCCCACTGTCTCTCACCCCTTCTCTCTCATCTCCCTCTCACCCCACCCCTCTCTCTCACCCCTTCTCTCTCACCGCCCTCACCCCTACCCCCTCTCTCTCACCCCTTCTCTCTCACCCCCCTCACCCCTACCCCCTCTATCTCAACCCCCTCTCTCTCACCCGCGCTCTCCTTTTCACTCACTCTCTCTCTTTCTCACCCCCTCTCTCTCACCCCTTCTCTCTCAACTTCTCTCTCTCCCGCGCCCTCTCTCTCTCCCCTCTCGCTCCCCCTCTCTCTCTCCCCTGTCTTGCCCCCCACTCTCTACCCCTCTCTCTCACTCCCATCTCACTCTCTCACCCCTCTCTCACTCTCTCCCCCACTCTCTCTCTCTTAGCCCACGTCTCACTCTCTTCCCCCACTCTCTATCTCTTTGCCCACGTCTCTCTCTCTCACTCACATCTCACTCTCTCACCCCGCTCTCACTCTCTCCCCCACGTCTCTCTCTCTCCCAGCCTCTCTATCTCCTACCCTTCTCTCTCACACCCCTTCTCTCACACCCCTGTTTCTCACCCCCTCTCTCTCAATTCCTCTCTCTCACCCCCTCTCTCTCAACACCTCTCTCACCCCCTCTCTCCTCCTCTCTCTCACCCCCTCTCTCCCCCCTCTACTGTCTGCCACTCTCACTCTCTGTCTCCCTCTCTCTCAGTCCACCTTATCTCTCTCACCTATTCTCTCTCACTCTTGATCTATCGTTCTCTCTGTTCTGTTGCTCTCTCTCTCTCCGTCTCTCTCTCTCTCAGTCCTCCCCCTCACCTCCTCTCTTTCTCAACCCATCTTTCTCAACCCCTTTCTCTCCCCCCTCTCTCTAACCCTCTCTCTCTCACCCCCTCTTTCCCCCGTCTCTCTCTCAACCCTCTCTCTCTCTCAACCCGTGTCTCTCAATCTCTCTCCCCCCCTCTCTCTCAACTGCTCTCTCTCGCTCCCCTTTCTCTCACTCCACTTTCTCTCACGACCCTTCGTTCTCTCACCACCTTCTCTCTCTCAACCCCGCTCTCTCATCCCTCTCTCTCTCACCCCCTCTCTCTCACCCACTCCCTCTCTCCCACCCTCTCTTTATCTCTTTCTCACCCCCTCTCTCTCCTTCTCACTCCTTCACTCTCACCTCTCTCTCTCTTCCCCTCTCTCTCCCACCCTCTCTCTCTCACTCCCATCACTCTCTTTCTCAACCCCACTCTCTCATTCCCCATCTCTCACCAAACTCTCTCTCCCACGCCCTCTCACACCCCTTCTATCTCCCTCACACCTCCCTCACCCCCACCCCATCCCCCACACACCCCCTTACCTACCTACCCCTCTCACCCCCCTTACACCTCCTCTCTCTCTCTCACCCTCTATCTCGCTCTCGCAAACCCCCTCTCTCACAAACCCACTCTCTCACTCAACCCCTCTCTCTGACCCGCTCTCTCTCACCCCCTCATCCTCCTCTCTCTCTCTCAACCGCTCTCTCTCGCTCTCTCTCTCTCTCACACCCCTCTCTCTCTCATCCGCTCTCTCGCTCTCTTAAACCCCATCTCTCTCTAAAACCCCTCTCTCTCAACCTCTCTCTCTCTCACCCCTCATCCTCCTCTCTCTCAAACGCTCTCTCTCGCTCTCTTAAACCCCCACTCTCTCTCTAAACCCCTTTCTCTCACACTCTCTCTCTCATCGACATCATCCTCCTCTCTCACTCTCACCCTCTCTCACTCACCCCCTCATCCTCCACTCTCTCTCACCCGCTATCTCACTCTCAAACCCCCACTCTCTCTAAAACCCCTCTCTCTCACCCTCTCTCTCTCACTCCCCTCATCCTCCTCTCTCTCTCTCTCACCCGCTCCTCTCGCTCTCTCAAACCCCCTCTGTCTCTAAACCCCCATCTCTCACCCTCACTCTCTCAACCCCCTCATCCTCCTCTCTCTCTCACCCGCTCTCTCTCGCTCTCTCAAACCCCCTCTCTCTCAAACCCCCTCTCTCTCTCAAACCCACTCTCTAAAACCCCTCTCTCTCACACTCTCTCTCTCACCCCACCTCATCCTCCTCTCTCTCTCTCACCCGGTCTCTCTCGCTCTCTCAAACCCCCTCTTTCTCTAATACCCCTCTCTCTCACCCTCTCCCTCTCACCCCTTTCCTCCTCCTCTCTCTCTCTCACCGGCTCTCTCTCGCTCTCTCAAACCCCCTCTCTCTCAAACCCCCTCTCTCTCTCAAACCCACTCTCTAAAACCCCTCTCTCTCACACTCTCTCTCTCACCCCACCTCATCCTCCTCTCTCTCTCTCACCCGGTCTCTCTCGCTCTCTCAAACCCCCTCTTTCTCTAATACCCCTCTCTCTCACCCTCTCCCTCTCACCCCTTTCCTCCTCCTCTCTCTCTCTCACCGGCTCTCTCTCGCTCTCTCAAACCCCCTCTCTCTCGAACCCCCCTCTCTCACTCACCACCCTCATCCTCCTCACTGTCTCTCACCCGCTCTCTCTCCCTCTCTCAAACCCCCTCTCTCTCAAACCCTCTCTCACACCCTCTCTCTCTCACCCCACTCATCCTCCTCTCTCTCTCTCACCCTCCCTCTCGCTCTCTCAAAACCCCTCCCTCTCAACCCCTCTTTCTCACCCTCGCTCTCTCAGCCCCGTCATCCTCCTGTCTGTCTCTCACCCGCTCTCTCTCGCTCTCTCAAACCCCATCTCTCTCTCAACCCCTCTCTCTCACCCTCTCTCTCTCACCGGCTCCTCCTCCTCCCTCTCTCTCACCCGCTCTCTCTTGCTCTCTCAAACCCCTTCTCTCTCATCCTCTCTCTCACCCCCCTCATCCTCCTCTCTCTCTCTCAACCGCTCTCTCTCTCAAACCCCCTCTCTCTCTAAACCCCCTCTCTCTCACCCTCTCTCTCTCACCCCCTCATCCTCCAATCTCTCTCACCTGCTCTCTCTCTCTCTCAAACCCCTCTCTCTAAAATCCCTCTCTCTCACAATCTCTCTCTCACTCCACTCATCCTCCTCTCTCTCTCTCTCTCCCGCTCCTCTCGCTCTCTCAAGCCCCTCTCTCTGTCACCCCTCTCTTTCTCTCATCACTCTAACTCTCTTACCTTCTCTCCCCCTCTCTCTACCCCTCTCTCCCCCTCTCTCACTCCTCTCTCTCCGCCCTCTCTCACTCCTCTCTCTCACCCTCCCTCTCTCACCTCTCTCTCACCCCTCTCTCTCTCTCTCCCGCCCTCCCTCTCTCATCCCGTCCCTCTTCCCCCTCCCACTCTCATCCTTCCAACTCTCACACCCTCCCTCTCTCCCTCTCTCTCCCCTCTCTCTCACCCCTCTCTCTCTCACAACCCTCTCTCTCACCCTCCCTCTGTCATCCCGTCCCTCTTTCCCTCTCCCACTCTCATCCATCCTCTCTTACACACTCCCTATCTCACCCCTCTCTCAGCCCATCTTCTCTCAGCCCCTCTCTCTCTCAAAACCCCTACTCTCACACACCCTCTCTTGCACCCCATGTCTCTCTCAGCCCCTCTCTCACTGCACCCCTCTCTTCCCCCTCTCTCATTCCACTCTCTCTCACCCCTCACAACCCCTCTCTCTCACCCCCAGTCGTTTTCTCAACCCCTCTTCTCTCTCAACCCCTCACTCTCTCATCCCCTCACTCTCTCACCCCCTCACTCACCCCTCTCTCTTCCCCTCTCTCTTACTCCCCTCTCTTTCTCTCTCAACCCATCTCTCTCTCCACTCTCTGTCACACCCTCTCTCTCATCCCTCTCTTTCTCTGTCAAGCCCTCTCTCTCACCCCTCTCTCTCACTCCCTCTATCTCTCACACCCCCCTCTCTCACCGCCCCATCTCTCACCACCCCCTCTCTCAACACCCCTCAATCTCCTATCCCTTCACTCTCTCACCCCCTCAGTCTCTCACCCCCTCTCTCTCAATCCCTCTCTCACACATCTCTCTTGCCCCCTCTCTCCCCGTCCCTCTGTCACCCCCTCCCACACCCTTTCTCTCTTACCCCGCGCTCTCACTTTAACCTCTCCCCCTCTCACCCCTCTCGCTCATCCCCTCTCTCTCACCCACTCTCTCAATCACAACCTCTCCTTCTCACTCCACTCTCTCTTACCACCTCTCCACATTCTCTCTCTCAATCACCCCTTGTCTCTCTCACCCTCTCTCTCACCCCTCTCTCTCATTCCCTGTGTCTCTCCCCCCCACCACCCCCTCTCTCAACCCTCCTCACTCTCTCATCCCCTATCTCATCCTCTCTCTCTCACTCGCTCTCACCCCTCCTCCCTCTCTCACCCCTCACCCCTCTCCCTTTCTCACACCCTTTCAATCTTATCCTGCGCTCTCTCTCTAACCCCTCTCCCTCTCACCCCTCTCGCTCACCCACTCTCTCTTCCCCACTCTCTCTCACTCTCTTCCCCATGTCTCTCTCTCCCGCCCCCTCTATCTCCCACCCTTTCTCTCTCACACCCCTGTTTCTCACCCCCAATTCCTCTCTTTCACTCCCTCTCTCTAAACACCCCTCTCTCCCCTCTCTCTCCCCTTTCTCTCCCCCTCTCTCCCCCCTCTCCTCCACTCTCTCCCCCTCTATCCGCCCATCTCTCCCCCCTCCCCCCTCCCTCTCCTTCCCCCTCCCTCGCCCCCTCTCTCTCCTCCTGTCTCCCCTCCTCTTTCGCTCCTCTCTCTCACACCCCTCTCTTACGTCTCTCTCTCTCTCTCACACACACACACACACTTCCGCTCGCTCTCTTCCTCTTGTGGTCTCTCTCACCCTCTTCTCACACTATCTCTCTCTCCCTGCCTCTCTCCCTCTCTCTTGCCTCCCTCTCTCTCTTATCTCACGGTCTCTCTCATTCGCTCTCTCTTGCTCGTGCTCTCTCTCTCTCTGTCGCTCATGCTCTCTTTGTCTGGCACTCTCACTCTCTCTCTAACTCTCTCTCAGTCCACCCTACCTCCCTCACCTCTTCTCTCTCACTCTTGCTTTATCTCTCTCTCTGTCTGTCGCTCTCTGTCTCCGTCTCTCTATCAGTATCCTCCCTCACCTCCTCTCTCTCAACCCATCTTTCTCAACCCCTCACTCCCCCCTCTCTCTCACCCCCTACTCTCTCACCCCCTTCTCTCTCTCAACCCCACTCTCTTTCAACCCCGCTCTCTCTCACCCCTCTCTCTCATCTCCCATCACCACCACCTCGCTCAAATCCCCTCAGTCTCTGATCCCCTCACTCTCTCACCCCCTCACTCACCCCTCTCTCTCTTCCACTCTCTCTCTCAAACCTGTCTTTCTCTGTCAACCCCCGCTCTCACCCCTCTCTCTCTCACTCCCTCTCTCACCCCCTTTCTCTTCACCCCCTCTCTCAACCCCCCTCAATCGCTCATCCCCTCACTCTCTCACCCCATCAGTCTCTCACTCCCTCTCTCTCAACCCTCTCTCTCTCTCACATCCATCTCTCTCTCACCCCCCTCTCTCTCCCCTCTTTCTCCGTCACCGCTCTTCTCCCACCCCAATCTCTTTTAAATACCCCCTCTCCCTCACACACACTCTCACACATCCTCGCTCTCTCACCCCCCTCCCTCTCTCCCACCATCTGTCTGCCTCTTTCTCATCCCCTCTCTCTCCTTCTCACTCCCACTTTCTCACCCCCCTCTCTCTCGCACCCCCATCTCTCTCTCCCCTCTATCACCCCCCTCTCTCTCTCCCCTCTCTCTCCGTCACCCCACTCTCTCCAACCCCAATCTCTTTTACATTCCCCCCTCTCTCTCTCACGCAGTCTCACACACCCTCGCTCTCTCACCCCCCTCCCTCTCTCCCACCATCTCTCTGCCTCTTTCTCATCCCCTCTCTCTACTTCTCACTCCCTCTCTCTCACCCCCCTCTCTCGCACCCCCTCTCTCTCTCGCCCCCTCTCTCCCACACCCTCTCTGTCAATCACTCCCACCTCTCCCTCTCACCGCCCTCTCACCCCTCTCTCTCAACCCTCTCTTTCTCCCACCTTCCTCTCTCTCAACCCCCCTCTCTCACCCCTCTCTCTCACACCCTCTCTCTCACCCTCTCTCTCACCCCCCCTCTCACCACCCCCTCTCTCAACACCCCTCAAACTCTCATCCCCTCACTCTCTAACCCCCTCAGTCTCTCACTCCCCTCTCTCTCAACCCCTCTCTCACACATCCATCTCTCTCTCACCCTCCCCTCTCCCCTCTGTCTCTGTCACCCCTTTCTCTCCCACCCCAATCTCTTTCACATCCCCATCTCTCTGCCTCTTTCTCCTCCCCTCTCTCTCCTTCTCGCTCCCTCTCTCTCACCCCATTCTCTCTCACCCCTCTCTCTCCCGAACCCTCTGTGTCACTCACTCCCACCTCTCCCTCTCACTGCCCTCTCACCCCATTCTCTCTCTTACCCACTCCCCACTTTCTCACTCTCAAACACCCCTTGTCTCTCACCCCTCTCTCTCACATCTCTCTCTCACTCCCTGTGTCTCTCACCACCACTCTCTCACCACCCCCTCTCTCAACACCCCTCACCCTCTCATCCCCTCTCTCTCACCCCTCTCTCTGTCACCCCCTCTCACCCCTCCTCCCTCTCTCACCCCGTCACCCCTCTCCCTTTCTCTCTTACCCTGCGCTCTCTCTCTCTAACCCCTCCCCCTCTCGGTCACCCCCTCTCTCTAACCATCTCTCTCTCACCCCTCTCTTTCTCTCTCAACCCCCCCTCCACTTTTTCTCACACCCTCTCTCTCACCCCTCTCTCTCTCACACCTCTCTTTCTCTGTCAACCCCTCTCTCTCACCGCTCTCTCTCACTCCCTCTCTCGCTCACTGCCCCCCTCTCAACAACCCTCAATCTCTAATCCCCTCACTCTCTCACCCCCTCAGTCTCTCACCCCCTCTCTCTCAACCCCTCTCTCTCTCTCACATCCATCTCTCTCTCACCCCTCTCTCTCTCCCCTCTCTCTCCGTTACCCCTCTATCTCTTCCACTCGAATCTCTTTCACAGCCCCCTCTCTCTCACACACACTCACACACACTCGCTCTCACTCACCGCCCTCTCTCCCACCATCTCTCTGCCTTTTTCTCATCCCCTCTCTCTCCTTCTCACTCCCTCTCTCTCACCCCCTCTCTCTCAATGCCTCTCTCTCCCACCCCCTCTCAGTCACTCACTCCCACCTCCTCCTCTCACCCAGCTCTCTCTCATCCCCTCTCTCTCCCACCCCCTCTCTCTCACCCCTCGCTCTCTCACCCCTCTCTCTCACCCCCTCTCTCTCACACCCTCTCCTTCTAACTCCACTCTCTCTCTTACCCCCTACCCACTTTCTCTCTCAATCACCCCTTGTCTCTCGCCCCCCTCTCTCCCACCTCCCTCTCTCACACCCCCTCTCACTCCCATCTCACTCTCTCACCCCTTCTCTCTCAAACCCTTCTCACCCCACCCCCTCTCTTCACACCTCGCACTCTCACCCCCTCTCTCTTTCTCACTTACACACTCTCTCTTTTTCACTCACTCTCTCTCTTTCTCACCCCTCTCTCTCTCCCCCTCTCTCCCCTCTCACTACCCCCTCTCTTGCCCCCCACTCTCTACCCCCTCTCTCCCCTGTCTCTCACACCCCCTCTCCCTCACTCCCATCTCACTTTCTCACCCCACTCTCTCTCTCTTAGCCCACGTCTCTCTCTTTCTCACCCCTTATTTCCCCCCATCTCTCTCAACCCCTCTCTCTCAACCCCTCTCTCAACCCCCTCTCTCTCTCAACCCCCTCTCTCAACCGCGCTCTCTCACCCCTCTCTCTCACTCCCCTCTCTCTCACTCTACTCTGTCTCTCACTCCCCATTCTCTCTCTATCTCTTACCCCTTTCTCTCTCTCAACCCCTCTCTATTTCAACCCCGCTCTCTCTCACTCCTCTCTCTCTCACCGTCCTCTCGCCCAGCTCTCTCTCTCAACGCCCTCTCTCTCCCACCCCTGCTCTCTCTCACCCCCTCTCTCTCACCCCTCGCTCTCTCACCCCTCTCTCTCACCCTCTCTCTCTCACACCCTCTCCTTCTCACTTCTCTCTCTCTTACCGTCTCCCCACTTTCTCTCTCAATCACTCCTCATCTCTCAATCCCTCTCTCTCCCACCTCCCTCTCTCTCACTCCCTCTCTCTCTTAGCCCTCTCTCACACCCCCTCTCACTCCCATCTCAATCTCTCTCCCCCCTCACCACAGTCTCTCTCTCTCTGTCCCATCCCCTCTGTCTCTCACCCCTTCTCTCTCACCCCTTCTTACCCTACCCTTCTCTCTCACCCCTCGCTCTCTCACCCCCTCTCTCTTTCACACTCACGCTCACTTTTCTCACTAACTCTCTCTCTCTTTTTCACTCACTGTCTCCCTTTCTCACCCCCTCTCTCTCTCACGCCCTCTCTCTCAACTCCTCTCTCTCCCTCTCTCTCTCCCTTCTCTCTACCCCCTGTCTTGCCCCCCACTCACTACCCCCACTCTCCCCCTGTCTCTCACACCCCCTCTCTCTCACTCCCATCTCACTCTCTCACCCCACTCTCTTTCTCTTAGCCCACGTCTCTCTCTCACTCACCCCTTTTCCCCCCATCTCTTTCAACCCCTGTCTCTCACCTCCTCTCTCTTTCAACTCCCTCTGTCAACTTCTCTCTCTCAACACCTCTCTCTTACCCCCCTCTCTCTCCCACCCCTTCTCTCACCCGTCTCTCTCACCCACTCTCTCTCTCTCTCACCCTCTCCTTCTGACTCCACTCTCTCCTACCCCCTCCCCACTTTCTCTCTCTCAATCACTCCTTGTCTCTCACCCCCTCTCTCTCTCACCCCTCTCTCTCACCCCTCCCATCTCTCTCAACCCCCGTCTTTCTCTCTCCCCCTCTCTCTCTCAACCCCCCCTCTCCCCCTCTCTCTCTCAACCCTTCTCCCTAACCCCTCACTCTCTCACCCCGCGCTCAGACATTCCCTCGCTCTTTCTCACCATCCCCTCTCTCAAACCCCCTCACTCTCTCATCCCCTCACTCTCTCACGCCCTCACTCTCTCACCTCCTCTCTCAACCCCTCTCTCTCACACACCCTCTCTCTCCTACCCCCTCTCTCTCACCACTGCCTCTCTCAACCCCTCTCACTCTCTCATCCCCTCACTCTCTCACACCCTCAATCTCTCACGCCCTCTCTCTTTCTCAAACCCTTCTCTCTCGCCCCACTCTCTCTCTCATCCCCTCTCTCTCACGCCTCTCTCTCACTCCCTCTCACACCCTTTCTCTCTTACCACGCGCTCTCTCTAACCCCTCACCTTCTCAGCCCTCTCTCTCACCCACTCTCTCAATCACACCCTCCCCTTCTCACTCCACACTCTCTCTCTTACCCCCCCCACACTTTCTCTCTCTCAATCAACCCCACACTCTCACCTCCCCTCACCCCCTCTCTCTCACCCCGTCTCTCTCACCCGCGCTCTCTTTCTCACACACGCTCTCTATCTCACTTACACTTTCTCTTTCTCACTCACTATCTCTTTCTCACCCTCTCTCGCTCTCACCCCCTCTCTCTTTCAACTCCTCTGTCTCCCCTCTCTCTCCCCCTCTCTCTACCCCCTCTCTTGCCCCCCACTCTGTACCCCCTCTCCCCCTGTCTCTCACACCCCCTCTCTCTCACTCCCATCTCACTCTCTCTCACCCCTCGCTGTCTCTCCCCTCTCTCTCACCCACTCTCTCACACACCCTCTCCTTCTCACGCCAGTCTCTCTCTTACCCACTCCCCACTTTCTCTCTCTTAAACACCCCTTATCTCTCACCCCTCTCTCTCACTCCCTGCGTCCCTCACCACCCCTCTCTCAACACCCTCTCTCTCAACCCCCTCACTCTTTCATCCCCTCTCTCTCACCCCTCTCTCTGTCACCCCCTCTCACCCTCCTCCCTCCCTCACCCCCTCACCCCTTTCCCTTTCTCTCTTACCCCGCACTCTCTCTCGAACCCCTCTCCCTCTCACCCCCTCTCTCTCTTCCTCTCTCTCTCCCACCTCTCTCTTTCTCTCTCACACTCTCTCTCTCTCACCACTCTCTCTCACATACTCTCTTTCTCTGTCAACCTCTCTCTCACCCCTCTCTCTCACTCCCTCTCTCTCTAAACGCCCCCTCTCACCACCCCCTTTCTCAACACCCCTCAATCTCTCATCCCCTCACTCTCTCACACCCTCAGTTTCTCACCCCCTCTCTCTCACATCCACCTCTCTCTCACCCCCTCTCTCTTCAACCCCTCTCTCACCCCCCTCAATCACTCATCCCGTTACTCTCTCACCTCATCAGTCTCTCACACACCCCTCTCTCTCACACCCTCTCTCCCACCTTCCTCTCTCTCACCCCCCTCTCTCACCACCCCTCAATCTCTCATCCCCTCACTCTCTCACAGCCTCAGTCTCTCACCCCCCTCTCGCTCAACCGATCTCTCTCTCACATCCAGCGCTCTCACACCCTCTCTCCCACCTTCCTCTCTCTCACGCCCCTCTCTCACCACCCCTCAAACTCTCATCCCCTCTCTCTCTCACACCCTCAGTCTCTCTCCCTCCTCTCTCTCAACCCCTCTCTCTCACATCCATCTCCCTCTCTCCCCCCTCTCCCCTCTCTCTCTGTCACCCCTTTCTCTCCCACCCCAATCTCTTTCACATCCCCTTCTCTCTCACACACACTCTCAAACACTCTCCCTCTCTCCCACCATCTCTCTGCCTCTTTCTCTCCACTCTCTCTCACCCCCTCTCTCTCGCACCCTCTCTCTCCCACCCCCTCTCTGTCACTCACTCCCACCTCTCCCTCTCAGCGCCCTCTCACCCAGCTCTCTCTCTCTCTCACCCCCTCTCTCTCCCACACCCCCTCTCTTCCTCCCTCTCACTCTCTCACCCTCTCTCTCTCACACCCCACCCCACTCTCTCACCCCACTCAGTCTCACCCCCCACCCCTCTCACTCTCAACCCCCCCCTCTCTCTCTCACCCCCTCTCTCTGAATCCCTCTTTCTTACTCCCTGTGTCTCTCACCACCCCTCTCTCACCACCCCCACTCTCAAACCCCCTCACTCTTTCATCCCCTCTCTCTCACCCCACTCTCTGTCACCCCTCTCACCCTCCTCCCTATCACCCCCTCACCCCTTTCCCTTTATCTCTTACCCCGCACTCTCTCTCGAACCCCTCTCCCTCTCACCCCTCTTGCTCACCCACTGTCTCTCTTCCTCTCTCTCTCCCACCCCTCTCTTTCTCTCTCACCCTCTCTCTCTCTCTCACCACTCTCTCTCACACACTCTCTTTCTCTGTCAACCTCTCTCTCACCCCTCTCTCTCACTCCCTCTATCTCTAAACGCCCCCTCTCACCACCCCCTCTCTCAACACCCCTCAATCTCCCATCTCCTCACTCTCTCACACCCTCAGTCTCTCAACCCATCTCTCTCAACCCCCCTCTCTCTCACATCCACCTCTCTCTCACCCCCTCTCTCTTCAACCCCTCTCTCACCCCCCTCAATCTCTCATCCCCTTACTCTCTCACCTCATCAGTCTCTCACACACCCCTCTCTCTCACACCCTCTCTCCCACCTTCCTCTCTCTCACCCCCCTCTCTCACCACCCCTCAATCTCTCATCCCCTCACTCTCTCACAGCCTCAGTCTCTCACCCCCCACTCTCTCAACCCCTCTCTCTCTCACATCCAGCGCTCTCACCCCCTCTCACTTCAACCCTTCTCTCACCCCCCTCAATCTCTCATCCCCTTACTCTCTCACCTCATCAGTCTCTCACACTCCCCTTTCTCTCACCCCGTCTCCCACCTTCCTCTCTCTCACCCCCCTCTCTCACCACCCCTCAAACTCTCATCCCCTCTCTCTTTCACACCCTCAGTCTCTCTCCCTCCTCTCTCTCAACCCCTCTCTCTCTCACATCCATCTCCCTCTCTCCCCCCTCTCCACTCTATCTCTGTCACCCCTTTCACTCCAACCCCAATCTCTTTCACATCCCCCTCTCTCTCACACACACTCTCAAACACTCTCCCTCTCTCCCACCATCTCTCTGCCTCTTTCTCTCCCCTCTCACTCCTTCTTGCTCCCTCTCTCTCACCCCCTCTCTCTCACACCCTCTCTCTCCCACCCCCTCTCTGTCACTCACTCCCACCTCTCCCTCTCAGCGCCCTCTCACCCAGCTCTCTCTCTCTCTCACCCCCTCTCTCTCCCACAACCCCTCTCTTCCTCCCTCTCACTCTCTCAAACTCTCTCTCTCACACCCCACCCCACTCTCTCACCCCCCTCAGTCTCACCCCCCACCCCTCTCACTCCCAACCCCCCTCTCTCTCTCATCCCCTCTCTCTGAATCCCTCTTTCTCACTCCCTGTGTCTCTCACCACCCCTCTCTCACCACCCCCACTCTCATCCCCTCTCTCTATCACCCCTCTCTCTGTCACCCCTTCTCATCCCTCCTCCCTCTCTCACCCCCTCACCCCTCTCCCTTTCTCTCTTACCCCGTGCTCTCACTCTCTAACCCTTTCCCCTCTCACCCCTCTCGGTCACCCCTTCTCTCTCTTACCCTCTCTCTCTCACCCCTCTCTTTCTTTCTCAACCCCTCTCTCTCTCACCACTCTCTCTCTCTCACACTCTCTCTCACCCCTCTCTCTGATCTCGCTTTCTCTGTCTACCCCTCTCTCTCTCACTCCCTCTCTCGCTCATCGTCCCCCTCTCACCACCCCCCTCTCTCGCTCACCGTCCCCCTCTCACCGCCCCCTCTCTCACCACCCCCTCTCACAACACCCCTCAATCTCTCATCCCCTCACTCTCTCACCCCCTCAGTCTCTCACCCCCTCTCTCTCAACCCCTCTCTCTCTCACATCCATCTCTCTCACTTCCCTCTCTCTCACCCCTCTCTCTCCATCACCCCTCTCTCTCCCACCCCAATCTCATTCACATCCCCCTCTCTTGCACACACTCTCACACACCCTTGCTCTCTCAGCCCTTCCTCTCTCCCACCATCTCTCTGCCTCTTTCTCATCCCCTCTCTCTCCTTCTCGCTCCCTCTCGCTCACCCCTCTCTCTCTCACCCCTCTCTCTCTCCCACCTCCCTCTCTCTCTCCCACCTCTCTCTCTATCAACCCTCTCTCTTACACCCCCCACACCCTCTCTATCTCACCCCCCACCCCCTCTCTCCCTCACCCCTCTCTCCCTCTCATCCCCTCTCTCTCAACCACTCGCTCTCACTCTCGCACTCACCTCTCTCCCACACTCCCTCTCTCTCACTCACTCTATCTCTCACCACCCCCTCTCTCAAACCCCCTCACTCTCTCATCCCCTCACTCTCTCACCACCTCTCTCACCCCCCCCTCTCTCTCTCTCACGTCTCTCTCACACTTCCTCTCTCTTTCACCCTCTTGTCTCTCACCACCCCCTCTCTCATCCCACTTCACTCTCTCATCCTCTCACTCTCTCACCCCCTCAGTCTCTCACCCCCTCTCTCTCAACCCCTCTCTCTCTCACATCCATCTCTCTCACTTCCCTCTCTCTCACCCCTCTCTCTCCATCACCCCTCTCTCTCCCACCCCAATCTCATTCACATCCCCCTCACTTGCACATCTCTCACACACCCTTGCTCTCTCAGCCCTTCCTCTCTCCCACCATCTCTCTGCCTCTTTCTCATCCCCTCTCTTTCCTTCTCGCTCCCTCTCGCTCATCCCTCTCTCTCTCCCACCTCCCTCTCTCTCTCCCACCTCCCTCTCTCTCTCCCACCTCTCTCTCTATCAACCCTCTCTCTTACACCCCCCACACCCTCTCTATCTCACCCCCCACCCCCTCTCTCCCTCACCCCTCTCTCCCTCTCATCCCCTCTCTCTCAACCACTCGCTCTCACTCTCGCACTCACCTCTCTCCCACACTCCCTCTCTCTCACTCCCTCTATCTCTCACCACCCCCTCTCTCAAACCCCCTCACTCTCTCATCCCCTCACTCTCTCACCACCTCTCTCACCCCTCTCTCTCTCTCACGTCTCTCTCACACTTCCTCTCTCTTTCACCCTCTTGTCTCTCACCACCCCCTCTCTCATCCCACTTCACTCTCTCATCCCCTCACTCTCTCACACCCCCAATCTCTCATGCCCTCTCTCTTTCTCAAACCCTCTCTCTCTCACCCCCCTTCTCTCTCTCATTCCCTCTCTCACCCCTCTCTCTCACCCCCTCTCACCTCTCCTCCCTCGCTCACCCGCTCAACCCCTCCCTCTCTCACACCCTTTCTCTCTTACCCCGCCCTGTCTCTCTCTAACCCCTCCCCCTCTCACCCCTCTCTCTCACCCCCTCTCTCACCCACTCTCTCTCACCACTCGCTCTCTCACCACTCTCTCTCTCACCCTCTCCTTCTCACTCCACTCTCTCTCTTACCCCCCCACTTTTTCTCTCTCAATCAACCCTTCTCTCTCAACCCCTTCTCACCCCCAGCCCCCTCTCTCTCCACCTCTCTCTGCCCCCCTTTCTCTCCCCTCTCTCTGCCCCCCTCTCTTTCCTCCTCCATTTTCCTCTGTCTCTCACACCCCCTCTCTCTCCATCCCATCTCACGCTCTCACCCCACTTTCTCGCTCTCACCCCACGTTTCTCTCTCTCTCTCCTCCTCCTATTTCTCACACCCCTTCTCTCTCACACCCCTTCTCTCTCACACACCCCTTCTCTCTCACACCTCTTCTCGCTCTCACACCCCTTCTCTCTCACTCCATCTCTCTCTTACCACCCCTTTCTCAACCTCACTCTCTCATCCCCTCACTCTCTCACACCCTCAATCTCTCACGCCTTCGTTCTCAACCCCTCTCTCTTAGCCCTCTCCCTCTCATCCCCTCTCTGTCCCCTCTCTCTTACTCCCTCTCACACCCTTTCTCTCTTAGCCCACGCGCTCTCTCTAACCCCTCCCCCTCTCACCCACTCTCTCAATCACACTCTCTCCTTCTAACTCCACTCTCTCTTAGCCCCTCCCCACTTTCTCTCTCTTAATCACCCCTTGTCTCTGAACCTCTCTCTCTCGCACGCTCTCTTTCACCCACTCGCTCTTTCTCACTCAAGCTCTCTCTTTCTCACTTATACGCTCTCTTTTTCACTCCCTGTCTCTCTCACCCTCTCTCTCTCTCCTCTCTCTCTCCCCTCTCTCTCCCCTTCTCTCTACCCCCTCTCTTGCCTGCCACTCTCTACCCTTTCTCTCCCCTGTCTCTCACAACTCCTCTCTCTCACTCCCATCTCACTCTCTCACCCCACTCTCTCTCTCTCTTAGCCCACGTCGCTCTCTCTTTCCCACCCCCTCTGCCTCACACACCTTCTCTCTCACATCCCTTCTCTCTCACACCCCTTCTCTCTCACACACCTTCTCTCTCACACCCTTGTTTCTCACCCCCTCTCTCTCACTTCCTCTCTCTCATCCCCTCTCTCTCAACACCTCTCTCTCTCAGCCCCCTCTCTCCCCCTCTCTCTCCCCTCCCTCTCTCCCCTCTCTCTCCACCCCTCTCTCTCCCCCTCTCTCTCCCCCTCTCTCTTTCCCCCTCTCTCTCTCCTCCCTCCCCCTCTCTCTCCTCTCTCTCTCCTCCTCTCTCTCACCCCTCTCTCTCAACCACTATCTCTCTCACACTCTCTCCTTCTCACTCCACTCTCTCTCTTACACCCTCCCCACTTTCTCTGTCTCAATCACCCTTTGTCTCTCACACCCTCTCTCGCACACCTCTCTCTCACTCCCTCTGTGTCTAACCGCCCCCTCTCACCACCCCCTCTCTCAACCCCCCTCACACTCTCATCCCCTCTCGCTTATCCCTCTCTCTGTCTCCCCCTCACCCCTCCTCCCTCTCACCCCCTCACCCCCTCCCTCTCTCACCCCCTTTCTCTCTTACCCCGCGCTCTCTCTCTAACCCCTCCTCCTCACCCCTCTCGCTCACCCCCTCTCTCTCACCCACTCTCTCTCTTACCCCTCACTTTTTCTCTCTATCAACCCTTCTCTTTAAACCCCTTCTCACCCCCACCCCCTCTCTCTCCACCGCTCTCTGCCCCCTCTCTCTCCCCCTCCATCTCCCTCTGTCTCTCTCACCCTCACTCTCTCCATCCCATCTCACTCTCTCACCCCACTCCCTCGCTCTCACCCCACGTCTCTCTCTCTCCCTCTCCACCCCTATTTCTCACACCCCTTCTCTCTCTCACCCCTCTCTCTGTCACACCGACTCTCTCTCAAACACACCCTCTCTCTCACACCAACTCCTTCACCCCCTCTTTCTCATCCTTCTCTCACTCCCCTCTCTCTCCCCTTTTCCACCCCACCCTCTCTCTCCCCTGTCTCTCCCCACTCTCCCCCCTCTCTACACGCTTTCTCTCCAGCCCCCTCCCCCACTCTCTCTCCCCATCTCTCCCCCCTTTTTCTCCACCTATCTCTCCCCACTCTCACACCCTCTCTCACCACCCACTCTCTCACCCCCTCTCTCTCATCCACCTCTCTCCCCCTCTCTCTCTCCCCGCTATCTCTCTCCCCTCTCTCTGTCGCTCTCTCTCTGCCCCCTCTCTGTCACCATCCCTCTGTCTCCCCTCCCTCTGTCCCCCTCTCTCTGTCACCGTCTCTCTGTCCCCCCTCCCTCTGCCCCCCTCCATCTGTACAACTCTCTCTGTCCCCCCCTCACTGTCCCCTCTCATTGTCGTCCTCTCTATGCCCCCTCTCTGTCACCGTCTCTCTGAACCCCTCTCTCTGTCCCCGTTTCTCTGTCACCCTGCTCTCTGTCCCCCTCTCTCTGCCCCCTCTCTGTCATCGTCTCTCTACACCCCTCTTTCTGTCGCCCCTCTCTCTGTCCCCGTTTCTCTGTCCCCCTGCTCTCTGTCCACCTCTCTCTGCCCCTTTTCTGTCACCGTCTCTCTGTCCCACCTCCCTCTGTCCCACCTCCCTCTGTCCCCCCTCCCTCTGTCGCCCTCGCTCTGCCCCCACTCTGTCACCATCTGTCTGTCCCCTCTCCCTCTTTTCCCCCCTATCTGACCTCCTCTCTCTCTGTCCCCCTCTCTCTGTCGCCATATCTGTCACCGTCTCTCTGTCCCTCTCTCTCTGTCCACCCCTCTCTCTGTCCCCATCTCTCTCTGCCCCCCCCCTCTGTCCCCCGCTCTCTGTCCCCCTCTCTCTGTCCCCCCTCTCTTTCCCCCACTCTCTCTGCCCCCCCCCGCCCCATCTCTCTCTGCCCCCCCTCTCTGTCGCACTCTCTCTGCCCCCTCTCTGTCACCGTCTCTCTGTCCCCGCTCACTCTGTCCCCTTCTCTCTGTCCCCGCGTCCCGCTGTCCCCTCTTTCTGTCCCACTCTCTCTGTCGCCCTCTTTCTGTCCCACTCTCTCTGTCCCCCTCTCTCTGTCCCCCTCTCTCTGCCCCTCTCTCTCTCCCACACTGTACCCCCTCTCTGTCCCCCTCTCTCTGTCCCCCTCTCTGTGCCCCCTCTCTCTCCCACACTGTACCCCCCTTTCTTTCCCCAATCTCTGTCGCCCCTCCCTCTAAACCCCTCTATCTCCCCCTCTCTCTGTCCTGCTCTCTCTGTCCCCCTCTACCTCCCCCTCTTTCCGTCCCCTCGATCTGACCCCATCTATCACCCACACTCTCTGCCCCCTCTCTCTATGTCCCCGCACTCTGTCCCCTCTCTCTCTGTGCCCTCTCTCTGTCCCCCCCTCTCTCTGTCCCCCCTCTCTCTGTCATCCTCTCTCTGCCCCCTCTCTCTCTGTCCCTCTCTCTCTGCCCCCTCTCTCTCCCCCACTGTCTGTCCCACTCTTCCTGTTGCCCTCTCTCTGCCCACTCTTTGTCCCCCTCTTTCTGACCCCCACTCTCTGTCCACCAATCTCTGTCCACCACTCTCTGTCCCCCTCTCTCTCACCCCCACTTTCTGTCCCCCACCTTCTGTCCCCTCCTCTCTATGACCCCCTCTAACTCCCTCACTCTCTGTGACCCTCTCTCTGTCGCCCACTCTCTGCCCCCTCTCTCTTTGTGCCCGCGTCCCTCTGTCCCCCTCTTTCTGTCCCACTCTCTCTGTCCACCCCTCTCTGTCCCCCTCTCTCTGTCCCCCTCTCTCTCTGTCCCCCTCTCTCTGTCCCCTCTCTCTGTCCCCCTCTCTGTCCCCTCTCTCTCTGTCCCCCTCTCTCTGACCCCTCTCTCTGTGCCCCCTCTCTCATTCCCCCTCTCTCTGTTTCCCCCTCTGTTCCCACCCTCTGTGTCCCCCCTCTGTCCCCTCTCTCTGTCCCCCCTCTCTCTGTCCCCCTCTCTCAGTCCCCCTCTCTCTGTTCCCCCTCTGTTCCCCCCTCTGTGTCCCCCCTCTGTCCCCTCTCTCTGTCCCCCCTCTCTCTGTCCCCCTCTCTCAGTCCCCCTCTCACTTTTCCCCCCTCTGTTGCCCCCGGCTGTGTTCCCCCTCTGTCCCCTCTCTCTGTCCCCCCTCTCTCTGTCCCCCTCTCTCAGTCCCCCTCTCTCTGTTCCCCCCTTTGTTCCCCCCTCTGTGTCCCCCCTCTGTCCCCTCTCTCAGTCCCCCTCTCTCTGACCCCTTTGTCTGTGCCCCCTCTCTCATTTCCCCTCTCTCTGTTCCCCCCTCTGTTCCCACCCTCTGTGTCCCCCCTCTGTCCCCTCTCTCTGTCCCCCCTGCCTCTGTCCCCCTCTCTCGCTGTCCTGCCCTGACTGTCCACTCTCTTTGTCGCACACTCTCTGTCCCCTCTCTGTCCCCTCTCTCTCTGTCCCCCTCTTTCTGCCCCCTCTCTCTGTTGCCCCTCACTCTGTGCCACCTCTCTCTGGCCCCCACTCACTCTCTTCCCCCCTCTCTCTGACCCCCCCTCTCTCTGTCCCCCTCTCTCTGACCCCTCTCTCTGTGCCCCCTCTCTCATTCCCCCTCTCTCTGTTCCCCCGTCTGTTCCCTCCTCTGCGTCCCCCTCTCTCCCCTCTCTCTGTCCCCCCTCTCTCTGTCCCCCTCTCTCAGTCCCCCTCTCTCTGACCCCTCTCTCTGTGCCCCCTCTCTCATTCCCCCTCTCTCTGTTCCCCCCTCTGTTCCCACCCTCTGTGTCCCCCCTCTGTCCCCTCTCTCTGTCCCCCCTTTCTCTGTCCCCCTCTCTCAGTCCCCCTCTCTCTGTTCCCCACTCTGTTCCCCCCCTCTGTGTCCCCCCTCTGTCCCCTCTCTCTGTCCCCCTCTCTCTGTCCCCCTCTCTCAGTCCCCCTCTCTCTGTTCCCCCCTCTGTTGCCCCCCTCTGTGTCCCCCCCCCTCTGTCCCCTCTCTCTGTCCCCTTCTCTCTCTGTCCCCCCTCCCTCTGTCCCTCTCTCTATGCCCCCCCTCTCTGGTCGCACCCCGTCCCCCCCTCTGTCCTCTCTCTCTCTGTCCCCTTCTCTCTCTATCCCCCTCTCTCTTTGCCCCCCCTCTCTCTGCCCCCTCGCTCTGTTCCCCGCTCTCTGTCCCCCCATCTCTATCGCCTTCTCTCTGCCCCTCTCTCTCCCCCACTCTGTACCCTCCATCTGTCCCCCTCCCTCTGTCCCCCTCCCTCTGCCCCCCTCCCTCTGTTCTCCCTCTCTCTGTCCCCCTCTCTCTGCCCCCCCCCCACTCTGGTCCTCCCGCCCCCCCCCTCTGTCCTCTCTCTCTCTGTCCCCTCTCTCTCTGTCCCCCTCTCTATCCCTCTCTCTCTCTGCCCCCCTCTCTCTGTTCCGCTCTCTCTGTTCCCTCTCTCTCTGCACCCACTTTCTCTGTCTCCCTCATTCTGTCACCCTCTCTCTGTCCCCCCTCTGAAACCCTCTCTCTCTGTCCCTGTCTCTCACTGCCCCGCTCTCTCTGCCCCCTCGCTCTGTTCCCCGCTCTCTGTCCCCCCATCTCTATCGCCCTCTCTCTGCCCCCTCTCTGTCACTGTCTCTCTGTCCCCCCTCTCTCTGTCCCCGTCTCTCTTCCCCGTCTCTCAGTCCACCCTCTCTCTGTCCCAAATCTCTGTCCCCCTCTCTCTGTAGCCCTCTCTCTGCTCCCTCTCAGTCACCATCTCTCTGTCCCCCCCGTCCACCCCTCTCTGTCGCCCGCTCTCTGCCCCCTCTCTGTCACAGTCTCTCTGTCCCCCTCTCTCTGCCCCCCCCCTCTGTCTCCCCCTCTCTGTCCCCCCTCTCTGTAGCCCTCTCTCTGCCCCCTCTCAGTCACCATCTCTTTGCTCCCACCCCCCGTCCACCCCTCTCTGTCCCCCTCTCTCTGTCGCCCTCTCTGTCACCGTCTCTCTGTCCTCCCTCGGTCTGTCCCCCACCCTTTGTCCCCCTCTCTGTGTCCCCCTCTCTCTGCCCCCCCTCTCTGTCCCCCTCTCTCTGCCCCGGCCCAGTCACCATCTCTCTGTCCCCCTTCCCATGTCCCCCTCGCTCTGTCTCCCCCTCTCTCTGTCCCCCTCCGTCTGTCCCTCTCTCTCTGTACCTCCCTCTCTGTCCCCCCTCTCTCTGTAGCCCCTCTCTCTGTCCCCCTCTCTCTGTCCCCCACTCTCTCAGTTCCCCCTCTCTCTGACCCCCTCTCTCTCTGCCCCCCTCTCTCTATCCCCCTCTCTCTTTTACCCCCTCTCTGTACTCCCCTCTCTGTCCCCCTCTCTCTGCCCTCTCCCAGTCACCATCTCTCTGTCCCCCCTCCCTCTGTCCCCTTCCCTCTGTCCCCCACTCTCTGTTGCCCTCTCTCTGTCTCCCCTCTCACCCCCCCCACCCGTCTCCCTCTTTCTGTCGTCGTCTCTCTGTCCCCCTCTCTCTGTCGCCATATCTGTCACCGTCTCTCTGTCCCCCACTCTCTGTCCCCCTTCTCTCTGACCCCCTCTATCTCCCTCACTCTCTGTGGCCCTCTCTCTGTCGCCCTCTCTCCGCCCCCTCTCTGTCACTGTCTCTCTGTCCCCTCTCTCTCTGTCCCCGTCTCTCAGTCCACCCTCTCTCTGTCCCAAACCTCTGTCCCCCTCTCTGTAGCCCTCACTCTGCCCCCTCTCAGTCACCATCTCTCTGTTCCCCCCGTCCACCCCTCTCTGTCGCCCGCTCTCTGCCCCCTCTCTGTCACCGTCTCTCTGTTCCCCTCTCTCTGTCCCATCTCTCTGTCCCCCCCTCTGTCCCCCCCTCTCTTCCCCCCTCTCTGTCCCCACCCTGTAGCCTCTCCCTCTGTCCCCCCTCTCTCTGTCCCCCATTCTCTCTGTTCCCCCTCTCTCTGACCCCCTCTCTCTCTGTCGCCATGTCTGTCACCGTCTCTCTGTCGCTCTCTCTCTGTCCACCCCTCTCTCTGTTCCATCTGTCTCTGTCCCTCTCTCTCTGTCCCCCCTCTCTGTCCCCCCTCTCTGTCCCTCTCTCTCTGCCCCCCTCTCTGTCCCCGCTCACTCTGTCCCCCTCTTTCTGTTCCCCCTATCTCTGTCGCCCTCTTTCTGAGCTCCTCTCTCTTTGTCCCCCTCTCTCTGTCCCCCTCTCTCTGTCGCCATATCTGTCACCGTCTCTCTGTCGCTCTCTCTGTCCACCCCTCTCTCTGTTCCCATCTGTCTCTGTCCCTCTCTCTCTGTCCCCCCTCTCTGTCCCCCCTCTCTGTCCCCCTCTCTCTGCCCTCTCCCAGTCACCATCTCTCTTTCCCCCTCCCTCTGTCCCCCTCCACCTTTACCCCTCTCTCTGTCCCCCCTCTGTCCCCCTCTCTGTCCACCCTCTCCGTCCATTCCTCTCTGTAGCCCCTCTCTCTGTGCCCCTCTCTCTGTCCCCCTCTCTCTGTCCCCCTCTCTCTGTCGCCATATCTGTCACCGTCTCTCTGTCGCTCTCTCTCTGTCCACCCCTCTCTCTGTTCCCATCTGTCTCTGTCCCTCTCTCTCTGTCCCCCCTCTCTGTCCCCCCTCTCTGTCCCTCTCTCTCTGTCCCCTCTCTCTGTCCCCGCTCACTCTGCCCCCCTCTCTCTGTCACCCCTCCCTCTGTCCCCCTCTTTCTGTTCCCCCTATCTCTGACCCCCTCTTTCTGACCCCCTCTCTCTCTGTCCCCCTCTCTCTGTCCCCCTCTCTCTGTCGCCCTCTTTCTGAACCCCACTCACTCTGACCCCCCTCTCTGTCCCCCTCTCTCTGCCCCCTCCCAGTCACCATCACTCTTTCCCCCTCCCTCTGTCCCCCTCCCCCTTTACCCCTCTCTCTGTCCCCCCTCTGTCCCCCTCTCTGTCCACCCTCTCCGTCCATTCCTCTCTGTAGCCCCTCTCTCTGACCCCTCTCTCTGTCCCCCTCTCTCTGTCCCCCTCTCTCTGTCGCCATATCTGTCACCGTCTCTCTGTCGCTATCTCTCTGTCCACCCCTTTCTCTGTTCCCATCTGTCTCTGTCCCTCTCTCTCTGTCCCCCCTCTCTGTCACCCCTCTCTGTCCCTCTCTCTCTGTCCCCCCTCACTCTGCCCCCCTCTCTCTATCCCCCCTCCCTCTGTCCCTCTCTTTCTGTTTCCCCTATCTCTGACCCCCTCTTTCTGACCCCCTCTCTCTGTCCCCCTCTCTCTGTCCCCCTCTCTCTGTCGCCCTCTTTCTGAACCCCACTCACTCTGACCCCCCTCTCTGTCCCCCTCTCTCTGCCCCCTCCCAGTCTCCATCTCTCTTTCCCTCTCCCTCTGTCCCCCTCCCCCTTTACCCCTCTCTCTGTCCCTCCTCTGTCCCCCTCTCTGTCCACCCTCTCCGTCCATTCCTCTCTGTAGCCCCTCTCTCTGTCCCCCTCTCTCTGTCCCCCTCTCTCTGTCTCCCTCTCTCTGTCACCATATCTGTCACCGTCTCTCTGTCGCACTCTCTCTGTCCACCCCTCTCTCTGGTCCCATCTGTCTCTGTCCCTCTCTCTCTGTCCCCCCTCTCTGTCCCCCCTCTCTGTCCCTCTCTCTCTGTCCCCCTCTCGGTCCCCGCTCACTCTGTCCCCCTCCCTCTGCCCCCCTCCCTCTGTTCTCCCTCTCTCTGTCCCCCTCTCTCTGCCACCCCCCCACTCTGGTCCTCCCGTCCCCCCCCTCTGTCCTCTCTCTCTCTGTCCCCTCTCTCTCTGTCCCCCTCTCTATCCCTCTCTCTCTCTGCCCCCCTCTCTCTGTTCCGCTCTCTCTGTTCCCTCTCTCTCTGCACCCACTTTCTCTGTCTCCCTCATTCTGTCACCCTCTCTCTGTCCCCCCTCTGAAACCCTCTCTCTCTGTCCCTGTCTCTCACTGCCCCGCTCTCTCTGCCCCCTCGCTCTGTTCCCCGCTCTCTGTCCCCCCATCTCTATCGCCCTCTCTCTGCCCCCTCTCTGTCACTGTCTCTCTGTCCCCCCTCTCTCTGTCCCCGTCTCTCTTCCCCGTCTCTCAGTCCACCCTCTCTCTGTCCCAAATCTCTGTCCCCCTCTCTCTGTAGCCCTCTCTCTGCTCCCTCTCAGTCACCATCTCTCTGTCCCCCCCGTCCACCCCTCTCTGTCGCCCGCTCTCTGCCCCCTCTCTGTCACAGTCTCTCTGTCCCCCTCTCTCTGCCCCCCCCCTCTGTCTCCCCCTCTCTGTCCCCCCTCTCTGTAGCCCTCTCTCTGCCCCCTCTCAGTCACCATCTCTTTACTCCCACCCCCCGTCCACCCCTCTCTGTCCCCCTCTCTCTGTCGCCCTCTCTGTCACCGTCTCTCTGTCCTCCCTCGGTCTGTCCCCCACCCTTTGTCCCCCTCTCTGTGTCCCCCTCTCTCTGCCCCCCCTCTCTGTCCCCCTCTCTCTGCCCCGGCCCAGTCACCATCTCTCTGTCCCCCTCCCTCTGTCCCCCTCGCTCTGTCCCCCTCTCTCTGTCCCCCTCCGTCTGTCCCTCTCTCTCTGTACCTCCCTCTCTGTCCCCACTCTCTCTGTAGCCCCTCTCTCTGTCCCCCTCTCTCTGTCCCCCACTCTCTCAGTTCCCCCTCTCTCTGACCCCCTCTCTCTCTGACCCCCTCTCTCTATCCCCCTCTCTCTTTTACCCCCTCTCTGTACCCCCCTCTCTGTCCCCCTCTCTCTGCCCCCTCCCAGTCACCATCTCTCTGTCCCCCCTCCCTCTGTCCCCTTCCCTCTGTCCCCCACTCTCTGTTGCCCTCTCTCTGTCTCCCCTCTCACACCCACCCCCCCGTCTCCCTCTTTCTGTCGTCGTCTCTCTGTCCCCCTCTCTCTGTCGCCATATCTGTCACCGTCTCTCTGTCCCCCACTCTCTGTCCCCCTTCTCTCTGACCCCCTCTATCTCCCTCACTCTCTGTGGCCCTCTCTCTGTCGCCCTCTCTCCGCCCCCTCTCTGTCACTGTCTCTCTGTTCCCTCTCTCTCTGTCCCCGTCTCTCAGTCCACCCTCTCTCTGTCCCAAACCTCTGTCCCCCTCACTGTAGCCCTCACTCTGCCCCCTCTCAGTCACCATCTCTCTGTTCCCCCCGTCCACCCCTCTCTGTCGCCCGCTCTCTGCCCCCTCTCTGTCACCGTCTCTCTGTTCCCCTCTCTCTGTCCCATCTCTCTGTCCCCCCCTCTGTACCCCCCTCTCTTCCCCCCTCTCTGTCCCCACCCTGTAGCCTCTCCCTCTGTCCCCCCTCTCTCTGTCCCCCATTCTCTCTGTTCCCCCTCTCTCTGACCCCCTCTCTCTCTGTCGCCATGTCTGTCACCGTCTCTCTGTCGCTCTCTCTCTGTCCACCCCTCTCTCTGTTCCATCTGTCTCTGTCCCTCTCTCTCTGTCCCCCCTCTCTGTCCCCCCTCTCTGTCCCTCTCTCTCTGCCCCCCTCTCTGTCCCCGCTCAATCTGTCCCCCTCTTTCTGTTCCCCCTATCTCTGTCGCCCTCTTTCTGACCTCCTCTCTCTTTGTCCCCCTCTCTCTGTCGCCATATCTGTCACCGTCTCTCTGTCGCTCTCTCTCTGTCCACCCCTCTCTCTGTTCCCATCTGTCTCTGTCCCTCTCTCTCTGTCCCCCCTCTCTGTCCCCCCTCTCTGTCCCCCTCTCTCTGCCCTCTCCCAGTCACCATCTCTCTTTCCCCCTCCCTCTGTCCCCCTCCACCTTTACCCCTCTCTCTGTCCCCCCTCTGTCCCCCTCTCTGTCCACCCTCTTCGTCCATTCCTCTCTGTAGCCCCTCCCTCTGTCCCCCTCTCTCTGTCCCCCTCTCTCTGTCCCCCTCTCTCTGTCGCCATATCTGTCACCGTCTCGCTGTCGCTCTCTCTCTGTCCACCCCTCTCTCTGTTCCCATCTGTCTCTGTCCCTCTCTCTCTGTCCCCCCTCTCTGTCCCCCCTCTCTGTCCCTCTCTCTCTGTCCCCCCTCTCTGTCCCCGCTCACTCTGCCCCCCTCTCTCTGTCACCCCTCCCTCTGTCCCCCTCTTTCTGTTCCCCCTATCTCTGACCCCCTCTTTCTGACCCCCTCTCTCTCTGTCCCCCTCTCTCTGTCCCCCTCTCTCTGTCGCCCTCTTTCTGAACCCCACTCACTCTGACCCCCCTCTCTGTCCCCCTCTCTCTGCCCCCTCCCAGTCACCATCACTCTTTCCCCCTCCCTCTGTCCCCCTCCCCCTTTACCCCTCTCTCTGTCCCCCCTCTGTCCCCCTCTCTGTCCACCCTCTCCGTCCATTCCTCTCTGTAGCCCCTCTCTCTGACCACTCTCTCTGTCCCCCTCTCTCTGTCCCCCTCTCTCTGTCGCCATATCTGTCACCGTCTCTCTGTCGCTATCTCTCTGTCCACCCCTTTCTCTGTTCCCATCTGTCTCTGTCCCTCTCTCTCTGTCCCCCCTCTCTGTCACCCCTCTCTGTCCCTCTCTCTCTGTCCCCCCTCACTCTGCCACCCTCTCTCTATCCCCCCTCCCTCTGTCCCTCTCTTTCTGTTTCCCCTATCTCTGACCCCCTCTTTCTGACCCCCTCTCTCTCTATCCCCCTCTCTCTGTCCCCCTCTCTCTGTCGCCCTCTTTCTGAACCCCACTCACTCTGACCCCCCTCTCTGTCCCCCTCTCTCTGCCCCCTCCCAGTCACCATCTCTCTTTCCCCCTCCCTCTGTCCCCCTCCCCCTTTACCCCTCTCTCTGTCCCCCCTCTGTCCCCCTCTCTGTCCACCCTCCTCGTCCATTCCTCTCTGTAGCACCTCTCTCTGTCCCCCTCTCTCTGTCCCCCTCTCTCTGTCCCCCTCTCTCTGTCGCCATATCTGTCACCGTCTCTCTGTCGCACTCTCTCTGTCCACCCCTCTCTCTGGTCCCATCTGTCTCTGTCCCTCTCTCTCTGTCCCCCCTCTCTGTCCCCCCTCTCTGTCCCTCTCTCTCTGTCCCCCTCTCGGTCCCCGCTCACTCTGTCCCCCTCTCTCTGTCCCCCCTCCCTCTGTCCCCCTCTCTCTGTCGCCCTCTTTCTGAACCCCACTCTCTCTGACACCCCCTCTCTGTCCCCCTCTCTCTGCCCCCTTCCAGTCACCATCTCTCTTTCCCCCTCCATCTGTCCCCCTCCCCCTTTACCCCTCTCTCTGTCCCCCTCTCTGTCCACCCTCTCCGTCCATTCCTCTCTGTAGCCCCTCTCTCTGACCCCCTCTCTCTGTCCCCCTCTCTCTGTCCCCCTCTCTCTGTCGCCATATCTGTCACCGTCTCTCTGTCGCTCTCTCTCTGTCCACCCCTCTCTCTGTTCCCATCTGTCTCTGTCCCCCCCTCTCTGTCCACCTCTCTGTCCCCCCTCTCTGTCCACCCTTCTCTCTGTAGCCCCTCTCTCTGTCACCCCTCTCTCTGTCCCCCACTCTCTCTGTTCCCCCCTCTCTCTGACACCCTCTCTCTCTGACCCCCTCTCTCTGTCCCCCTCTCTCTGTCCCCCTCTCTCTGTCGCCATATCTGTCACCGTCTCTCTGTCCCTCTCTCTCTGTCCACCCCTCTCTCTGTCCCCATCTCTCTCTGTCCGCCCTCTCTGATCCCCTCTCTCTGTCCCCCCTCTCTGTTACCCTCTCTCTGCCCCCTCTCTCTGCCCCATCTCTCTCTGTCCCCCCTCTCTGTCCCACTCTCTCTGCCCCCTCTCTGTAACTGTCTCTCTGACCCCGCTCACTCTGTCCCCTTCTCTCTGTCCCCGTGTCCCGCTGTCCCCCTCACACTGTACCCCCCTCTCTGTCCCCCTCTCTCTGCCCCCTCTCTCTGGCCCCCTCTCTCTCCCACACTGTACCCCCTCTCTGTCCCCCAATCTCTGTCGCCCCTCCCTCTGACCCCCTCTATCACCCCCCTCTCTGTCCTGCTCTCTCTGTCCCCCTCTACCTCCCCCTCTTTCTGTCCCCTCTATCTGACCCCATCTATCACCCACACTCTTTGTGCCCCTCTCTCTGTACCTTCTCTCTGCCCCCTCTCTCACTATCCCCGCACTCTCTCCCCTCTCTCTCTGTCACCTCTCTCTGTCCCCCCCCGTCTCTGTCACCCTCTCTCTGCCCCTCTCTCTCTGTCCCCCTCTCTCTGCCCCCTCTCTCTCTCCCTCTCTCTGTCCCCATCTCCCTGTTTCCCTCTCTCTGCCCACTCTCTGTCCCCCTCTCTCTGACCCCCACTCTCTGTCCACCACTCTCTGTCCCCCACTCTCTGTCCCCCTCTCTCTGACCCCCACTTTTTGTCCCCCACTCTCTGTCCCCTTCTCTCTCTGACCCCCTCTAATTCCCTCACTCTCTGTGACCATCTCTTTGTCGCCCACTCTCTGCCCCCTCTCTCTCTGTCCCCGCGTCCCTCTGTCCCCCTCTTTCTGTCCCACTCTCTCTATCCACCCCTCTCTGTCCCCCTCTCTCTGACCCCCTCCCTCTGTCCCCCTCTCTGTCCCCCCTCTCTGTCCCCATCTCTCTCTGTCCCCCTGTCTCTGTCCCCTCTCTCTCTGCCCACTCTCTCTGTCCCCCTCTCTCTGTCCCCCCCTCTCTGTCCCCCCTCTCTGTCCCTCTCTCTCTCTGTCACCCTCTCTCTGTCCCTCTCTCTCTGTCCCCCTCTCTCTGTCCCTCTCTCTCTGACCCTCTTTATTTCCCCCCCTTCTCTGTCCCCCTCTCTCTCCCATCCGCCTCTCTCTGTCCCTCCTTCTCGCTGTAACCCTCTCTCTGTCCCACTCTCTCTTTGTTCACTCTCTCTGTCTGTCCCCGTGCTCTCTCTGTCCGCATCTCTTTCTGTTCCCCCTCTCTATCCCTCCTCTCTCTGGCCACTCCCTCTCCGTCCAACCCTCCCTCCCGTTCGCCACTCATTCCATCCCCCTCTCTCTTTCACTCAGTCTCTGTCCCCGGCTCACTGTCCACCTCTCTCTGACGGACACTCTCTCCCCAACTCTGTACCCCTCTCTCAGTCCCCCACTCTCTGTCCCCCCTCCCTCTGTCCTGTTCTCTCTGTACCCCTCCTCTCTGTGCCACTCTCTCTTCCCCCTCTCTGTCACCGTCTCTCTGTCCCCACTCACTCTGTCCTCCTCTTTCTGTCCCACTCTCTCTGCCCCCCCTCTCTGTCCCCCCTCTCTGTCCCCCTCTCTCTGTCCCCCTCTCTCTCTCTGTCCCCCTCTCTCTGTCCCCGCTCACTCTGTCCCCTTCTCTCTGTCCCCGCGTCCCTCTGTCCCCCTCTTGCTGTCCCACTCTCTCTGTGCCCCCTCTCTGTCCCCCTCTCTCTGTCCCCCTCTCTCTCACTCCCCCTCTCTCTGTCCCCCTCTCTCTGTCCCCCTCTCTCTCTGTCCCCCTCTTTCTGTCCCCCTCTCTCTCTGTCCCCCTCTTTCTACCCCCTCTCTCTGTCCCCCCTCTCTCTGTCCCCCTCTCTCTGTCCCCCTCTCTCTGTCCCCCTCTGTCTGTCCCCTCTCTCTGTCCCACTCTCTCTGTAGCCCTCTCTCTCCCCCTCCCTCTCCCCCACTCTGTCCCCCACTCTCTGTGCCCCCACTCTCTGTCCCCCCTCCCTATGACCCCCTCTATCTCCCGCTCTCTCGGTCCCCCCTCCCTCTGTACCCCTCTTTCTGCCCTCTTTCTGCCCCCCACGTCCCCGTCTCTCTGTCCCAATACTCTCTCTGTCCCCATCTCTTACTGTCCCCCTCTCCCTCCACTCTCTGTCCTATCCCCCTCTGTACCGCAGGACCCCATCTGTCCCCCTCTTTCGGACTCTCTCTCTGTCCCCCTCTCTCTGTCCCCTCTCTCTGTCCCCCTCTCTCTGTCCCCCCTCTCTGTCCCCTCTCTCTTTCACCCTCTCTCTTTCACCCTATCTCTGTCCCCCTCTCTCTGGCCCCCTCTCTCTGGCCCCCTCTCTCTCCCACACTGTACCCCCCTCTCTGTCCCCCTCTCTCTGCCCCCTCTCTCTGGCCCCCTCTCTCTCCCACACTGTACCCCCTCTCTCTCCCCCAATCTCTGTCGCCCCTTCCTCTGACCCCCTCTATCACCCCCCTCTCTGTCCTGCTCTCTGTCCCCCTCTACCTCACCCTCTTTCTGTCCCTTCTATCTGACCCCATCTATCACCCAAACTCTTTGTGCCCCTCTCTCTCTACCTTCTCTCTGCCCCCTCTCTCACTATCCCCGCACTCTCTCCCCTCTCTCTCTGTCACCTCTCTCTGTCCCCCCTGTCTCTGTCACCCTCTCTCTGCCCCTCTCTCTCTGTCCCCCTTTCTCTGCCCCCTCTCTCTCCCCCTCTCTCTGTCACCATCTCCTTGTTTCCCTCTCTCTGCCCACTCTCTGTCCCCCTCTCTCTGACCCCCACTCTCTGTCCACCACTCTCTGTCCCCCACTCTCTGTCCCCCTCTCTCTGACCCCCACTTTCTGTCCCCCACTCTCTGTCCCCTTCTCTCTCTGACCCCCTCTAATTCCCTCACTCTCTGTGACCCTCTCTTTGTCGCCCACTCTCTGCCCCCTCTCTCTCTGTCCCCGCGTCCCTTTGGCCCCCTCTTTCTGTCCCACTCTCTCTATCCACCCCTCTCTGTCCCCCTCTCTCTGACCCCCTCCCTCTGTCCCCCTCTCTGTCCCCCCCTCTCTGTCCCCATCTCTCTCTGTCCCCCTCTCTCTGTCCCCTCTCTCTCTGCCCACTCTCTCTGTCGCCCTCTCTCTGTCCCCCCCTCTCTGTCCCCCCTCTCTGTCCCTCTCTCTCTCTGTCCCCCTCTCTCTGTCCCTCTCTCTCTGTCCCCCTCTCTCTGTCCCTCTCTCTCTGACCCTCTTTATTCCCCCCTTTCTCTGTCCCCCTCTCTCTCCCATCCGCCTCTCTCTGTCCCTCCTTCTCGCTGTACCCCTCTCTCTGTCCCACTCTCTCTGTTCACTCTCTCTGTCTGTCCCCGTGCTCTCTCTGTCCGCATCTCTTTCTGTTCCCCCTCTCTATCCCTCCTCTCTCTGTCCACTCCCTCTCCGTCCAACCCTCCCTCCCGTTCGCCACTCATTCCATCCCCCTCTCTCTTTCACTCAGTCTCTTTCCTCGGCTCACTGTCCCCCTCTCTCTGACGGACACTCTCTCCCCAACTCTGTACCCCTCTCTCAGTCCCCCACTCTCTGTCCCCCCTCCCTCTGTCCTGCTCTCTCTGTACCCCTCCTCTCTGTGCCACTCTCTCTTCCCCCTCTCTGTCACCGTCTCTCTGTCCCCACTCACTCTGTCCTCCTCTTTCTGTCCCACTCTCTCTGCCCCCCCCTCTCTGTCCGCCCTCTCTGTCCCCCTCTCTATGTCCCCCTCTCTCTCTCTGTCCCCCTCTCTCTGTCCCCGCTCACTCTGTCCCCTTCTCTCTGTCCCCGCGTCCCTCTGTCCCCCTCTTGCTGTCCCACTCTCTCTGTGCCCCCTCTCTGTCCCCCTCTCTCTGTCCCCCTCTCTCTCACTACCCCTCTCTCTGTCCCCCTCTCTCTGTCCCCCTCTCTCTGTCCCCCTCTCTCTCTGTCCCCCTCTTTCTGTCCCCCTCTCTCTCTGTCCCCCTCTCTCTGTCGCCATATCTGTCACCGTCTCTCTGTCGCACTCTCTCTGTCCACCCCTCTCTCTGGTCCCATCTGTCTCTGTCCCTCTCTCTCTGTCCCCCCTCTCTGTCCCCCCTCTCTGTCCCTCTCTCTCTGTCCCCCTCTCTGTCCCCGCTCACTCTGTCCCCCTCTCTCTGTCCCCCCTCCCTCTGTCCCCCTCTCTCTGTCGCCCTCTTTCTGAACCCCACTCTCTCTGACACCCCCTCTCTGTCCCCCTCTCTCTGCCCCCTCCCAGTCACCATCTCTCTTTCCCCCTCCCTCTGTCCCCCTCCCCCTTTACCCCTCTCTCTGTCCCCCTCTCTGTCCACCCTCTCCGTCCATTCCTCTCTGTAGCCCCTCTCTCTGACCCCCTCTCTCTGTCCCCCTCTCTCTGTCCCCCTTTCTCTGTCGCCATATCTGTCACCGTCTCTCTGTCGCTCTCTCTCTGTCCACCCCTCTCTCTGTTCCCATCTGTCTCTGTCCCCCCTCTCTGTCCACCTCTCTGTCCCCCCTCTCTGTCCACCCCTCTCTCAGTAGCCCCTCTCTCTGTCACCACTCTCTCTGTCCCCCACTCTCTCTGTTCCTCCCTCTCTCTGACCCCCTCTCTCTCTGACCCCCTCTCTCTGTCCCCCTCTCTCTGTCCCCCTCTCTCTGTCGCCATATCTGTCACCGTCTCTCTGTCCCTCTCTCTCTGTCCACCCCTCTCTCTGTCCCCATCACTCTCTGTCCGCCCTCTCTGATCCCCTCTCTCTGTCCCCCCTCTCTGTCACCCTCTCTCTGCCCCCTCTCTCTGCCCCATCTCTCTCTCTGTCCCCCCTCTCTGTCCCACTCTCTCTGCCCCCTCTCTGTAACTGTCTCTCTGTCCCCGTTCACTCTGTCCCCTTCTCTCTGTCCCCGTGTCCCGCTGTCCCCCTCACACTGTACCCCCCTCTCTGTCCCCCTCTCTCTGTCCCCCTCTCTCTGGCCCCCTCTCTCTCCCACACTGTACCCCCTCTCTGTCCCCCAATCTCTGTCGCCCCTCCCTCTGACCCCCTCTATCACCCCCCTCTCTGTCCTGCTCTCTCTGTCCCCCTCTACCTCCCCCTCTTTCTGTCCCCTCTATCTGACCCCATCTATCACCCACACTCTTTGTGCCCCTCTCTCTGTACCTTCTCGCTGCCCCCTCTCTCACTATCCCCGCACTCTCTCCCCTCTCTCTCTGTCACCTCTCTCTGTCCCACCCCCCCGTCTCTGTCACCCTCTCTCTGCCCCTCTCTCTCTGTCCCCCTCTCTCTGCCCCCCTCTCTCTCCTCCTCTTTCTGTCCCCATCTCCCTGTTTCCCTCTCTCTGCCCACTCTCTGTCCCCCTCTCTCTGACCCCCACTCTCTGTCCACCACTCTCTGTCCCCCACTCTCTGTCCCCCTCTCTCTGACCCCCACTTTCTGTTCCCCACTCTCTGTCCCCTTCTCTCTCTGACCCCCTCTAATTCCCTCAATCTCTGTGACCCTCTCTCTGTCGCCCACTCTCTGCCCCCTCTCTCTCTGTCCCAGCGTCCCTCTGTCCCCTCTTTCAGTCCCACTCTCTCTGTCACCCTCTCTCTGTCACCCTCTCTCTGCCCCTCTCTCGCTCCCACACTGTACCCCCCTCTCTGTCCCCCTCTCTCTGCCCCCTCTCTCTGGCCCCCTCTCTCTCCCACACTGTACCCCCTCTCTGTCCCCCAATCTCTGTCGCCCCTCCCTCTGACCCCCTCTATCACCCCCCTCGCTGTCCTGCTCTCTCTGTCCCCCTCTACCTCCCCCTCTTTCTGTCCCCTCTATCTGACCCCATCTAACGCCCACACTCTTTGTGCCCCTCTCTCTGTACCTTCTCTCTGCCCCCTCTCTCACTATCCCCGCACTCTCTCCCCTCTCTCTCTGTCACCTCTCTCTGTCCCCCCCCCGTCTCTGTCACCCACTCTCTGCCCCTCTCTCTCTGTCCCCCTCTCTCTGCCCCCTCTCTCTCCCCCTCTCTCTGTCCCCATCTCCCTGTTTCCCTCTCTCTGCCCACTCTCTGTCCCCCTCTCTCTGACCCCCACTCTCTGTCCACCACTCTCTGTCCCCCACTCTCTGTCCCCCTCTCTCTGACCCCCACTTTCTGTCCCCCACTCTCTGTCCCCTTCTCTCTCTGACCCCCTCTAATTCCCTCACTCTCTGTGACCATCTCTTTGTCGCCCACTCTCTGCCTCCTCTCTCTCTGTCCCCGCGTCCCTCTGTCCCCCTCTTTCTGTCCCACTCTCTCTATTCACCCCTCTCTGTCCCCCTCTCTCTGACCCCCTCCCTCTGTCCCCCTCTCTGTCCCGCCCTCTCTGTCCCCATCTCTCTCTGTCCCCCTCTCTCTGTCCCCTCTCTCTCTGCCCACTCTCTCTGTCCCCCTCTCTCTGTCCCCCCCTCTCTGTCCCCCCTCTCTGTCCCTCTCTCTCTCTGTCCCCCTCTCTCTGTTCCTCTCTCTCTGTCCCCCTCTCTCTGTCCCTCTCTCTCTGACCCTCTTTATTTCCCCCCCTTCTCTGTCCCCCTCTCTCTCCCATCCGCCTCTCTCTGTCCCTCCTTCTCGCTGTACCCCTCTCTCTGTCCCACTCTCTCTGTTCACTCTCTCTGTCTGTCCCCGTGCTCTCTCTGTCAACATCTCTTTCTGTTCCCCCTCTCTATCCCTCCTCTCTCTGTCCACTCCCTCTCCGTCCAACCCTCCCTCCCGTTCGCCACTCATTCCATCCCCCTCTCTCTTTCACTCAGTCTCTGTCCCCGGCTCACTGTCCCCCTCTCTCTGACGGACACTCTCTCCCCAACTCTGTACCCCTCTCTCAGTCCCCCACTCTCTGTCCCCCTCCCTCTGTCCTGCTCTCTCTGTACCCCTCCTCTCTGTGCCACTCTCTCTTCGTCCTCTCTGTCACCGTCTCTCTGTCCCCACTCACTCTGTCCTCCTCTGTCTGTCCCACTCTCTCTGCCCCCCCCTCTCTGTCCCCCCTCTCTGTCCCCCTCTCTCTGTCCCCCTCTCTCTCTCTGTCCCCCTCTCTCTGTCCCCGCTCACTCTGTCCCCTTCTCTCTGTCCCCGCGTCCCTCTGTCCCCCTCTTGCTGTCCCACTCTCTCTGTGCCCCCTCTCTGTCCCTCTCTCTCTGTCCCCCTCTCTCTCACTCCCCCTCTCTCTGTCCCCCTCTCTCTGTCCCCCTCTCTCTCTGTCCCCCTCTTTCTGTCCCCCTCTCTCTCTGTCCCCCTCTTTCTACCCCCTCTCTCTGTGCCCCTCTCTCTGTCCCCCTCTCTCTGTCCCCCTCTCTCTGTCCCCCTCTGTCTGTCCCCTCTCTCTGTCCCACTCTCTCTGTAGCCCTCTCTCTCCCCCTCCCTCTCCCCCACTCTGTCCCCCACTCTCTGTGCCCCCACTCTCTGTCCCCCCTCCCTGTGACCCCCTCTATCTCCCGCTCTCTCGGTCCCCCCTCCCTCTGTACCCCTCTTTCTGCCCTCTTTCTGCCCCCCACGTCCCCGTCTCTCTGTCCCAATACTCTCTCTGTCCCCATCTCTTACTGTCCCCCTCTCCCTCCACTCTCTGTCCTATCCCCCTCTGTACCGCACGACCCCATCTGTCCACCTCTCTCGGACTCTCTCTCTGTCCCCCTCTCTCTGTCCCCTCTCTCTGTCCCCCTCTCTCTGTCCCCCCTCTCTCTGTCCCCTCTCTCTTTCACCCTTTCTCTTTCACCCTATCTCTGTCCCCCTCTCTCTGCCCCTCTCTCTCTCCCACACTGTACCCTCCTCTCTGTCCCCCTCTCTCTGCCCCCTCTCTCTGGCCCCCTCTCTCTCCCACACTATACCCCCTCTCTGTCCCCCAATCTCTGTCGCCCCTCCCTCTGACCCCCTCTATCACCCCCCTCTCTGTCCTGCTCTCTCTGTCCCCCTCTACCTCCCCCTCTTTCTGTCCCCTCTATCTGACCCCATCTATCACCCAAACTCTTTGTGCCCCTCTCTCTGTACCTTCTCTCTGCCCCCTCTCTCACTATCCCCGCACTCTCTCCCCTCTCTCTCTGTCACCTCTCTCTGTCCCCCCTGTCTCTGTTACCCTCTCTCTGCCCCTCTCTCTCTGTCCCCCTTTCTCTGCCCCCTCTCTCTCCCCCTCTCTCTGTCCCCATCTCCCTGTTTCCCTCTCTCTGCCCACTCTCTGTCCCCCTCTCTCTGACCCCCACTCTCTGTCCACCACTCTCTGTCCCCCACTCTCTGTCCCCCTCTCTCTGACCCCCACTTTCTGTCCACCACTCTCTGTCCCCTTCTCTCTCTGACCCCCTCTAATTCCCTCACTCTCTGTGACCTTCTCTTTGTCGCCCACTCTCTGCCCCCTCTCTCTCTGTCCCCGCGTCCCTCTGTCCCCCTCTTTCTGTCCCACTCTCTCTATCCACCCCTCTCTGTCCCCCTCTCTCTGACCCCCTCCCTCTGTCCCCCTCTCTGTCCCCCCCCTCTGTCCCCATCTCTCTCTGTCCCCCTCTCTCTGTCCCCTCTCTCTCTGCCCACTCTCTCTGTCCCCCCCTCTCTGTCCCCCCCTCTGTCCCTCTCTCTCTCTGTCCCCCTCTCTCTGTCCCTCTCTCTCTGTCCCCCTCTCTATGTCCCCCTCTCTCTGTCCCCCCCTCTCTGTCCCCCCTCTCTGTCCCTCTCTCTCTCTGTCCCTCTCTCTCTGACCCTCTTTATTTCCCCCCCTTCTCTGTCCCCCTCTCTCTCCCATCCGCCTCTCTCTGTCCCTCCTTCTCGCTGTACCCCTCTCTCTGTCCCACTCTCTCTGTTCACTCTCTCTGTCTGTCCCCGTGCTCTCTCTGTCCGCATCTCTTTCTGTTCCCCCTCTCTATCCCTCCTCTCTCTGTCCACACCCTCTCCGTCCAACCCTCCCTCCCGTTCGCCACTCATTCCATCCCCCTCTCTCTTTCACTCAGTCTCTGTCCTCGGCTCACTGTCCCCCTCTCTCTGACGGACACTCTCTCCCCAACTCTGTACCCCTCTCTCAGTCCCCCACTCTCTGTCCCCCCTCCCTCTGTCCTGCTCTCTCTGTACCCCTCCTCTCTGTGCCACTCTCTCTTCCCCCTCTCTGTCACCGTCTCTCTGTCCCCACTCACTCTGTCCTCCTCTTTCTGTCCCACTCTCTCTGCCCCCCCCTCTCTGTCCGCCCTCTCTGTCCCCCTCTCTATGTCCCCCTCTCTCTCTCTGTCCCCCTCACTCTGTCCCCGCTCACTCTGTCCCCTTCTCTCTGTCCCCGCGTCCCTCTGTCCCCCTCTTGCTGTCCCACTCTCTCTGTGCCCCCTCTCTGTCCCCCTCTCTCTGTCCCCCTCTCTCTCACTCCCCCTCTCTTTGTCCCCCTCTCTCTGTCCCCCTCTCTCTGTCCCCCTCTCTCTCTGTCCCCCTCTTTCTGTCCCCCTCTCTCTCTGTCCCCCTCTTTCTACCCCCTCTCTCTGTCCCCCCTCTCTCTGTCCCCCTCTCTCTGTCCCCCTCTCTCTGTCCCCCTCTGTCTGTCCCCTCTCTCTGTCCCACTCTCTCTGTAGCCATCTCTCTCCCCCTCCCTCTCCCCCACTCTGTCCCCCACTCTCTGTGCCCCCACTCTCTGTCCCCCCTCCCTATGACCCCCTCTATCTCCCGCTCTCTCGGTCCCCCCTCCCTCTGTACCCCTCTTTCTGCCCCCTTTCTGCCCCCCACGTCCCCGTCTCTCTGTCCCCATGCTCTCTCTGTCCCCATCTCTTACTGTCCCCCTCTCCCTCCACTCTCTGTCCTATCCCCCTCTGTACCACACGACCCCATCTGTCCCCCTCTCTCGGACTCTCTCTCTGTCCCCCTCTCTCTGTCCCCTCTCTCTGTCCCCTTCTCTTTGTCCCCCCTCTCTCTGTCCCCTCTCTCTTTCACCCTCTCTCTTTCACCCTATCTCTGTCCCCCTCTCTCTGTCCCCCTCTCTCTGTCCCCCTCTCTCTGTCTCCCCTCTTTCTGTCCTCATCTCTCTGCCCCCCTTTCTCTGACACCCTATCTTTCCCCCACTCTGTAACCCTCTCTCTGTCCCCACTCCCTCTGACCCCCTCTATCTTCCCCACTCTCTGTGCCACTATCTCTGTCCCCCCTCTCTGTCCCCCTCTCTTTGTCCCCTCTGTGTCCCGCTCTCTGTTCCCCTCTCTCTGTCCCTCCTCTCTCTGTCCCCCCTCTCTCTGCCCCCCCTCTCTCTGCCCCCTTTCCTCCCCATTCTCTCCCATACTCTGTCCCCCTCTCTGTATCCCTCTCTCTCCCCCACTCACTCCACCACTCTCTGTGCCCCACTCTCTGTACCCCCACTCTCTGTCCCCCTCTCTCTGTCCCGCGCTCTCTGTCCCTCGCTCTCCGTCCCCCACACTCTGTCCCCCCTCTCTCTGTCCACCAGCTCTCGGTCTCCCCCGCTCTCTGCCCCCTCTCTCTCTGTCCCCCTCTCTCTGTCCCCCTCTCTTTCCCCCTCTCTCTCTGGCCACCTCTCTTTCTGTCCCCCTCTCTCTGTCCCCCTCGCTCTCTGTCCACCCTCTCTGTCCCCCTCTCTCTCTCTTTGTCCCTCTCTCTCTCTCTGTCCCCCTCTCTCTGCGCCCTCTCTCTCATCCGGTCCCTGTCCCCCTCTCTCTGTTGCCCTCTCTCTGCCCACTCTCTGTCCCCCTCTTTCTGCCCCCTCTCTCTCTCTCCCACTCTGTACCCCTCTCTCTGTCCCCCACTCTCTGTCCCCCTCTCTCTGTACACCTCTCTCTCTGTCCCCCTCTCTCTCTGCCCCCCTCTTCCCCCTCTCTCTGTCCCCGCCTCTCTCTGTCCCCCTCTCTCTGTCCCCCCCTCTCTGTCACCCTCTCTCTCTGTCCCCCTCTCTCTGTCCCCCTCTCTCTGTGTACCCCCTCTCTCTGTCCCCCTCTCTCTCTGTCCCCGTCTCTCTGTCCCTCCTCTCTTTGTCCCCCTCTCTCTATCCACCTCTCTCTGTCCCTCTCTCTCTCTGTCCCCCTCTCTCTGTCCACCTCTCTCTCTGTCCCCCTCTCTCTCTGTCCCCCTCTCTCTGTCCCCCTCTCTATCTGTCCCCCTCTCTCTGTCCCCCTCTCTCTCTGTCCCCCTCTCTGTCCCCATCTCTCTCTGTACGCCTCTCTCTCTGTCCCCCTCTCTCGTCCCTCCTCTCTCTGCCTCCACTCTGTTACCTTCTCTCTGTCCCCTCTCCCTCTGTTCCCTCTCTCTCTGTCCCCCTCTCTCTGTCCCCCTCTCTCTCTAACCCTCTCTCTCTCTCTGACACCCTCTGTCTGCCCCCTAGTTCTGTTCCCCGCGCTCTGTTCCCCCATCTCTATCGCCCTCTCTCTGCCGTCTCTTAGTCACCGTCTCTCTGTTCGCCCCGCCGTCCACCCCTCTCTGTCGCCCGCTCTCTGCCCCCTCTCTGTCACAGTTTCTCTGTCCCCCCTCTCTCTGTCCCCCTCGTCCCCCCTCTCTCTGTCCCCCCTCACTGTCCCCTCTCAGTCACCGCCTCTCTGTTCACCCCCCCGGTTCCCCCCTCTCTCTGACCCCCCTCACTGTCCCCTCTTTTTGTTGGCCTCTCTCTGCCCCCTCTCTGTCACCGTCTCTCTGCCCCTTCTCTCTCTGCCCCCCTCTCTCTCTTTCCCCTCTCTCTCTCCATCCCCGCTCTTTCTGCCCCCCCCCTCTCTGTCCCCATCTCTCTGATCCCTCTCTGGTCCCCCCCTCTGCACCCCCTCTCTGTTCGTCTCTCTCTCTGTACCCCTCTCTCTCTGACGCAGTCTCTCTCTGACCCCCTCTCTCTCTATCCCTCTCTCTCTCTGACCCCCTCTCTCTGCCACCTCGCTCTGTTCCCCGCTCTCTGTCCCCCCATCTCTATCGCCCTCTCTCTGCCCCCTCTCTGTCACTGTCTCTCTGTCCCCCCTCTCTCTGTCCCCGTCTCTCAGTCCACCCTCTCTCTGTCCCAAACCTCTGTCCCCCCTCTCTTTAGCCCTCACTCTGCCCCCTCTCAGTCACCATCTCTCTGTTCCCCCCGTCCACCACTCTCTGTCGCCAGCTCTCTGCCCCTCTCTGTCACCGTCTCTCTGTACCCCCTCTCTCTGTCCCCCCTCTCTGTCCCCCCTCTGTGTCTCCCCCTCTCTGTCCCCCCTCTCTGTAACCCTCTCTCTGCCCTCTCAATCACCATCTCTTTGTTCCCCCCGTCCACCCTTCTCTGTCCCCCTCTGTCTGTCGCCCTCTCTGTCCCCCTCTCTCTGTCCCCCTCCCTCTGTCCCCCTCCTTCTGTCCCCCTCTCTCTGTCCCCCTCTCTCTGTCCCCCCTCTCTCTGTCGCCCTCTTTCTGACCCCTCTCTCTCTGTCCCCCCTCTCTGTCCCCCTCTCTATGCCCCCTCGCAATCACCATCTCTCAGACCCCCCTCCCTCTGTTCCCCTCCCTCTGCCCCCCTCTCTATCCCCCTCTCTCTTTCACCCCCTCTCTGTCCCCCCCTCTCTGTCCCGCTCTCTCTGTAGCCCCTCTCTCTGTCCCCCTCTCTCTGCCCCCTCCCAGTCACCATCGCTCTGTCCCCCCTCCCTCTGTCCCCTTCCCTCTGTCCCCCTCTCCCTGTTGCCCTCTCTCTGTCCCCCCTCTCCCCCCCTCTCTGTCCCCCTCTTTCTGTCGTCGTCTCTCTGTCCCCCTCTCTCTGTCCCCCTTCTCTCTGACCCCCTCTATCTCCCTCACTCTCTGTGGCCCTCTCTCTGTCGCCCACTCTCTGCCCCCTCTCTGTCACTGTCTCTCTGTCCCCCCTCTCTCTGTCCCCGTCTCTCAGTCCACCCTCTCTCTGTCCCAAACCTCTGTCCCCCCTCTCTGTAGCCCTCACTCTGCCCCCTCTCAGTCACCATCTCTCTGTTCCCCCGTCCACCCCTCTCTGTCGCCCGCTCTCTGCCCCCTCTCTGTCACCGTCTCTCTGTCCCCCTCTCTCTGTCCCCTCTCTCTGTCCCCCCTCTCTGTCTCCCCCTCTCTGTTCCCCACTCTCTGTAACCCTCTCTCTGCCCCCTCTCAGTCACCATCTCTTTGTTCCCCCCCGTCCACCCTTCTCTGCCCCCTCTCTCTGTCGCCCTCTCTGTCCCCCTCTCTCTGTCCCCCCTCCCTCTGTCCCCCTCCTTCTGTCTCCCTCTCTCTGTCGCCCTCTTTCTGACCCCCTCTCTCTGTCCCCCTCTCTGTCGCCCTCTTTCTGATCCCTCTCTCTCTGTCCCCCCTCTCTGTCCCCCTCTCTATGCCCCCTCCCAATCACCATCTCTCTGTCCCCCTCCCTCTGTTCCCCTCCCTCTGTCACCCTCTCTATCCCCCTCTCTCTTTCACCCCCTCTCTGTCCCCCCTCTCTGTCCCCTCCCAGTCACCATCTCTCTGTCCCCCCTCCCACTGTCCCCTTCCCGCTGTCCCCCTCTCTCTGTTGCCCTCTCTCTGTCCCCCCTCTCTCCCCGCCCTCTCTGTCCCCCTCTTTCTGTCGTTGTCTCTCTGTCCCCCTCTCTCTGTCGCCATATCTGTCACCATCTCTCTGTCCCCCACTCTCTGACCCCCTTCTCTCTGACCCCCTCTATCTCCCTCACTCTCTGTGGCCCTCTCTCTGTGGCCCTCTCTCTGTCGCCCACTCTCTGCCCCCCTCTCCCTCCCCGCCTTTCTCTGTCCCCCTCTCTGTCCCCCTCTCTCTCTGTCCCCATCTCTCTCTCTGACCCCCTCACTCTCTGCCCATTCTCTCGTTCCCATTCTCTCTCTCTGTCCCACCCACTCTGTACCCCCCTCTCTGTCCCCCCTCTTTGTCCCCCTCTCTCTCTGTCCCTCTCTCTCTCTGTCCCTCTCTCTCTGTCCCCCTCTCTCTCTGTCCCCCTCTCTGTCCCCCATTTCTATCGCCCTCTCTCCGCCCCCTCTCTGTCACTGTCTCGCTGTCTCCCCTCTCTCTGTCCCCGTCTCTCTGCCCCCTCTCTGAGCCCACCCTCTCTCTGTCCCAAACCTCTGTCCCCCCTCTCTCTGCCCCCTCTCAGTCACTATCTCTCTGTTCCCCCGTCCACCCCTCTCTGTAGCCCGCTCTCTGTCGCCCTCTCTGTCACAGTTTCTCTGTCCCCGTCTCGGTCTGCCCCTCTCTGCCCCCCCCCTCTCTGTAGCCCTCTCTCTACCCCCTCTCAGTCACCATCTCTTTGTTCCCCCCGTCCACCCTTCTCTGTCCCCCTCTCTCTGTCGCCCTCTCTGTCCCCCTATCTCTGTCCCCCATCCCTCTGTCCCCCTCCTTCTGTCCCCCTCTCTCTGTCGCCCTCTTTCTGACCCCGGTCTCTCTGTCCCCCCCTCTTTGTCCCCCTCTCTATGCCCTCTCCCAGTCACCATATCTCTCTGTCCCCCTCCCTCTGTCCCCCTCCCTCTGTCCCCCTCTCTGTCCCCCTCTCTCTTTCACCCCCTCTCTGTCCCCCTTCTCTGTCCCCCTCTCTCTGTAGCCCCTCTCTCTGTCCCCCTCTCTCTGCCCCCTCCCAGTCACCATCTCTCTGTCCCCCCTCCCTCTGTCCCCCTCCCTCTGTCCCCCTCTATCTGTCCCCCTCTGTCTGACCACCCCTCTCTGTCCCCCCTCTCTGTCCCCCTCTCTCAGTCCTCCTTTCTCTGTCGCCCTCTTTCCGACCCCCTCTCTCTCTGTCCCCCCCTCTCTGTTCCCCTCTCTATGCCCCCTCCCAGTCACCATATCTCTCTGTCCCCCCTCCCTCTGTCCCCCTCCCTCTGTCCCCCTCTCTGTCCCCCTCTCTCTTTCAATCCCTCTCTGTCCCCCCTTCTCTGTCCCCCCTCTCTTTGTAGCCCCTCTCTCTGTCCCCCTCTCTCTGTCCCCCTCTCTCTGTCCACCCCTCTCTGTCCCCCTCTATTTCTGTCACCCTCTCTCTGTCCCCCTCTCTCTCTCTGTCCCCCTCTCTCTCAGTCTCCCTCTCTCTGTCCCCCTCTCTATCTGTACCCCGCTCTCTGCCCCTCTCTCTCTGTCCCCCTCTCTCTGTCCCCCTCTCTCTCTGTCCCCCTCTCTCTCTGTCCCCCTCACTCTGTCCCTCCTCTCTCTGCCCCCACTATGTCACCATCTCTCTGTCCCCTCTCCCTCTGTTCCCTCTCGCTCTGTCCCCCTCTCTCTGCCCCCCCACTCTGGTCCCCCCTCCCCCCTCTGTCCTCTCTCTCTCTGTCCCCCTCTCTCTGTCCCCCTCTCTCTCTAACCCTATCTCTCTCTGACCCCCTCTCTCTGCCCTCTAGCTCTGTTCCCCGCTCTCTGTTCCCCCATCTCTATCGCCCTCTCTCTGCCCCCTCTTTGTCACCGTCTCTCTGTCCCCCCCCCCTCTGTCCCCGTTTCTCTGCCCTCTCTCAGTCACCGTCTCTCTGTTTGCCCCGCCGTCCACCCCTCTCTGTCACCCGCTCTCTGCCCCCTCTCTGTCACAGTTTCTCTGTCCCCCCTCTCTCTGTCCCCCTCGTCCCCCCCTCTCTCTGTCACCCCCTCACTGTCCCCTCTCAGTCACCGTCTCTCTGTTCGCCCCCCCGTCCCCCCTCTCTCTGTCCCCCCCTTCACTGTCCCCTCTCTTTGTTGGCCTCTCTCTGCCCCCTCTCTGTCACCGTCTCTCTGCCCCTTCTCTCTCTGCCCCCCTCTATCTCTGTCCTCTCTCTCTCTCTCTGTCCCCACTCTTCCTGTCCATTCTCTATGTCCCCATCTCTCTGTTCCCTCTCTGGTCCCCCCCTCTCTGTTCCCCTCTCTCTCTGTACCCCCTCTCTCTCTGACCCCTCTCTCTCTGACCCTCTCTCTCTCTGTACCCCCTCTGTCTCTGACCCCCCTCTCTCTGCCCCCCTCTCTCTTTGACCCCCTCTCTCTCTGTCCCTCTCTCTCTCTGCCCCCTCTCTCTGCCCACTCGCTCTGTTCCCCGCTCTCTGTCCCCCCATCTCTATCGCCCTCTCTCTGCCCCCTCTCTGTCACTGTCTCTCTGTCTCCCATCTCTCTGTCCCCGTCTCTCTGCCCTCTCTCTAAGTCCACCCTCTCCCTGTCCCAAACCTCTGCCCCCCCCTCTCTGTAGCCCTCTCCCTGCCCCCTCTCAGTCACCATCTCTCTGTTTCCCCCGTCCACCACTCTCTGTCGCCCGCTCTCTGCCCCCTCTCTGTCACAGTCTCTCTGTCCCCCTCTCTCTGTACCCCCTCTCTGTCTCCCCCTCTCTGTCTCCCCCTCTCTGTTGCTCTCTCTCTGCCCCCTCTCAGTCACCATCTCTTTGTTCCCCCCGTCCACCCTTCTCTGTACCCCTCTCTCTGTCGCCCTCTCTGTCCCCCTCTCTCTCTCCCCCCTCCCTCTGTCCCTCTCCTTCTGTTCCCCTCTCTCTGTCGCCCTCTTTCTGACCCCCTCTCTCTGTCCCCCTCTCTCTGTCCCCCCTCTCTCTAACGCCCTCTTTCTGACCCCCTCTCTCTCTGTCCCCCCTCTCTGTCCCCCTCTCTATGCCGCCTCCCACTCACCATCTCTCTGTCCCCCCTCCCTCTGTCCCGCTCCCTCTGTCCCCCTCTCTGTCCCCCTCTCTCTTTACCCCCTCTCTGTCCCCCTCTCTCTGCCCCTCCCAGTCACCATCTCTCTGTCCCCCCTCCCTCTGTCCGCCTCCCTCTGTCCTCCTCTCTCTGTCCCCCTCTCACTGTCCCCCCTCTCTGTCCCCCCCTCTATCCCCCTCTCTCTGTCCTCCTCTCTCTGTCCCCCTCTCTGTGTCGCCATATCTGTCACCGTCTCTCTGTCTCCCACTCTCTATCCCGCTTCTCTCTGACCGCCTCTATCTCCCTGACTCTCTGTGGCCCTCTCTCTGTCGCCCACTCTCTGCCCCCCTCTCCCTCCCCGCCTCTCTCTGTCTCCCTCTCTGTTCCCCTCTCTCTCTGTCCCCATCTCTCTCTCTGTCCGCCTCTCTCTCTGCCCACTCTCTCTTTCCCCTCTCTCTCTCTGTCCCACCCACTCTGTCCCCCCCTCTCTGTCACCCCTCTTTTCCCCTCACTCTCTGTCCCTCTCTCTCTCTCTGTCCCCCTCTCTCTGTCCCCCTCTCTCTCCCACCTGCCTCTCTCTGTCCCTCCTTCTATCTGTCCCCCTCTCTCGGTCCCACTCTGTCTTTCACCCTATCTCTGTCCCCCTCTCTCTGTCCCCCTTTCTCTGACACCCTCTCTTTCCCCCACTCTGTAACCCTCTCTCTGTCCCCACTCCCTCTGACCCCCTCCATCTTCCCCACTCTCTGTGCCCCTCTCTCTGTCCCCCCTCTCTGTCCCCCTCTCTCTGTCCCCTCTCTGTCCCCCTCTCTCTCTGTCCCACTCTCTCTGTCCCTCCTCTCACTGTCCCCCCTCTCTCTGTCCCCCTCTCTCTGCCCCCTCCCTCCCCCACTCTCTCCCCCATTCTCTCCCCCACTCTCTCCACCACTCACTATGCCCCACTCTCTGTCCCCCCACTCTCTGTCCCCCTCTCTCTGTCCCGCGCTCTCTGTCCCTCGCTCTCTGTCCCCCCACTCTCTGTCCCAAAGCTCTCTGTCTCCCCCGCTCTCTGCCCCCTCTCTCTCTCTCTGTCCCGCCCTCTCTCTGTCCCCCCTCTCTTTCCCCCTCGTGCTCTGTCCCCCTCTCTGTCCCCCTCTCTCTCTCTCTGTCCCCCTCTCTCTATCCCCCTCTCTCTCTGCCCCCTCTCTCTATTTCCCCCCTTTCTCTGTCCCCCCTCTCTCTGTCCCGCTCTCTCTCTGCCCCCCTCTCTCTCTCTGTCCCCCTTTCTCTGCGCCTCTCTCTCACCTGGTCTCTGTCCACCTCTCTCTGTTGCCCTCTCTCTGCCCACTCTCTGTCCCCCTCTCTCTGCCTACTCTCTCTCTCACTCTGTACCCCTCTCTCTATCCCCCACTCTCTGTCCCCCTCTCTCTGCACACCTCTCTCTCTGTCCCCTCTCTCTCTGCCCCAGCTCTCTTCCCCCCTCTCTCTGTCCCCGCCTCTCTCTGTCCCCCTCTCTCCGTCCCCCTCTCTCTCTGCCCCCTCTCTCCGTTCCCCCCCTCTCTGTCCCCCGCGCTCTCTGTCCCCCTCTCTCTCTGTCCCCCTCTCTCTGTCCCCCTCTCTCTCTGTCCCCCTCTCTCTGTCCCTCCTTACTCTGCCCCTACTCTGTCACCATCTCTCTGTCCTCCTCTCTCACTGCCCCCACTCTGGTCTCCCATCCCCCCTCTGTCGCCCTCTTTCTGACCCCCTCTCTCTCTGTCCCCCCTCTCTGCCCCCCTCTCTCTATGCCCCCTCCCAGTCACCATATCTCTCTGTCCCCCTCCCTCTGTCCCCCTCCCTCTGTCCCCCTCTCTGTCCCCCTCTCTCTTTCACCCCTCTCTGACCCCCCTCTCTGTCCCCTCTCTCTCTGTAGCCCCTCCCTCTGTCCCCCTCTCTCTGCCCCCTCCCAGTCACCATCTCTCTGTCCCCCTCTCTCTGCACACCTCTCCCTCTGTCCCCCTCTCTCTCTGCCCCACCTCTCTTCCCCCCTCTCTCTGTCCCCATCTCTCTCTGTCCCCCTCTCTCTCTGTCCCCCTCTCTCTGTCCCCCTCTCTCTCTGTACCCCCTGTCTCTGTACCCCCTCTCTCTGTCCCTCCTCTCCTCTCTCTGCCCCCCTCTCTCTGTCCCCCTCTCTCTCTGTCTCCCCTCTTTCTGTCCCCCTCTCTCTGTCCCCATCTCACTCTCTTCCCCTCTCTCTGTTCCCTCTCTCTCTGTCCCCCTCTCTCTCTGTACCCCCTGTCTCTGTACCCCCTCTCTCTGTCCCTCCTCTCCTCTCTCTGCCCTCCCTCTCTCTGTCCCTCCTCTCTCTGCCCCCACTCTGTCACCATCTCTCTGTCCCCTCTCCCTCTGTTCCCTCTCGCTCTGTCCCCCTCTCTCTCTGTCTCCCCTCTCTGCCCCACTCTCTCTATGCCCCCTCCCAGTCACCATATCTCTCTGTCCCCCTCCCTCTGTCCCCCTCTCTCTTTCACCCTCTCTCTGTCCCCCCTCTCTCTGTAGCCCCTCCCTCTGTCCCCCTCTCTCTGCCCCTTCCCAGTCACCATCTCTCTGTCCCCCCTCCCTCTGTCCCCCTCTCTCTGTCCCCCTCTCTCTGTCCACCCCCTCTGACTCCCCCTCTCTGTCCCCCTCTCTCTGTCCTCCTCTCTCTGCCCCCCTCTCTCTGTCCCCCCTCTCTGTCACCCCTCTCTGTCCCCCTCTCTCTCTGTCCCCACTCTCTCTGTACCCCCTCTCTCTGCCCACCCTCTCTCTGTCCCCCTCTCTCTGTCCCCCTCTCTTTCTGTCCCCCTCTCTCTGTCCCCTTCTCTCTCTGTACCCCCTCTCTCTGTCCCCCCTCTCTCTGACCCCCGCTCTCTGTCCCTCCTCTCTCTGTCCCCCCTCTCTGTGACCCCCTCTCTCTGTCCCCCTCTCTCTGTCCCCCTCTCTCTCTGTCCCCCTCTCTCTATCACTCTCTCTTTGCCCCCTCTCTCTGTCCCCCCTCTCTCTGTCCCCCTCACTCTCTGTCCCCCTCTCTCTGACCCCCTCTCTCTGTTCTCCCTCTCTCTGTCGCCCTCTCTCTCTGTCCCCCTCTCTCTGTCCCCTTCTCTCTCTGTCCCCCTCTCTCTGTCCCCCTCTCTCCCTGTCCCCCTCTCTATGTCGCCCTCTCTCTCCTCCCCCTCTCTCTCTGTCCCCCTCTCTCTCTGTTCTCCCTCTCTCTGTCCCTCCTCTCTCTGCCCCCACTCTGTCACCATCTCTCTGTCCCCTCTCCCTCTGTTCCCTCTCGCTCTGTCCCCCTCTCTCTGCACCCCCTCTCTGGTCCCCCCTCTGTCCTCTCTCTCTCTGTCCCCTATCTCTCTGTTCCCCACTCTCTCTATCCCTCTCTCTCTCTGTCCCCCTCTCTCTGTCCCCCTCTCTCTGTGTCCTCTCTCTCTCCCCGCTCTCTGACCCCCTCTTTGTCACCCGCTCTCTCTGTCCCCTCTCTCTCTCTCTCTCTGTCCCCCACTCACTCCATCTCCCCACTCTCTGTCCCCCTCTGTCCCCTCTCTCTCCCACCCACATCTCTCTATCCCTCCTCTTTGTCCCCCTCTCTCTCTGTCCCCCTCTCTTTATCACTCTCTCTTTGCCCCCTCTCTCTGTCCCCCCTCTCTCTGTCCCCCACTCTCTGTCCCCCTCTCTCTGTCCCTCCTCTCTCTGTCCGCTCTCTGTGTCCCCCTCTCTCTGTCCCCCTCACTCTCTGTCCCCCTCTCTCTGTCCCCCCTCTCTCTGTTCTCCCTCTCTCTGTCCCCCACTCTCTCTGTCCCCCTCTCTCTGTCCCCCTCTCTCTCTGTCCCCCTCTCTCTGCCCCCCTCTCTCCCTGTCCCCCCTCTCTGTCGCCCTCTCTCTCCTCCCCTCTCTCTCTGTCCCCCTCTCTCTCTGTTCTCCCTCTCTCTGTCCCTCCTCTCTCTGCCCCCACTCTGTCACCATCTCTCTGTCCCCTCTCCCTCTGTTCCCTCTCGCTCTGTCCCCCTCTCTCTGCACCCCCTCTCTTGTCCCCCCTTGTCCTCTCTCTCTGTCCCCTATCTCTCTGTTCCCCTCTCTCTCTATCCCTCTCTCTCTCTGACCCCCTTTCTCTGCCCCCTCGCTCTGTTCCCCGCTCTCTGTTCCCCCATCTCTATCGCCCTCTCTCTGTCCCCCCTCTCTGTCGCCCGCTCTCTGCCCCCTCTCTGTCACAGTTTATCTGTCCCCCTCTCTCTGTCCCCCACGTCCCCCCTCTCTCTGTCCCCCACTCACTGTCCCCTCTCTGTCCCCACTCTCTCTGTCCCCCTAGTCCTCCCCTCTCTCTGTCCCCCCTCACTGTCCCCTCTCAGTCACCGTCTCTCTGTTCGACCCCCCGTCCCCTCCTCCCTCCGTCACCCCCTTCACTGTCCCCTCTCTTTGTTGCCCTCTCTCTGCCCCCTATCTGTCACCGTCTCTCTGCCCCTTCTCTCTCTGCCCCCCTCTCTCGCTGTCCCCTCTCTCTCTCTGTCCCCTCTCTTTCTGCCCCCTCTCTCTGTCCCCCTCTCTCTGTCCCCTCTCTGGTCCCCCCTCTGCCCCCCCCTTGCTGACCCCCTCTCTCTCTCTGCCCCCTCTCTCTGTCACCGTCTCTCTATCTCCCTTCACTATGTCCCACCTTCCTCTGTTCCCCCTCTCTTTGTCCCTCCCTCTCTCTGTCCCCCTCTCTCTCTGTCCCCGTACCTCTCTGTACACCCTCTCTCTCTGACCCCCATCTCTCTGTTCCCCTCTCTCTCTATCCCTCTCTCTCTCTGTCCCCCTCTCTCTGTCCCCCTCTCTCTGTGTCCTCTCTCTCTCCCCGCTCTCTGACCCCCTCTTTGTCACCCGCTCTCTCTGTCCCCTCTCTCTCTCTCTCTCTGTCCCCCACTCTCTCCATCTCCCCACTCTCTGTCCCCCTCTGTCCCCTCTCTCTCCCACCCACATCTCTCTATCCCTCCTCTTTGTCCCCCTCTCTCTCTGTCCCCCTCTCTTTATCACTCTCTCTTTGCCCCCTCTCTCTGTCCCCCCTCTCTCTGTCCCCCACTCTCTGTCCCCCTCTCTCTGTCCCTCCTCTCTCTGTCCGCTCTCTGTGTCCCCCTCTCTCTGTCCCCCTCACTCTCTGTCCCCCTCTCTCTGTCCCCCCTCTCTCTGTTCTCCCTCTCTCTGTCCCCCACACTCTCTGTCCCCCTCTCTCTGTCCCCCTCTCTCTCTGTCCCCCTCTCTCTGCCCCCCTCTCTCCCTGTCCCCCCCCCTCTGTCGCCCTCTCTCTCCTCCCCTCTCTCTCTGTCCCCCTCTCTCTCTGTTCTCCCTCTCTCTGTCCCTCCTCTCTCTGCCCCCACTCTGTCACCATCTCTCTGTCCCCTCTCCCTCTGTTCCCTCTCGCTCTGTCCCCCTCTCTCTGCACCCCCTCTCTTGTCCCCCCTCTGTCCTCTCTCTCTGTCCCCTATCTCTCTGTTCCCCTCTCTCTCTATCCCTCTCTCTCTCTGACCCCCTTTCTCTGTCCCCTCGCTCTGTTCCCCGCTCTCTGTTCCCCCATCTCTATCGCCCTCTCTCTGTCCCCCCTCTCTGTCGCCCGCTCTCTGCCCCCTCTCTGTCACAGTTTATCTGTCCCCCTCTCTCTGTCCCCCACGTCCCCCCTCTCTCTGTCCCCCACACACTGTCCCCTCTCTGTCCCCACTCTCTCTGTCCCCCTCGTCCTCCCCTCTCTCTGTCCCCCCTCACTGTCCCCTCTCAGTCACCGTCTCTCTGTTCGACCCCCCGTCCCCTCCTCTCTCCGTCACCCCCTTCACTGTCCCCTCTCTTTGTTGCCCTCTCTCTGCCCCCTATCTGTCACCGTCTCTCTGCCCCTTCTCTCTCTGCCCCCCTCTCTCGCTGTCCCCTCTCTCTCTCTGTCCCCTCTCTTTCTGCCCCCTCTCTCTGTCCCCCTCTCTCTGTCCCCTCTCTGGTCCCCCCTCTGCCCCCCCTTGCTGACCCCCTCTCTCTCTCTGCCCCCTCTCTCTGTCACCGTCTCTCTATCTCCCTTCTCTATGTCCCACCTTCCTCTGTTCCCCCTCTCTTTGTCCCTCCCTCTCTCTGTCCCCCTCTCTCTCTGTCCCCGTACCTCTCTGTACACCCTCTCTCTCTGACCCCCTCTCTCTCTGAACCCCTCTCTCTCTGTCCCCCCCTCTCGGTCCCCCCTTTCTGTCTCCCTTCTCTGTCTCCCTCTCTCTGTCCCCTCTCTCTGTCACCGTCTCTCTATCCCCCCTTCTCTCTGTCCCACCTTTCTCTGTTCCCCCCTCTTTGTCCCTCCCTCTCTCTGTCCCCTTCTCTCTCTCTGTCTCCCCCCCTCTCTCTGTCCCCCTCTCTCTCTCTCCGACCCCCTCTATCTCCCCCGCTCTCTGTCCCCCTCTCTCTGTTGCCCTCTCTCGCTGTCGCCCTCTGTCGCCCTCTCTCTGACCCCGTCTCTCACACCCGCCTCTTCCTGTACCACCTCACTGTCCTCCTCTCTCGCTGTCGCTCTCTCTCTGTCCCACTCTCTCTGTCCCACTCTCTCTGCCACCCCGACACCTCTCTCTCTCTGTCCCCCTCTCTCTGTCCCCCTCTCTCTGTGTCCTCTCTCTCTCCCCGCTCTCTGACCCCCTCTTTGTCACCCGCTCTCTCTGTCCCCCCTCTCTCTCTCTCTCTGTCCCCCACTCTCTCCATCTCCCCACTCTCTGTCCCCCTCTGTCCCCTCTCTCTCCCACCCACATCTCTCTATCCCTCCTCTTTGTCCCCCTCTCTCTCTGTCCCCCTCTCTTTATCACTCTCTCTTTGCCCCCTCTCTCTGTCCCCCCTCTCTCTGTCCCCCACTCTCTGTCCCCCTCTCTCTGTCCCTCCTCTCTCTGTCCGCTCTCTGTGTCCCCCTCTCTCTGTCCCCCTCACTCTCTGTCCCCCTCTCTCTGTCCCCCCTCTCTCTGTTCTCCCTCTCTCTGTCCCCCACTCTCTCTGTCCCCCTCTCTCTGTCCCCCTCTCTCTCTGTCCCCCTCTCTCTGCCCCCCTCTCTCCCTGTCCCCCCTCTCTGTCGCCCTCTCTCTCCTCCCCTCTCTCTCTGTCCCCCTCTCTCTCTGTTCTCCCTCTCTCTGTCCCTCCTCTCTCTGCCCCCACTCTGTCACCATCTCTCTGTCCCCTCTCCCTCTGTTCCCTCTCGCTCTGTCCCCCTCTCTCTGCACCCCCTCTCTTGTCCCCCCTCTGTCCTCTCTCTCTGTCCCCTATCTCTCTGTTCCCCTCTCTCTCTATCCCTCTCTCTCTCTGACCCCCTTTCTCTGCCCCCTCGCTCTGTTCCCCGCTCTCTGTTCCCCCATCTCTATCGCCCTCTCTCTGTCCCCCCTCTCTGTCGCCCGCTCTCTGCCCCCTCTCTGTCACAGTTTATCTGTCCACCTCTCTCTGTCCCCCACGTCCCCCCTCTCTCTGTCCCCCACACACTGTCCCCTCTCTGTCCCCACTCTCTCTGTCCCCCTCGTCCTCCCCTCTCTCTGTCCCCCCTCACTGTCCCCTCTCAGTCACCGTCTCTCTGTTCGACCCCCCGTCCCCTCCTCTCTCCGTCACCCCCTTCACTGTCCCCTCTCTTTGTTGCCCTCTCTCTGCCCCCTATCTGTCACCGTCTCTCTGCCCCTTCTCTCTCTGCCCCCCTCTCTCGCTGTCCCCTCTCTCTCTCTGTCCCCTCTCTTTCTGCCCCCTCTCTGTCCCCCTCTCTCTGTCCCCTCTCTGGTCCCCCCTCTGCGCCCCCTTGCTGACCCCCTCTCTCTCTCTGCCCCCTCTCTCTGTCACCGTCTCTCTATCTCCCTTCTCTATGTCCCACCTTCCTCTGTTCCCCCTCTCTTTGTCCCTCCCTCTCTCTGTCCCCCTCTCTCTCTGTCCCCGTACCTCTCTGTACACCCTCTCTCTCTGACCCCCTCTCTCTCTGAACCCCTCTCTCTCTGCCCCCCCCTCTCGGTCCCCCCTTTCTGTCTCCCTTCTCTGTCTCCCTCTCTCTGTCCCCTCTCTCTGTCACCGTCTCTCTATCCCCCCTTCTCTCTGTCCCACCTTTCTCTGTTCCCCCCTCTTTGTCCCTCCCTCTCTCTGTCCCCTTCTCTCTCTCTCTGTCTCCCCCCCTCTCTCTGTCCCCCTCTCTCTCTCTCCGACCCCCTCTATCTCCCCCGCTCTCTGTCCCCCTCTCTCTGTTGCCCTCTCTCGCTGTCGCCCTCTGTCGCCCTCTCTCTGACCCCTCTCTCACACCCGCCTCTTCCTGTACCACCTCACTGTCCTCCTCTCTCGCTGTCGCTCTCTCTCTGTCCCACTCTCTCTGTCCCACTCTCTCTGCCACCCCGACACCTCTCTCTCTCTGTTCCCCTCTCTCTATCCCGCTCTCTCTGTCCCCTCTCTCTCCCCCAGTCTTTGACCCCCTCTCCGTCGCCCTCTCTCTCTGCCCCCTCTCTCTCTGTCCCCCTCTCTCTATCCCCATCTCACTGTCCCCCTCTCTCTGTCCCACTCTCTGACCCCCTCTCTGTCATCCTCTCTTTCTGCCCCCTCTCTCTGCCACCTCTCTCTCTGCCCCATCTCTCTTTGCACCCTTCTCTCTGACCCCCGTCCCCCTCTCTCTGTCCCCCCCTCTCTCTGTTCCCCTCTCTCTGATCGCCTCTCTCTGTCCCCCTCACTCTGTCCCCCCTCACTCTTTCGCCCTCTCTCTCTGTCCCCCTCTCTCTGTCTCCCTCTCTCTATCCCCCTCTCTCTGTCCCATCTCTTTGTCCCCCGTTCTTTGACCCCCTCTCTGTCGCCCTCTCTCTCTGCCCCCTCTCTCACTGCGTCCCTCTCTCTGGCCTCCTCTCTCTGTCCCCTCTCTCTCTCGCCCGCTCTCTGATCCCCTCTCTGTCTCCCTCTCTCTGTCCCCTATCTCTCTGCCCCCCTCTCTGTCGCCCTCTCTCTCTCTGTCCCCTCTCTCTATCTCCTTCTCACTGTCCCCTCTCTCTCTCCCGCTCTCTGACCCCTCTCTCTGTCCTCCTCTCTCTGTCCCCCCTCTCTCTGTCCCCCCTCTCTCTGCCCCTCTCTCTCTGTCCCCCCTCTCTCTGTCCCCCTCTCTCTGTGTCCTCTCTCTCTCCCCGCTCTCTGAACCCCTCTCTGTCGCCCGCTCTCTCTACCCCCCTCTCTCTCTGTACCCCCCCCCCCCTGTTCTCCCTCTCTGTCCCCCCTTTCTCTGTCCCCCTCTCTCTGTCCCCCTCTCTCTGTGTCCTCTCTCTCTCGCCGCTCTCGGACCCCCTCTTTGTCACCCGCTCTCTCTGTCCCCCTCTCTCTTTCTCTCTGTCCCCCACTCTCTCCATCTCCCCACTCTCTGTCCCCCTCTGTTCCCTCTCTCTCCCACCCGCATCTCTCTATCCCTCCTCTTTGTCCCCCTCTCTCTCTGTCCCCCACTCTCTCAGTCCCGCTCTCTCTGTGCCCCCATCTCTGTCCCCCTCTCTCTCCCACCCGCCTCTCTCTCTATCCCCCTCTCTCTGTCCCCCTCTCTCTGTCCCCCCCTCTCTGTCCCCCTCTCTCTCTGTCCCCCTCTCTCTCTGCCCCCCTCTCTCTGTCCCCTCTATCTCTCCCTCTCTCTCTGCCCCCTCTCTCTCCCCCACTCTCTCCATCCCCCCACTCTCTGTACCACTCTCTCTGTTCCCACTCTCTGACCCCCTCTATCTCCCCAACTCTCTGTCACCCTCTCTCTGCCCCTCTCTCTTTCCCCTCTCTCTCTGCCCCCCTCTCTCTGTCCCCCTCTCTCTGTCCCATTCTCTCTGCCCCCCTCACTCTGTCCCCCTCTGTCTGCCCCCCTCTGTCTGCCCGCATCGCTCTCTGCCCCTCTCTATATCTCCCCCACTCTCTGTTCCCCCTCTCTCTCTGCCCCTCTCTCTCTGCCCTATGTCTCTGGCCTCCTCTCTCTTTGGCCCCCTCTCTCTCTGGCCCCCTCTCTCTGTCACCCTCTCTCTGCCCCCTTCTCTCTCTCTATCCTCCTATCTGCCCCCTCTCTCTGTCGCCTCTTTCTGCCCCCTCTCTTTCTGTCCCCTCTCTCTCTGTCCCCCTCTCTCTGTCCCCCTCTCTCTGTCCCTCTCTCTCTGCCCCCTCACTCTGTCCCCTCTGTCTTCCCCCCTCTGTCTATCCTCATCGCTCTCTGCCCCTCTCTCTATCTCCCCCACTCTCTGTTCCCCCTCTCTCTCTGCCACTCTCTCTCTCTGCCCTATATCTCTGGCCTCCTCTCTCTTTGGTCCCCTCTCTCTCTGGCCCCCTCTCTCTGTCGCCCGCTCTCTCTGTCCCCCCCTCTCTCTCTCTGTCCCCCACTCTCTCCATCTCCCCACTCTCTGTACCCCTCTGTCCCCTCTATCTCCCACCCGCATCTCTCTATCCCTCCTCTTTGTCCCCCTCTCTCTCTGTCCCCCACTCTCTCAGTCCCGCTCTCTCTGTTCCCCCATCTCTGTCGCCCTCTCTCTCCCACCCGCCTCTCTCTCTGTCCCCCTCTCTCTGTCCCCCTCTCTCTGTCCCCCCCTCTCTGTCCCCCTCTCTCTCTGTCCCCCTCTCTCTCTGTCTCCCTCTCTCTGTCCCCCTCTCTCTGCCCCCTCTCTCTGTCCCCCTCTCTCTGTCCCCTCTATCTCTCCCTCTCTCTCTGCCCCCTCTCTCTCCCCCACTCTCTCCATCCCCCCACTCTCTGTACCACTCTCTCTGTTCCCACTCTCTGAACCCCTCTATCTCCCCAACTCTCTGTCACCCTCTCTCTGCCCCTCTCTCTTTCCCCTCTCTCTCTGCCCCCTCTCTCTGTCGCCCTCTCTCTCTGCCCCCTCTCTCACTGCGTCCCTCTCTCTGTCCTCCTCTCTCTGTCCCCTCTCTCTCTCGCCCGCTCTCTGATCCCCTCTCTGTCTCCCTCTCTCTGTCCCCTATCTCTCTGCCCCCCTCTCTGTCGCATTCTCTCTCTCTCTGTTCCCTCTCTCTATCTCCTTCTCACTGTCCCCTCTCTCTCTCCCGCTCTCTGACCCCTCTCTCTGTCCTCCTCTCTCTGTCCCCCCTCTCTCTGTCCCCCCTCTCTCTGCCCCTCTCTCTCTGTCCCCCCTCTCTCTGTCCCCCTCTCTCTGTGTCCTCTCTCTCTCCGAGCTCTCTGAACCCCTCTCTGTCGCCCGCTCTCTCTATCCCCCTCTCTCTGTACCCCCCCCCCGTTCTCCCTCTCTGTCCCCCCTTTCTCTGTCCCCCTCTCTCTGTCCCCCTCTCTCTGTGTCCTCTCTCTCTCCCCGCTCTCGGACCCCCTCTTTGTCACCCGCTCTCTCTGTCCCCCTCTCTCTTTCTCTCTGTCCCCCACTCTCTCCATCTCCCCACTCTCTGTCCCCCTCTGTTCCCTCTCTCTCCCACCCGCATCTCTCTATCCCTCCTCTTTGACCCCCTCTCTCTCTGTCCCCCACTCTCTCAGTCCCGCTCTCTCTGTGCCCCCATCTCTGTCCCCCTCTCTCTCCCACCCGCCTCTCTCTCTGTCCCCCTCTCTCTGTCCCCCTCTCTCTGTCCCCCCCTCTCTGTCCCCCCCTCTCTGTTCCCTCTCTCTCTGCCCCCTCTCTCTCCCCCACTCTCTCCTTCCCCCCACTCTCTGTACCACTCTCTCTGTTCCCACTCTCTGACCCCCTCTATCTCCCCAACTCTCTGTCACCCTCTCTCTGCCCCTCTCTCTTTCCCCTCTCTCTCTGCCCCCCTCTCTCTGTCCCCCTCTCTCTGTCCCATTCTCTCTGCCCCCCTCACTCTGTCCCCCTCTGTCTGCCCCCCTCTGTCTGCCCGCATCGCTCTCTGCCCCTCTCTATATCTCCCCCACTCTCTGTTCCCCCTCACTCTCTGCCCCTCTCTCTCTGCCCTATGTCTCTGGCCTCCTCTCTCTTTGGCCCCCTCTCTCTCTGGCCCCCTCTCTCTGTCGCCCTCTCTCTGCCCCCTTCTCTCTCTCTATCCTCCTATCTGCCCCCTCTCTCTGTCGCCTCTTTCTGCCCCCTCTCTTTCTGTCCCCTCTCTCTCTGTCCCCCTCTCTCTGTCCCCCTCTCTCTGTCCCTCTCTCTCTGCCCCCTCACTCTGTCCCCTCTGTCTGCCCCCCTCTGTCTGTCCTCATCGCTCTCTGCCCCTCTCTCTATCTCCCCCACTCTCTGTTCCCCCTCTCTCTCTGCCACTCTCTCTCTCTGCCCTATATCTCTGGCCTCCTCTCTCTTTGGTCCCCTCTCTCTCTGGCCCCCTCTCTCTGTCGCCCGCTCTCTCTGTCCCCCCCTCTCTCTCTCTGTCCCCCACTCTCTCCATCTCCCCACTCTCTGTACCCCTCTGTCCCCTCTCTCTCCCACCCGCATCTCTCTATCCCTCCTCTTTGTCCCCCTCTCTCTCTGTCCCCCACTCTCTCAGTCCCGCTCTCTCTGTTCCCCCATCTCTGTCGCCCTCTCTCTCCCACCCGCCTCTCTCTCTGTCCCCCTCTCTCTGTCCCCCTCTCTCTGTCCCCCCCTCTCTGTCCCCCTCTCTCTGTCCCCCTCTCTCTCTGTCTCCCTCTCTCTGTCCCCCTCTCTCTGCCCCCTCTCTCTGTCCCCCTCTCTCTGTCCCCTCTATCTCTCCCTCTCTCTCTGCCCCCTCTCTCTCCCCCACTCTCTCCATCCCCCCACTCTCTGTACCACTCTCTCTGTTCCCACTCTCTGAACCCCTCTATCTCCCCAACTCTCTGTCACCCTCTCTCTGCCCCTCTCTCTTTCCCCTCTCTCTCTGCCCCCTCTCTCTGTCCCCCTCGCTCTGTCCCTCTCTCTCTTCCCCCTCACTCTGTCCCCCTCTGTCTGCCCCCCTTTGTCTGCCCCCATCGCTCTCTGCCCCTCTCTCTCTCTATCTCCCCCACTCTCTGTTCCCCCTCTCTCTTTGCCACTCTCTCTCTCTGCCCTATATCTCTGGCCTCCTCTCTCTTTGGCCCCCTCTCTCTATGGCCCCCTCTCTCTGTCGCCCTCTCTCTGCCCCCTCTCTCTCTGTCCTCCTATCTGCCCCCGTCTCTCTGTCGCCACTTTCTGCCCCCCTCTCTTTCTGTCCCCCTCTCTCTCTGTCCCCCTCTCTCTGTCCCCCTCTCTCTGTCCCTCTCTCTCTGCCCCCCTCACTCTGTCCCCCTCTGTCTGCCCCCTCTGTCTGCACTCATCGCTCTCTGCCCCTCTCTCTCTATCTCCCCCACTCTCTGTTCCCCCTCTCTCTTTGCCACTCTCTCTCTCTGCCCTATATCTCTGGCCTCCTCTCTCTTTGGCCCCCTCTCTCTATGGCCCCCTCTCTCTGTCGCCCTCTCTCTGCCCCCTCTCTCTCTGTCCTCCTATCTGCCCCCGTCTCTCTGTCGCCACTTTCTGCCCCCCTCTCTTTCTGTCCCCCTCTCTCTCTGTCCCCCCTCTCTGTCCCCCCCCCCTCTCTGGCCCCCTCTCTCTGTCGCCCTCTCTCTGCCCCCTCTCTCTCTGTCCTCCTATCTGCCCCCCTCTCTCTCCATCCCCCCACTCTCTGTACCCCTCTCTCTGTTCTCACTCTCTGACCCACTCTATCTCCCCAACTCTCTGTCACCCTCTCTCTGCCCCTCTCTCTATCCCCTCTCTCTCTGCCCCCCTCTTTCTGTCCCCCTCTCTCTGTCCCTCTATCTTTACCCCCGTCACTCTGACCCCCTCTGTCTGCCCCTATCCCTCTCTGCCCCCTCTCTCTGTCCTCCTCTCTCTCACTGACCCCCTCTCTCGCTGTCCCCCTCTCTCTGTCCCCCTCTCTCTCTGTCCCCCTCTCTCTGCCCCCTCTCTCTGACCCCCTCTCCCTGTCCCCCCTCTCTCTGCCCCCTCTCTCTGCCCCCCTCTCTCTGTCCCCCTCTCTGTCTGTCCCCCACTCTGCCCTCCTCACTCTCAGTCCCCCCCCCTCTGTCCCCCCCTCACTGTCCCCTCTCTGTCCCCCTCTCTCTGTCCCCCTCGTCCTCCCCTCTCTCTGTCCCCCCTCACTGCCCTCTCTCTGTCACTGTCTCTCTGTCCCCCTCTCTCTGTCCCCGTCTCTCTGCCCCCTCTCTCAGTCCACCCTCTCTCTGTCCCAAACCTCTGTCTCCCCTTCTCGGTAGCCCTCTCTCTGCCCCCTCTCAGTCACCATCTCTCTGTTCCCTTCCGTCCACCCCTCTCTGTCGCCCGCTACTCTGCCCCCTCTCTGTCACAGTCTCTCTGTCCCCCCTCTCTCTGCCCCTCTCTCTTTCCCCTCTCTCTCTGCCCCCTCTCTCTGTCGCCCTCTCTCTCTGCCCCCTCTCTCACTGCGTCCCTCTCTCTGTCCTCCTCTCTCTGTCCCCTCTCTCTCCCCCACTCTCTGTCCCCCTCTCTCTGTCGCCCTCTCTCTGACCCCCACTCTCTCACACCCGCCTCTCCCTGTACCACCTCACTGCCCCCCTCTCTCTGTCGTCCCTCTCTCTGTCGCCGTCTCTCTGTCCCCCTCTCTCTGCCCCCTCTCTCTCTCTGCCCCCTCTCTCTGCCCCCTCTCTCTCTCTGCCCCCTCTCTCTCTGACCCCCTCTATCTCCCCCACTCTCTATTCCCCTCTCTCTGTCCCCCTCTATCTGTCCCCTCTCTCTCCCACGCTTTCTGACCCCCTCTCTCCCCCGCTCTCTGACCCCCTCTCTGTTGCCCTCTCTCTGTCCCCCTCACTCTGTCCCCCCTCACACTGCCGCCCTCTCTCTGTCCCCCTCTCTCTGTCCCCTCTCTTTCTCCCCCGCTTTTTGACCCCCTCTCTGTCCCCCTCTCTCTGTTCCCCCTCTCTATCCCTCTCTCACAGTCCCCTCTCTCTCCCGCTCTCTGACCACCTCTCTGTCACCCCCTCTCTCTGCCCCCTCTCTCTCTGCCCCCTCTCTCTGTCCCCTCTCTCTGTCCCCTCTCTCTCTCTCTCTCTGTCCCCCTCTCTCTATCCCCTTCTCACTATCCCCTCTCTCTCTCCCGCTCTCTGTCCCCCTCTCTCTGTCCTCCTCTCTCTGTCTCCCCTCTCTCTGCCCCCCTCTCTCTGTTCCCCCTCTCTCTGTTCCCCCTCTCTCTGTCCCTCCTCTCTCTGCCCCCCTCTCTGTCCCCCTCTCTCTGTCCCCCTCTCTCTGTGTCCTCTCTCTCTCCCCGCTCTCTGACCCCCTCTCTGTCGCCCGCTCTCTCTGTCGCCCCTCTCACTGTCGCCGTCTCTCTGTCCCCCTCTCTCTCTGCCCCCCTCTCTCTCTGCCCCTCTCTCTCTGCCCCCTCTCTCTCTGCCCCCTCTCTCTCTGTTGCCCTCTCTCTGTCCCCATCTCTCTGTCCCCTCTCTCTCCCCCGCTCTCTGACCCCCTCTCTGTCGCCCACTCTCTGCCCCCTCTCTCTCTGCCCCCCTCTCTGTCCCCCTCTCTCTCTCTATCCCCCACTTAGTCCCCCCTCTCTCTGACCCCCCCCTCTCTCCCCCACACTATACCCCCTCTCTCTCTCCCTCTGCCCCCTCTCTCTGTCACCGTCTCTCTATACCCCCTTCTCTCTGTCCCACCTTTCTCTGTTCCCCCCCCCTCTCTTTGCCCCCCCTCTCTGTCCCCCTCTCTCTGTCCCCCCTCTCTCTGACCCCTTCTCTCTCTGTCGTCCTCTCTCTCTGTCCCCCTCTCTCTGTCTCCTCTCTCTCACTGACCTCCTCTCTCTATGACTCCCTCTATCTCCCCCCCTCTGCCCCCTCTCTCTCTCTGCCCCTCTCTCTCTGTCCCCCTCTCTCTGTGTCCCTTCTCTCTGTGCCCCTCTCTCTGTGACTCTCTCTGTCTCTGACCCCCTCTCTCTCTGACCCTCTCTCTCTCTCTGTACCCTCTCTTTCTGTCCCCCTCTCTCTCTCTGTACCCTCTCTCTCTGTCCCCTCTCTCTCTGTACCCTCTCTCTCTTTCCCCCTATCTCTGTTCCACCCCTCTCTGTCGCCCTCTCTCTGACCCCCCTCTCTCTGTCCCACTCTCTCTGTGCCCCTCTCTCTCTCTGTCCCCTCTCTCTCTGTCCCTCTCTCTCTCTACACCTCTCTCTCTCTGTCCCCTCTCTCTCTGTCCCCTCTCTCTCTGTCTCCCTCTCTCTCTGTCGTCCCTCTCTCTGTCTCCCCTCTCTCTGTCTCCCTCGCTCTCTGTCTCCTCCACTCTGTCCCCCTCTCTCTGTCACCCTCTTTCTGCCCCCACTCTCTCTGTCCCCCTCACTCTCTGTCCCCCTCTCTCTGCCCCCCTCTATCTACCCCACTCTCTGTCCTCCACTTTCTGTCCCCCTCTGTCTGTCGCCCTCTCTCTGACCCCCTCTCTCTCCCAACCGCCTCTCTCTCTCCCCCGCTCTCTGCCCCCTCTCTCTGTCGCCCTCTTTCTGTTCCCCTCTTTCTGACCCCGTCTCTCTTCCATCTGCCTCTCCCTCTGCCCCGCTCTCTGCCCCCTCTCCCTGTCGCCCTCTCTCTGTCCCCCTCTGTCTCCTACCCGCCTCTCTCTATCCCCCCTCTTTGTCCCACTCTCTCTCTGTACCCTTCTCTCTACCACCCGCCTCTCTCTGACCCCCTCTCTCTCTCACTCGCCTCTCTCTCTGCCCCCGTCTCTCTCCGCCTCTCTCTCTGTCCCCCTCTCTCTGCCCCCTCTCTCTGTTCCCCTTTCTATCTGGCCCCCTCTCTGTTACCCTCTCTCTGCCCCTTTCTCTCTGCCCCCCTCTCTGTCCCCCTCTCTCTGTATCCCCCTCTCTCTCTGTCCCCCTCTCTCTCCCTCCCCCCACTCTCTGTCCCCCCTCTCCCCCCACTCTGTACCACTCTCTGTCCCCCACTCTCTGTCCCCTTCTCTCTGTCCCCTCTCTCTCCCCCGCTCTATGTCCTCCTCTCTCTGTCCCCCTCTCTCTGTCCCCTATCTCTCTCCCCTGCTCTCTGACCCCCTCTCTGTTACCCTCTCTCTGCCCCCTTCTCTCTGCCCCCTCTCTGTCCCCCTCTCTCTCTGTCCTCCACTCTCTCCATCCCCACACTCTCTGTCCCCCTCTCTCTGACCCCCTCTCTGTCCCCCACTCTCTGTCCCCCTCTCTCTGTCCCCTCTATCTTCCCCTCTCTCTGTCCCCCTCTCTCTGTCCCCTCTATCTCCCCCTCTCTCTCTGTCCCCCACTCTCTGTCCCCTCTGTCTCTCCCCCCGCTGTCTGACCCCCTCTCTGTCGCCCTCTCTCTGCCCCCTCTCTCTGCCCCCTCTCTCTGTCCCCCTCTCTCTCCATCCACCCACTATCTCCATCCACCCACTCTCTGTACCCTTCTCTCTGTCACCATCTCTCTGTCACCATCTCTCTGTCCCCCCTTCTCTCTCTGTCCTCCTCTCTGTCAATCCCCCTCTCTCTGTCCCCCTCTCTCTGTCCTCTCTCTCTCTCTCTCCCCCACTCTCTCTGTCCCCCTCTCTCTGTACCGTCTATTTCTCCCTCGCCCTCTGCCCCCTCTGTCGCCCTCTCCCTGCTCCCTCTCTCTCTGCCCCCTCTCTGTCTGTCCCCCACTCTCTCCATCCCCCACTCTCTGTCGCCCTCTCTCTGACCCCCCTCTCTCCCCCCACTCTGTACCCCTCTCTCTGTCCCCCTCTCTCTGTCCCCCTCTATATCCCCCTCTCTCTGTGCCCCTCTCTCTGTCGCCCTCTCTCTGCCCCTTCACCCTCCCACCCGCCTCTGTCTTTCCCCCCTCTCACTGTCCCCCTCTCTCTCTGTCCCCCTCTCACTCTGTCCCCCTTTATCTTCCCCACACTCTGCCCCCCTCTCTCTCTGCCCTCCTCTGTCTCTCTCCCCCTCTCTCTCTGTCTCCCTCTCTCTGTCGCCATCTCTCTGTCCCCCTCTCTCTCTGTACCCCTCTCTCTCTTTGACCCCCTCTCTCCCTGACTCCCCTCTATCTCCCCCACTCTCGGTGTCCCTCTCTCTGTCCCCCTCTCTCTGACACCCTCTATCTCCCCCCTCTCTGTCCGCCTCTGTATGACACCCTCTATCTCTCCCACTCTCTGTGCCCCTCTCTCTGTCGCACACTCTATCTCCACCTTTCTCTGTCTCCCCTCTCTCTGTCCCCCTCTCTCTGTCCCCCCTCTCTCTGACCCCTCTCTCATTATGTCCTCCCCTATTTCTCTCTATCCCTCCCTCATCTTATCTCTCCCTTCCCTCTCTCTCCCTCTGTCTCTCCCTGCTCCTTCGCTCTCTCCATCTTCTCTCACTCTCGATCACCCTCCCTCGGTGTCTCTCTCTCTCCCCACCTCCCTCCGTTTATCTTTGACTCAATCTCTCTCCCTCCTGTCCTGCCCTTCCACTCTCTCTTACACACTCTGTCTCCCTGGTCCTTCCCTCTCCCTTTAACTCAGAGACTGGGTGTTGGTGGTGAGGCTGCGTGTGCGGTGTGGGGGTGAGATGATCGAGAGATGTGGGAAGTGGGAGGTGGGGAAATTGGGGTAGAGACGGAATTGCGGGAGGGAGTCAGAGATGGCAGGGGAGAGAGAGAGTGAGGGTGAGGGGGAGAGAGAAGAATGGAGGCAGGTGGATAAACTCCTGTTGGGGTGTGAGAGAGAGAGGGGGAGAGTGCGGCAGAAAGAATAGTGGAGGCAAGTGGAGAAAAGGGGGTTGGGGGGTATCTGAGAGGGGACCAGAGAGAGTGAAAGGGAGAGGAGGTGAGAGAGAGAGACAGTGTGCAGAAAGAGAGAGAGAGGGAGAGAATTGAGCAGGAAGAGTGGGGGAGAGGAAATGGGGAGGCCAGGTTGGAGTAGGGGGGTGTCAGAGGGAGTTAAACCCAGCTCCTGAGCTCAGGGCGTGGTCCCCTCCCCTTCCCTGAGGACCAGGACTTGGGGCTGAGTCTGTCTCTCTCCAGCTCAGCTTCTCCAACACAAAGACACACACCAACATCGGTCACTCTGCTGCTCGGCATGCTTTAATCAACATTTTTATTGTTTACAAAGGGCAGTGATGGATACAGTCAGTGGGATGGTGCCTTTTCTCACTGGCCCCTGAGTTGTGAGAAACATTGAAATGTTTCCCTGTAACCCCCCTGTGGGGATGAGGATGGACAACCCAGCGCTACCCTCAGTCTGTTACCATACGGACAGGCTGCTCCATCGCTGAAACACTGAACTGACATGATCAAATCCCGCATGGGATTAATGAGGGAATTTGATGGATGGATGAATCTGGGTGAAGGGATATTTCAGCACATTCTTCAGCTGCTGCCTGAACTTAGTCTGGGTCACGGCATAAATCGCAGTGTTTGTGCAGCAACTGAGGAGCTGCAGCATGAAGCCCAATTCCCGCACAAAGCGATGGAGATACACAGACCGATACCCAATATCATCCATCCGGTACCATATAGAATACAACATTAACGTTGACCATAACAGGATGAAATTGGCCGAGATCACAAACAGCAAAATTATGGATTTTTTCGGTTTCTCATTTCAGTGTCAGTCTGAGCGTCCCCATTGGTGTGAGCGCAGAGTCTCCTGCGGGCTCTGCTGGTCACTACGGTGGTGTCTGACGGTGAGAACATTGAGCAGCAGAATCAGGAGAAATGGGACACACGGGGTTAGAATGTGGTGGAGGAACGCGATTGTGACCCAGACACTGGAGAATAGACCAGCGTCTGTTACACCACAAAACCAGGGGTCATTCATCAGCCAATACCGAGCCGTAAGCATAAAATACCAGGAAATGTTCTTTAAACAGCTCAGCACAGTCACTGCTCCCAGAACCACAGCCGCCGTTTTCTCACTGCAATACTTACTTCTCAGCTTCTGGCAACAAATGGCCACAAACCGATCAAAGGTGAAAGTGACGGTGAACCAGACAGAGCACTCAGTGGCTGCATAAAGCAGGACGGCGTGGATATTACACACGGGGACGGAGACCCTCAGGAAATAAAACTGTTCCTGATAAACAATGGGAATGTGTCTCAGGATCAGGTCGAGGATAATGACCAGGAGATCCGCCGCTGCCATGGCCCCCAGGTAACGTCTGACACATGGAGACAATCCACAATCTTTATAAAGCAGGACGTAGATGGAATAACAAATGGGAAGGTCGGAATTACTGACAAAATGTGACATAAACCACAAGAAACGCTCCCTCCCCAAACACACAGAGACACATCCATAAGGACAGATGGTTTGTAGAACATTCCCACACACTCGATCACTCGAGAGCAGACACAGGTCACTCCTTCCCAGTTCCTAATACGGAGGGTGGAAACGTTGCTGTCCTGAAGGATTCTATCCCAGTTTCCTGAAGACAAACGGAGTTTGGGAATTTCTGTATTTTGGTCGAAATTGTGGTCGGTCCTGTGTCGTCGAGAAATGTAAACGCAGGGAAAACGTATTCCCTCCTTTAACTGCCTGAGGGGGCTTCGGAACAGTGTCTGCTTCTCCCTGGAACGGGATCTCTTCCCTCGGGATCTTATCGTTTGTTCAATTCACTGATGTCCGGCCGTTCACAAGCAATGTCGGGGACAGAACGTTCTGGGGAGTGTCAGGTATAGAATGTTGGGGACAGAACGTTCCGGGGAATGTCAGTTATAGAATGTTGGGGACAGAATGTTCTGGGGAATGTCAGGTATAGAATGTTGGGGACAGAACGTTCCGGGGAATGTCAGTTATAGAATGTTGGGGACAGAATGTTCCGGGGAATGTCAGTTATAGAATGTTGGGGACAGAATGTTCCGGGGAATGTCAGTTATAGAATGTTGCGGACAGAATGTTCCGGGGAATGTCAGTTATAGAATGTTGGGGACAGAATGTTCTGGGGAATGTTAGGGATAGAATGTTGGGGACAGAACGTTCCGGGGAATGTCAGTTATAGAATGTTGGGGACAGAACGTTCCGGGGAATGTCAGTTATAGAATGTCGGGACAGAACGTTCCGGGGAATGTCAGTTATAGAATGTCAGGGACAGAACGTTCTGGGGAATGTCAGTTATGGAATGTCGGGGACAGAACGTTCCGGGGAACGGCAGTCATAGAATTAGATTAGATTACTTTTAGATTACATTACAGTGTAATCTAAACGTTAACAAGTCCACACCACCCCACCGAAGTGCAACCCACCCATACCCCTACTGTTACCCCTTACTTAACAGTACGGGCAATTTAGCATGGCCAATTCACCTGACCTGCGCATCTTTGGGCTCTCGGGGAGCTGTGCAGACCACAGCAGTGCATTGATCTATAAACCCGGACTAGATATCTCTCCAGCACCGAGAGCTGTGCAGACTACAGCAGTGCATTGATCTACAAACCCCGGGCTAGATATCTGTCCAGGACGGGGAGCTGTGCAGACCACAGCAGTGCATTGATCTATAAACCCCAATTAGATATCTGTCCAGCACGGGGAGCTGTGCAGATCACAGCAGTGCATTGATCTATAACCCCGGACGAGATAACTGTCCAGCACAGGGAGCTGTGCAGACCACAGCAGTGCATTGATCTATAAAGCCGGATTAGATATCTGTCCAGGACGGAGAGCTATGCAGGCCACATCATTGCATTATCTATGAACCTCAACCCGATCGTCTGACCAGCACAGCGACCTGTGCAGTGGTCACCCCTGATTACATCTGTAAACCAACATATAGGACTGTGTATCCCATCCCAGTGCATTTATCTGTAACCCAGGAGCTGTTGCCCTCCCGGCATATAGGCCTGTGTACACCACCCCAGTGCATTGATCTGTAACCCAGGAGCAGTTAGCCTCCCAGCATGTAGGACTGAGTACACCATCCCAGTGCATTTATCTGTAACCCAGGAGCTGTTGCCCTCCCGGCATGTAGGCCTGTGTACAACACCCCAGTGCATTGATCTGTAACCCAGGAGCAGTTTCCCTCCCAGCATGTAGGACTTTGCACACGACCCCAGTGCATTGATCTGTAACCCAGGAGCAGTTACCGTCCCAGTGTGTAGGACTGTGTACCCCACCCCAGTGCATTGATCTGTAACCCAGGAGCAGTTACCCTCCCAGCATGTAGGACTGTGCACTTCAGCCCAGTGCATTGATCTGTAAACCAGGAGCAGTTACCCTCCCAGCATGTCGGACTGTGTACCCCACCCCAATGCATTGCTCAGTAATACTGTGTTAGATCACTGCCCAGTGAGGGGAACCTTGCAGTCCATGCTGGAAGTGACAGGATGTGCAGCTCCCACCCATTTACAGCTCCATGTCTACCTTGTGCCCTGACCAGGGGGTGCTGTGGGTGTGAACATCACTGCCAGAGAGAGATAGCGGGGGAGTCAGTTTAAACAGTAACAAATGGGAGGGGTATGGGAAATAGACAGAGAGGGGGAGACTGAGAGACAGTGCTATGGAAGGATGTGTTCCCAGGTTTCAGAATGAAGAGATGAAAACATTTCAACAGCATCCTGTAACATAAGCCAATGTTTCCAGGAATGATAGGTGAACATGATATTGGTGGGTGGTCAGATGATGCACAGTTTTGGATGAGTATTTGTTCTGCAGCTTTGTATCTGGGTGTAGGGTCAGCAGAGTCTTTGACTCATTGAACTAAATCGAACAATAATTTGTCTCAGTGCCATGTCCATTGACTGTGACAGAGGGATCATCTACACAAGGCTGAGCTAGTTTCCTGGTGCTATCTTATCGAACTCACCTCATTAACTACCCACCCTACCCCATGGTGTAACTCACATTCAATACCAGCCCGATTCTCCCACCCATCATGACTGGAGGTACTCACCATCGCCCGGATACCCCTGGGTATTCCATGATCCATGACACTGGCGCCATCTTTATAAGGCCAATCGGCACACGGTTGAGCTTTCTCTGTTAGCCACTGCCCTGCACAGTTTACCCCGAGCATGGCAGATCAGGGGTAATTACACCACGGTTTGTCGACAGGGGCACGGAGGGCCTGGTGAATGGGCTAGTACAGAGGGGGACCATTCTCTTCCCAGAGGGGGTGACACCACCAGGCCCACCGAGCATGGTCTGAGCTCACCACCCAGCTCAGTGCAGTATCTGCGGTCTGAAGAAATGTCCAGCAATACAGGACAAGCATCAATAACCTTCCTCGCTCTGCCAGGATACGGGTAACTGCATTCTCTCTGCTCCCTCACACTCACTGTATAACTGTTATAGCACCGACCCCGAACTAGGCTCATGGTCCACCACTCTCACTGCTGCATGCAGCACCTTCTCTCTCTCTCTCTCTCTCTCTCTCTCTCTCTCTCTCCACTTTACACCCCCCCTCCCACACATTAATAGCACTGCCTGGATACAATACTGTGGACTGACTCCCTCCAGACACCTGACCATTAACCTGTCCTCCACCTACACCAGCACTAACAGCAGGGCCACTCACCCTCACCCTCACTCTCTCCCTCCCTTTCTCCCATTTCAGGAGAAACAGCTTGGAATAGGACAGAACGGGTCAAGCCGGGTGGTGGAGTGCCCGATATCTGTCCCTCAGTCCCCTCCCCCTGCCACGTGGGGAGGACCGTGGTCGGAGCCGGAGAGGACGGGGAAGCCTCGTGTGGAGATTCTGAAACATCCACGTCCCACCGACCGAGTAAGGAGCAGTGTTCAGTGAAGGGAAATTCTCAGTTTAAACCCACTGGAAGCTCCGTTTCCCTCCGGCACAACTTAGAAGCCGTGGCCCTGATGCCATCTCCCTTTTGTGTCGAGCTGGTACAAATGGAATCCCCACGTCTCGGTGGGCAGGAGGGTGGGCTCACAACACATCGTCTCCATCACATCCCAGGAAGGGAGCACCGAGACTCCCTCCTACACCGCCCCTGTCAACAGCTCAGATACTGAAACTAATCTGTGATAGTAACTGTTATCCCCACTTGTCCTGATATCTTCAACGATGTTTATAGTTAATTTCAATGCACAGCACGTACACTCAATATCCTACAGTTGAGACAAATATCTTGCATTTGTTTAATAATGCAAAGTGTTGTTTGCAATTCAGGAATGCTAACCTGATTATAATAAATCCACACCAAGCTGAAAGTGGGCACTAAAATATGACCCAAAATCTGGGTATGGTAGTGTGGTGGGTAGTGTCCCTGTCTCTGAGCCAGAACTCTGGATTTGATTCCAATTCCTGAACTTGTGCTATAGTGTACTTAGCTCTGGACTAGAAGGTCTGGATTCAAGTCCTGCCTGTTGCAGAGGTATGTCCCAGCATGACAGGACGGTCTGATGAACAAACACAGAGGAGAATACTGTTACAGCTTTATGGGTATTGCTGAGTGATGCTAGTATCCCTACCTCCGGGCACAAAGGTCCAGGCGTAAAGCCCACAGAAGTGTCTCAGGATACATCTGAACAAACTGATTAAAATGGATTTAGAATTGTGGCTTGATGGAGAAGGAAGAGGTGTCAGTATTGCATTTCAGAATTTAGGCCCAGGATGACTGAAAGTACAGCCATTCGTGTTGATTGGGGTCACATCTTGCAGCAGTAAAGGTTTATAAAATCAAAATGGCCATGGATAGGATGAGTAGTCAGGGATTTTTCCCCAGGTTAGGGGCGTCCAAAACTAGAGGGCATTGGTGAAAAGTGAGAGGGGAAAGGTTTTGAGGAGGTTTAAAGGGCACCACTTCACACAGAGGGTGGTGTGTGTATGGAATGAGCTGCCAGAGGAAGTGGTGGAGGTTGGTACAACTACAGCATCTGGGAACTGAGAGACCTAGCGAGCTTTTACAGCAATTTCTGTATTTCTTTAAAAATGCATTCAGTTTAACACAGGTATTCTGAATAAATTGAACATTTTTATTTTTAATGACGTGCGACATATAAACATATCTTCAAATTGACCGAGATAATTTTCTGCGAAGGGTATGGCTCTGTGTATGACAGCAGCAATGATGCACCTACATGGAACAGGGAATGTGATGGAGACATCGTTTGGACAATGTACAAGGAGACCTCACATGGTCCCGTTTGGGAGAGGATGATATTACTGTGTTATTCAACTCAGAGAGGGAGAAAATGTAATCTGCCTGAGAAGGAATGGCCTATTGCACTCTCTCTCCTTCATTGTTCCTCATCACAGCTATGTGTGCGAGCTAAAAAAAAACTCGACTGTCATCGTTACCATTCTTATTTTTATGGAATCCCTGCAGTGTGGAAACAGGCCCTTCGGCCCAACAAGTCCACACCAACCTTCCCAACCCATTTCCCTACATTTATCCTTGACTATTGCACATAACCTAGAAATCCTTGAATACTACAGACAATTTAGCATGACCAATCCATCGAACCTACACAGTTTGATCATCCATTAGAATCTCACACAGACAAGGTGAGAATGTGCAAACTCCACACAGACAGTCACCCAAGGCTGAAATCGACCCTACGTCCCTGGTGCTGTGAGGCAGCAGTGCTAACCACCGTGCTACCCTTTGGGTGATCCCTAATCAGAATTCACTGGAACCTACTCAGCCTAAAGCAAAGGGGCGGCACGGTGGCACAGTGGTTCGCACTGCTGCCTCGCAGCGCCAGAGATCCGGGTTCAATTCCCGCCTCAGGCGACTGACTGTGTGGAGTTTGCACGTTTTCTTCATCCAAAGATGTGCACGTCAGGTGAATTGGCCATGCTAAATTGCCCGTAGTGTTAGGTAAGGGGTAAATGTAGGTTACGCTTCGGCGGGTCGGTGTGGACTTGTTGGGCCGAAGGGTCTGTTTCCACACTGTAAAGTAATCTAATCAAAGGGAATTCAGCCAAATCCAAACTCTCCCAGGATGAAGTCCCATTGCTAGCAGCTTGTGTGAGTACAATATCTTCAGAAGAAGAACAACGTTTTGGACAATCTTGCAATTTTTCCTTTGTCATGAGTTCCAAGAATATCTGGACCAGGTTCATTCAAGTTAAAATCGCAGAGTGTGTGTGTGTCAGCATTCTTAGAAAGGGAAATATTGATTATATAATTGCAATACCCAAACAGCTTGCCATTCATCTTTCCATCATAGTTTGAGTAACACTGCTCTTGATCATTAACGTTTTGTTTTAGCAGATTAAAGAAAGTAGCCTGTCCTATTCCTAAAACTTACCCTGACCCAGTCTGAGACCGATATGATCGGCCATATCACCAACCTGGTCACATCTAACGTCTGTGGTGACCAGTGGAGGAGTGGGACTAGAAAAGCAAACAGTGATCCAAAAAGCCGGGGAACTATAGACGGGTGAGCCTGATGTCAGTGGTGGGTAAGTTGTTGGAGGAGATTCTGAGGGATAGCATTTACATACATTTGGGAAGGCAAGGGCTGATCGGAGAAGACAACTTGTCTTTCTGCATTGGAAATCATGACTCATTAATTTGCTTGAGTTTTTTGAAGAGGTGACAAAGAAGATTGATGAAGGCAGTTTGGTAGACATTATCTATATGGACTTCAGCAAGGTGTTCATTTAAAGAACAAAGAGCAAAGAAAGTTTACAGCCCAGGAACAGGCCCTTCGCCCTCCAAGCCTGAGCCGATCCAAATGTACTGTCTAAATCTGTCGGTCAATTCCTAAGCATCTGTATCCCTCTGCTCCCCACCTACTCATGCATTTGTCCAGACACATCTTAAATGAATCGACCGTGCCTGCCTGTACCACCTCTGCTAGCAACGTGTTCCAAACGCCCACCACCCTCTGTGTGAAATACTTACCACGTGTATCCCCCTTAAACTTTCCACCTCTCACTTTGAAAGCACGACCTCTCGTTATTGAATCCTTCTACCTGGGAAAGAGCTTGTCTCTATCCACCCTGGCTATACCCTTCATGATTTTGCAAACCTTATTCAGGTCCCCCCTCAATCTCCTTTTATCTAGTGAAAATAAGCCTAACCTACTCAGCCTGTCTTCATAGCTAGTATTTCATTCTGATTGGTGACAGATTAGTAAGTTTCAGTCACATAAGATACAGAAGAAGCTATTCACAAATGGCTTGAAGGAAGAGGGATATTTTTCAGCCTGGAGGCTTGTGAGCAGCAATGTGCTGCAAGAATCAGTACTGAGTTCACTGCATTTCATCATGTATGTAAAGGATTTAGATGTGAATATCGGGGCCATAGTTAGTAAGTATACAGATGACATCAGAAAGGTGGTGTAGTAGATTATCTCAGAGTACAACAAGACCACAATTAGATGGGACAAAGAGGCAAGGAGTGACAGATGAAGTTTAATTTAGATAAATATGAAGCTTTGCATTTTGGGAAGGCAAATCAGTTCAGTAATTATACACTTAATGGTAAGGTCCTGGGGCGTGTTGTGAAACAAAGGGACATAGGGCTGCAGGTACATTGTTCCTTGAAAGTGGAGTCGCAGGTAGACAGTGTGGTGCAGAACACATTTGGCACATTTGCCTTAATCAGTCAGAGCATTGAGTATAGGAGTTGTGGTGACATGTTGCCTCTGTACAGGAAGTTGGTGAGGCCACTTTAAGAATACTGCGTACAACTCGGTTTTCTGCAGAAATGACTTACACGGATGTTCCAGGACTGGAAGTTTGAGCTTTAGGGAGAGGTTGATTAGGTTGAGGTATTTCTCCCTGGAGTGTCAGAGGCTGAAGGGTGACATTATAGAGGTTCATAAAACCATCAGAGGCATGGATATTCTGAACAGCCACGTTCTGCTCTCCAGGGTAGGGGAGTCTAGAACAAGAGAGCATAGGTTGGAGGCAAGGAGGATTGATTCAGAAGGGACCTGAAGATAAATGTTTCACACAGAGAGTGGTGTGTGTACAGAAAGTGCTGTCAGAGGAAATGGTGAAGGCGGTTACAATCACACATGTAAAAAGTATCTGAAAGAGGAGGGATATTTACCAAATGCTGGCAAATGGGACTGGATCAGATTTGATATCTGATCGGAGTGAACAGATTGGACCAACGGGTCTGCTTTCGTTTTGCATGACTCTCTGGTTCTATAAGAGGGATGATGAAAAATTCTGTAAGGTCCTTTCAAGTACTTCTCTTCTCTGGAAGTTTATCGTGCCTCTATGTTTACATTGATTGAAAGCTTCATTAGTTAAATATTTGACAAAGAAGTGAGTCACGGATAATGGGATACAGACAGGAAAGTGGAGCTGAGACCCCAACCTGATCAGCCACAATCTTACTGCCTGGTGGAGAAGGCTCAAAGTATCTAATGCCCCACTCCTACTCCTCAGTCCCGTGTTCCTGTGTTCCATTCAGCCCCTCATACCTGCTATACAGGGACAGTTGGAGGCCACTTACTCCTATAACCTGGTGCACAGAAACAGAGGAGACCATTCAGTCCCTCAAGACTGTCACACACGCTTTGAGGTGATTTGGGATACGTAATTGGAAAATCCAGGCTGGGTATGAAAGAGGCCCCTCATCTCTCATTAGAAAGCTCCTCCTATCTGCAGCTTGTGCTCCATTTGTTGGTCATGTTGTACACCCAGATTCACTGTGAATACAGCCCACATACCTCACCCAGAGATGACTCACAAAATCATCTGGTCTCCCTGACTGCAATATGCAATACCAGAACATTCATAAAAATAACACCCACTAAAATTCCAATAACAGAATGTGAGAACATCAGAAATAGGGGCATGTCGTTCACTCCCCAAACCTGCCTTGCCCTTCACTAAGATCATGGCTGATCTGCTCCTGGCCTCAAATCTTCTTTCATACCCAATTCTTCATAGCCCTCAACTCCCTGACAGGTCAATATCCATCTATTTCCTCTTCAAATACTTTCAGTCATCTAGCTCCCTGAACATACTTGAGAAGAGAAATCCTGACATTCAATACTACCTGTTTGAAGATAACACGTGCTGCTCCTATATCATGGCTTATTGATGCGAACAAAAGAGGTTGAGACAAGGGTTCAGGTAAAAATGACTGGCCCCGATATCAAGGCAATGGTTGACTTCTGTTGACATCAAGGAGCTTAACAAAACTGGACATAATGGGAATCAGACTAAACTCTCCAGTGTTTGGAGTCAAACATGGCACAAAGGAAGATGTTCATCATCTCTGTCCTGGGTCACCTCTGTGGGAGATCCTCAGGGTAGCTTCCACTTCACAAACATCTTCAGCTGCTTCATCAATGTCTCCCCACCCTCACACTCCCCACCATAAGAACAGAAGTGGGGATGATTGCAGAAAGATTCCACAATGTTCAGAATGTTTTGTCTCCCCTCAACTCCTGAACTGGTCTCTGTCCATGTGCAGCAAGACCCAGACTCCATTCAGGATTGTGCTGTTAAAGTATCAGTAACATTAATGTAACAGCACTGCCTGCACATCGCCACAGTGAAGTAGAGTTCATTCAGCACCTCACGCTGATTTTACAGGAATATGAGGAAGTCATTCAGCCCATTGACATTATTGGAGATGAAGAGGGACAGCACGCTCAGTGCCTCCAGCCTATTACTCGGGAAGAGAAGGAGTCTAGTGTGATGGACCACACCTCGAAAATATTTGACGGCAGTAGCCTAGACTTTTATGTTTTCTTATTTTAAAGGAAATGTAAGGTGTCTGTTCCAGATGCAATGTGACTGGTCAAACTACTCGATGGTAAGTAAAATACCATGTATTTCAACACGAAAGATGAAATAACACCACAGAAAGAGGAATTTAGAATAACGTAATTCTATTGGCCAAGTTAACAGAATAATAGATCTGGGAACTATTACTAATAAACTGTTCCAATATAGGAAAATCCCATAAGCACAGCCCTTGGCAAAAAGGAATATTTCGACACAGAATGTCACAAATATTTCTCCAATCCAGGAATTAAAAACAGCATCAAGAGAAAATTCAGAGAGAGCAGCAGCCAGGAAACATTCACTGAAGCTTCCAACTCTGTGGAGACCCTAATGGTTTCTGATGTTACTGAGAAACCAAAACCCAGTGTTCCTAACCTGTGAGAGCTGGTCACACCCATTCAGGCTGCATTAAAATTAACATAAAGCCTCGCTAGATGTTACTCAAGTATTTTAACTAGCCAGCTTGGTAACAATCGTTCAATTTCTCTCATAAAGGAAACCCGGACAAAATAACCTCTGAAAGCTGCAGCACCATCACACTTGTCAATATATCGAGCTGTCAAACAGGAACCAGGGGTAACCCAGTCAGGCCCTTGGCCCTGTCCAAATGGGACGAGGAAGAAGCCAGTCAGTCCCTTGAGTGACTTATACAGGAACAGTAGGAGGCCATTCCAACCTCAATGCACTTACACGGGGGCAGAATGAGGTAATTGATGCTGATTCCAGATGAATGTCTGATGCCCAATACGTCGATTCTGCTGCTTCAAGGATTCTGCCTGAACTGCTGTGCTTTTCCAGCAATCGACTCTCCACTCTGATCTCCAGCATCAGCAGTCTTAAATGTCTCCTAAATGATGCTCTAACATGATGAACAAGTGGAGCAGAAGCTGCACAGATAGACTGCTCCAGTTTGTTCCTCATAGCTCCGTCTGTCATGATACACACGGGGGACTTTAACGTGGTTTTCAAGTGGTGAGGAGGGAAGCCAACTGTCTTGTGTGAAGTCTCAAGAAGGCATCTTTCATCTCTGAGAAGCCAGCCTGGTGTTCTTTATGTAGGGCGGACGCTGGTGGGAATGGATACCTGTTTCAGATGGAAGGTATTGTGGCTGCTGTTGGGGATTGTGAGCAATATAATGTTCAGTACAGGATTCACTCGCCGACTGCACAATAACGTGGGGAGAGTTAATTAAGATATATACACTATTAGGAAAGTCACGTTAGACTGATGAATGGAGTCTCTACGTTCAAATAATGCTGATCTTATTCATGTTGATCTTGTCTAGTGCATGTCCTGTGCAGTGTAATCTGTATGCCTCACTCTGTCCAAGTCTATTTCCATTCTATGATCTGTCTGGCCATGCTTACTATGATCTGCCTCAACTGCTCATCAATAAAGTGTTTCCCTGTACTGAGATACCTATGACAATAAATCAAACCAATCAATCCTGGGTAAATTCTGGAATTTCTCTCCCTGTCAATGACTCTTTTGGAAATAAGTGATCGCTGCCACTCCTCTTGTTTCAGCATCACCATTTCTTCGTCTCTCACAGCTCTACAGATTAAACACTCATCTTATTCACTCTATCCTCATGTTACCATCACCCGTGTCTGTGGTAAGGAGATCATTCCTTACAAAGGAGATCAAATCTGTAGAGAGTGCCCCAAATGCTCTCTCATTAAGGCTTTACAACAGCCGGAGGATGGCTTTACTTATGTACTCGAATCATCTTACAATGAAGCACAGCATACCATTGACTGCACCCATTACTTACACAGGGTTTGATTCAGACCGGTCAGCATAAAATTGTGATTGGGAGATCATGCTTCCCAAATTTCTTAGAGTCCTTTGGTGAAGTGACCAAGAACGTTGATGAGGGCAGAGTGGTAAACGTAGTCTCTATGGATTTCAGTAAGGTCTTTGATAAGGTTCCACATGGTAGGCTGCTCTGGAAGGTTCCATCACGTCTAATAATGGGGGAACTGGCCAATTGGATACACAGTTGGCTTGTTGATACGAAGCAGAGGGTTTAGTGGAAGGATGGTTGTTAGACAGGAGGTTGGATCCATAGCTTTTTGTTATCTATGATTTGGTTGAGAATGTACAGGGCATGATTAGTAAGTTTGCAGATGACACTAAAATACGTGGGAGCATGATCAGTGAGGAGGTTTATCAGAAATTGCAGCAGGACCTTAATCAGGTGGGCAAGTGGGCAGAGAAATGGCAAATGGAATTTAATATAGATGTGTGAGGTCTTGCAGTTTGGAATCTCAAATCACGGTAGGAGTTTCACAGTGAATGGCCGGGCCTTAAGGGGTGTAGTGGGCAGAGAGACCTTGGAATTCAGGTGCACGGTTCTCTGAGAGTGGAGTCAGAGGTAGGCAGGGCGGTGAAGAAGGCTTTTGGCACACTGGCCTTCGTCAGGCAGGACATTGAGTATAGAAGTTGGGAATTTATGTTGCAGTTACACAGGACCTTGGTAAGGCCGCACATATTGTATTCAGTTTTGTCACCTTGTTATGGGGAGGATGTTATTAAATTAGAAAGAGTGCAGAAGAAATTTACAAAGACGTTGCCAGGACCCAATGGTCTGAGTTATAGGGAGAGGTTGGACAAGCTAGGACCTTTTCTTTAGCGTGTAAGAGACTGAGGGAGTCCTTATAGAGCTGTATAAAATCACAAGGTGTATGGATAGGGTTAATGCTCTCAGTCTTTTTCCAAGGTGTAGAGAATCGAGGATTAGAGGAGATAAGTTTAAGGTTAAAGGGGAAGGAATAAAAGGGAACCTGAGGGGCCACTTCTTAATACAGAGGGCTGGTACGTGGATGAGGTGCCAGCAGATATGGCTGAGGGGGTACATTAACAACATTTCAAAAACATTTGGATAAATATGTGGATAGGAAAGGACTAGAAGGATATGGGCCAACTGCAGGGAAATGGGGTTAGCGTGGATGGACATTTACAAGGTGGACTCGAACCTCTCTGTTAATTAAACCCAAACACCCAGAAAAGCTGGCCTCACCTTGTAATCTGTTAAAATATGAGCGACACAGATCTCCTACATTCCACTATTTAAACAAAAAAAAATCATGTTAATTTCTTAACTTTAATAGTGAACACTAAACAACAACTATTCACAAATACAAGCCCCTCTTTTCTTAGCTACTTACTATCTGACTCCAACTCTGTAAACATATGCTGTTCCAAAAAACCCACATATGAAACATTAAAATCTCAAGACCATACAGTCTCTATCTTCCCCGCTATGTTCACTCTTTCAGCTGCTGATCTCCCTGGGACATTTTTTTTTAATTGCCAGTAGGTTTACATGAACATGTTGCTTTGATGGAGAGTGTTTGAGATGGCTAGTTTGCATTCCTGCTCTGCAGCAGTTGCTCTACTGTTGGATGGCAGCAGCACTTCCTCCAGTGTTCAAAATACTGGGTTTATATACTCCCCATGATAAAATAATTCCCATAATTTGATCGCTGTCCAGGTGTCCAAACAATAATATTCAAATTCTGTTGGTTTCTGGTATCCTGAGCGTTATTTAAACTCATTGGTTGCATTTGAATGGCTGTCAAAACAGCAACCAAAACTCAGGTATCCATCTCTCAGCTAATGGTGACATGTGGAACAGTGTGACCTTTAGCTGACATCTGTGGCTTCAATTTCTATTCAACAAAACCCGATCTGTCTTAAAGTGCCTATACATGTTTTTGGCTTCAAAAATGATGTACGAATGTAAACTGGCCAATAATATAAAAGGAGGATAGTAAAAGCTTTTTTAGGTATGTGGAAGGCAAAAAAATGGTTAGGACTAAAATTGGGCCCTTGAAGACAGAAACAGGGGAATATATTACCGGGAACAAAGAAATGGCAGAGGAATTAAATAGGTACTTCAGATCTGTGTTCACTGGGGAAGACACAAGCAATCTCCCTAAGGTAACAGTGGCTGAAGGACCTGAACTTAAGGGAATTTATATTTGCCAGGAATTGGTGTTGGAGAGACTGTTAGGTCTGAAGGTTGATAAGTCTCCAGGGCCTGATGGTCTGCACTTAGGATACTGAAGGAGTTGGCTCGGGAAATCGTGGATGCGTTGGTGATTATTTTCCAGAGTTCGATAGATTCGCGGTCGGTTCCTGAGGATTAGAGGGTGGCTAATATTATACCACCTTTTAAGAAAGGTGGGACAGAGAAAGCAGGAAATTATAGACCAATTAGTCTGACCTCAGTGGCGGGAAAGATGCTGGAGTCTATTATAAAGGATGAAATTACGGCACATCTGGATAGTAGTAACATGATAGGACAGAGTCAGCATGGATTAATGAAGAGGAAGTCATGCTTGACTAATCTTCTTGAATTTTTTGAGGATGTAACTCTGAAGATGGACAAGGGAGATCCAGTAGATGTAGTGTACCTGGGCTTTCAGAAAGCTTTTGATAAAGTCCCACACAGGAGGTTAGTGAGTAAAATTAGGGCTCATGGTATTGGGGGCAAAGTTCTAGATTGGATTGAAAATTAGTTGGTTGACAGGAAACAAAGTGTAATGATATATGGCTCCATTTCAGAATGGCAGGCAGTGACCCGTGGGGTACCGCAGGGATCCGTGCTGGGACCGCAGCTTTTTACAATATATGTTAATGATATAGAAGATGTTATCAGCAATAAAATTAGCAAATTTGCGGATGATACAAAGCTGGGTGGCAGGGTGAAATGTGATGAGGATGTTAGGAGATTACAGGGCGACCTGGACATGTTAGGTGAGTGGGCAGATGCATGGCAGATGCAGTTTAATGTGGATAAATGTATGGTTATCCACATTGGTGGCAAGAACAGGAAGGCAGATTACTACCTCAATGGAATCAATTTAGGTAAAGGGGCAGTACAGAGAGATCTGGGTGTTCTTGTACACCAGTCAATGAAGGCAAGCATGCAGGTACAGCAGGTAGTGATGAAGGCTAATAGCATGCTGGCCTTCATAACAAGAGAAATTGAGTATAGAAGCAAAGAGGTGCTTCTGCAGCTGTACACGGCCCTGGTGAGACCACACCTGGAGTACTGTGTGCAGTTCTGGTCTCCAAATTTGATGAAAGACATTCTGGATGTTGAGGGAGTGCAGCGTAGGTTCACGAGGTCAATTCCTGGAATGGCGGGATGACCTTACACTGAAAGACTGAAGCGACTGGGCTTGTATACCGTTGAGTTTAGAAGACTGAGAGGGGATCTGATTGAGACGTATAAGATTATGAAAGGATTGGACATTCTGGCAGCAGGAAACATGTTTCCGCTGATGGGTGACTGCCGAACCAGAGGACACAGCTTAAAAATACAGGGTAGACCATTTAGGACAGAGATGAGGAGAAACCTCTTCACCCAGAGAGTGGTGGCTGTGTGGAATGCTCTGCCCCAGAGGGCAGTCGAGGCCCAGTCTCTGGATTCATTTAAGAAAGAGTTGGACAGAGCTCTCAAAGACAGTGGAATCAAGGGTTATGGAGATAAGGCAGGAAGAGGATACTGATTATGAATGATCAGCCATGATTATATGGAATGGTGTGCAGGCTCAAAGGGCTAATGGCCTACTCCTGCACCTATTGTCTATTGTCTATTATCTTCCCGCTTCAGAAAATAAAACGAACCAGGAGAATGAAAAGATGACTGCATTTGTTTTCCTCTAATTCTTTATCCCAATTATAAGTCAAATCTTATCTACACTGCTTTCCTTTAAATCCGCGAAAACACGTCTTCTATCACATAGTAGGAGCCACAGTATGTACATTTGGTGAGTTTAAAGTCGGTAACGCAAGACTCCAATTAAATAATCTCATATTCTGGTCTTTCAATATTCCAAAAAATGCGAGAGATTTGTCCTTGTCCACAACCATCTCCGACAATTTGTTTGTCATATATACGTTAAAATATTGTCAGGCCAATGGGAAAGTTAATCATTCTTGTTCGATAATGTAGATTTTGTATCTTATTCTTGTGGATATTGAGTTTTTTCGACAAGTAACCAATTAGCCATTCAATTCCATCATCCTCTTCTGTATCAATACATCTCCGACCCCTATATCCCGAACATCAAACACAATTTTCAAAGGGTTTCAGAATATTTGGTTTAGCTAAAGCTGGTGTGGTGATTAATCCTGCTTTAAAGTTCTCAAATGCCTCCTGGCATTGTTCTGTCCACCACAATTCTGTTTCCTTCTTTAATAAATCCATCAGTGGTGCCAATACGCTGATGAAGTTTGGAACAAACTTCCGATAGAATCCACTTAGTTCCAAAAATCGAAGCATCTCTTTCTTCGAGGATGGTCGTGGAAATTCCTCAAAGCCCTTCGTCTTTGTGTTCCATGGGGTCAACCTTCCATGTCCAATGTAATGTGCCAAGTTCGTCACCTCTGCCTTCGCGAATTCTGTTTTCTTTAAGTTTATTATCAAGTTTGCTTCTTGGAATCGTTCAACATGCTCTGACAACTGTAACATGTGAGCTTTCAATCACTTGCTGAAGATCACTACATCATAAAGATAAGCTGCACAATTTGTTCATATGGCCACAACTCTGTTCCGAAGTCTTAAATGTGGCTGGTGCATTATTCATCCATATGAAATACTCGATAAAGTTTTTTTGTCATCTCTGGTATTTTTACGAGATAGTTTAATTGACTCCACATTTTTTTTTTAATTTGAAAGGGGTCACTAAACCTGGCTTTGAAGAGATGTCTTACCACTGGTGGCAATACTAATACGTCATCCCCACGGGAAATCTTCAAAGTTTCAGTGTTTTTATCTGCCACCTGCTTCACTGTATGCTGTGCTCTTCAGATACTGTTTAGCAAACTCATCTACTCCATCTACTCTCTCCTTCACCTCACACACATAATCCAGGTGTGAGATTTCCGACTTCTGTCCTGTCAATTTATATTTAATTAATTTCAAAGGACCTCTCACTTCATGAACGAATATTAACTCAAAGGAAGTAAAGTGAGTAGATTTATTCGGGGCATCTCTAATGGCAAACAATTTAATGGGGCACCTTTATCCCAATCATTTGGCCAACCCTGACAGTACGCTGTTAACATAGTCTTCAGCGTCTGATGCTAAATTTCCAAGGCTCCCTGGGATTCAGCATGGGACGCACTTGATTTGAATTGCTGTATCCTGAACCTATCCATGATTTCCTTAAACAGCTGAGCGGTAAAATGAGGCCCTTGGTCTGACTGAATCTCTCTAGGCAGTCCACAGCGAGTAAAGAAAGGTACCAGCTCCTCCACCTCCCTTTTTGCCTTGACACTCCAATAATGGAATTGCCTCTGGAAATCTGGTAGGCACATCCATTATGGTCAGCAAATATTAGTTTCTACTTTAACTTTAGAAAGGGGAGCTACACAATTAATCATAATCCACGTGCAAGGTTCTTCGAATGCAGGAATTGGCAAGAAAGGTGCTGGTTTTATTACTGCCTGTTACTTAGCTGCCATTTGGTATATATGTCACGTACAACAAAAATTAACAGCGTCCTTGTGCATTCCAGGCCACTAGAAATGCTTCTGTACCTTAGCCTGAGTCTTCTGTACACCAAAGTGACTGCCTGCAGTTAGTTTATGAGTGACCCGTAACACTGTATGTTACTGCTAACACAATCTAGTGCACTTCGGGCCATTTCCCTTCTGCAGTAACCTATCGGAGTCTTCATTATAATTTTATGATTCTATCTTTAAGTTAATGACATTCAACAATATATTCTGATTCCTTTTCTGTGTGTGTGCATGTGTATGTGTGTGTGAATGTGCGTGTATATATCTGTTGTAAGTCCATTATTCTTTATGGACTAAACACTCCTGCCTGATCCTCTGCCTGTTCAGGTTTTTCCTGCACCGTTACATCAAACATGGGGTCAGTTCACTGAGCATCAACTCATTTGTCTTTTTCGGTCATTTTTCCTTCCTGCTGTAACTTATGACAGTGGGATCTTGTTACTACAGAGTCTGGAAAATTCCTGGGTAATTTTCTTGTAACTCACCAATTCCCTAGTCTTTCTTTGGCTTCTCCACCACAGGGGGTGCCTATCCCACCTCGCCTCCTGCTAAATCGTTCCCAAGGACAAACTGTATTCCTGGAACTGACACTCTGTTACTCACTGTCACTGTTACTTCCCTAATCTTGATTTGGCATTCCATTCTGATGTTACACAAGGAATGCTTAATTTCTGTCTCCATTCCACAAATTATCACGCTCTTGATTAACATGCCAGAAAGAGTGAAAAAATCTTTCATCTCTTACTATTAGAGGGTGAGAGAAAGTGAGGGCTGCAGATGCTGGAGATCAGAGTGGAAAAGTGTGGGGCTGGAAAAGCACAGCATGTCGGCAGCATCCGAGGGGCAGGAGAGTTGACGTTTCAGGCATAAATCCTTTATCAGGAAAGTGGGAGGTAGGGGAGGGGGAAGGAGGTTGAGAATTAAATGGGAGGGTGGGGTGGAGCTGGGTGGAAGGTAGATTGGAAGGCTATAGGTAGATGCAAGTGGGGTGTGATGGTGGTAGGTCGGAGAGGAGGGTGATGCGACTCCTATTGGTGGTAGGACAGCTGGAACCCTCAAACTGCATAGCATCAACGTTGACTTCACCAAATTCCAAATCTCCCCTCCACCAACCTCTCCCAGATCCAACCGTTCAACCTCGCACTGCCCTCTTGGACTGCCCTAACTAGCCATCTTCCTTTCCACATATCGACTCCACCCTTCCCTCCGACATATCACTATCACTCCCACCTACATCTTCTTATTGCCTGCCCAGGGACCCTCTCACCAGCTCAGTTACTACCCTTGTATTTATCTTTCAGTCCCCTTGTCCCCGCACCACATTCCTGACGATGGGTTTCTGCCTGATATTCGATTGTCCTGCTGTTCGGATGCTGCCTGATCTGTTGTGCTTTTCCGGCGCCTCACTTCTCAACTATTAGAGACTGAGCAGATCCCGTATCTCACAAAATTATAACTTCGCGTCCTTCTCCCCCTGTTCTTTCTGAGTAAACTTTATCTACAGAGGTGAATTCTTTAGAGAGATCAGGCACTGCCTCCATACCCAGCCCTTGCCTAGGCTGTGCAATTTCCTGCAGCTCCTCGGCTCCACTTGGCGTCTCCTTTACCAGTTTCGCTAATGCCACTGGGCTTAGCCTCTTCTTCCACAACGTTCCCCAAAGAGTCTTCCTCTAACCACAAGCACGGTGTGTCCCAGATTACTGCAGTGAAAACAACATTTTCCCTGTGCCCTTCTTAAACCTCCAGCACTGTAATTTTATGTGTTCCACTCCCTTATAGTGAGAGCACCTGAGGCCGTTCAACACCTGTCAACCCACTTGACCTTCTTTCTTAACCTGTGGTAAACTATTGTGAGCTACTGTTCGCTTTGTAATGTGTGATCGTCCCTTCTCCCCATTTCTATCCCTCACAGGATGAAATTACTGCCAGAAGCTAAATTTCATCACATGCCACAATGCATATTGACCTGCCATTTCTGCCGCGCTTCTCACTTCTTGAACTTTCTATTCATTCACATGAATTCTTACTATCTCTGGAAGTAAGTCTTTTAACTTCTCCAGCAGAATAATCTTCGAGCCTCACGGGTCTTATCTATTTTTAAGTCCAGCACCAATCTATCAAAATGACTGTACTTAATTCTTTCAAACTTAACATAAGTCTGACCTGGTTCCGTCTCTATTTTTATGAACCTCTTTCTAGATGCTTCTAGTACCAATTCACAGCCAATCAAAATAACCAATTGACATCTGCATAATTTCTTGACCGATCATCTGACAGCGCAGCACATGCCTCACCAGCTGTGCCCACCAGCTTAGTCTGAACTAGCATTACCCACAAGTTCACTGGACACGTCATCTGCCGAGTCATTTTTTTCAAATGAAATAAAAAAGGTTTTGACATTTTTCTCACTGAAATATGGCAAGGTACTAACATAGTTGTATACATCCCGACGTTCTTCCTTCACCTCCATCCTGTTAATGTATCTTTCTTGTCTAATTTCCAACTTCTGAATTTCAAATTCTCTCTCTCTTCCTTTTTCCTCTCCTTCTCTTTTCTCTCTCTCTGTTTCCGTCTCTTTCTTTATCTTCTAACTTCAGATGCCATATTTGCAATTTAAGTTTTTTCTAACTCGACTGTCCATGTCTGTTTCTTTGATACATCAAAGTGCTTGACCAACTCCATTATAATTTCTGGTTTCCTTTTGTCCCTGGTAAAACCCAATTCCAGAGAATTCATTGGCTCTGAAACTACATAAGGCTGACATCACTGATATTACAGAGCTCTTAATCATGGTCAGGGAGAGAAACAGAGGAAACACATTCACTTTAAACACAGAAGATGGTATTACTCAAGGAAAAAGATTCAGATGAATTAATCAATTGAATTAAAATCAGTTAATTGGTTTTGCAGAATGAAAGCATGACCCGGGGAGAGACCCTCAGCAGAATGAGAGTATGAAAATGGAAATGTTACCACATCAGAAACCAGAGTAGGTCACTGAGTACATGACTGATGGGTGAATGGGTCTCGATGTGAATTAAGGGACAGAGAGCAGAATTGCATTGCAGATATTGCAGCTCAAAACTGCCTATTTATGTAGTGCTGTAGACTACAGCAGCAGGAGAAGCAGAACAGCATTCAACCACAACCTGTAACTTTTAGCCTCGAATAATTTCCCCAGTCTGCCATTACCATCAATACGATCTATGTTTCAGCAATGACTGTGGGTGAACATGACTGGGTCAGAACCACGTAAACCTAAACCTGACGCGAACCCATTAAAGTTATCACATTTGACAAACAGATCTGATCGAAGCTCCGCAGTCCTGTCACATTCTGACATAAATGGTGATGAATGATTAAACAAATGACTGGAGCAAACGACTCCACAAATATCCCCATCCTAAATAATCGATAAGCCCAGCACATCAGTGTAAAAGACCAGGATATGGTAGCTGCACCAACCTCAGCCAGAAGTGTTGAGTTGATGATCCACCTCACCCTCACCATGATACCACAGAATCACAGTTACCAGTCTTCAACCAATTCAATTTGCTGTACGTGACATGAAGAAATAGCTGAACGCAGTACGTACGAAAAAGACAATGGTCCCTGACCCCATTCCTGCAATAGGACTGAAGACTTGTGCTGCACAACAAGCCGTGTCCCTGGGGAAGCTGTTTCATTCCAGCTCCAACTCTGACATCGCCCTGGTAATGTGGAAAATTACTCAGCTATGTCCAGTTCCTAAGAGGATTATAATTACAATCTGACCAGTTACCTCCCCCTCAGACCCACCACGACAGTCAAATTGGTGGGAGTTCTTTTTTGAGAGAGTTATCCAACAGCACAGAAATAACCTGCTCAGTATGATTTCAGATAGGTCCCCATGTAGAGATGGTGCTGCTGTGGAAAGGTCACTGGATTACTAATGCAGACCAGGCTAATGCTCTGGCAACTGGTGTAAGTTAAACACAATTGACAAAATATTAAGATGCAAAATCTGGTGTCCGTAAATAGTGACCTTCAAGCCAATGTCGATTGTACACACCAATTTGCTTCACAAATGTACTTTCAGAAAGTGAATCTCCCGTGCGTTCCTGGTCTGACCTAGACGTGACTGCAGGCACACAGACATCTGATAAAATTTTCAATGATCTCTGAATCCGCCAAACAAGACATTCTATTGTATCGAACTGTTCCGAGGTCTAAAGGATAAAACCAGACAGAACACCCAGCCCCAGCCTCAGTATCGGAAAAGGGAATGAGAAACACAGTTCTGTTGACCCTGCAGAGACCTCCTTCCTAACATCTGAGAGCTTGTGACAACATTTACAGACTTCATAAAAACATCGGGAATGGAGTAGGCCATACAACACATTGAGCCTTCCCCATTCCAGTTCATGTTCAAACATCTCTTCAATGCACTTTTCCCACACACTGTACACATCCCTTAATGTGATTAACCGTGGGAAGCTATAAAGTAGGAAGTGCAGAAGTCCATTTGGTCTGTCGAGTTTGCTACCCAATTCAATATAATGATACCTGACCCTTTATTTCCATATCGTTCTCCTTCTCTCCCACCATTCCTTTCCTGTCTCTACGTCCGTATTTATATTCAGTGTCTTGGCTTCCAGATTCGAGCGCATTCCACAGGTTCACCAGTTGCTGAGTGCAGACATTTATTGTCATCTCATTGCAGAATGGTCTGTCTGTACCTAATACTGTGGACCCTTGTTTTAGACACCAGAGCCTGGGTAATTATTATCCCTGCTTCCAAGCCGTCTCACCCTGTCAGAGCTTTATATATCTCACTGAGATCTCCACCCATTTTCCTAAACCCCATGGAATATAGGCCCAGTCGCCCCAAACTCTGCTCCCACAACAAGCCGGTCATCACAAAGATCGGTCTGGTCATCCTTCATTGCACTCCCTCAATGTCAGGTTTGTCGTTTCTTAGTTACGGAGACCAAACCTGCACACAATCCTGCACAGTTTTTGAGATGGGGTCTCACCAACGCTCTGTACAGCTGCAGTAAGACACCCTTACTCCTGGATTCTAATCCCCCTGAAATGAAGGTCAGCACATCATTGATCTTCCTAACTGCTTTCTGCTCCTGCAATATTGCTTTCAGTGACTGGTTTACAGGGAGATCCAGATCCTTTGCAATGTTGCAGCTCCCCACTTGGTAGGTCTATGTACACTGGGCAGCGTGTGAATGCCATTTCTGGCTTCAGAACTCACTGCGCTGCAGGGACCTCGGAGGGCTGCGCAGAAGGAAACAACAAAACGGCCCATACGTCGCTTTTTCGATCAACATGTTTCAAACAATCCCTTTTCAAATGAAAAGCTGTCAATCTCTTGTTCCCCCCAAAGGGCACACCGTCACCTCTACCCACATTGCTCTCCATCTGCCACATATTTGCCCATTCACTCCACTTGCCTTAATCACCTTGAAGCTTTTTTACAACCTCCTCACCCACTCACAATCCAACATCCTTTCGTTCTATCAGCAGGTTGGGATATATTGCATTTGGTTCCCGCAACCAAATGTTTAATGGTTATTGTGAACAGCTGGGGTCCGAGCACCGATCCCTGTGATACCTCAGCAACCTGCCTCTGTTAAAAAAAATGTTGTTTTTCAATTTATTTATTTCCTGAATCTGGGTGTGACTAGTTGGGTCAGCATTTATTGCCTGTCCCTGGTTGCCCCTTGAGAAGGTAGTGGTTAGCTGCCTTGTTGAACCGCTGCAGCCCATTGTGTATTCAGTGATAGTAACACCATTGAATGCCAAGGGCAGTGTTTAGATTGCATTTTAGCGGTGATGGTCACGGTCTGGCAATTGTGTGACGTGAATATTACTTGCCACTTGTCAGCCTGGATACTGTCCAGATCTTGTTGCATTTGAACATGGACTACTTCAGTATCTGAGGAGCCACAAATGTTGCTGAACATTGTGCAATCATTGGCAAACATCCCAACTTATGACCTTAGAATAGAGGCAAGGTCATTGATCAAGCAGCCCTGAAGATGTTTGGGCCTAGGCCACTGCCTGAGAGACTCCGACAGACTTGTCCTGGACCTGAGTTGACTGGCCTTTATCAACCATAACCATCTTCCTACGCGTCAGATATGATTCTAGCCAATGACGAGTTTTTTCCCGAGTGCCCATTGATTCCAGTTTTGCTAACACACCTTGATGCCACATTTGGTCGAAGACAGTCTTGTTTTAAAGGGCTGTCGCTCTCACCCCACCTCTGGAATTCAGCTCTTTTGTCCATATTTAACCAAGGTAATGAGGTCAAGAGCTGAGTGGCCCTGGTGGAGCCCAAACTGGGCGTCGTTGATCCGGTTATTGCTGAGCAAGTGCTGCTTTAAAGCACTGAGACATTCCACCATTTTACTGATGATCGAGAGTAGACTGATGGGGTGGTAATTGGCCGGATTGGATTTGTTCTACTTGTTATATACAGGAGATACTTGGGGTAATTTTCCACGTAATCGGGGAAATGTAATTGTTGTAACGGTATTGGAACAGCTTGGTGAGGGCAGTGACAAGGTCTGGAGAACAACTTTTCAGGACTATTGACAGAATGTTGTCAGAGTATGTACTCTCTGGGGTATCCAGTATCTCCAACTGAATCTGGATATCGCGTGGAGTGAATCAAATTGGCTCATGGCTGGTAACTGAATTCCTGAGGACCACTGGAGGAGGCCAAGATGGATCATCAACTCAGCATTTCTGTCTGAAGATTGTTGCGAATGTATCAAACTTATCTTTAACACTGAAGTGCTGGGCTTTTCCATCATTAAGGATGGGGATACTCGTGGAATCTCCTCCTCCAATGACTTGTTTAATTGTCCATAACTATTCTCAACTAGAGGTAGAAGGACTGCAGAGCTTAGATCTGATCCGTTGCTTGTGGGATCACTTAGCTCTGTCTATCACATACTGCTTATGCTGTCTGGTGCACAAGTAGTCACGTTTGGTGGCTTCATCAGGCTGACACCTCATTTGCAGGAATGCCTGGCGCTGCTCCTGCTCTCCTGCACACTCCACTGAACCAAGGTTGATCCTCTGGTTTGATGGTAATTGTTGTGAGGGGGATATGCCAGGCCATGAGGTTGTGCTGGAGTACAATTCTGCTGCTATTGATGACCCGCAACACATTATGGAAACTCAGATAGATCTGTTCGAAGTCTGTCCCAGTTAGCACGGTGATAGTGCCACCTAAAATGGTGGAGGTTATTCTCAATGTACAGGTGTGACTTTATCTCCACAATAACTATGCAGTGGTCACTCTTACCGATAATGTCATGGACAGATACTTCTGCAACTGGCAGATTAGTAAGGCTGTGGTCAAATATGGCTTTTTCCTCTTGTGGGTTCCTTCACCACCTGCCGTAGACCCAGTCTATCAGTTATATCCTTTAGGACACGGCCAGCTCAATCAGTAATGCTGCGGCTGCACCACTCTTTTCGTGGACATTGACATCCCCAACCCAGAGTACATTTTGCGCCTTTGCCACCCTCAGTGCTTCCTTCAAGTGTTGGTCAGCTTGGAGGAGTACTGACTCATCAGTTGGGAGAGGCTGGTACATGGTAATCAGCAGGAGGTTTCCTTTCCCATGTGTAAACTAACGCCATGAGACTTCATGGGATACAGGCCGCTGTTGAGGACTTCCAGAGCAATTCCCTTCCAACTGTATCCCACTGTGCCACCACTTCTGCTTTGTCTGTCCTGCTGGTGAAACAGGAGATATCCGGAGAAGGTGATGGGGTGTCTGGGACATAGTCATACTCACAGAATCATACCTTAAATGCAATGTCAGGCTGTTCCTTCACGTTTTTGTTTATTTCTATTCACTGTTTCCTGCCAGATGTCCCATTCTAGAAACATGTCCATATATTCGCCCCAATCCACTAAGATTTGATTTTGCAAACTAGGCTGGGAGCTTTATCAACATTTTCCTGAAAATCCACGTGTTTTACTTCCATTGTTACTCTTTCATTTGTCTCCCCGTCAGTTTCTCAAACATAATTCCCATTTCATAAATCTATGTTAGTGTTGTCTATGACCATTACTTTCAGTCCCAATAATTTCTCCCAAACCATTTGCTTACTATGTTTTGTGTTCCATGTACTATTTCGTTTTCCCAAACCAGACTTGGTTTTCCTGGTACTGTAGGAAAGTTATGTGAAGACAGAACGGAAGTTGTGGATTCATAGTTTTGCTATTTCCCTGTTTCCCATTCTCCATTCTCTGGTTTCAAACTGGAAAAAACCTGCACTGTTTTTTCATACTTCTCACATTGATATAACTTGACAAGCTATAACAGGTCACTCTTATAACCTTTGTGAATATTATCTTCAGAAACCCACCAATTCATGTCTTAAGCTGCTCAGCTCCACATCATACACTCACAGGAGCATTGTTTCTGTACCAACAGAAATACAGCACGATCTATATTAGTTTCAATTTTCAACACCAGGCCCATAGCCTGGAATGTTATTAAACTTCCAAGTGCTCGTCCAAGTACTTTTAACGGTTGAGAGGTCAGCCGTGATAACTCCCCTCTCGGGAAGTACATTCCAGACCTTAACACCCTCTGGGTGAAAAAAACAGTAATCTTTAAATCCTCTCTGAACCTCAAACCCTTCACTTTAAAAGTGTGCTCCCTGGTTCTTGACCCTCTGTCTAAAAGGAACAGCTGCTGTCTATCACTCTGTCCATGCCCCTTGTTAACTTATCCTTCTGAATCACATCCCCCGCAGCCTCCTCTGCTCCAAAGTAAACAACCCGAGCTTATCCAGCCTCTCTCCATAGCTGATATGCTCCATCCCAGGAAACCTCCTGGTGATTCTCCTCTGCAACCACTCCAGTACAATCACATCCTTCTTGTAATGTGGCTCGCAGAACTACATACAGTACTCAATCATGGACTAAACAAATCCCTGTATAGCACTTATAATCTACTCCCTGATTAATAAACGCTACACCCAAGGTTCAATTCTTAACTAGTCCATTACCCTGTTCAGTCACATTCAGGAATGCGTGGAGAAACACCCTGTGAGCTTCCTAGTGTGCTGCCAATCATTGTGTACACCCCATGTCTGGTTCCTCATTCCAAAGTACATCACCTCATATTTGTCAGGATCATATTCCATCTGCCATTGATCTGCCCATCTGATCATTCCACTTCTATTTTCCTGTAAAATCAGAACTTCCTCCTCACTGCCAACCACCGGTCAATCTTTGTGTCAAACACAAATTTACTTATCACAACTCCCACCCCTCCATTCACCCTCCCTCCAGATTCTCACCTATACCATTTATGAATGCTACAAACATTAAGGGATGCAGCACTGATTCCTGTGGTACACCAGGGGACACTGGTCTCCAGTCACACAAACAGCCTTCTCCCACCACACTCTGCCTCCTGACTCTAAGACAATCTTCGTTGTAACTTGTCAAGTTATCCTTGATACTCTGAGATTTTGCTTTATTTTTTCAATTTCCCATGTGGAATTTTGTCAAAGGCATTGCATCAAAACTAAATAAGCGACCTCCTCAAACTAATCCAATCAAATTCATTAGGTGTGACTTCACTCTGATAAAGTCATGATGATTATCCCTGATCCAACCTTGCGACTCTGATTGGAGTTCGATTTTCTCCTTCTCTATTTTCTCCAGTAGTTTCCCGAACAGTGATCTAATACTCGCTCGTCCGTAGTTACCTTGGCGAATATCGATCACCCTTACTGTGAAGTGGAATCATATTAGCTGCTCTCCAGTCCTCTGGCACCTCCCCAATGGTCAGATTCCAATTAAAATTTCCTCCCTTGACTCCAACAGTATCCAGATCTGCGGATTTGTCCAATTTTATGCCAGACAAAGCCTGAAACCCCTGCTCGTATTTTACATCAATCTCTTCAAGAGCTTTCCAGCCCATCTTCTCGAATTCTGTACCTGCATCCTCCTTCTCCCAAGTAAAACAGCTGTGATGTTTACATGTACCAATCTATCAATGTTCTCCGGGTTGACGCACTGATTGCCCCCCCTTTGGTTTCTAATGGACACTAACTGTTTGCTGATTATTCTGTTCTACTTGTCCGTGTAGAATACCGTGGGATACTCCCTAATCTCGCCTGCTTGCACTTCTCCATGTCTCTCTGTTATTCAGTCCCCGCTATGTTACTAAGTTTCACTACAATCACCTCTCATCTTTTGAAATTAGAGATCACAGGCTGAATGTCCCCCGTCAGACAATCTTGCCATTTTATGGATTAATCTGGAGAATAGCTTTTGCAGTTCCTCTGTAGTCAGTATATTCTATCTTTGATTGGGACTCCAAACGGTACACAATACTCTAAGTGTAGTCTCAGCAACACTCTATGCTGCTGGTGCACGACATCTTCTCTATTGCAATTACATTCATATGAATGTAAAACTAATTTTTCGTTTCCTATTTGCATGCGTTCTTCCCAATTCCTTTCACTTTAACTTTTCTTTTGATGTTAGTGGGAGAGTTCTTTAAAAAGATCCTCCTGAATATCCAACGATACGTTATCCATTAGCTCCTCGTTGCCTACTCATTGGCTACTCATTGCCTACGTCCATAAGAATCATCTTCAAACCATTTGCAAAAATGTTTGCCACTTATGGTTTTCATTTCATCAATGCATTATCATACTCCCCAGTTTTCCCATTACCTTCGAAATATCCAGTAACACGTTCTTTGTAATCGATCCCAACAGACAGCCGACCGGGGATGACAAGTTACTGGTCTGTCGTTCACCACTTCATCCTTTCTTAAACTGTTGGATAATATTTATAACCTTTGCCTTATCCAGATTGGCTAAATATCTTTCGGGAATGCATTGGAAATAACGTGAAAATCTGCGATGCAATTAATATGCCTATTGCTGCTTCCTCTGAAATTTTTGTATGAAGTACATCTGACCTGTCAGATTTATAAATACTCAATCCAGCTTTCTTTTAAAAGATGACCTCAACACTGATAAGAATGATCTTAGACTTTACTTACATAAGTCCCATGGTCACTTGGTATTTCTGGGAGAATTTCTGGATATTCTGCCTTGAAGATAGACACAAAGAAACTGTTTCTTTCCCCTGTGATTTCTCTGTTCTCTTTAATAAATTACCGTGTCCGCACACCCACTGTTCCATATTTGACCTTGTTTTTACTTTTGTTTCATACACTGATGTACATTTTTTAGCAGTCTTTATGTTTTGTTCTTTAGCAGTCTTTATGGTTTTCTTTTGTTTGCATGCAGTTTCGCTTTTTGATTTTCTTCTCAGTTTCTTGGTCATCCGTTGCTGGGTCCTACATTTCTCCGAATCCACTGGCTTACTACAACACTTGCCATTCTTCTAAGTTGCTTTCTTTGGTTTAATAGATAGTTGAAGGTGAGGCTGAAAGGGTTAGGTCGGAGAGGAGGGTGGACCAGATTGATGGGAAGGAAGATGAACACATAGGACCGTTCAAAAGTGGGGAGGGTGCTGAGTTGGAAGATTGGATTGGGATAAAATTGAGTTAGGGGAAATGGGGAAACCGGTGAATTCTACATTAATCCTATTTGGTTGGAGGGTCCCAAGGCAGAAGAGGAACCTTTCTCATCCATGCTTCGGTCGGTTAGGGTTTGTCGATGGAGGAGGCCCAGGACTCTCATGTCCTTGGCAGAGTGGAAAGGAGAAGTAAGTGTTCAATCACAAGATGGTGGAGTTGGTCAATGTGGCTGTTCCAGCGATGTTCTCTGAAATAATCTACGTGTGTCTCGGCAATGTCGAGAAGACCACACTGAGTTTAAAGGATGCAGTAGATGAGGCGTTCTGTCTCCCTTCATCACTTATCACTTTCAACCCACCTTCCTCTACCTATTGCATTCCTAGCTACCTGCCTCCTGCCACACCCCCTTCTCATTTATCTCTCAGCCCCCTTGACCCATAAGTCTCATTCCTGATGAAGGGTTGTGCCTGAAACGACAATGCTCCTGCTCCTAGTACACTGACTGACTGTGCTTTTCCAGCGCCACTGATCTCAAGCATCTGTAGTCCACACTTTCTCCTCACACCTTCAGGGCTTGCATGATTCAGATTTATAACAGTTACTTCAAACAAAACAAAAACTGCTGTGTACTCAAACAGCATAAAAAGAAAACCAATGCATTGTGGTCACTGATCCCATAAGGCCCTCTACAGCAAAGTTTTCCATTAGCTTTTCTGATCATCCAATACCAATTCCTAAGTAACCTGATCTCCAGCTCAGTGCTCGACAAAATGTTAATGCCAGCCATCTAACACATGCTCATGAAATCCATTTTTCCAGCATTAGCATTCAGTTGTGTTAACACAGTTTAGATATAATGTAAACAGGACATTATTACTGCAGTACCCACAACTGTGTATGTCTCATCTTCCTGTTTTATAACATGCCCAACATTTGTACAGCAGCTTTCACCTTGATATATAACTCCCATCAACGTTTTCTTCTCCATGCTGTTTTTACGCTCCACATTACAAGATTCTGTAGAATCTGAGCGACGTGGGCTTGGGGGAGATTAATGGTAGAGATCATCTCACCACATCATTTATGTTCTTCTTAAGCATTATTGTGACATTTTCCCGTTATGCTAGTGGAGTAGAGAAGGACAATGATCGTTCAACAATGCTCTGTATTTCCCCCAGAGAGCTGAGACTGCTCTAAACTGGGTGGGAACCTTACAGCAGGGTGGTAAAGTATTGCTGCTGCTGTACAGGATTTTAGTGAGATCACATCTGGAGTAGTGTGTGCAGATTTGGTCTCTTCAATGAAGAAAGGATGTTGTTATATTGGAAGCAGCTCATAGATGGTCCCCTCAACTGATTCCTGCAATGAGGTGCTAGCTTAAAACGAAAGGATGATCAGATTGGTCCAATAGCCATTGGAGTTTACAAAAATGATAGAAGATCTTATTTCAACCTAGATGACAGGAAGGAGTTAACAACTGAAGCGAATTACACAGATAATGGAGGAATCCATTCCGTTCTTCAGCCTCTTACACATGAATAACAGAAGGATGTTCAGGCCTTCGACCCTGTTACATAGGGCGAGGCTGTTCAGCCCCTGGAGACAGTTGTATATTTACAGGAGAAGGCCAATCAGTCCCTCGAATCTATAACACTGGCCCCAGAGTAGGCTATGCGACACCAGTATCCTATTACACAGCAACAGGATCAGTCCATTCAGCCACCTCAAGTCCGTAACATAGGAATTGGAAGCGGTCACACAGTGACTGGAGATTTGTTACACTGGAATAACAGAAGGCCATTCAGACCCATCGAGTCTGTTGCAAGAGAATTTGATAAGGATAAAAACTATCTGAGACTTATTTCATGAGAAAGGAGGAGGTAATTCAGACACGTGTCTGTTGTATGAGAACAAGAGAAGACCAATCGCTCCCTTGGTCCCATCTCTGGAATACATTAGGAGACTGTTCAGCATTTCCACGTGTAATGAAGAATTATGAGAAGACCCATCAGCCCCTCAAAATGTTACACAGCAACGGGAAGATTCCATAATCCCCCACCCCTCTAATGCAACAACAGGAGGTGGTCATTCTGGCCTTGGAGATGACAACATGGGAACGCCAGATAAACTTCATCACATCGATTTTGTACACCAGCAGGAGGATGGGTCCAGTCAGCCATACATACCACTTATGCAGCAATTGGAGCAGATCTCTTGAAACCTTTTGTCCATCAAACAGAAATTCAAAGAAAACGTAAAGGTTTTAGAAAGGGAAGTACTAATATTAACTGAATACATTAGGGAGTAAAATGTAACAATAAAGTATTCTAATTGAAGGCAAATTACTAGAATCCATTGTTGTGGACATTTGCAAACTTAAACCACAATTCATCGGAGTCAACATGGTGTTACAAAAGATAAACCATGATTGAAGTGTTTTCTTGAGTTATTTAAAGATGTGACAAACAAGGTGGATAGTGGGAATCCTGGAAATGGAATATATCTGGTCTCCGTGAAGGATTCAGATACATCGCTTCTCGAAAGAGTGAGTGGTAAGATCAGACAGCATCGGTTTAGGAGTAATTTATTGGCTTGGATGGAGGATTGGTCAACCAACAAAATGCAGTCAGACGACTTAACTGTGTCATTTTCTGTTGGAAAATGCAATTTGTTGGGTGCCATAGATGTCAGTTCTCATGCTTCAAGCATTTGTGATTGACATGATTACTTGGTTGACAGGATAGAAAATACCATAGCTACATTTTCAGATGACACTAATATTGGTGGGAAATTACTTCGGAATTATGATGCAAGAGATTTAAAAACAATATGTATAGATTGGGTGAATGGGCAAATATTTGGCAATGAATATTAAAGTGCATAAATATGGGGTTATTCAAGTTGGCCAGCCTAATAAAAAGGCACATTATTATCTAAATGAGAGAAACCTCAAAGTGCTTAAGTGCAGAGGGATCTGGGTGCCTGCTTGCACATCACAGAAAACTTGCTTGAGGGTACTTGAAGTAATGAAGAATGCAAGCATAACTTCCGCTTTTATTTGTAAAAGGATAGAGTAGAAAGGTAGGGAGTGTTGCTGTAACTATGCAAGGCGGAAGTGAGGCTGCAACTGCAGTACAGCTTGGGTGTCCTGCAGAATGAGGTATTTCCATTGGAGGCAATTCAGAAGAGCTTCATTAGATTGATTCCATATTTGAAGTGTTTGTCTTATGAAGAGAAATTGAGCAGTTTAGGCCTATACGCTCGAGTTTATAAGAATGAAAGGAGAGTTCATTGAAGTCTGTAAAATGCTAAACGAAATTGAAAGTGCAGCTGTGGAGTGGATATCTTTTCATATGGCGCAATCTACAATAAGAGACTACAGTTTGAGTATAGAGAGATGGCAGGAAAGTGGAACAGAGGCCACGATGACATCAGCCATGATTGTATTCCATGGCGGAGCAAGTTCGATGTTTTGGATTCCTGACTGATGCTCTTTGTTCATATTCAGCTTTACGACTGTGTTACACAGTAATGGGGTAGAATTATGTATCAAACAGGAAGCAGGCACTCCGGATAAATCAGTCAAAATTAGTTTGACAGAACGTCACCAGTGGAGTCACACAGTGACCAGTGCAGGGTCCTCAACTGTTTACAATCTCTATCAATGATCAGGAGGATGGAACAGATATAGAGATGCTGAGTTTGGTCATGTCGCTGTGATAAGCAAGAGATTAAATGATCAAGAGAGGGTGGAGGATCTACAGATAGATGCAGAGAGGTAAAGGTAATGGATAATAATTTGGCAGCTGCAATATAACATGATATAATCTGTTATTTCATTTACAGGAATAATGGAAGGCAGTATGTTACTGAAATGTAGAGGGATTATAGGGATTAATGTGTACTCGGGGGATTCACTCAGACCCGTTCATACATGGGAGGTTTTGCTTCATCCCTGATCGTCTGTTTCTGGACGCTCCAAGTGACCCCATTGCTCTCCGTACACATGGAATGTTTTGAAGTGTTTGGTTGATGATGGGGGATGCTGTTTTCAAACGTGTATCAAGAGGATGGCCTTTATCCAAGATACATTCATTTCTTTCTACATGGAGACCCGAACACGATGGGAATTGCTGCCTCCTTGTGAATGAAGAGGCTGTGGTTGCTGTGTGGACAGGGGTATTCACCTACATGATGTACTGTGATGGGCACGCTTTAAGGTTAATACAGAGAGTGCTCTTTCAGTTCCTCTACGTCTCCCCATTGACAAGGCTACTCCGCAGATGCCATGTACATCATCAGGAATCCCACTATACTGGATACACCCGGAAGTTCCCTGTTGAGGGTGAAACAATGTATTTACCTCATCCACCATATATATCCTCCGTCACTGAATGGTTACATTGATGGCAACATACTGGGAGATGATAGATATGTCACCCATTCCTGTTTGAAAAGTTCCAGAACATAGAAGCTGAAGGAAACTGTGACCCGAACAGCCACTGGCAGCACCATCCTTCCCCCTGGGGTGAAGCTGCAGAACGTATTAAATGAGGTGACGCCGATATGTGACCAGCTCCTTGTTCAATCAGGGTCCCCTCACTCTCTGATCCTGTGTTAAGTGGAGCTTGGGAAGCTGTTCCTGGAAAATCCGGGGTGGATACAGCAGATCCCTTTCCCCACACACACTCATTGCGTGGTTTCAGAGCTTCCCCTCTCTGCAACCTCTGCTCCATTTATTGTTCATGTTGCAGACCCAGATGTTGTAACTACAGTCCCCATGCTCCATCCAAAGTTGGGTTACCAAATCCTCAGGTCTCCCTGAATGTCTGAGGCAGCTCACAGCACATCCTCCAGCAAACCATCCCCAGCTGCTGCACTAACTTTTCACTAACAGGAGTCAGTCAGAAATCCCTCATCTATAGGTGTTGTGGACCAGACCAGATTCCTGCAAAATATTTTATGAAGGCCTCTTAGACCCAAACCTTTCCTTATTTTGAATATAGATGGGAAGTGTGCCTTACAGAATGTTGTGACTGGTCAAACCACTCGACATTAAGCAAACTATAATCTATTCAAATGCTTTAGTTAAAATACAAACAATGAAAACAACATTTCAGGATGGCTTATATGTTTGAACACTTACACTTACAATAGATACCGTACCTTCTTGGTATACATTGCTTGGCACAAAGATATATTCAAATACAGATTCTTACATGCAGTTTTCTGATCCAGGAGAAATCAACATCAACAGAGATCTCAGACAGAAAGGCAGCTAGGGATCATGTATTGACACTTACAGCCATTCTGGGACTTCTGCAGCTTCTGAATGCTGCAGCTAAAAACAAAACGCGTAAACCTGGTCTGGGAGAGCTGGCCACTGCCCTTCCATTGTTACCACCGCTTTAATAAAACCGAAAGGCTTTCTCAGTTATTTACTTAAACTGTTTTCAGACAGCAGTTCTGCACCTCTGCCTTTAAAAACTCTCATTAAAATAACCCAAGAGAAAATGACCTTTTCACAGTGATAGTATCCTCACAACTTCACCTTTAATAAAATGATCCCTCAATATACAAAAATGGATTCATTTTAGACCTCCTAATCTTCCTCTGTTAGTAGACTGGAATGAATATATATATATATATTACATTGACTCTGAGCATACAAATGTTCACAAATCGATTCGATTTCAGTCATTTTACTCCTGCCACAGAATGCCTTTGTCTTTCTTCATCCAAGTCTCCACAACGTGTCAAAACTTAGGTTTTCTCGCCTAGTCAACTTTATAATTTCAAACTGAATGGCAGCAAGAATAAGCTCAGACTAGTATTTTTCTCCCTAGACTTCTCCAAAAACTTTAAGGGGTCACGATCAGTGAAAAAGATTTGTCTCAGGTATGTTATTGGCAATTTACATGCTGAAATGTAGTAACGCCAACACCAAGCTCAAAGCCTCCTTCCTCATTGTGGAATAAATCTGTTGACCACACGTTACATAATGGAGCACATCTCATCTCTCCAATCGTCCTTCTGAATGACATAGTTTCTCATGTCTCAGCATAAAAATATTACATCCTTCTGTACCACTTAATGCTGTAACCGCTTCTCCTGGCCTATGCCAGTAAACCTTACTCTCACAGGTATATGTTTTAAGAAGATCTCACACATTCTTCTCAATCTCTCACAGAAACCAAACATTGATTTCTGAACCAAATCATCAGCAGCAGCCATTACAGCTTCTAATCTTGCCATTGTTACTCTCTGCTCTTCCACACGATTTCTCTCGACTGCAGGAAGCAAATTATTGAACTTCTCCAAAATTAGAGTCTCTCTCAGAGTGTCATAGGTTTGCTCTGTTTTTAATACCCTTACACACCTTTCAAAATTACTTTGTTTTTCTTTCAAACTCAACGTGCGTTTGACCACTGACGCTATTTTAGATTCCTGAAACACTGTCGGCTCCTGGCACAAGCTCATATGAAGTTCAGATGGCTTTCTTCACCTCCTCCGATAGGAATGCAAATACCTATCAGCTTTGTTTGGATAAACTAAAGCCACTGCACTTGTTTAGCTACTTTCTGAAATGAAATTACAAATGTTCCCCCATCATTTTCATCATATTTAGATAATGCCTGGATGTATTGAAACAGTTCCTGATCAGGCCTTTGGCTACCATAGGGTTGCTCAACCTCACTATCCTCGAATGAAAATCCATACAAAATGAAGAGGAATTTAGAATAACATAGCTATTGGAAAACTTAACCGAATAATGAATACAGTACGTTCTACAAATGAACTGTTCAATCTATTAACATCACATAACCCCCCCCCCCCCACCCCCCCTCCCCCCCTTGGCAAAAAGGAACATTCAGACATACATTCTTGCATACCGTTCTCCAATCCAGGAGGAAACAGTATCAAGTGAGACTTTAGAGAGAGTAGCAGCTAGGGATAATTGACTAAAATTTCCAACCTCTCTGGGACCCCAAGCACCCGGTGATTGTTACAGCTACAACAAAAAAACAAACTAGAAATCCTGGTATGTGCGAGCTGGCCATTGTTACTACTATTTATTAAAAACCCTAAAAGCCCCGTAAGTTAATTACTTGAGCTGTTTTCAGTAGGCAGTTTGGCCTTTAAGACCTCTTCCTAAAAATAACGAGAAACTAACGTTTTATTAAAAAAGTAACAGCATTGTCAAGCAATTTAGATGCCTGGTCCTTTACTCAGTGGGCTTCCTCGTGTTACTGATCGCAAGGTCACCTGAGAGGGACAACCACAGGTACAGACCAAGTTACAAGGATGATCTCATAAGTTCTGAAACACACGTGTCCATGGACCATCACATGGGACATACCGGGAAGTGAACAACAACCTGACACATACCATTTCAGTATTTCTGAGCTACACAATGCCAGCACTCGATACACTAGGGAGCCAAAACCCAGGGCCAGGGAAAGATACAGAGAGACAGAGAGATTCACATCAAAGACAGAAACAGGCAGTTAATTAACTGAAAATATGTTGTGGAAATATTTGGAAAAAGACAGGGCAGTGGAGAAGTGAGATCTTCGTGAGGAAAAATTACAAGAATGATAACTTTGAATAAAGGCATTGTCAGATCAGCTGAAATGGTTTGTTCCATCAAATTCTGAATCAGCTTGACAGAACACCACAAACAACATAAACTGGGACAAGATGACAGCCCAGCATGGAGAGCTGTGCAGACCATGCTTGTGTGTTGCTCAGTAAACTGCACTATCTGCCCAGCATGGAGAGTATTGCAAACTTTACCATCATATGCTAACTATCCACGCATCAGATTACTGCCTACAATTGGAAGGTTTGCTCTGTGTGTGTGTGGGTGTATGTGTGTGTTTGCGCGCGCGCGCATGGTTGAATGTGAAACTCATTGTTTGAGAAGGAACGCACATGGAGGAAACTATTTTAAATACGAACAACTGGCAGGCTTTTTGTTAATCAACAGAGAGAACGGGAGAGGTTTCATGGACAGATGAGATAAAGTGTTTGAGAATGTTAAAATAAAGTCATTTCCAGACACAATAGCAATATACATCGGCGTGCACATGAGTTTGATGTGAGGTCGAATCAGATTTGCTTCGGCAGGTTTGAAGCCGGGAGCGTCAGCAGCAGATTATTGGCTTCATTAAGACTGTATTTCATAGCTCAAGGTTCAAACAGCAGATGGAATAAAGCAGTGAGATATATTCTGGTGTGGTGAGTACTGCAGGTTAGAAATGGTCAGGGCATGGTGTCAGGAATCAGCTCATGGTCAAAGGGATTACCCACAGTTGTGACTTGTCTGTTTTAGCTGCAGATATTGGCCAGGCATGGGAGGGAAACAGTGGAAGGAAATGGAGTTTGTAACCAGAGCAGTAGAGAGTGACCTCCATGCTCTTAACATTAAAGGCAATGATGCAATGCATTGTGGTTCTCCCTGAAACTGAATAGATCAACATAGAGACCCATGAGTAACACTGCCAGAGCAGACAGCGAAACAGTAATTGAACACGTTCATTGATGTAGTTAGTAGTGGTCTGTAGAGTGAATATCTGGATTGAGAGTTTCAACAGGCGCAATAATAGTGGCCAGAAGTGTAGACGATATGAAATAACAGTAATACAGTCATAACTGGTTTATAGAAAAAAAGCTAGACAGTGACACTTACCAGGAACACCAACGATAGTCAGGAAGGGATAATCAAAGTATTGAATAATGAGAAAAGCGTAATAGATCCGCGTTGATAATGACAACCAATAAAATGCAGAAAGAATCCAAACATAAATGGATAAGCTCCTGTGTATTGTTGGAATTTTCCTGTCTAATGTTCTCAGATTCTGATCCATTGTTTGAATATTCCAGTCTAATATTCTCAAATTCTGATCCATTGTTGGAACATTCCAGTCTAATGTTCTCAGATTCTAATCTCTCCTCCCTCTCTCTCTGGATCTGCTGATTCCTGTCAGTGCTGTCGGTGATGCTCCCGCTCATGTTATGGGATAACACATTGAACGGAGCCCATTTATCATTAAAAGATGGAAACCCTCCACTGGCATAATTAGAATCCATGGAGATTGGCATTAATCGCACTTACTGAACAGATAGGCGCAGTTAACCTGTTCAAAACATCACTTTTCATTTATTGGTTTTGGATGGAATGGATGAGGGTTGCTGAGGGATGGATCATAAATCTTTAAATCTTTTAAATATTTTTATTAACTTGTATATGAGAGTATTAATAGGACACTGCAGGGGTCTATATATGTTCCAACCTGTTTATGAAAGGAGGCAGTTATAAAATAACAGATCAGCTGCATAAAAAATGGAGGGTGGGCAAGTTTTTCGATACCTGAACACAAAGTACGGTACTTATTTACCAGTGTGAGGCTACACCTGGTTTTAATGCCCTGTTATCAAATCCTTTCATAACCTTGAGACAGAGCATTGAGACTGCTGCTCAGGAACAGGCCCGAAGCAATTCTGTCCCCATGGGCCTCTTACAGAGGGATAAGAGAAGGCCATTCAGCCTATATCAGCCTGTTGCTACTTGAAAAGGTGGAAAGCTGGAATATTGGCTCATTTTGCCGAAAGAATAATTCAAAACAAAGAGATGTGTCGTTGCAGCTTTATGAAGTGTTACTGAGAGGGCACCTGGAGTAAATAGTATTGTTTGTGTTTCTGTAACTGAGAAGGGATGGAAATCCATCAGGTACAGTTTAACAGCTGCTCGTACTCCACGGATTGCTGTCTCATTTAATGTCTCGGATCTGTTACCGAGGGACAGGAGGAGGCCATGAAGCCTCTTGAGTCTATTTCAGAGAGACACGAGGAGGTCATTCAGCCTCTCCAGTCTATTACAGAGAGACAGGAGGAGCCTATTCAGCCGCTCGACCCAGTTACAGAGGGGCAGGAAATGTTTATTTAACATTCAAGTCTGTTACGCATAAATATTAGTTTTAAAGTAGTTGTGGAATAGGGAAGACCTGATGTAAACATTAAAGTTCTAACTTTGAATAAGGCCAACTTTGAAAATGTTAGGTGAGCCTGTGAAAGGCTGATTGGAATACCCTATTCACAGGTAAAGGGATGGTTGGAAAATGCAAGGCCATCAAAACGTGGTTTCAGAGAGTCCAGAGCCAACGTGTTCCTATTAGTGAGATGGGCAAGGCTCGTGGGTGCCGGGAGTGCTGGATGGCTAGATATATTGATGTTATGGTCAAGATAAGGAAGGAGGTAAATGTCAGCTAAACAGAGCTGAGATTAAATGAATCCCGATAGGGCTATAAGTGCAATAAGTGTATTGTCAATGGGGAAATTGGGCCAGAAATATGTGGACATAAGATGGCTTTAGAAATAGGGTTAACGAGGCATTGATGCAACTCTACACATCCTTTAATTGCAAAATATTAACTAGGGAGAGAATAGGGCACCTTAAAGAACAGTAAGGCTACCTATGTGTGGAACCATAGGAGATGGAAAGGATACTAAACCAGTATTTTTCCTAGTATTTAATGTAGAATAGGTTACAAGATCGAGAGAATGAAGAAATACATAGCGATATCTTGAAAAGTATCTATATTTCAAGGAGATGTTGGACATTTTAAAACATATAAAGGTGAACAAAGCCCTGGGACCTGATCAGTTGTATCCCAGAATATTATGGGAAGCTAGGAAAGAAATTGCACAGCCTTTTGCTGATATATCTGTAACATTGATTTCCATAGGTAAGGTGGCAAAAGACTGGAGGGTTGCTAACATAGTGTCATTATTTCAGAAATTAAGGAAAACCTAGGTAACAATAGATCGGTGAGCCTGACGTCAATGGTGACTAAATTGTTGGAGGGGGTTTTGAGGGAAAGGATTTACATGCATTTGGAAAGACAAGGACTAAAGAGGGCTTTGTACGTTGGAGATCACGTCTCACTGACTCGGTGGAATTTTTTGAGGAAGTGAAGAAGATGATTACTGAAGGCAGGATGTTGTCTTTATGGAATTCAGTAAGAAAACCAAATTGTTCTACATGGTAGACTGGTTAGCAAGGTTAGACTGTTGCCAATCAAGGAGAACTCCATAGAAATTATAGAATCCCTACAGTTAGGAAACAGGATTTTGGGCCCATCGAGGCCACACCGTCCCTCTAAACAGAATCCCACTGGACATACGCCGACCCTATCCCTCTGAGCCTACATTTCCCATGGCTCATGCATCTCGCCCTCACATCCAAGGGTACTATGCACAATTTAGGATGGCCAATCTACCCTTACCTGTATATCGTTATACTGTCGGGGGGAAACATAGCACCCGAGGAAGCTCACACAGACATGGGGAGAATGTACAAACTCAACACAGCGTGTCATTCAAGGATGGAATTAAACCCAGATCGCTGCCCTGTGAGGCACCTTGAGGTGCAGGTTCTCAGTTCCTTGAAAGTGCCGTCACAGGTAGGCAGCGCAGTGAAGAAGTCACTCGGTGATCTTCCCTTTATTGGTGCGTTCTTTGCGTCTAAGCATTTGAATGACGCGTTGCATCTGTACAGGACATTGGTTTGGCCACCTTTGTAATATCTGTCATCCTAGTGTTTGTCATTATGTGGCCTCACCTTTTCCTAAATTTGTAGCTTTCGCTAGTTCTCCCTTGTTTGGAGAAAGTGAGGACTGCAGATGCTGGAGATCAGAGCTGAAAAATGTGTTGGTGGAAAAGCGCAGCAAGTCAGGCAGCATCCAAGGAGCAGGAGAATCGATGTTTCCTGAAGAAGGGCTTATGCCCGAAACGTCGATTTCCTTGTTTGGAGGTTTGCATGTCCACTCCCTTTCAAACCACCTCCTCTTGGCTTGGCAGTAGGAGACAGAGGGTGCTGATAGAGGGTTGTTAAATTGCCCGTAGTGTTAGGTGCAGGGGTAAATGTAGGGGAATGGGTCTGGGTGGGTGCGCTTCGGCCGGTCGGTGTGGACTTGTTGGGCCGAAGGGCTTGTTTTCACACTGTACGTAATCTAATCTAATCTATATTGCCTTTACTTCTGGTCAATCTGCTGTAGGAAAGATGTCAAACTTGAAAGGGTGTAGAAGAGATTTAAAAGAATGTTGCAGGTGTTGGAGGGTTAGAGTTAGAGGGAGAGTTTAAATAGGCTGGGGCGATTTTTAAGTGTTGAAGCTGAGGGTGGACCTTAAAGAGGTTTATAAAATCATGAGGGGCATAGAAAAAGTAAACAGTCAATGTATGGACGATTCGAAATATAGAATATAAAGGCTAAAGATGAGAGTAGAAAGATTTAAAAAGGGACGCGAGGGACAACATGTTCACAAAGAGTCTGCTGCAAAAAGAGGAGGTGGAGGCAGGACGGGTACACGATGTAAAAGGCATTTGGATGGGTATGTGCATGGGAAGTGTTTAGACGGAGATGGACCAACTGCTGGCGGGGGGACGAGATTAATTTAGGATATTTGGTTGGTACAGATGACCAGACTAAAGGGTCTTTTCCCATGCTATACATCTCTGAGAGTCTATTGACCCTTGAATGTTTAACCTGGGAACAGGAGGAGGCTATTCAGCTTCTGAATTCTGTCAGCTGGTTTGCTCAATTACTGACAGTCAAATACAAAAATACATCATTCAGATATTGATGGTGTTTTACAGAAACAGGAGAAAGGCGTTTAGTCAAGAAAAGCTGCAAAGATTGTGAAGAGATCATTCAGTCCCTCAACTCCATTCAACAGAAGCAGCAGGTGACCACAGAGCTATTGGAGCCTGTTACTCTGGAGAAGGTGGGGGACAACTATTTTCACAAACTTGGGATCAGGAGGCAGTCATTCAACTGCTGAAGACTGGGAACCAGGAACAGGAGGCAGTCACTCAACTGCTCGAGGCTGGGAAACAGGAACAGAAGGCAGTCACTCAACTGCAGGAGACTGGGACACAGGAACAGGAGGCAGTCAGTCAACTGCTCGAGACTGGGACACAAGGACAGGAGGCAGTCACTCAACTGCAGGAGACTGGGACACAGGAACAGGAGGCAGTCATTCAACTGCTCGAGTCTGGGGCACAGGAACAGGAGGGAGTCACTCAACCGCTCGAGTCTGGGGCACAGGAACAGGAGGGAGTCACTCAACCGCTCGAGACTGGGACACAGGAACAGGAGGGAGTCACTCAACCCCTTGAGGCTGGGACACAGGAACAGGAGGGAGTCACTCAACTGCTCGAGACTGGGACACAGGAACAGGAGGGAGTCACTCAACTGCTCGCGACTGGGACACAGGAACAGGAGGGAGTCATTCAACTGTGCTAGACTGGGACAAAGGAACAGGAGCGAGTCACTCAACTGCTCGAGACTGATACACGGGAACAGGAGGGAGTCATTCAACTGCTCGAGACTGGGACTCAGGAACAGGAGGGAGTCACTCAACTGCTCGAGGCTGGGACACAGGAAAAGGAGGGAGTCACTCAACTGCTCGAGACTGGGACACAGGAACAGGAGGGAGTCACTCAACTGCTCGAGATAGAACACAGGAACTGGTGCGAGTCACTCAACTGCTCGAGAGTGGAACACAGGAAAAGGAGGGAGTCACTCAACTGCTCGAGACTGGGACACAGGAACAGGAGGGAGTCACTCAACCGCTCGAGACTGGGACACAGGAACAGGAGGGAGTCACTCAACTGCTCGAGGCTGGGACACAGGAACAAGAGGGAGTCACTCAACCGCTCGAGACTGGGACAGAGGAAAAGGAGGGAGTCACTCAACTGCTCGAGACTGGGACTCAGGAACAGGAGGGAGTCACTCAACTGCTCGAGACTGGGACACAGGAACAGGAGGGAGTCACTCAACCGCTCGAGACTGGGACACAGGAACAGGAGGGAGTCACTCAACCGCTCGAGACTGGGGCACAGGAACAGGAGGCAGTCACTCAACTGCTCGAGACTGGGACACAGGAACAGGAGGGAGTCACTCAACCGCTCGAGACTGGACACAGGAACAGGAGGCAGTCACTCAACTGCTCGAGACTGGGACACAGGAACAGGAGGGAGTCACTCAACTACTCGAGACTGGGACACAGGGAAATCTTGAGAGTAGTGAGACCCCAGAATCCTGTTATGCAGAAACAGGAGGAGGTGTTTCACTCCCCACTTGTATGGGACACTGGGAGAGAAGGGGTGTTTGCTTGGAACAAACACAAATATATGAATAAGTTGTTTTCGTGGTCCACACAATCCTGCGGAAAATGTGTTGTTGGAAAAGCGCAGGAGGTCAGCCAGCATCCAGGGAACCGGAGAATCGACGTTTCGGGCATAAGCCCTTCTTCAGGAATTCCTGAAGAAGGGCTTATGCCCGAAACGTCGATTTTCCTGTTCCATGGATGCTGCCTGACCTGCTGCGCTTTTCCAGCAACACATTTTCAGCTCTGAACTCCAGCGTCTGCAGTCCTCACTTTCTCCACACAATCCTGCCTCAACATTCACTAAGACCATGCCTGATCTGATTGTGATTCCTTCGTTCCATTTTACAGAGACTGTCCTCTCTTCAGCCTCTGCTCCATTTGTTGGTCATGTTGCAGACTCAGGTGCTGCAACAACACTCACCATCACTCAACCAGAGTGTCGGGTCTTACCGGATGAGTCATGATTTGAAGGGTCCAGTAACAAGAAAGAAAACACAAAATGAAGGTATTGCCAGATGCTTAGTTCTCTCACATTCGCAATCCAACTCACATTACCAGCCCATCCATTGTACTTTCAGAATGGAGCACTGTGTAGATATGGCTAGCGTACTGCTGAATACAACCCAGCAATATCCAGAGTGGAACTCTGTGCAGCCCACACCAATGCTTGATCTGTAATCATGGGCTAAATGTCCAGCGTGGGGAACTGTGCAGTCCGCACTGGTGCATTCATATATAAACCCAGACTGTTGCATCGTTCAGTAACAGTGTGTTAGATCACTGCCCAGTGTGGGGAAACTTGCAGCCAATGTTGGAACTGACAGGATGTGCAGCTCCCATCCATTTACAGCTCCATATCTCCACTGTGTCTTGACAAGGGGTGCCATGGATGTGAAAATCACTGCGATGTAGAGATGTAAATGGAAACAGTTTAAATACCAGTAGTTCTGATTAAGGCGAGTATCACACCAGTAGTTAAAGTTGAACTACCTGAGATAATATCCAATGAGGTTTCGTGAATGGTGCAAAGTAGTTAGAGGGTGATGGTAATGTTATAGTGGTTGCACAATAATCAACAATGTGAATTAGAGGAACAAATATGCAGGGAGGCTGGGGAGACTTGCAGGAACAAAAGGGTTGTTAGAATAGGTGAGTTCAATTTTCCTAACATAGACAGCGGCTTCCAGATGGTTAAGGTCTTAGATGGAACGTAATTTGTTAAGTGTGTTCAGCAAAGTTTCCACAATCAATATATAGAGTATCGTACTCGGGAAGGGACAAACTCAACCTACAGTTGGGACATAGGGCAGGATAGGTGATGGAGATAAAGTGGGGGAGTATTTTGGTAAAAGTGATCAGAGTTGTATTAATTTTAAAATAGGTATGGTAGGGACAAAATTGGTCCACAGATTCAAGTTCTAAATTGGGGCAAGGCGTATGTTGTTGGAGTTAGACAGAGGATCGCAGTGGATGATTGGAGTAGGTTGTTTCCAGGTAAAAGGATCTCGGGCAAGTGGGAGGGCTTTAGAAGTGAGATAGTTCGAGTTCAAGGTTTCCATTTTCCAGTAAGGGTGAAGGTTATGTGAGACTGGAAGAGAGAACCCTGGATGTCAAGAGATATTGAGGCTTTGACCAGAAAAAAGGAGGCGTGGCCCATGTTCAGGCAGCTCGTAGCATGGGAATCCCTGGAGTATTACAGGGGATAGAGGAGTTTACTGAAGAAGGAAATCAGCAATGCCATAAGGGGGTATGAGGTAGTCTTGGCTGAGAAGATTAGAATGAATCCAAATTCAGTATAGGAAAGATAAAGAGCAACTAGAGAGGGAATAGGATGCTTTAAAATCCAAAACCGGCATGCATGTGTAAAACTTCAAGAGATGGGTGAAGTCCTCAATTTCCCCTCTGTGTTTATGATGAAGAAAGACATGAAGACCTGTGACCTTTGGGAGGTTAGTTGTCATATCTTGGTACTGTCCATATCACAGTAGAGTTGCTGTTGGAAATATTAGTTTGCACAAAGTCAGACAAATCTCTTGGTCCTGACCAGATATATCTAAGAGCACTGCAAGAGGCGAAAGAAAAAAGCTTAGGGACCAAGATCCCGGAAAACTGGGCGGTAGAAAATGCTGTGCGCTTATTTAAGAAGGGCTGCAAAGAAAAGCCTAGGCAATATAGACTAGTAAGCTTCACACCTGTTTTCAGTAAACCACTTGAAAAGGTTCTGAGAAATAAGATGTGCATGCATTTGGAAAGACAGAGTTTGACTTGGAGCAGTCAGCATGATTTTGTGCGTGGCGGATCATGCCTTACAAATCTTGTTAGAGATTTTTGAGGAAGTGACCGGGAAGGTTGATGAGAGCAGGGTTGTAGACATATTCTATATGGATTTCAGTTCGGCCTTTGATAAGGTTCCACACAGTAGTCCGCTCTAGAAGGTTAGATCTCATGGAATCCAAGGTGAACTGGCAAATTAGACTGAGCTGCCAGTGGAAGTGGTTGAAGTGAGTCCAATAACAACATTGAAAAGGCATTTGGACAAATACAGAGATAGGAAAGGATTAGATGGATACAGAGCAAAGGCAGGGAAATGGCAGATTGGTAGATAAGGGGCAATTCCTCCATGGTTTGTTGACGTAGCGCGGTGGGCGTATTGGATGGGCGAGTACAGAGGGGAAATATTCCCACCCCAGAGGGTGCCACACCACCAGACCCACCGAGCATGGTCTGTGCTCACGACCGAGTTCAGTGCAGTATTTGAGGTCTGAAGACAAGCATCAATAACCTTCCCCGCTCTGTCAGGATAAGGGTCACCGTATTCTGTCTGCTCCCTCACAATCACTGTATATCTGTGATTGCGACTACCCCCGAACAAATCTCATGGTCCCTCACTCTCACTACTGCATGCAATACCTTCTTTCTCTCTCTCTCTCTCTCTTTCTCTCCTTTGCAATATCTCCCACACAGTCATAGAATATTCTGGAGAATGCCGATTTTAGAATGTTCCAGATAATGTTCCGATTATTTCCCAGTTTCAGGAAAATGGTAGTGTCCCCGTGTGTAACATATAAGAGTCACTTGACTCACCTTAAAGATATTAAACCAAAAACAACTTCTAAATACGTCTTGTTATAAATACAATTTCGAGCAGAGAACATATTTACCCTCAGGCGTTATCTTTACCGTTATCTGAACTGCACCACTTTCCTTATTATGAATGTTTCTCTTAAACTTTGTCTGTGACTGCTTCTGTCCATAACAGTTACACAGTCTCCCACTCAGCTGGCAGGACGGCAGGTTTGTGATGGAGAGGCAGGGCAACAGCGCCGGTTCAGTTCCTCACACTGACAGAGATTACCATGAAGGGGACACTCTCTCAGCCTCACCCCATCACCCGAGATGTGGTGATCATCAGGATAAACCACCATGAGTGGTCTCTCTAATGAGAGTTTTTTGGGACTGTATTCTATCAATGTTAGCATTTTAATTTAAAAAATATTTAAAAAGAGATTTTTAATATTCTAATAAACCAATAACAGCACAGCTCAAATAACTGAAAACAATTGCATCCAATTGCATGTACATACAAAACAAGTTAAAACACTACACAGACAGAAGAAAAAAACAAAACTAAACAATAAATAATGAATAAATAGTACAGCTCAGCATAACAAAAGGACAGCTCTCTTTCATCAAGAGCATTAACTGATACACATTTGTATGTTCATTTTTCTTCCTCTCTGGGGGTGGGGGAGTTCAGACATCCAACACAACAGAATATTTTTCCTAGCATGGAAAGTACGGAATGTAAGGATATATTTTTTCCCATATTCATTTGTGGAAATTACCCTGGGCAGGCCCAGGAAAACAGAAGCCAAGTCTTTCTCCAATTTAGTTCCTTAGACCCAATCTATCACATCTGACACAGTGCTCCAATATAGATGAAGTCTGCAGCAGAACCACATGCAATGAGTAAGAGTGCCTGTAGTCATTCTGCATTGGGGACATACTGAAGATAATCCCACTTTGCATTTTGAGAGACAATTTGGGGTTAGATAGACCCTACGAAGAATTTTCAACTGCATGGAATGGGTACTATTACAGATCAAAATCCTTCGAGCATTTTCACAAATATCCTACCATGTCTCCGAGGTCTTCTGAACCCCAATTCTCTCTCGCAGACATCACAAATCTGCACAGTCTCGTCTGAGGGGACACTCTACAACTAATGATAAAGGGCACTGACAGAGAGTGTATTCTAAGCAATAAGTGCCCTCTTCCCTTTATCGGATTTGTAAGAGTCTGGTAAAAGTGTGTTATTTTTTTATCAAATTTCTGATCTGGAAAAAAAAAACAGACGAAGCCTCTCCTGGGTAGTCCATAGATATGAGTTATTTGATCAAATGATATCATTGTTTCTCCATCAAATAACACATGGTGGCTCAGTTGTGAGTATTGCTGCCTCATAGCACCAGGGTCTTGGCTTTGGTTCTGGCCTTGGGTGACTGGCTGTGTGGAGTTAACATATTTTCGCCGTGTCTGTGTGGGTTTCCTCCCACAGTACAAACATGCGCATGTTAGGTGAATTGGTCATTGATAAATCACCCATAGTGTTCAGGGATGTGTAGGTTTGGACATTAGTCAGAATAAATATGGGATGGTAGGGGAATGGGTCTGGGTGGATGACTCTTCATCAGGTCGAAGTGGAATTGCTGGGCCCAAGGGCTTGTATCCACACTGTAGGGATTCTACTAATTCTAAATCGCTCAAGCAAGGTACACCCGTTGCTGCCCACAGTTTAAACCTGGAATCCATTACCCCAGATGACAAGCCGGTGTACCAATTACAGGGGTAAGAAACATGATTTTGGCTGTATTGCCGTCCATCTGACGCATTGTCATTCATGCTTTAGAGGTGCACTTTATCTGATAGGGTTCAATGTCTCACAGTATTGACGCCGAGTCCTCAGCAGCCCAGGCACTAACATAGGATAAAAAAGAGCTTAATTGATAGCTTTTATCAGGGCGACCTAATCCCCACAATCTGTGGGGTAGTTGCAATTTGGTTAGCTTGATAAAGAGTTACTTCCGCTGCCAAATAAAATAGCTAAACCAGCCATTATGTCTCTAAATACCTATGTGGGAAACATCAAAGGAAGCATTCACACGGGGTATAGTAAATGAGGAAGGACATTCTTTAATAAGAGCTATCCGACCTAGCCAGGATATTGAATTTGCCTACCATCTTTGAAGGTCTTTTTTATATTTGTCAAACAAATGGACATAGTTCATGTTAAATAAGTGATCAAAGACAGATTTAATGAACATACTGAAATAGAGAACCTCTCCCCCACCCCACCCCCGAGACAATTTTAAAGGAAACCAGGATTTGCCCTCATCAGGTATTTCCCCAAGACCTCCGATAGACATGGCCTCCAAAGTTATAAAATTAATCTTAGACCCCGAAAAGGCGACAAGCGAATTATTGCATTGCATCACGTGAGCTGCCGAAATTGCGGCTTTTGACAAAAACAATATCCATCTGCATACAACATAATTTTATTTGACTTTTATCCCACTTCTGGGGCAGGTATGTTGGGGTAATATTCCCAATTGTGCAGGATGCCACCGAATCTAAGATTGTTGCAGGGATGGGGATGAGATCCACCCTCATGTGCCATTTCTGCGGGTTAAAGAAGAAAATAAAATCCCTACTTGTGAGGTAGATCTGCCTCCAGACATCTACCAGCTCGAGTTCTAGACACAAATCCAATAATTGCTTACATTATAACGAGGGTATTGGGGGACCTTTGGACATTCTGTCCATCGTGAGGCCATATGACAGTCGAAATCTCCTTCTACAACCATGTACCATGATACAAGATAACTGAATTTGGAAAATGCATCTACCAGGATTTTAAGAGGGTGCACCGGGTGGCAATAAGCATTTAAAATAATGTATTAATTCCCGTAGTTCAAGACTTTGCGTCTATGATCCTTCCATGAGTGTTTAATACAATCTAGTAATTTAAATGGAAGATTCTTCCTATCCATTATGACATTTCCCCCACTCTGAGGGTTGAAAGGCGAGAAATAAACCCGATCAAACCCGCCCAGTTGTAACGTCAAATGTTCCTTGTCATCAAGGTGCATCTCCTGCAATAGGACAACTCTTTCTTTTTTAAGACGAGAAAGTATATTTTTCCACTTGACAGGACGATGGCTCCCCTTAATGTTCCAGGTACACCATTTAAGCACATCATTATCCATAACACACTGCAGGAACATGTGAACTCTAGAGAATTTCATATCGAATTACACATCGCTGAGCATTAATGACAAAAGACTCATCGAGCCTTAAATCTGCACAGACTAAAACTACTGCCACTAACAAGCTCTCAAAACTTTCCAAAGCTAAAATCATAAAAAAGCACGAAACAAAATCCAAAGTGCCAATGACACTTGATATGGTTTTTACCCCCACCCCCACTTCCACCACCCAATGGGGACGCTGACGGCCTAGGTCTCTGTTCTACATCACTGACAAAGGCCCTGCTTTTAATTGTATAGGTCCTGCTCTTGTTTGATTTACCAAATCCAATACCTCGCATTAATCCAAACTAAATTCCATCTGTCACTCCTCAGCCCAGTCAGTGATATTACTGCCACCTCACCTTCCCCATTTAATTTTAAAATTCCTTCGCCCTCTCCAGGAGGCCTGCACTCTCCGGCCTTGATTTTCACAAAGACCCTGAGCTTGGTTTGCCTTCTGTGGTTAGGGGGAGGAGGGACAGATTGCAGACACAGTCAGTGGGGAGGAGAGGCTGGACAGTTATCAGCAGCCTGGTAGCATTTCATGGTTTTAGGAAGAAGGCAGTCACACGTGAGAGTTGGGTAATACTGATCGTTTTTTTGGGGCCATAAATTATGGTCTGTTTCCGTCTCTGGTGTTCAGTAATGAAAATCTATTGTGCAGAGTGTGTTTGCAGGATTTCTTTCCCTAATATTGCAGACTACAGATAATAGCGATTAAAGCTGTTCATAATTAACTTCGATGGCACAGCACGTACACTCAACAAAGTAAAAACAATGACTGTAGATACTGGAAACCAGATTCTGGATTAGTGGTGCTGGAAGAGCACAGCAGTTCAGGCAGCATCCGAGATGCAGTAAAATCGACGTTTCGGGCAAAAGCCCTTCAGCAGCTAGGGCTTTTGCCTGAAACGTCGATTTTACTGCTCCTGAAACGTCGATTTTATCCGCTGTGCTCTTCCAGGACCACTAATCCCGTATACTCAACATCCGACAGTTGAGACAAATATTTTGTATTTGGTTAACAACAAACAAAGTGTTTTAGAACATAGAACATAGAAGAATACAGCGCAGTACAGGCCCTTCGGCCCTCGATGTTGCGCCGATCCAAGCCCACCTAACCTACACTAGCCCACTATCCTCCATATGCCTATCCAATGCCCGCTTAAATGCCCATAATGAGGGAGAGTCCACCATTGCTACTGGCAGGGCATTCCATGAACTCACGACTCGCTGAGTAAAGAACCTACCCCTAACATCTGTCCAATACCTACCCCCCTTAATTTAAAGCTATGCCCCCCTGTAATAGCTGACTCCATACGTGGAAAAAGATTCTCACTGTCGACCCTATCTAAACCCCTAATCATCTTTGTGTAATTCAGTAGTGGTAACCTCATTACAATAAATCCACACTGAACTGAAAGCTGACACTTAAAATGTGACCCAAAATCTGGATATGGTAGTGTCGTGGGTAATGTCCCTGCCTCTGAGCCAGCAGTCTGGATTTGATTCCTGAACGTGCGTAGTGGTGTTCCAAGCTCTGGACTAGAAGTTCTGTATTCAAGTTCTACCTGTTGCAGAGGTATGTCCCAGCATGTCAGAACAGGCTGATGAACAAACACAGAGGAGAATAATGTTACATCTTTACAAGTATTGCTGAGTGGTGCGAGTGACCCTACCTCCGGGGACAAAGGTCTTGGTGCAAATCCCATTGAAGTGTTTCATAACACACCTGAACAAACTGATTAAAACGGATTTAGAATTGTGGCTTGTTGGAGAAGGAAGAGGTGTCAGTATTGCATTTCAGAATTTAGGCCCAGGATGATTTAAAGCACAGCCATTCGTGTTGATTGGAGTCACATTTTGCAGTAGTAAAGGTTTATAAAATCAAAATGGGCATGGATAGGGTGAGTAGTCAGGGTTTTTCCCCAGATTGGGGTGTACAAAACTAGAGGGCATTGGTTGAAATTGAGACGGGAAAGGTTTTGACGAGCCCACGAACACCGGTTCACGCAGAGGGTGGTGTGCATGTGGAATGAGCTGCCAGAGGAAGTGGTGGAGGCTGGTACAAATACAGCATGTAAAAGGCATCTGGATGCTGACAGACCTGCCGAGCTTTTCCAGCAATTTCTGTATTTGTTGCAAAATGCATTCATTTTAACACAATATTCTGAATACATTAAACATTTTATTTTTTTAATGACGCAGCGACATATAAACATATCTTCAAATCGACTGAGACCATTTTCTGCGAAGGATATGGCACTGTGTATGACAGCAGCAATGATGCACCTACATGGAACAGGGAATGTGATGGAGACATAGTATGCACAATGTACAAGGAGACCTCACCTGGTCCAGTTTGGGAGAGGATGACGTTACTGTGTGATTCAACTCAGAGAGAGAGAGACAATGTAATCTGCCTGAGAAGGAACGGCCGATTACGCTCTCTCTCCTTCATTGTTCCTCATGACAACAATGTGTGCGAGATAAAACAAAAAATCTACAGTCATCGCTACCATTATTATTTTTTATAGAATCCCTACAGTGTGCAAACAGGCCCTTCGGCACAAAACGTCCATACCAATCTTCCCAGGCTCGCTCCCTTACGTTTGCCCCGACCAATGCACCTAACCTAGAAACCCCTGAACACTTCGGACAAATTGTCATGACCAATCAATCTAACCAGCACAGCTTTGGACTGTGGATGGAAACTGGAGCAAATATTAGAAGGGGAGAATGTGCAACCTCTACACAAATAGTCACCCGAGTCTGGAATTGAACGCAAGGCCTTGGTGCTGTGAGGCAGCAGTGCTAACCACTGAGCCACTGTGATACCCTTAGGTGATCCCTGGCCATAATTCCTTGGAATCTCTTCACTGCCTAATGCAAAGGGAATTCAGCCAAATCTAACTGTTTCAGGATGAAATCCAATTGCTAGCAGCTTGTGTGAGTAGAATGTCTTCAGAAGCAGAATAACATTTTGAACAATCTCTTAATTTTTCCTTTTGTCATAAGTTACAATAATATATGGACAAAGCGTGTTCGACTTGAAATTTCAGCGATTTTGTTTATCTGCGTGTGTGTGTGTGTTTGTGTGTGTGTATGTGTGTGTGTCTGTGTGTGTGTGTGTATGTGTGTGTATGTGTGTGTGTCTGTGTGTATCTGTGTGTGTGTATGTGTGTGTGTGTCTGCGTGTGTGAGTGCGTGTGTGTGTGCCTGTGTGTGTCTGTGTGTGTCTGTGTGTGTGCGTGCGTGTGTGTGTCAGTGTGTGTGTGCGTGTGTGTGTGTGTGCGTGTGTGTGTGTGTGTGCCTGTGCCTGTGTGTGTGTGTGTGCATGTGTGTGTGCGCGTGTATATCTATGTGTGTTTGTCTGTGTCTGTGTGTGTGTCTGTGTGTCTGTGTGTGTCTGTGTGTGCGTCTCTGTGTGTGTGGGTCTGTGTGTGTCTGTGTGTGTGTGTCTGTGTGTGTGTTTGTGTGTGTGTGTGTCTGTGTGTGTCTCTCTCTGTGTGTTTGTGTGTGTGTGTCTGTGTGTGTGTGTGTGTGTGCGCGTGTGTCTGTCACTGTTTTTAGAAAGGGGAATATCGATTCTTTATTTGCAATATCCAAACAGTTTGCCATTCATCTTTCCATCATAGTTTGAGTAACATTGCTCTGGATCATAAAGGTGCAGATTAAAAAAAAACTAGCCTGATATGTTGCTAAAACTGACATTGACCCAGTCTGAGACCGATATTATCGGCCATATCACCAACCTGGTTACAGTTGACATGTGTTGTGAGCAGTGGTGCATTGGGAATGGAAAAGGAAGCAGTGACACCAAAAGCCGGGGAACTATAGACCGGTGAGCTTGATGTCACTGGCAGGTAAGTTGTTGGAGGGGATTCTGAGAGACAGGATTTACATACATGTTTATGCTCTAACGTCGATTCTCCTGCTCCTTGGATACTGCCTGACCTGTTGTGTTTTTCCAGCAACACATTTTCCAGTTCATACATTTGCGAAGGCAAGGGCTGATCGGGGTTGTCAACGTGGCTTTCTGCATGGAAAATCATGTCTCATCAATTTGATTGAGTTTTATGAAGAGATGACAAAGAAGATTGATGAAGGCACTTTGGTAGACATTGTCTACATGGACCTCCGTAAGGTGTTCACAACATTCCGATTGGTAGGCAAATGAGTAAGGTTCGGTCACACGAGATACAGAGGAAGGTAGTCACAATTGGCTTGAAGCAAGAGGGATAATTTTCAGACTGGAGGCTTGTGAGCAGCAGTGTGCTGCAAGAATCAGGACTGAGTTCACTGCATTTCATCATTTATGTAAAGGATTTAGATGTGAATATTGGGGCCATAGTTAGTAAGGTTATAGATTACATCAAAATGGTGGTGTAGTAGATAATCATAGAGTACAAAGAGACCACAATTAGATGGGACAAAGGGGCAAGGAGTGACAGATATAGTCAAATTTAGATAAATACGTAGTTTTGCATTTTGGAAGGCAAATCAGGGCAGAAATTATACACTTAATTGTAAAGTTCTGTGGCGTGTTGTGGATCAAAGGGACATAGGGCAGAAGGTGCATAGTTCCTTGAAAGTGGAGTCGCAGGTAGACAGAGTGGTGCAGAACACATTTGCTTTAATCAGTCAGAGCATTGAGTATAGGAGTTGTGGTGACATGTTGCCTCTGTACAGGATGTTGGTGAGGCCACTTTAAGAATACTGCGTACAACTCGGTTGCAGAACTCGAGGATTAAGCTTCAGGGAAAGGTTGATTAGGTTGAGGTGTTTCCCGCTGGAGTGTCAGAGGCTGAAGGGTGACATGAAAGAGGTTTGTAGAATCATCAGAGCCATGGATATTCTGAACAGCCATGTTCTATTCCCAGGATAGGGGAGTTCAGAACAAGTGGACATAGGTTGAAGGTGAGGGGGATTGATTTAGAAGGGACCAGAAGATAAATGTTTCACACAGAGTGGTGTGTGTACAGAGAGTGCTGTCAGAGGAAGCGCTAAAGGCGGCTACAATCGCACATTTAAAAAGTATCTGAAAGAGGAGGGATATTGGCCAAATGCTAGCAAATGGGACTGGATCAGATTTGATATCTGATCGGAGTGAACAGATTGGACTAACGGGTCTGTATCCATTCTGCATGACTGTCAGATTCTATAAGAGGGATGGCGAAATATTCTGAAAGGACCTTTCAAGTGTGAATTCTCTTCACTGGAAGTTTATCGTGCCTCCATGTTCACAAGGATTGAAAGTTGTTTAATTAAATATTTGACAGGGAAGTGAGTCACGGTTAATAGTATACAGACAGGAATGTGGGGCTGAGTCCACAATCTTAGTGTCTGGTGGAGAAGGCTCAAAGTATCGAATGTCCCACTCCTGCTCCTCAGTCCCATGTTTCTGTATTCCATCCAGCCCCGCATACCTGCTAGATAGGAGAGCTGGGAGGCCATTTACTCCTATAACCTGTTGCACAGAAGCAGAGGAGACAATTCAGCCTCTGAAGACTGTCACACACGCGTTGAAGTGATTTGGGAAATGCAATTGGAAGATCCAGGCACTGGTATGAAAGAGGCCCCTCATCTCTCTTTACAGAGCTTCCCCTCTCTGCAACTTGTGCTTCATTTGTTGGTCATGTTTAGATGCAGATTCACTGCGAATACAGCCCCCATACCTCACCCAGAGATGGCTCACAAAATCCTCTGGTCTCCCTTCCTGAAACATTCCATAACAGGCATTCATGAAAATAACACTCACTAACTTTCCAACAACAGAATGTGAGAACATCAGAAACAGGAACAGGTCGTTCACTCCCCAAGCCTGCTTTGCCCTTCACTAAGATCATGACTGATCTGCACTCTGTCTCAAATCCTCTTTCATACCCAATTCATCATTGCCCTCAACTCTCTTACAGATCAATATCCATCTACCTCTTCTTCAAATACTTTCAGTCATTTTGCTCCCCAATACTCTTGAGAAGAGAAATCCTGACATTCAATACCACCTGTTTGAAGAAAACACTTACTGCTCCTATATCATGGTTTATTGAGATGAACAAACGAGGTTGAGACAAGGGTTCAGGTACAAGTGACTGGCCCTGATATCACGGCAGTGGTTGACATCTGCTGACGTCAAGGAGCTTAACAAAACTCGACTTAATGGGAATCTTAGTAAACTCTCCAGTATTTGGAGTCCAACATGGCACAAAGGAAGATGTTCATCATCTCAGTCCTGGGTCACCTCTGTGCGAGAACCTCAGGGTAGTTTCCTCTTCACAAACAACTTCAGCTGCTTCACAATGTGTCCCCTCCCCACCCTCCCCACCATAAGATCAGAAGTGGGGATGGTCACTGAAGATTCCACAATGTTCAGAACATTTTGTACTCCGGTCAGCTCCTGAACTAGTCTGTGTCCATGTGCAGCAAGAATCAGACTCCATTGAGACTTGTGCTGTTAAATGGTCCGTAACATTCATCTCGCAGCACTGCCTGACATTGCATATTACCACAGTAAATTAAGAGTTCATTCAGCAACTCACGCTGATTTCACAGGAATATGAGGAAGCCATTCGGCCCATTGACACTATTGGAGAAGAACAGGGACAGCCCATTCAGTGCCTCCAGCATATTACTCAGGAAGAGAAGGAGTCTAGTGTGATGGACCAAACGAGAGCCCCTCGAAAACTTTTGAAGGCGGTAAACTAGACTCTATTTTTTTTATTTTAAAGGGAATATAAAGTGACTGTTCCAGATGCAATGTGACAGGTCAAACTACTCGGTGTGAAGCTAAACACTGTTTATTGAAACACGAAAGATAAAATGAAAGCAAAGAAAGCGGAATTTAGGAAAACGTAATTCTATTAGACAAGGTAACAGAATAACAAATCGAGGAACTATTACTAATTAACTGAACCAATTTCGGAAAATCCCATAAACACAGCCCCTGGCAGAAAGGAAAATTCAGACACAGATTGTCACAAATATTTCTCCAATCCAGGAATTAAAAACAGCATCAAGAGAAAATTCAGAGAGGGTAGCAGCTAGGAGATAGTCACTGAAGCTTCCAACACTGTGTAGACCCCAATAGTTTCTGATGCTACTTAGAAACCAAAACCCAGAGATCGTAATTTGTGAGAGCTGGTCACACCCTTTCAGGCTGCATTAAAATTAACCCAAGACCTCCCTAGATGTTTACTCAGTGGCCTTAACCAACCAGTTTGGTAACAATCATTCAATCTCTCTCTGAAAAGAAACCAGGACAAAATAACCTCTCAAAGCCTGCAGCATCATCCCACTTGTCAGTACATCGAGCTGTCAAACAGGAACCGGGGTAACCCAATCAGGCTCTTGGTCCTGTCCAGTCGGAAGAGGAAGAAGCCATTCAGACCCTTGAGTCTCTTACACTGGAACAGGAGGAGGCCATTCGACTCCTAAAGCCACTTCCACAGCAACACAATGAGGCCATTCAGCTCCTTCAGTCTCTTACACAGGAACGGAAGGAGGTCATTCAGCCACTAAAGTCACTTAAAAAGGAACAGTACGAGGTAATTCCCCCTCAACGCACTTGCAAAGGGACAGAATGAGGTAATTGATGCTGATTCCTGATGAATGGTTTATGCCCAAAACGTGGATTCTCCTGCTCCTCGGAGCAGCCTGACCTGCTGTGCTTTTCCAGCAATCTACTCTCTACTACAATCTCCAGCATCGGCAGTCCTCACTGTCTCTATATTGATGCTCCAACATGATGAGCAAGTGGAGCAGAGGCACGGTAGTGCACAGACAGACTGCTCCACGTTGGTCCTCTTGGCTCCGTTGCTCATGATAAACACGTGGGACTTTAACGTGGTTTTCTAGTGTTGAGGAGGGAAGCCATATGTCTTGTGCGAAGTCTCAAGAAGGCACCTTCCATCTCCGAGAAGCCAGCCTGGTGTTCTCTATGTAGGGTGGAAGCTGGTGGGAATGGCTAACTGTTTCAGATCAAAGGTATTGTGGCTGCTGTTGGGGATTGTATTCAACCTGACGTTCAGTATGGGCTCACACGCCGACTGCACAATAACATGGGGAGAGTTAATTTAGGCATATAAACTATTAGGAAAGACCACGTTAAACTGGTGAATCGATTCTCTATGTTCAAATAATGCTGATCTTGCTCTTGTTGATCTTGTCGACTGATTGTCTTGTGCAATGTATCCTGTATGCCTTACTCTGTCCAAGTATATTTCCACACTATGATCTGTCTGGCCATGCTAACTATGATCTGCCTCCACTGCACACAAACAAAGTGTTTCTCTGTACTGAGGTACACGTGACAATAAATCACACCAATCAATCCTGGGTAAAGTATGGAATTTCTCACGCTATCAATGTGTTTTTTGGAAATGCACCTGCTACACTTCATGTTTCCGCATCGCCATTTCTTTGTATTTCACAGCTCTGCAGATTACACTCTCAGGTTCTTCACTCTACCCTCATAGTACCAACATCTATATCTGTGGGAAGCATATCATTCCTTACAAAGGAGATCAAATCTGTAGATCGTGTCCCAAAGCTCTCTCAGCAAGGCTCTACAACTGCAGGAAGATGGCTTTACTTATGTACGCGAATCATCTTACAATGAAGGACAGCATACCATTGACTGCACCCATTACTTACACAGGGTTTGATTCAGAGCAGTCAGCATAGACTTGTGAGTGGGAGATCATGCTTCCCAAATTTGTTAGAGTTCTTTGATGAAGTGACCAAGAAGGTTTACGAGGACAGAGCTGTATATTTAGTCTCTATGGATTTCAGTAAGGCCTTTGATAAGGTTCCACATGGCAGGCTGCTCTGGAAGGTTCCATCACGTGGAATGCTGGGGGAACTGGCCAATCGGATACACAGTTGGGTTGATGGTCGAAAGCAGAGGGTTTAGTGGAAGGATGCTTGTCAGACTGGAGGCTGGGTCCATTGCTGCTTGTTATCTATTATTTGGTTGAGAATGTACAAGGCATGATTAGTAAGTTTGCATATGACACTAAAATAAGTGGTAGCGTGATCAGTGAGGACGTTTATCAGAAATTGCAGCAGGACTTTAATCAGGTGGGGAAGTGGGCAGAGAAATGGCAAATGGAATTTAATATAGATGTGTGAGGTCTTGCATTTTGGAAACTCAAATCAAGGTAGGAGTTTCACGGTGAATGGGAGGGTCTTAAGGGGTGCAGTGGGCAGAGAGACCATGGTTTTCATGGGCACGGTTCTCTAAGAGTAGAGTCACAGGTAGACAATGAAGAAGGCTTTTGGCACATTGGCCTTCATCAGGCTGGACATTGAGTATAGAAGTTGGGAACTTACGTTGCAGTTACACAGGAGTTTGGTAAGGCCGCACTTAGAGTATTGTGTTCAGTTTTTGTAACCTTGTTATAGGGAGGATGTTATTAAATTAGAAAGAGTTCAGAAGAAATTTATGAAGACGTTGCCAGGACTCAATGGTCTGAGTTATAAGTAGAGGTTGGACAAGCTAGGACCTTTTCTTTAGATTGTCGGAGACTGAGGGAGTCCTTATAGAGCTGTATACAATCACGAGGGGTATGGATAGGGTTAATGCTCTCAGTCTTTTTCCAAAGTGAACCCAATCGAGGATTAGAGGGGATCAGTTTAAGGTTGGAGGGGAAGGATTAAAAGGGAACCTGAGGGGCCACTTCTTTACACAGAGGCTGGTACATGGATGAGCTGCCAGCAGGCGTGGTTGGGGGGGGGGGGGGGGAGTACATTAACATTATTTAAATATGTCGACAGGAAAGGGCTGGAAGGATATGGGCCAATTGCAGGAAATGGGGCTAAAGTGGATGGACATTTACAAGGTGGCGATGAACCCCTCTGTTAATTAAAACCAAACACCCAGAAAAGCTCGCCTCACCTCGTAATGATTAGATTACTTACAGTGTGGAAACAGACCCTTCGGCCCAACAAGTTCACACCGCCCCGCCGAAGCGCACCCCACCCATACCCCTACATCTGCCCCTTACCTAACACTATGGGCAATTTAGCATGGCCAATTCACCTGCCCTGCACATCTTTGGACTGTGGGAGGAAACCGGAGCACCCGGAGGAATCCCACGCAGACACGGGGAGAACGTGCAAACTCCACACAGTCAGTCGCCTGAGGCGGGAAATGAACCTGGGTCTCTGGCGCTGTGATGCAGCAGTGCTAACCACTGTGCCACCGTGCCGCCCACAAATCTGTTAAAATATGAGCGACACCGATCTCCTATACTCCACTATTTAAACAAGAAATAACAAGTTTGTTTCTTAACTTTAATAGTGAATACTAAAAAACAACTATTCACAAATACAAGCCTCTCTTTCCTTCGCTACTTACTATCTGACTCCAACTCTGTGAAAATATGCTGTTCCAACAGCTCACATATTAAACATTACAATCTGAAGAGCACACAGTGTCCATCTTCCTCGCTGTGCTCACTCTTCCAGCTGCTGATCTCCCTGGGTCATTTTTTTATTGCAAGTAGGTTTACATGAACATGTATCTTTGATAGAGAGTGTTTGAGATGGCCAGTTAGCACTCCTGCTCTACAGCAGTTGCTCTGCTGTTGGATGGCAGTAGCTCTCCAAACAGTGTTCAAAATGTTGGGTTTGTATACTCCCCATGATATAGTAATTCTCATAATTTGGTGGCTTACCAGGTGTCCAAACAATAATCTTCAAATTCTGTTGACTTCTGGTATCCTGAGCGGAATTTAAACTCTTTGGTTGCATTTGCATGGCTGTAAAAACAGCAACCAAAACTCAGGTATCCATTTCTCTGCTAATGGTGACGTGTGGAACAGTTTGACCTTTAGCTGGCATCTGTGGCTTTAATTTTTATTCGGCAAAACCCATTCTGTTTTAAAGTACCCCACATGTTTATGGCTTCATAACATCTCCCCGCTTCAGAAAATAAAATGAACCAGCAGAATGAAAAGATGGCTACATTTCCTTTCCTCTAATTCGTAATCCCAATTTTATGAATAACGAAAGTATTAATCTCAGTTATATCATTCATATTAATTCTGCGCACCATTATAACACTGGAATAAGGCAAATCTTATCTACACTTTTTCCTTTAAATCCGCGAAAACACATCTGCTATCACATTGTAGGAGCCGCAGCATGTACATTTTGTGAGTTTAAAGTCGGTAAGTTAAGACTCCAATGAAATCGACTCATATTCTGGTCTTTAAATATTCCAAAAAAATGCGAGAGATTTGTTATTGTCCACAACCATCTGCGACAATTTGTTTCTCATATACACATTAAAATATTGTCAGCCCAGTGCGAAACATAATCATTCTTGTTCAATAATGGAGATTTTGTATTTTTTTCTGGTGGATATTGAGTTTTTTCGACAAGTAGCTAATTAGCCATTCAATTCCATCATCATCTTTCTGTATCAATACATCTCCGAGCCCTATATCCCGAGTATCAAACAAAATTTTCAAAGGGTTTCAAAATATTTGGTGTAGATAAAACTAGTGCGGTGATTAATCCTGCTTTAAATTTTTCAAGTGCCTCCTGGCATTGTTCTGTCCGCCACAATTCTGTGTTCTTCTTTAATAAATCCAGCAGTGGTGCCCATACACTGCTGAAGTTTGCAACAAACTTCCGATAGAATCCACTCAGTTCCAAAAATCGAAGCACCTCTTTCTTCGAGGATGGTCGTGGAAATTCCTCAAAGCCCTTCGTCTTTTTGTTCAATGGGGTCAACCTTCCATGTCCAATGTAGTGTCCCAAGAACGTCCCCTCTGCCTTCGCTAATTCTGTTTTCTTTAAGTTTATTACCAAGTTCAACTTCTTGTGATCGTTCAACATGCTCTGCAAAGTGTAACATGTGAGCTTTCAATCAGTTGCTAAAGATCACTATATCATACAGATAAACTGCACAATTTCTTCATCTGGCCACAAATATGTTCCTGAGTCTTAAATGTGGCTTCTGCATTATTCATTCATATAAAATACTCGATAAAGTTTTTTGTCATATCCAATATCTTTACTCGATTGCCTAACTGACTCCACATTTTTCTTAATTTGAAAGGGGCCACTAAACCTGGCTTTGAAGGAATTTCCTACCACTGGTGGCAATACTAATACGTCATCCTCACGGGAAATCTTCAAAGTTTCAGAGTTTTTATCTGCAACCTGCTTCACTCTATGTTGTGCTCTTCAGATACTATTTAACTAACTCACCTACTCCATCTACTCTCTCCTTCACCTCACACACATAATCCAAGTGTGAGATTTCCGACTTCGGTCCTGTCAATTTATATTTAACTAATTTCAAAGGACCTATCACTTCACAAACGAATGTTAACTCAGTGGAAGTAAACTGAGTAGATTTATTTGGGGCATCTCTAAGGGCAAGCAATATAATGGGACACCTTTGTTCCAATCATTCGGGTAATCATAACAGTACGCTGTGAACATGGTCTTCAGCGTCCGATGCTAACTTTCCAAGGCTCCCTGGGATTCAGGTTCTGATGCACTAGATTTAAACTGCTTATCCTGAACCTATCCATGACTTCCTTCAACAGCTGAGGGGTAAAATGAGATCCTTGGCCTGACTGAATCTTACTGCCTAGCCCACAGCGAGTAAAGAAAGCTACCAACCCATCAACCTCCTTTTTTATCTTAACATTCCGTAATGGAATTGCCTCTGGAAATCTGGTAGACACGTTCATTATTGTCAGCAAATATAGTTTTCCACTTGTATTTTAGGAAAGGGAGCTACACAATTAATAATAAGCCACGTGAAATGTTCTTCGAATGCAGTAATTGGCACGAAAGCTGCTGGTTTTATTACTGCCTGTTACTTACCTACCATTTGGTATGTATGTCATGTACAAACAAAACACGTCTTTGTGCATTCCAGGCACTAGAAATGCTTCTGTACCTTAGCCTGAGTCTTCTGCACACCTGAGTGACCGCCTGCAATGGGTTTATGTGCTAGCCATAACGTTGTATGCTACAGGTAACACAATGTGGTGCACTTCGGCCCATTTCCCTTCTGCACTAACTTATCGGGTCTCCATTTTAATTTTAGGATTCTATCTTTAAGTTAATAACGTTCGACAATATACTCTGATTCCTTTTCTGCATGTGTGCGTGTGTATGTGTGTGTATATATGTGTTGTAAGTCCATTATCCTTTCTGGACTAAACACCCCTGCCTGATCCTCTGCCTATTCAGGTTTTTTTTCTGCACCGTTACATCAAACAGGGTGTCAGTTCACTAAGCATCAACTCATTTGCCTTTTTCTTTCGTTTTTCCTTCCTGCTTGTAACTTATGACAGTGGGATCTTGTTACGACACACTCTGGAAAAATTCCTCAGTATTCTTCTTTTAACACCTCAATTCCTTTGTCAAGGGGTGCATCTCCCACCTCGCCTCCTGCTAAATCGTTCCCAAGGACAAACTGTATTCCGAGAACTGAGACTCTGTTACTCACTGTCACTGTTACTTCCCCAACCAAATCAACCAAATCACTGCATCCTAATGTTAACACAAGGGAATGCTTAATTTCTGTCCCCAGTCTACAAACTATCACGCTCTTGATTAACATGCCAGAAAAAGTGAAAATACTTTCATCTCTTACTATTAGCGGCCGAGAGAAAGTGAGGGCTGCAGATGCTGGAGATGAGAGTTGCAAAGTGTGGGGCTGGAAAAGCACAACACGTCGACAGCATCCGAGGGACAGGAGCATTGACTTTTCAGGCATGAATCCTTCATCAGGAAAGTGGGGGGTAAGGGAGGGGGGAAGGAGGTTGAGAAATAAATGGGAGGGTGAGGGTGGAGCTGGGTAGAAGGGAGCTTGGAAGGCGATAGGTAGATGCAGGTGGGGTGTGATGGTGATAGGTCGGACAGGAGGATGATAGGACACCTATCGGTGGTAGGACAGCTGGACCCCTCCAACTGATCAGTATCAATGTTGACTTCACCAAATTCCAAATCTCCTCTCTACCAAACTCTCCAGGTTCCAACCGTTCAACCTAGCACTGCTCTCTTGAACCGCCCTAACTGGCCATCTTCCTTCCCACCTATCGCCTCCACCCTCCCTTCGACATATCACTATCACTCCCAGCTACATCTTCTTATTGTCTACCCAGTGACCCTCCCACCAGCCCAACTACTACCCTCGTATTTATCTTTCAGCCCCCTTGTCCCCCCACAACATTCCTGACGATGGGTTTATGCCTAATATTCGATTGTCTTGCTGTTCGGATGCTGCCTGATCTGTTGTGCTTTTCTGGCGCCTCACTTCTCGACTATTAGAGACTGAGCAGATCCCATATCTCACAAAATTATAACTTCTTGTCCTTTCTGAGTAAACTTTATCTACAGAGACGAATTCTTTCAGAAATCAGGTACTAACTCTATACGCAGACCCTGCCTCGGCTGTGCACTCTCCTGCAGCTCCTCGGCTCAACTTGGAGTCTCCTTGATCGGTTTCACTAATTCCACTGGGCTTAGCCTCTTCTACCACATCTTTCCCCGAAGTGCCTTCATTCAACGCCCATCACGGTCTGTCCCAGCTTACTGCAGTGAAACCACCTTTTCCTAGTGCCCTTCTTAAACCATCGGTATTGTCATTTTATGTGTTCCACTCCTTTACAGTGAGAACACCTGAGTCCTTTTACCACCTTTCAACCCCTTTGGGCTTCTTTCTTCACCTGTGGTAAAGTATTGTGCGCTACTCTTCGCTTTGTATTGTGTGATCTTCCCTTCTCCCAATTTCTATCCCTCACAGGATGAAAATCCTGCCAGAAGCTAAATATCATCTCATGCCCCAGTGCAATTTACGTGCCATTTCTGCCGTGCTTCTCACTTCTTGAACTTACGGTACATTCACAGGAATTCTTACTATCTCTGGAAGTGAGTCTTTTAACTTCTCCAGCAAATTTATCTCCCTTCAAGCCTCACAGGTCTTATCCATTTTTAAGGCCAGCATCCACCTATAAAAATGACGGTGGTTAATTCTTTCAAACTCAATATAAGTCTGACCTGGTTCCGTCTCTATTTTTCTGAACTTCTGTCTATATGCTTCTAGTACCAATTCATAGCCAATCAAAATAGCCAAATTGACATCTTGATAATCTCTTGACCCCTCATCTGATAGCGCTGCACATACCTCATCAGCTGTGCTCACCAGCTTAGTCTGACCTAGCATTACCCACAAGTTCACTGGACACGTCATCTGCCTTGCCATTTTTTCAAATGAAATAAAAAAAAGGTTTTGACATTTTTCTCACCGAAATATGGCAAGTTATTAGCATAGTTTTATACATCCTTACGTTCTCCCTTTATCTCCATCCTGTTAATTTAACTTTCTTGTCTAATTCCAACTTCTGAATTTCAAATCCTCTCACTCTTTCTTTTTCCTCTCTTTGTCTTTCTTCTCTCTCTGTTTCTTTCCCTTTATTTATCTTCTATCTCCAGTTGCCACATTTGCAATTTAAGGTTTTTCTAATTCTACTGCAGATATATCAAAGTGCTTGACCAACGCCATTAAAATTTCAGGTTCCCTTTCCTCCCTGGTTAAACTCAATTCCAACCTATTTGCTAATTCTAGAAAATGTCCTCATTTTGTCTTCCTAAACTTCCTTGCAAAATTTGTAATGACTTTAGTAATGTTAAAAGCCATTTCCCTCACTTTTGACTTAATCAACCACAAGTAACAAAATTAAACGAATTTTCCCACTGGTTTTATTTTAAGAACAAAATCACTAATTGCAATGAGTTGGAATTTCCTGGGACCTTTTGTACCCTGAATCTGTTCAAATCTGTCCAAATCCCATTCAGCAAGGCCCCAAAATGTCGTGACATCAATGACGAATCTCTGTTAATTAAAACCACACACCAGAAAAGCTCCAAAAATGTGTTGCTGGAACAGCACAGCAGGTCAGGCAGCATCCAGGGATCAGGAGAATCGACGTTTCGGGCATTAGCCCTTCTTCTGGAATCCTGAAGAAGGGCTTATGCCCGAAACGTCGATTCTCCTGATTCCTGGATGCTGCATGACCTGCTGTGCTGTTCCAGCAACACATTTTCGGCTCTGATCTCCAGCATCTGCAGACCTCACTTTCTCCACCCAGAAAAGCTCACCTCACATCATAATCTGTTAAAATGTGAGCGACAGAGAACTCCTAAATTCCACTAATAAACAAAAAATAACAATTTATATGTGTGCAAGTTAGCTCGCTGAGCTTGAAGGTCTGTTTTCAGAAGTTTCGTCACCATGACTAGGTGACATCATCAGTGAGAGTCTCCACTGAAGCTCTGGTGGTATGTCCCGCCTCTCTATTTTCGGTCTTGGTTTCTTAAAGTGGGTGAAGTCATTTCCGGTTATTTTAACAAGAGAATGTAGACAGGATCTAAATGGATGCGTTTATTGATGGACTTCTGGTTAGAACGCCATTCCTCTAAGAAGGTACTTGTGTGTCTTAGCACGTGTGTGTGCTTTGTCCCAGTCAAATCAGCCTTTCTTTGTCTGTATGTATGGAACATAGTGATACTGGGTCATGTCTTCTGTTGGCCAGTTGGTGTTCATGTGTCCTCGTAACACGACAGCAGGACAGTTTCAATGGTGGAAAAGTGATTTTATATACACTGTTTAATTAATGTGCGTGTGCAGGTAAGTAGCATTTGTCACATGTGCACAACACATTGTAAATGAACAACAGAGACACAAGTAACGAAAAATGATGCATATGATGTTTAAAATTGATAAAACATTAAAACATGATTTGATCCTCTCAACGTTCCCTCCTTTTCTGGGATTCCCAACTCTAATCTTTCATTCTTACCAGGATGTGTGCTCCAAATTCTTGATTCTAGTGTCCCAATTTATTTCAGTTAATCCCCTTTTTTACCGGGACTTCAATATATTGGCCTGTTGGGTTCTGTCCAAAGCTAGTGTCTGTCATATTATTGGAGATAAACATTCTGGCATCAGACTCAGCATTTGAACGTTTTACTCTGTTGCACATGCACTGTACAAAGGACCACAGCACACAGGCATTGCCAAAACATTGGGGAATGTTCATCTACTTCTTTCGATAATCTAGTTTTCTCATTTTCCACATCTCCATATCTATATCCTCTCTCTCGTTCTCCCTTTGTATCCAGTTAAGAAATCCTCCAATTATTCTTCGTGTCCCATCTCTCAAAACTCCTTCTTTCAGTTTATATCTAATGCTCTCTTCAAGTTGTAATGTGATTATAATTGAGCAATGTAACTACAAAGACATGCGGGCGTAGCTGGCCAGAGGTAATTGGAAGACCATGGAGCAGCAATGGGAGGAGGCCAGAGTTAATTGGAAGACCAGGAAAGACCATGGAGCAGCAATGGGAGGAGGTTCTGGGGATAATTCGGAAGATAATACCAGAAATGCAACCCCAAAAAGATGAAACATAGTCATGGGAGGAAAGGCAGCCATGAGTGATAAGGCATCAAACCAAAAGAGGAAACATACAATGTGGTGAAGATGATTGGGAATCCAGAGAATTCATTGGCTCTGAAACTACATCAGGCTGGCATTACTGACACTGCAGAACTCTTAATCATGGTCAGCGAGAGAAACAGAGGAAATACATTCACTTTAAACACAGAAGATGGCATTTCTCCAGGAAAAAGATTCAGGTGAATTAAACATTTGCATTAAGATCAGGTAAATGCTTTTGCGGAATGTGTCAGATTGGAAGCAAGACCCGGAGAGACTGGCCCTCAGCAGAATGAGAGTTTGAAAATTGAAGTATTTCCACATCAGAAACCAGGTTAGGTCACTGAGTGCAAGGCTGATGGGTGAATGGGTCTCAGGGAGAATTGGGGAACAGACAGCAGAATTGCATTGCAGACATTGCAGCTCGAAACTGCATATTCATGTAGTGCTGTAGACCACAACAGCAGGAGAAGCAGACCTGCATTTAACCACAACCTGAAACGTTTTGCCAGGGTAACACCTCAGTCTGTCATTACCATCCACACCATCTATGGGTCGGTGACGAGTGTGGGTGAACATGTCAGAGTCAGAATCACATGAACTTTAACCTGATGATAACTCATTAAACCTACCTAACGTGACCAACAGATCTGAACGAAGCCGTGCAGTCCTGTCACGTTCAATAATAAATAGTGATGGACGATTAAACAAATGACTGGAGGAATGGGCTCCACAAACATCCCTGTCCTAAATAATGGAACAGACCTGCACATCAGTGTAAAAGAGAAGGATGTTTGATCTGCACCATCCTCTGCCAGAAGTGTTGAGTCGATGATACACCTCACCCTTATCATGATGCCCACAAAATCACAGCCGTCAGTCTTCAACCAATTTGATTCGCTGCACATGACATGAAGAAACAGCTGAACACAGTAGATATGGCACAGGCAATGGGCCCTAATACCATTCCTGAAATAGGACTGAAGACTTGTGATGCACAACAAGCAGTGGCCCTGGGGGAAGCTGTTTTATTCCACCGCCAACTCTGACATGTCCCTGGCAATGTGGAAAATTACTCAGCTATGTCCCTTTCCCTAAGACGGGAGTAAATACAATCGGACCAATTACCACCCTCCAGTCCCATCAGGACAGTCAAATTGGTGGGAGTTCTTTTTGGAGTTGAAAGTGAGGTCTGCAGATGCTGGAGATCAGAGCTGAAAATGTGTTGCTGGTAAAGCACAGCGGGTCAGTCAGCATCCAAGGAACAGGAGAATCGACGTTTCGGGCATAAGCCCTTCTTCAGGAATGAGGAAAGTGTGTTCAGCAGGCTAAGATAAAAGGTAGGGAGGAGGGACTTGGGGGAGGGGCGTTGGAAATGTGAAGGTTGAAAGAGGTCAAGGTGAGGGTGAAAGGTTAGAGTGGGGTGCGGGCGGAGAGGTCAGGAATAAGATTGCAGGTTAGGAAGGTGGTGCTGAGTTTGAGGGATTTGACTGAGACAAGGTGGGGGGAGGGGAAATGAGGAAACTGGTGAAATCCGAGTTCATCCCTTGAGATTGGAGGGTTCCTAGGCGGAAGATGAGGCGCTCTTCCTCCAACCGTCGTGTTGTGGTCTGGCGGTGAAGAAGGAGGCCATCTGGGTTATACGTTTATGGAACTGGTCCTCCTAGGAGCAGATGCGGCGGAGACGAAGGAATTGGGAGAATGGGATGGCGTTTTTACAGGGGGCAGGGTGGAAGGAGGTGTAGTCCAGGTAGCTGTGGGAGTCGGTCGGTTTGTAGTAGATGTCCGTGTTGATTCGGTCACCCGAGATAGAAATAGAATGGTCTAGGAAGGTGAGGGAGGAATCTGAGACTGTCCAGGTGAATTTTAACTCGGGGTGGAAGGTATTGGTGAAGTGGATGAACTGTTCAACCTCCTCGTGGGAGCACGAGGTGGCGCCGATACAGTCATCGATGTAGCGGAGAAAAAGGTGGGGGGTGGGGCCAGTGTAGTTGCGGAAGATGGACTGTTCCACATATCCTACGAAGAGGCAGGCAAACCTGGGGCCCATGCGGGTGCCCATGGCTACTCCTTTCGTTTGAAGGAAGTGGGAGGATTGGAAAGAGAAGTTGTTCAGGGTGAGGAGCAGTTCAGTCAGTCGGACGAGGGTGTCAGTGGAAGGGTACTGGTTGGTACGGCGGGAAAGGAAGAAGCGGAGGGCTTTGAGTCCTTCGTGATGGGGGATGGAGGTGTACAGGGACTGGATGTCCATGGTGAAGATAAGGCGTTGGGGACCCGCGAAGCGAAAATCATGGAGGGGGTGGAGGGCATGGGTGGTGTCCCGAATGTAGGTGGGGAGTTCTTCGACTAAGGGGGACAGGACCGTGTCTAGGTATGCAGAGATGAGTTCGGTGGGGCAGGAGCAGGCTGAGACAATGGGTCGGCCGTGGCAGTCAGGTTTGTGGATTTTGGGCAGGAGGTAGAAACGGGCGGTGCGGGGTTGTGGGACTATGAGGTTAGAGGCGGTGGATGGGAGACCCCCTGAGGTGACGAGGTCATGGATGGTCTGGGAGTTCTTTTTGACAGGGCTGTCAAACAGCACAGAAATAACCTGCTCAGTGTGGTTTCCAAAAGGTCCCCATGTGGAGATGGTGCTGTTGTGGAAATGTCACTGGATTTCTAATCCAGACTAGGCTAATGCTCTGGCAGTGGGTGGAAGTTAAAAACAATTAACAAAATATCGAGATCTAAAATCTGGGGTCAGTAACAGTGACCTTGAAGCCAATATGGATTGTAAACAGAATTTCCTTCTCCAATGTACTTTTAGGAAGTGAATCTCCCATGATTTCCTGGGTTGGCCTAAAAATGACTCCAAAGACTCTGACATGTGATAAACATTTCAATGGTCTCTGAAACGTCCAATCAAAACACTCATTTGTATCTAACTACTCTGAGGTCTGAAAAGATGAAACCGGGCAGAACACCCGGCCTCCGTATCTGTAGCAGAAAAGGGAATGGGAACACAGTCCTATCGACCCTACAGAGACCTCCTTCCTAACACCTGAGAGCGTGTGACAACATTTACAGAGCTTTCCCACAGACTGCACAGAAACAGTGGGAAAGGAGTAGGTCATACAGCACAATGAGCCTCCCCCTTTTTGTTCATGGCAAAATCTCCTCAATGCACTTACCCCACTCGATATACATTTCCGTTAATGTGAGTAACCTTGGGAAGCTATAAAATAGGAAGAGCAGTAGTACGTTTGGTCCATCGAGTTTGCTTCCCAATTCAATGTAATGATGCTTGGCCCTTCATTTCCACACGGTACTCCAGCTCTCCCACCATCCCTTTACTGTCTCAAAATCCTTATTGATAATCAGTGTCTCGGTTTCCAGGAGCGAGCGAATTCCCCAGGTTCACCGGTCTGTGAGTGCAGACATTTATTCTCATCTCAGTGCAGAGTGACCCTTGTTTTAGACGTCCCAGCCAGGGGAATTATCATCCCTGCTTCCAATCTGTCTCACCCTGTCAGAGTTCTGTCAATTTCACTGAGCTCTCCACTTATTTTCCGAAACCCCATGGAATACTGGCCCAGTCTCCCCAAACTCTGCTCCCACAACAAGCCCGTCATCCCAGAGATCAGTCTGGTCATCCTTCACTGCACTCCATCAATGTCAGGTTTGCCCTTTATTAGGTATGGAGATGAAAACTGCCCACAATAAAGCACAATGTTTGAGATGATGTCTCACCAAGGCCATGCATAGTTGCAGTAAGACACCCTTTCTCCTGGACTCAAATCCCCATGAAATGAAGGTCAGCACACTATCTATCTTCGTAACTGCTTTTTGTCCTGCATATTGGTGCTTTTTTACCACCTGCTCACCCACTCACAATCCCACAACCGTTAGTGCTGTCAGCAGGCTGGGATATATTGTATCTGATTCCAGCAACCAAATGTTTAAAGGGCATTGTCAACAGCTGGGCCCCAAGCACCGATCCCTGCGACACCTCAGCAACCGTCCTCTGTTAATTTCTATTTATTTATTTCGTGAATCTGGGTTTCACTGGCTGAGCCAGCATTTATTGCCTGTCCCTAGTTGCCCTTGAGAAGGTGGTGGTGAGCTGCCTTGTTGAACCGTTCCAGTCCACCTCCAATGCCATTAGGGAGGGAATTCCAGGATTCTGACCAAGTGACTGTGAAGGAGCGGTGATATATTTCCAAGTCAGGATGGTGAATGGCTTGGAGGGGAATCTGAAGATGATGGTATTCCCATACATCTGCAGCCCTTGTCCATCTAGATAGATGTGTTCTTGAGTTGGGAAGATGGTCTCTGAGGATCTTTGGTGAATCATTTCATTGCAGCATGTAGATAGCAAAACACTGCTGCTGCTGAGCGTTGATAGTGGAGCATTATGGATGAAGGGACAGTCACAATGGCTGCTTTGTCCTGGATGGTATCAAGCTTCTTGAGTGTTGTTGGGCTGCACTCATCCAGGCAAATTGGGAGTCTTCTACCACACTTCTGACTTATGCATTGTAGATGATGGACAGACGTTTGGAAGTCAGGATGTGAGTTACTCGCCGCAGTTTTCCTATCTTCTGACCTGCTCTTATAGTTACTGTGTTTATGCGGCGAGACCAGTGAGTTTCTCAGCAATGATTACCCACCAGGAATCTGATACTGGGGGATTCACTGATAGTAACACCATTGGATGCCAACGGGCAGGTTAGATTGTATTTTATTGGTGATGGTCACTGTTTGGAATTTGTGTGGCCTGAATACTACTTGTGACTTGTTAGCCTGGATACTGTAATGATCTTGTCGCATTTGAATATGGAATACTTCAGTAGCTGAGGAGCCACAAATGTTGCAGAACATTGTACAATCATTGGCGAACATCCCCACTTCTGACCTTCAAATGGAGGAAGGTCATTGATGAAGCAGCCCTGCAAAAGATTTCGGCCACTGCTCGAGGGACTCCTACAGACTTGGAGCTGAGTTGGCTGATCTTCAACAATCATGACCATCATCTTGCCAAATCCTCTTGATGCCACACTTGGTCGAAGGCAGCCTTGATTTAAAGAGCTATCGCTCTCACCTCATCTCTGGAAGTCAGCTCTTTTGTCCATGTTTGAACCATGATAATGAGGTCAGGAGCTAGTGACGCTGGGTGATCCCAAACTGGGCGTCATTGACCAGGGTATTGCTGAGCAAGTGCTGCTTAAAAGCACTGAGACGTTCCAGCACTTTACTGATAATCGAGAGTCGACTGATGGAATGGTAATTGGCTGGATTGGATTTGTTCTGCTTTTTATATACAGAAGATACTTGGGGTAATTTTCCACATAATCGGGAAAAATCCATTGTTGTAACTGTATTGAAATAATTTGGCGAGAGGAGAGGCAAGTTATGAAGCACAAGTTTTCAGTACTATTGCCAGAATGTTGCCAGAGTATGGACCCTTAGGAGTATGCAGTCTCTCAGACCGTTCCTGGATATCGCGTGGACTGAATCGAATTCGTTGATGACTGGTAACTGAAAGGCTGCGGACCACTGGAGGAGGCTGAGATGGATCATCCACTCAGCACTTCTGACTGAAGGATGTTGCGAATGCATCAGCCTTATCTTATACACTGAAGTGCTGGGCTCTTTCATCATTGAGGAAGGGGTTATTTGTGAAATCTCTTCCTCCAGTGAATTGTTTAATTGTCCCCAACGTTTTTCAAAACGATGTGGAAGGACTGCAGAGCTTAGATCTGATCCTTTGCTTGTGGGATCACCGAGCTCTGTGTATCACTTACTGCTTTTTCTGGTTGGCGCACAAATAGTCCTGTTTGGTGGCTTCAACTGGCTAACAGCTCATTTTCAGGTATGCCTGGTGCTGCTCCTGCCATCCTGCACATCCGTTGAACCAAGATTGATCATCTGGATTGATGGTAATTGTTGTGACGGGGCTACGCCAGGCCGTAAGGTAGTGTGTGTGTACAATTCTGCACCTATAGATGACCCACAGCACCGTATGGACACCCAGATTTGAGCTGCTAGATCTGTTCGAAGTCTGCCCTATTTAGCACCGTGATAGTACCACCCAAAATGGTAGAGGTTATTCTCAGTGTGCAGGTGTGACTTTGTCGCCACAATGACTATGCGGTGGCTGCTCTTACCGATACTTCTGTAACTGGCAGGTTAGGAAGGCTGTGGTCAAGCATGTATTTTCCTCTTGTTGGTTCCTTCACCACCTGCCGCAGACACAGTCTAGCAGTTATATCCTTTAGGACCCGGCCAGCTCGATCAGTAATGCTGTAGCTGAGATACTCTTGGAGGTGGACATTGAAATCCGCTACCCAGAGTACATCTGGCGTCCGTGCGGCCCTTAGTGCTTCCTCCAAGTGTTGGTCAGCATGGAGGAGTACTGATTCATCAGTTGAGAGAGGCTGGTACATGGTAATCAGCAGGTGGTTTCCTTTCCCATGTGCAAAATAATGTCATGAGACTTCATGGGATACGTAGTCACTGCTGAGGACTCCAAGAGCAATTCCCTTCCAATTGTATTCCACTGTACCGCCACTTCTGCTGTGTCCGTCCTGTTGGTGAGACAGGAGATATTGGGGGAAGGTCATGGGGTGTCTGGGACATTGTCATGCCCACAGAATCATACCTTACAGACACTGTCAGGCTGTTGCTTGACGAGTCTGTTTATTTCTATTCACTGTTTCCTGTCAGCTGTCCCGTTCTAGAAAAATGGCCATACATTAGCCGCAATCCACTCAGATTTGATTTTGTAAACTGGGCTTGGAGCTTTACCAAATTGTTGCTAAAAATCCAAATGTTTTGCATCCATTGCTTCTCTTTCATTTGTCTCCCAGTCAGTTTCTCAAACATAATTCCCATTTCATAAATCTATGTTAGTGTTGTCTATGATCATTACTTTCAGCCCCAATAATTCCTCCTAAACCAGTAACTTACTATGTCCAATGTTCCATGTAATATACTATTTTCCCACACCAGACTTGGTTTTGCTTGTATTGTAAAAACGTTTTGTGAGGACAGACTGAAGCAATGGTTTCATAGTTCTGCCATTTCCCTGTTCCCCATTCCTCATTCTCTGGTTTCAAACAGTAGGGAAACTGCACTTGTTTTCTTATATTTTTCACATTGACATGATTTATCAAGTTATTACAGTTCACTCTTATAACCCTAGTGAATATACTCTTCAGAAAGTTATCAATGCCTACCATAAACTGCTCAATAATTGACCTTCTATACCATGCACTCACATTAGCATATAGAAGTACAGCACGATCTATATTAGTCTCACTTTCCCACAGCAGGCTCATAGCCTGGAATGTTATGACACTTCCAAGTGCTCGTCCTAGTACTTTTTAATGATTTTAGCTTACCCGTAAAACTTCCCCTCTCAGGAGGTAATCCCAGAACACAATACCCTCTAGGTGAAAAAAAGCGTAGATCCTCTCTGAAACACAAAGTCTTCACTTTAAAAATGTGCTCCTTTGTTCTTGACCCTCTGACTAAAAAGAACAGCTGCTGTCTATCCACCCTGTCCATGTCCCTCATAATTTTATCCTTCTGAGTCACGGACCCCTCAGCTTTCTCTGCTCCAAAGTAAACACCCTGAGCTTATCCAGACTCTCTCCATAGCTGATATGCTCCATCCCAGGGAACATCCTGGTGAATCACCTCTGCACCCTCTCCAGTACAATCACATCCTTCCTGGAATGTGGCTGCCAGCACTACATACAGTACTCCATTTTGGCAGAACCAAATCCCTGTATAGCTCGTATAATCTACGCCCTGATGAGGAAACAAGGTCCAATTCTTAACTAGTCCATTAACCTCTCCAGCCAAATTCAGGGATGTGTGGAGAAGCACACTCTGAGCTTCCCAGTGTGCTGCCATTCATTGAGCCCTCCCCTATCTGGTTCCTTCTCCCAAAGTGCATCACCTCATATTTATCAGGGTTACATTCCATCTGCCATTGATCTGCCAATCTGACCATTCCATCTGCATCTTCCTGTAACGTAAGGCCTTCCTCCTCATTGCGAACCACCCAGCCAATCTTTATGTCAAACATACACTTACTTATCACATCTCCCCCACTCTCCACCTAGACCCCTCCACATTCACATCTTTTTTTTAATGAATACCACAAACAATAAGGGACACAGCACTGATCCCTGTGCTACACCAGGGGACACTGGTCTCCATTCACACAAACACCCTTCTCTCACCACACTCTGCCTCCTGCCACTAAGACAATTTTCCTTGTAACTTGTCTAGTTATCCATCATACTGTGAGATTTTACTTTATTTTTCAGTTTCCCAGGTGGAAATTTGTCAAAGGCCTTCCTACAAAACTAAACAATCGATCTCCTCAAACTAATTCAATCAAATCCATTGGATGTGACTTCCTTCTGATAAAGTCATGATGATTATCCCTGATCAAACCTTGCGACTCTGATTGGAGTTCAATTTTCTTCTTCCCTATTTTCTCCAGTAGTTTCCTTGACAGTGATCTAATGCTCGCTCATCTATAGTTACCTGGTCTATCTCTGCCACCCTTATTGTGAAGTGGAATCGTATTCGCAGTTCTCCAGTTCTCTGGCACCTCCCCTATGGTCAGATTCTAATTAAAATATTTAGTCAGTGTCTTTACTCCCTTGACCTCAATAGCTGGCTTTGATACAACTCATTCAGACATGGAGATTGGTCCAAATTTATACATAACAAAGCCTCAAATTCTTTCTCGTATTTTACATCAATCTGTTCAAGAGCTTCCCCATCCATCTTCTTGAATTCTGTACCTGTCCCCTTCCTTCGCCCAAGTAAAATGGATGTGAAGGTCTGATGTAACAATCCATCAATGTTCTCCAGCTTGACACACAGGTTGCCCCTTTGGTTTCTAATGGACACGAACTGTTTGCTGATTATTCTGTTCTACTTGTCCGTGGATAATATCGTGGAATTCTTCCTGATCTAGCCTACTTGTACTTCTCCATGTCCCTCTGTTATTCTAAGATTCTAAGATTCTATGTTTCTAAGATTCACTGCAAGCACCTCTCATGTTTTGAAACTAGAGATCACAGGGTGAGTTTCCACATTAGACAATCTTGGCATTTTAGGGATTAATCTGGAGAATACCTTTTGCAGTTCCTCTGTAGTCAGTGCATTCTTTCTTAGATTGGGACTCCGAACGAAACACAATACTCTTGAGAGTAGCCTCATGAACACGCGATTCAACTGGTGCACGACATCCTCTACATTCCAATTACATTCACATGAATGTAAACCTAATTTTTACTTTTCCATTTGCATATGTTCTTCCCAATACCTCTTGCTTTAACTTTTCTCCCGAGCTCACTGTGTGAGTTCTTTAACAAAAGCTCATGAATATCCAAGTATTCATTGGTTCTTCATTGCCTATGTCTCCAAGAAAAAAATTTCAAACCATTTTAAAACAACGTTTTCCACTTCTGGTTTTCCTTTCATCCATACATTACCATACTCCCCAGTTATGTCATTACCTTCCATATATCTAGTAGCATGTTCTTTGTAATCGAGTCCAACAGACACCCGACTGCGGATGACAAGTTACTGGTCTGTAGTTCACCACTCTCCACCTTCAGCCTTTCTTAAACTGTTGGATAATATTTATAACCTTTGCCTTATCCAGATTGGCTAAATGACTTTCGGGAATGTGTCGGAAAATAAAGTACAAATCCGCAATGCAATCAACATGTCTATTGCTGCTTCCTCTTAAATTCTTGTATGATGTGCATCTAGTCTGTCAGATTTATAAATACTCAATCCAGCTTTCTTTTCAAAGATGACTTCAACATTGATAAGAATGATCTTAGACTTTACTTACACAAGTCCCAGGGTCACTTGGTATTTCTGGAAGAATTTCTGGACATTCTTCCATGAAGATAGACACAAAGTTACTGTTTCTTTTCCCTGTGATTTCCCTGTTCTCTGCAATAAATTATCCTGAACGTGCGCCAACTGTTCCACATTTGGCCTTGTTTTCATTTTTTTTCATACATCGATGGACGCTTTTTAGCTGTCTTTATGTTTTTTCTTTCGTTTGCACGCTTTTTCTCTTTTTGATTTTCTTCTAAGTTTCTTGGTCATCCTTTGCTGGGTCCTACATCTCTCTGAATCCACTGGCTTACTGCAACACTTGGCATTTTTCTAAGCTGCCTCCTTTCATCTAATAGGTAGATGAAGGTGGGGTTGAAAGTGATAGTTGGAGAGGAGGGTGGACCAGATTGATAGGAAGGAAGGTGGACACGTAGGAACATTCAAAAGGGCGGTGCTGACTTGGAACTTTGGAGTGGGTTAAGGTGGGATTAGGGAAAATGGGGAAATGGGGAAATTCCCTATGATCCCCTGTGGTTGGAGAGTCCCAAGGCAGAAGATGAGGCTTTCTTCCTCCAGGCTTCTGGTGGCTCCCGTTTGGCGATGGAGCAGGTCTAGGACCCTCATGTCCTTGGCAGAGTGGGAATGGGAGTTAAAGTGCTCAGCCACAACGCGATGGAGTTGTTAAATGTGGCTGTCCCAGAGATATTCTCTGAAATGATCCACAACTTGACCTCCTGCCTCGGCAATGTAGAGAAGAGCACATTGGGTTTAATGGATACAGTAGATGAGGCGTTTTGTCTCCCTTTGTCACCTATCACTTTCAACCCCACCTTCATCTACCTATCGCATTCCCAGCTACCTCCCCACTGCCGCACTCCCTTCTCATTTGTCTCTGAGCCCCCTTGGCCCATAAGCTTCATTCCTGATGAAGGGCTTATGCCCGAAACATCCATTAATTGTTCTTAGTATGCTGCCTGACTGTGCTTTTCCAGCACCACACACTTCGACTCTGATCTCCAGCAGCTGCAGTCCCCACTTTCTCCTCACACCTTCATGGCTTGCATGACTCAGATTTATAATCATGATTTGGAGATGCCGGTGTTGGACTGGGGTGTACAAAGTTAAAAATCACACAACACCAGGTTATAGTACAACAGGTTTAATTGGAAGCACACTAGCTTTCGGAGCGATGCTCCTTCATCAGGTGATCACCTGATGAAGGAGCGTCGCTCCGAAAGTTAGCGTGCTTCCGATTAAACCTGTTGGACTAAAACCTGGTGTTGTGTGATTTTTAACAGATTTATAACGGTTACTTCAAATAAAACAAAAACTGTCGTGTACTCAAACAGCATAAAAGAAAAACCAATACATTGTGGTCAGTGTTCCCAAAATGTCCTTTCCAGCAATATTTTCAATTAGCTCTTCGGATCGCTCAACACCAATTCCAAAATAACCTGATCTCGAGCTCAGTGCTCGACATAATATTAATGCAAACCATCTCACACGTGCTCACAAAATCCATTTTCCCGGCATCAGCGTTCAATTGTGTTCACACAGTTTAGATATAATTTAAACAGTACATTATTACTGCAGTAGCCACAAACGTAAATGTCTCATTTTCTTTTTTATAACATGTCCAGCATTTGTATTGCAGCTTTCACTTTGATATATAACTCTCATCAATGTTTGCTCTTCATTGCTGTTTTTGCCATGGACCTTACTAGATTCTGTGGAATCTGAGCGACGTGGGCTTTGGGTAGATAAATGGTAGAGATCATCTCGCCACATTATTTAATGTCTTCTCAAACTTTAATTTCTCCATATCTCCCGTTATGCTGATGGAGTAGAGAAGGACAATGATCTTCCAACAATACTCTGTATTCCCCCAGAGAGCTGACACTGCTCTAACCTGGGTGGGAACCTTACAACAGGCTGGTACAGTGTTGCTGCTGCTGTAAAGGGTCTTAGTGAGATCACATCTGGAGTAGTGTGTACAGATTTAATCTCTTCAATGAAGAAAGCATATTGGTATATTGGAAGCAGCTCAGAGATGGTTCCCTCAGCTGATTCCTGCAATGAAGGTGCGAGCTTATAACGAAAGGATGGTCAGGTTGACCCAGTAGCCATTGGAGTTTACAAAAATTTAAGAGAGTCCTATTTCAACATCGATGACAGAAGGAATCAACAAGTGAAGCAAATTACGCAGATAGTGGAGGAATCCATTCCGTTCTCCAGCCTGTTACAGAGGAACAACAGGAGAATACTCAAGTCTTCGAGCATGTTACACCAAAACAGGACGAGGCTATTCAGCCCTTGGTGCCTGATATACATTTACAGGAGGAGGCCAATCAGTCCCCGAGCCTATAACACTGGACCCAGAATAGGCCATGCTGCACCAGTATCCTGTTACACAGCAACAGGATCAGTTCATTCAGCCACCTCAAGTCTGTAACATAGGAACTGGATGTGGTTACACATTGACTGGTGATTGTTACACTGGGATAACAGGAGGCCATTCAGACCCACCGAGCCTATTTCAAGGGAGTTGGATAAGGATAAAAACTATCTGACACTTCTTTCATGTCTGTTGTATGGGAACAAGAGAAGACCAATCACTCCCTCGGTCCCATCTCTGGGATTCATGCGGAGATAGTTCAGTATCTCCACCTGTTATGTGGAAGTATGAGAAGACCCATCAACCCCTCAAAATGTTACACAGCAACAGGAGGATTGCATAATCCCCCAACCCTCTAAAGCATCAACGGGATAAGGCCATTCTGGCCTTGGAGACATCAGCATAGGAACGTCAGCCCATCGAGGTTGTACACCAGCAGGATGATGAGTCCAGTCAGTCACACATGCCTCAAACAGCAATTGGAAACCTTTTGCCCATTAAACAGGAATTCAAAAAAAACGTAAAGGTTTTCAAAAGGGATGAAATTATAATAACCGTATACATTTGGGAGTAAAACGTAATGAAAAACTATTGTAATTTAAAACAATTATTAGAATCCATTGTTGAGGACATTTGCAAAGTTAAACCATAATCCATCGGAGTCAACATGGTTTTATAAAGGATAAATGGAGTTTGAAGTGTTTGCTTGAGTTACTTAAAGATATGACAAGCAAGGTGTATAATAGGATTCCTGGTGATCGAATGTATCTGGTCTTCCTGAAGGTATTGGATATGTCGCTTCTCCAAAGAGTAAATGGTAAGATCAGACAACATGGGTTTAGGAGTAGTTTATTAGCTTGTATTGAGGATTGGTTAACCAAGAAAATGCTGTCTGATGAATTAAATGTGCCATTTTATTTTGGCAAATGCAATTTGTGGTGTGCCATTGATTTCAGTTCTCATTTGCGATCGATAGTATTACTGTACTCGGTTGACGGGATAGAAAATACGATACCACATTTTCAGATGACATTAACATTGGTGGGAAATTACTTTGGAATGATAATGCACGAGATTTAAAAGCTATATGGATAGGTTGGGTGAATAGGCCAACATTTGGCAAGGAAAATTAAAGTGAGTAAATATGGGGCTATTTAAGTTGGCCAGCATAATAGAAAGACAAATTATTATCTAAATGGAGAGAAAGTTCAAAGTTCTTAGGTGCATAGGGATCTGGGTGTCTGCTTGCATATCACAGAAAACCTGCTTGCAGGTACTTCAAGTAATGAGAAATGCAAGCATAATTTCAGCGTTTATTTATAAAAGCATAGAGTAGAAAGGTAGGGAGTGTTGGTGCAGCTATGCAAGGCATTAGTGAGGCTGCAACTGGAGTACAGTTTGGGTGTCCTACAGAATGAGACATTTGCATTCTAGGCAATTCAGAATAGCTTCATTAGATTGATTCCATATTTGAAGTATTTGTCTTATGAAGAGAAATTGAGCAGTTTAGGCCTATACTCTCGAGTTTAGAATAATGAAAGGAGATCTCATCGAGGTCTGTAAAATGCTAAAGGTAATTGAAATTGTAGATGTGGAGAGGATTTTCTTTGATGTGGCACAATCTACAACAAGAGACTGGAGTTTTAGGATGGAGAGATGGCAGGAAAGTGGAACAGAGGCCGCGTTGACATCAACCTCATCGAGGGGTTGGATTCCTCACAGATGCTCCTTGTTCTTATTCAACCCTTCGACTGTGTTGCACAGGAATGGGGCAGGACTGGGTATCATACAGGAAGCAGGCACTCAGGATAAATCAGTCAAAATCAGTTAGACAGAACGTAAACAGTCGGGTCACACAGTGACCAGCGCTGGGTCCTCAACTATTTACAATCTATATTAATGATCAGGAGGATGGAACAGATATAAAGATGCTGAGTTTGGTGATGTCGCTAGTGATAAGCAAGAGATTAAATTATCAAGAGAGGGTGAAGAGTCTGCAGATAGATTCAGAGAGGTAAAGGCAATAGATAATAGTTTGGCAGGTGGAATTTAACATGATATAACCTCTCATTTCATTTTCAGGAATAATGGAAGGCAGTATGTGATTGAAATGGACAGGCATTACAGGACTTAATGATTCTGTGTACTAGGGGTGTTCACTCAGCCCCCGTTCGGACATGGGAGGTTTTGCTCCATCCCTGATCGTCTGCTCCTTCACACTCCAAGTGACCCCATTGCTCTCCGTACACATGGAATACTTTGATGTGGTTGATTGGTGATGGGGATGATGTTTTGAAACGTGCATCAAGGGGACAGCCTTTATCCAAGATACATTCATTTCTTTGGATGACGATGGGAATGGCTGACTGCTTCTGAATGAAGAAGCCGTGACTGCTGCCAGGACAGTGGGTATAAGACCATAAGACATAGGAGTGGAAGTAAGGCCATTCGGCCCATCGAGTCCACTCCGCCATTAAATCATGGCTGATGCGCATTTCAGCTCCACTTACCAGCGTTCTCCCCGTAGCCCTTAATTCCTCCAGACAACAAGAATCTATCAATCTCGGCCATACCAACATGATGTAGTGTGCATGGTTACACTGTAACATTAATAGAGAGAGAGCTCCTTCAGTTCCTCTACCTCTCCCTATTGACGTAGTTACTCCGCAAATGCCATGTACACCATCGGGAATCCCACTATACTGGATATAACCGGCAGCTCCCTTCTCTTGTAGAAACAATGTGTTGACCTCATCCACCATATATATCCTCCGTCACCGTATGGTGACACTGATGTTGAGATACTGGGAGATGATGGATATGTCACCTAGTCCTGCCTGGAATGTTCTGGATCATAGAAGCTGAATGAATCTGTGACCCAAACAGCCACTTGCAGCACCGTCCTCCCTCTGGCGTGAAACATCAGGTCATTTTGAAGGAGGTGACACCGCTCTGTGACCAGCTCCTTGTTCAATCAGTGTCCCCTCACACTTTGATCCGAGGTTAGGTGGAGCTTGGGAAGCTGTTCCTGAAAAACCCGGGATGGGTACAGCAGATCCCTTTTCCCACACACACTGACTCCGTGATTTCAGAGCTTCCCCTGTCTGCAGCCTCTGCTCCATTTGTTGTTCATGTTACAGACCCAGAAGTTGTAACTACAGTCCCCATGCTCCATCCCGAGTTGGGTCAGCAAATCCTCACGTCTCCCTGAATGTCTGAGGCAGCTCACAGCACAACCTCCATCAAACCTTCCCCAGCCCCTCCACTAAATTTTCAATTACAGGAGAGAGTCAGAAACCCCTCGGCTACAGATCCCCACAAAATATTTTAAGAAGGCCGTTTAGACCCAAACCTTTCCTTATTTTGAATATAGATGTGAAGTGTGCGTTCCAGATATGTTGTGACTGGTCAAACTTCTCGACATTAAGCAAAATATAATCTATTCAAATGATTTAGTTAAAATACAATCAAAGAAAAGAACATTTTGGGAAAGCATATACGTTGGAAAACTTACACAAACAATAGAGACCGTACCTTCTTGGTGTACACTGCTTGACACAAAGATATATTCAAATACAGATTCTTACATGCAATTTTCCGATCCAGGAGAAATCAACATCAACAAGAGATCTCAATGAGAAAAGCAGCTGGGGATCATGTATTGAAACTCCTAACCCTTCTGGGATCTCCAACAGCTTCTGAATGCTGCAGCGAAAAAAACAAACGAGAAGACCTGGTCTGTGAGAGCTGACCACTGCCCTTCGATTGTTACGACCATTTAATGAAACCTAAAGGGTTTCTCAGTTATTTACTTAAACTATTTTCAGACAGCGGTTCTGCACCTCTGCCTTCAGAACCTCTCTTCAAAAACAACCTAAGAGAAAATAACTTCTTTCCAGTGATAGTATATTCACAACTCCACATTTAATAAAATGATCCATCAATATACAAGGATGGATTATTTTTTGACCTCCTAATCGTCCTCTATTAGAAGGCTGAAATACATATATACGTAAAAACAATGACTGCAGAATCTGGCAAACAGATTCTGGATTAGTGGTGCTGAAAGAGCACAGCAGTTCATGCAGCATCCGAGGAACAGTAAAATCGGCGTTTCGGGCTAAAGCCCTTCATCAGGAATACAGGCAGAGACCCTGAAGCGTGGATAGATAAGTGAGAGAAGGATGGGAATGGGGAGAAAGTAACATAGAGTACAATAGGTGAGTGGGGAGGGAATGAAGGTGATAGGTCGGGGGGAGGGGGGAGTTGATAGATGGAAAAGAAGATAGGCATGTAAGACAAGTCATGGGGACAGTGCTGAGCTGGAAGTTTGGAACTGGGGTGAGGTGGGGAAGGGGAAATGAGGAAACTCTTCAAGTCCACATTGATGCCCTGTGGTTTAAGTGTTCCGAGGTCGAAGTTGAGGCGTTCTTTCTCCAGGCTACTGGTGGTGAGGGAGCGGCGGTGAAGAATTCCCAGGACCTCAATGTCCTCGGCAGAGTGGGAGGGAGAGTTGAAATATTGGGTCACAGGGCGGTGTGGTTGATTGGTGTGGATGTCCAGGAGATGTTCCCTAAAGTGCTCTGCTAGGAGACGTCCAGACTCCCCAATGTAAAGGAGATCGCATCGGGAGTAACGGATACAATAAATGATATTGGTGGATCTGCACGTTAAACTTTGATGGATGTGGAAGGCTCCTTTAGGGCCTTGGATGGAGGTGAGGGAGGAGGTGTGGGCGCAGGTTTTGCAATTCCTGCAGTGGCAGGGGAAGGTACCAGGATGGGAGGGTGGGTTGTAGCGGGGCATGGACCTGACCAGGTACTCACGGAGGGAACGGTCTTTGCGGAAGGCGGAGGGGGGTGGGGAGGGAAATATATCCCTGGTGGTGGAGTCCGTTTGGAGGTGGCGGAAATGACGGTGGATTATTTGGTTTATGCGAAGGTTGGTAGGGAGGAAGGTGAGCACCAGGGGCGTTCTTTCCTTGTTACGGTTAGAGGGGTGGGGTCTGAGGGCGGAGGTGCGGGATGTGGACGAGATGCATTGGAGGACATCTTTAACCACGTGGGAAGGGAAATTGCGGTCTCTAATGAAGATGAAGGTGTGTTCTGTGGTGGAACTGGTCCTCGTGGGAGCAGTTACGGCGGAGGCTGAGGAATTGGGAAAACCGGATGACATTTTTGCCGGAGGTAGAGTGGGACGAGGTGTAATCCAGGTAGCTGTGGGAGTCGGTAGGTTTGTAAAAAATGTCGGTGTCAAGACGGTCGTCATTAATGGTGGTCGAGAGGTCCACGAAGGGGAGGGAGGTGTCAGAGATGGTCCAGGTAAATTTAAGGGCAGGCTGGAATGTGTTGGTGAAGTTGATGAAGTGCTCAACCTCCTGGCGGGAGCACGAGGTGGTGCCAATGCAGTCATCAATGTAGCGGAGGAAGAGGTTGACTCTGAGCATATAAATGTTCACAACTAGATTCGATTTCACTCATTTTACTCCTGCCACAGAATGCCTTTGTCTTTCTTCATCCAAGTCTCCACAACGTGTCAAAACTTAGGTTTTCTGTGATCTGTATAATTTCAAATTGAATGGCAGCAATAATAAACTCAACCGAAACAGACTGGTATTCTTCTCCCTAAACTTCTCCAAAAACTTTAAGGGGTCACGGTCAGTGATAAAGATTTGTCTCAGGTATGTTATTGGCAATTTAAATGCTGAAATATTGTAACGCCAACACCAAGCTGAAGGCCTCCTTCCCCATTGTGGAATAAATCTGTTGATGTTTCCACTGGACACTCCAACCACACGTTACATAATGGAGCACTCCTCGTCTCTCCAATACTCCCTTTGAATGACATAGCTCCTCATGTCTCCGCGTAAAAGAGTTACATACTTCTGTACCTCTTAATGCTGTAACCTCTTTACCTGCTACTCCTGGCCTATGCCAATAAACCTTCCTCTCACAGGGATATGTTTTAATAAGATCTCACACATACTTCTCAATCCCTCACAGAAACCAAACTTTGATTTCTGAACGAAATCATCATCATCAGCCATTTCAGCTTCTAACCTTGGCATTTTAACTCTCTGCTCTTCCACACGAGTTCTCACGATTGCAGGAAGTGAATTGTTGAACTTCTCCAAAATAAGAATCTCTCTAAGAGTGCCATATCTTTGCTCTGTATTTAATACCTTTCCCCACTTTTAAAAATTACTTTGCTTTTTCCTTTCAAACTCAATGTGCGTTTAACCATGGACGCTATTTTAGATCCCTGAAACATTGTCTGTCAACTTCTGGCACAAGCTCATATGCACTTCAGAAGGCTTTCTTCACCTCCTCCTACTCCCCAGACACCGCCTCCGACAGGGATGCAAATACCTATCAGCTTTGTTTGAATCAACTAAGTCCACATGTTCACTGGGCACTGCATTTGTTTAGCCACTTTCTCAAATGAAATTAAGAAGGCTCCCCCCTCATTCTCATCAAATGTAGATAATAGCTGTATGTATTTAAACAGATCCCCATCAAGCCTTTGGCCACTATAGGGTTGCTCATCCTCACTATCCTCCGCATCCAGCCTACTAGCTCCTGTCATCACCGCCTTCTATGTCAACTTTCCTCTCTAATTACTAACTTTTGAAGTTGTAACCCTCTGCTTTTCTTCTTTCTTTTTCTCTCTTTCTTCTTCATTTTCTGTTCTTTTATTTCTCCTTTTCATCATAATTCAAACAGTTTCAATTCTTTCTCATGTTCACGGTGCCTCATTTGAAGTTGAATTATCGCCATTTCCAAAGATTCTGATGGCGTTTCCACCAAATGTAATTGCCGAGCTATAGCTGTAATTATCTCTCATTTTCGCACAGATAAACGCAACCCCAACTCCAGCTTGTCCGCCAATTCCAACAGCTTTGCCTTCATGATCTTTTGTAAAATCCCCAACTTCACTTCTTCCACACCCAGAAAACTCTCAGTGATTGAAAGAATCTTTATACACAAAACACTGTTTAAACCAACCGAATTCAACATCCGGAACAAAAGACACTAACAACTGCCATACTCGACCTTTGAACCCAATAGCCTCCTGGAGCGTACTCTCCAGTGTCTGCGTGAGCTTATTCTGGATTCGTTGGTTTCCTCCCATAATCCAAAGGTGTGCATGTCAGGTGAATTGGTCATGCTAAATTGTTTGCAGTTTTCAGGGATGTGTGGGTTAAGAGTCTTTGTCGGGGTAAATGTGTAATAATAGGCTCGAGGAATGGGTCTGGGTAGGTTACTCCTCGGAGGGTCGATGTGGACTTGTTGGGTCGAATGGCCTGTTTGCACACTGGAGGGATTGTGTGTGTGTGTGTGTGTGTGTGTGTGTGTGTTCGTCAGAGAGTGAGAGAAAGTGAGTGTGCGTGCGTGATTGGCGTGGTTGAATGCGAAACTCATTGTTTGAGAAGGAACACACGTGAAGGAAACTATTTTAAATACGAACGACTGGCAGGCTTTTGGATAATCGACAGAGAGAGAACGATGGACGTTTCATGGACAGATGGCGTAAAGTGTTTGAGAATGTTAAAATAAAGGCAATGCCAGACACAATAGCAATATACATTGGCGTGCACATGAATGACAGATGGATGGGAGTTTGGTGTGAATTCGAATCAGATTTGCTTCGGCAGTTTTGAAGCAGCAGATTATTATCTTCATTAAGACTGTATTTTATAACTCAAGGTTCAAACAGGACATGGAATAACCCAGTGCGATGCATTGTGGAGTGATGAATATTTCAAGTTAGAAATGGTCAGGGCATGGTGTCAGGATTCAGCTCATGGTCAAAGGGATCACCCACACAGTTATGACTCGTCTGCTTCAGCCGCAGATATTGGCCAGGGATGGAATGAAAACACTGGAAAAAAAGTGGAGTTTGTAACCAGAACAGTAAACAGTGACCTCCATGCTCTTAATATTTAAATAACAAAGGCAAAGATGCAATACATTGCGGTTCTCCGCTGAAACTGAGGAGATCAACATAGAGACCCATGAGTAAAATTGCCAGAGCAGAGGCAGACAGTAATTGAACACCTTCATTGATGCAGTTAGTAGTGGTCGTTGACAGAATATCTGGATTCAGAGTTTCAACAGGAACAATAATAGTGGCCAAAAGTGTAGAATATATGAAAGTACAGTAATACAGTCATAACTGTTTTATAGAAAACAAATCTGGATAGTTTACCCTTCCCAGGAACACGGGATAATAAAAATATTGAATAATGCGAAGAGCATAATAGATCTGCGATGATAAGGACAACCAATAAAATGCAAAAAGATACCAAACATAATCGGATAAACTCCTGTCTATTGTTGGAATATTCCAGTCTACTGTTCTCAGATTCTGATCCATGTTTGGAACATTGCAGTCTAATGTTCTAAGAATCTGATCTCTCCTCCCCCTCTCTCTGAATCTGCTGATCCATGTCAATGCTGTCGGTGATGGTCCCGCTCATGTTACGGGATAACACATTGAAAGGCGCCCATTTATCGTTTAAAAATGGAAATCCTCCACTGGGATAATTAGAATCCATGAAGACTGGCATTAATCACAGTCACTGAACAAATAGGACCAGTTAACAACTTCCATACATCACTTTTCATATCACTATAAAAGGGAACATTTACTGGTTTTGGATGGAATGGATAAGGGTTGCTGAGGGATGGACCATAAATCTTTCAATTTCTTCATCATTTTTTTCCTTGGATACGAGAGTATTAACAGGACACTGCATGGGTCTATATATGTTCCACTCTGTTTATGAAAGGAAGCAGTTATATAATAACAGATCGGTTACAGAAAAAAAATCGTCGGGTGGGCAAGTTTCTAGATGCCTGAACACAAAGTATGGTTATTATTATCCGGTGTGAGGCCACTCCTCCTTTTTACGCCCTGTTTTCAAATCCTCTCATAACCTTGAGACAGAGCACTGAGACTGCTGCTCAGGAACAGGCCGAAGCAATTCTGTCCCTATGGGCCTCTTACAGAGTGATAAGAGAAGGCCATTCAGCCCATATTAGCCTATTGCTACTTGAAAAGGTGGAACGCTGGAACATTAGCACATTTTGCAAACAAGATCATTCAAAATAAAAGTATTTGTCGCTGCAGCTGTATGAGGTGTGACTGAGAGGGCACCTGGAGTACATTGTATTATTTGTGTTTCGGTAACTGAGAAGGGATGGACCTCCATCAGATACTGTTTAATGGCTGCTCATAATCCAGGGGTTGCTGTGTCATTTAATGTCTCGTGGCTGTTATAAAGGGACAAGAGCCTGTTACAGAGGGGCAGGAAATGTTTATTTAACATTTCAAGTCTGTTACACATAAATATTAGTTTTAAATTAGTTATGGAATATGAAAGACCTGATGTAAACATTAAAGCTCTAAATTTGAATAATGCCAATTTTGAAAGTGTTAGGCGAGCCCTCTGAAAGGCTGATTGCGATATGCTATTCACAGGTAAAGGGATGATTGGAAAATGCAAGGCCATCAAAACTTGAATTCAGAGAGTCCAGAGTCAACGTTCCTATTAGTGAGATGGGCAAGGCTGTGTATACAGGGAGTGCTGGATGTTTAGATATATTGATGATCTGGTCAAAGTAAGGAAGGAGGCATATGTCAGGTAAACAGAGCTGAAAGCAAGTGAATCCCCAGAGAAGTATAAGGGCAGTAAGCGTATAGTCAACGGTGAAATCGGGCCAGAAAAATGTGAACAAGGTTTGGCCTTAGAAATAGGGTTAACGAGGTCTTGACGAAACTCTGCAAATCTGTTCGTGGCAAAGATTAACTAGGGAGAAAATACCTTAAAGATCAGTAAGGCTACCTATGTGTGGAACCACAAGAGATGAGAAAGATGTAAAACAAGTATTTCTCCACAGTATTTAATGTGGAAGATCAAGTTTGTGCGAAGATTTGTAGCTCGGGTGCTCGTTGTTGTGGTTCTGTTCGCCGAGCTGGAAGTTTTTGTTGCAAACGTTTCGTCCCCTGGCTAGGCGACATCATCAGTGCTTGGGAGCCTCCTGCGAAGCGCTTCTTTGATGTTTCCTCCGGTGTTTATAGTGGTCTGTCCCTGCCGCTTCCGGTTGTCAGTTTCAGCTGTCCGCTGTAGTGGTTGGTATATTGGGTCCAGGTCGATGTGTTTGTTGATGGAGTTTGTGGATGAATGCCATGCCTCTAGGAATTCCCTGGCTGTTCTCTGTCTGGCTTGCCCTATGATAGTAGTGTTGTCCCAGTCGAATTCATGTTGCTTGTTGTCTGCGTGTGTAGCTACTAAGGATAACTGGTCGTGCCGTTTCGTCACTCAACTGCTCGAGACTGGAACACGGTAACAGGAGGCAGTCATTCAACTGCTCGAGACTGTGGCACAGGAACAGGAGGCAGTCACTCAACTGCTCGAGACTGGGACACAGGGACAGGAGGTAATCATTCAAGCGCTCGAAACTGGCGCTGGGAAATCTGGAGGCTTGTGAGGCCCCAGGATCCTGTTGCGCAGGGGCAGGAGGAGGTGACTCATTCCCCACCAGCTTTGGGTACTGGGAGAGAAAGGGAGTTTTCCTGTTACAAACAGAAATAGATGCATAACTTGCATTCGTGGTCCAAACAATCCTGCCCCACCATTTACTAAGAGCACGGCAGATCTGATAGTGATTCCCTCAAGCCATTTTACGGAGACTGTGCTCTCTGCAGCCTCTGCTCCATTTATTGTTCATATTGCAGACCCAGATGCCGTAACAACAGTCAGCATGACTCATCCATAGGGTCGGGTCTAATAGGATGAGTCAGGATTTGAAGGGTCCAATCACAAGAAGGAAAACACAAAATAAAGGCATTGCCAGATGTTTTGTTGTTTCACATTCGCAATCCAACTCACATAACCAGCCCATCCATAATACATTCAGAATGGAGCACTGTGTAACTCCGGTCCAGAGTGGAACGCTGTGCAGCCCACACCAATGCTTGATCTATAATCCTGGGCGAAATGTCCAGCGTGACGAGCTGTGCAGACCGCACTGGTTCATTCATATATAACCCCAGGCTTTTGCATTGTTCGTTAACACTGTGTTAGATCACTGCCCAGTGTGGGGAAACTTGCAGCCGATGCTGGCAGTGACAGGATGTACAGCTCCCATCCATTTACAGCTCCATATCTCCATTGCGCCTTGACAAAGGGTTCTGTGGGTGTGAAAATCACTGCAATGTAGAGATTCTAAATTGAAACAGTTTAAATACCAATAGTTCCGATTCAGGCGCACATCACTCCTGTATTTAAAGATGAAATAACTGAGATAATGTCCAGTGAGGTTTTGTGGATGGTGCAAAGAAGTAAGAGGGGTTTGGTGATGTTATAGCGGTTGCACTATAAGCCTCCAGATAATCAAAGCGAATTAGTCAAAACAAATATGCAGGGAGACGGGGGAGACTTGCAGTAGCAATAGGATTGTCATAATAGGTGATTTTAATTATCCTAACATAGACTGCGACTTCCACAGGTTTAAGGACTTAGATGGAACGTAATTTGTTAAGTGTGTTCAGGAAGGTTTCCACAAGCAGCATGTAGAGGGTCCTACTCGGGAAGGGACAAACTTGACCTACTGTTGGGGCATCGGGCAGGATAGATGACGGAGGTAAAGTGGGGGAGAATTTTGGGGCCGGTGACTAGAATTGTATTAATTTTAAAATTGTTATGGGAGGGACAGAATTGGTCCACAGATGCAAGTTCTAAATTGGGGCGAAGCGAATTTTGTTGGAATTAGACATCGACTTGCAAAGGTTGATTGTAGTAGCTTGTTTCCAGGCAAAAAGATCTCGGGAAAGTGGGAGGCCTTTAAAAGTGAGATAACTCGAGTTCAAGGTCTATGTGTTCCAGTGAGGGTGAAGGGAAAGTGAGGCAGGAAGAGAGAACCCTGGATGACAAGAGATATTGAGGCTCTGACCAGCAAAAAAGGAGGTGTGGTTCAGGTTCAAGCAGCTGGAATCAGTGTAATCTCTGGAGAGACACGAGGAATGCAGGAGTTTACTAAAGAAAGAAATTAGGAGAGCAAAAAGGGTGTATGACATAGCCTTGGCTGAGAAAATTAGGTTGGATCCAAAGATGTGCTTTCAGTATAGTAAAGAAAAATAACGACTAGAGAGAAAATAGGACCCCTTAAAATCCAAAGTGGGCATTCATGTGTAAAACAACAAGAGGTGGGCGAGGTCCTCAAATTCCCCTCTGTGTTTACCATGAAGAAAGACATGAAGATCTGTGACCTTTTGGAGGGGTTAGTTGTCATATCATGGTACCGTTCATATCGCAGTAGAACATATTAGAATGGACATATTAGAATGCATAAAGTCAGATAAATCTCTTGGTCCTGACCAGATATATCCAAGAGCACTGCAAGAGGCTAGAGAAGACAGGTCAGAGGCCAAGATCCCGGATGACTGGGCGGTAGCAGAAGTTGTGCCCTTATTCAAGAAGGGCTGAAAAGAAAACCCTGGGAAATATAGACCAGAAAGCTTCACATCTGTTTTCGGTAAACCACTTGAGAAGGTTCTGAGAGATAAGATATGCATGCATTTGGAAAGACAGAGTTTGACTTGGAGCAGTCAGCATAGCTATATGCATGGCAGATCATGCCTTACAAATTTTGTTTGAATTTTTTGAGAAAGTGACCAGGAAGGTTGACGAGGGCAGGGTGGTGGACATAATCTTTATGGGTTTCAGTAAAGCCTTTGATAATGCTCCACATGGAAGGCCACTCGAGAAAGTTAGATCGCATGGACTCCAATGTAAACTGGCAAATTGTCGACACAATTGGCTTGGCGTTAGGAAGCAAATGGCTATGGTGGAGGGACGCTTGTCGGACTGGAGGCCTGTGACTAGTGGAGTGCCTCAGTGATCGGTCCTGAGCCCATTGCTGTTTGTTATCTATATCAACGATTTGGACCAGAGTGCACAACGCAAGGTTAGTAAGTTTGTAGATGACAATAAAGTAGGAGACATCGTTTACAGTGAGGAATGTTATCAGAAATTGTAGCAGTACCTTGATCGACAGGGGAAGTGGGCTGAGAAATAGCATGTGGAGTTTAACATAGATACGTGTGACGTGTTGCATTTTGGAAAGTCAACTCCAGGTAGGATTTTAATGATGAATGAAAGGGCCTTAAGGAGAGTAGTGGAACAAAAGGATATTAGAGATCAGGTTCACAGATGTCTGAAATTTGAGTCACAGATACATAGGACGGTGAAGAAGGCTGTTGGCACACTGGCCTTCATCAGGGCATTGAGAATAGAAGTTGGGACGTTATGTTGCAGTTGAACAGGATGTTGGTAAGGCTGCAGTTGGAGTATTGTGTTCAGCTTTGTTCTCCTTGCTGTAGAAAGGATATTATTGAATTAGAAAGAGTATCGAAGAAATTTACAAAGATATTTCCTGGGTTAAAGGCTCTAAGTTATAGGCAGAGGTTGGATAGGTTAGAACTTATTATGTCACAGAGTAGAAAACTGACGGGATTCTTATAGAAGTGCAACTCTTGTAAAACCATGGGAGGCGTGCATGGGGTGAATACTTCAAAAATTTTCCCAAGATTGGGGAATCGAGGACTAGAGGACATCCATTAATGTTTGGAAAGGAAAAAATATATAAAATGGAACGTGAGGGGCAACTTTATTTACACAGAGTGTGGTACGCATATGGATTGAGCTGCCAGTGGAAGTGATTAAGGTGGGTACAATAACAACTTTGAAAAGGCATTTGGACAAATAAACAGACAGGAAAGGATTGTAGGGATATAGAACAAGGGCAGGGAAATGGGGTGAGTGTGGATGGACATTTTGTTTGGCATGGACCAGCTGGGCCAAATGGTCAATCATATTTGCAGGCTCGTGTAATATGACTGTAAATGAGTGTTTGGAGTGGAGATGGCGGGGGTGGGGGGGGGGGGGGGGGCGGGGAACAGAAAAAAAATCATGGAAGGATATGTTCACATGTTTCGGAATGCTGAAATGAAGACATTTCGACAGTATTATGCAACACGGGTCAGTATTATGAAGCGCAGCAGGTCAGGCAGCATCTAGGGAACAGGAGAATCGACGTTTCGGGCATTAGCCCTTCTTCAGGAATGAGGAAAGTTTGTCCAGCAGGCTAAGATAAAAGATAGGGAGGAGTGACTTGGAGGAGGGGCGTCGGAAATGTGATAGGTGGAAAAAGGTCGAGGTGAGGGTGATAGGACAGATTGGGGTGGGGGTGGAGAGGTCGGGAAGAAGATTGCAGGTTAGGGAGGCGGTGCTGAATTTGATGGATTTGACTGAGACAGGGTGGGGGGAGGGGAAATGAGGAAACTGGTGAAATCCGAGTTCATCGCTTGTGGTTGGAGGGTTCCTAGCCGGAAGATGAGGCGTTCTTCCTCCAACCGTCGTTTTGCTGTGGTCTGACGATGGAGGAGTCCAAAGACCTGCATATCCTTGGTGGAGTGGGAGGGGGAATTGAAATGTTGAGCTACAGGGTTGTTGGGTTGGTTGGTCCGGGTGTCCCAGAGGTGTTCTCTGAAACGCTCCGCAAGTAGGCGGCCTGTCTCCCCAATATAGAGGAGGCCACATCGGGTACAGAGGATGCAATAGATGATATGTGTGGAGGTACAGGTGAATCTGTGGCGGATATGGAAGTTTCCTTTGGGGCCTTGGAGGGAGGTGAGAGGGGAGGTGTGGGCGCAAGTCTTGCACCTCCTGCGGTTGCAGGGGAAGGTGCCGGGAGTGGAGGTTGGGTTGGTGGGGAGTGTGGATCTGACGAGGGAGTCACGGAGGGAGTGGTCTTTACGGAATGCTGATAGGGGAGGGGAGGGAAATATATCCTTGGTGGTGGGGTCCGTTTGGAGGTGGCGGAAATGACGGCGGATGATGCGCTGTACATGGAGGTTAGTGGGGTGGTAGGTGAGGACCAGTTGGGTTCTGTCCTGGTGGCGGTTGGAGGGGTGGGGTTCAAGGGCGGAGGATCGGGAAGTGGAAGAGATGCGGTGGAAGGCATCGTCGATCACGTCGGGGGGGAAATTGCGGTCCTTGAAGAAGGAGGCCATCTGGGATGTGCGTTTTTGGAACTGGTCCTCCTGGGAGCAGATGCGGCGGAGTCGAAGGAATTGGGAGAATGGGATGGCGTTTTTGCATGGGGCCGGATGGGAGGAGGTGTAGTCCAGGTAGCTGTGGGAGTCGGTCGGTTTGTAGTAGATGTCCGTGTTGATTCGGTCGCCTGAGATGGAAATAGAAAGGTCGAGGAAGGGTAGGGAGGAATCTGAGACTGTCCAGGTGAATTTGAGATCGGGGTGGAAGGTGTTGGTGAAGTGGATGAACTGTTCCACCTCCTCGTGGGAGCACGAGGAGGCGCCGATACAGTCATCGATGTAGCGGAGGAAAAGGTGGGGGGTGGGGCCAGTGTAGTTGCGGAAGATGGATTGTTCCACATATCCTACGAAGAGGCAGGCATAGCTGGGGCCCATGCGGGTGCCCATGGCTACTCCTTTCGTTTGGAGGAAGTGGGAGGATTGGAAAGAGAAGGTGTTCAGGGTGAGGACCAGTTCAGTCAGTCGAAGGAGAGTGTCAGTGGAAGGGTACTGGTCGGTACGGCGGGAAAGGAAGAAGCGGAGGGCTTTGAGTCCTTCGTGATGGGGGATGGAGGTGTACAGGGACTGGATGTCCATGGTGAAAATAAGGCGTTGGGGACCGGGGAAGCAAAAATCATGGAGCAGGTGGAGGGCATGGGTGGTGTCCCCAACGTAGGTGTGGAGTTCTTGGACTAAGGGGGACAGGACGGTGTCAAGGTAGGCGGAGATGAGTTCGGTGGGGCAGGAGCAGGCGGAGACAATGGGTCGGCCGGGGCAGTCAGGTTTGTGGATTTTGGGCAGGAGGTAGAAGCGGGAGGAGCGGGGTTGTGGGACTATGAGGTTGGAGGCGGTGGATGGGAGGTCCCCTGAGGTGATGAGGTTATGGATGGTCTGGGAGATGATGGTTTGGTGGTGGGGGGTGGGGTCATGGTCAAGGGGGCAGTAGGAGGAGGTATCTGTGAGCTGGCGTTTGGCCTCAGTGGTGTAGAGGTCGGTGCGCCAAACTACTACCATGGAGCAGGTGGAGGGCGTGGGTGGTGTCCCGAACGTAGGTCTCAGATTCCTCCCTCCCCTTCCTTGACCTTTCTATTTCAGTCTCAGATTCCTCTCTCCCCTTCCTCGACCTTTCTATTTAACACCTTCCACCCCGACCTCAAATTCACCTGGACAGTCTCAGATTCCTCCCTCCCCTTCCTCGACCTTTCTATTTCCATCTCAATCAACACGGATAACTACTACAAACCGACCGACTCCCACAGCTACCTGGACTACACCTCCTCCCATCCGGCCCCCTGCAAAAACGCCATCCCATTCTCCCAATTCCTTCGACTCCGCCGCATCTGCTCCCTCCCCTCCCCTCCCATATCAGCATTCCCTAAAGACCACTCCCTCCGTGACTCCCTCGTCAGATCCACACCCCCCACCAACCCAACCTCCACTCCCGGCACCTTCCCCTGCAACCGCAGTAGGTGCAAGACTTGCGCCCACACCTCCCCTCTCACCTCCCTCCAAGGCCCCAAAGGAAACCTCCATATCCGCCACAGATTCACCTGTACCTCCACACATATCATCTATTGCATCCTCTGTACCCGATGTGGCCTCCTCTATATTGGGGAGACAGGCCGCCTACTTGCGGAGCGTTTCAAAGAACACCTCTGGGACACCCGGACCAACCAACCCAACCACCCTGTAGCTCAACATTTCAATTCCCCCTCCCACTCCACCAAGGATATGCAGGTCTTTGGACTCCTCCATCGTCAGACCACAGCGAAACGACGGTTGGAGGAAGAACGCCTCATCTTCCGGCTAGGAACCCTCCAACCACAAGGGATGAACTCGGATTTCACCAGTTTCCTCATTCCCCCTCCTCCCAGCCTGTCTCAGACAAATCCATCAAATTCAGCACCGCCTCCCTAACCTGCAATCTTCTTCCCGACCTCTCCACCCCCACCCCAATCTGTCATATCACCCTCACCTTGACCTTTTTCCACCTGTCACATTTCCGACGCCCCTCCTCCAAGTCCCTCCTCCCTATCTTTTATCTTAGCCTGCTGGACAAACTTTCCTCATTCCTGAAGAAGGGCTAATGCCCGAAACGTCGCTTCTCCTGTTCCCTAGATGCTGCCTGACCTGCTGCGCTTCTCCAGCAACACATTTCCATCTCTGATCTCCAGCATCTGCAGACCTCATTTTCTCTTCAGTATTATGAAGAATTATTAGTGAATGGGATATTGCTGTGAGTTCAGGCGATGGAGAGTTTTGGATGAGCTTTTGTTCTGCAACTTTGTAACTGGGATTGAGGACATCAGAGTCTTTGCCTCACTGGGCTGAATCTAACAAAAAATTGTCTCAGTGACATTTTTATTGAGTGTGACAGAGGGGTTCTCTGCACAAGGCCGAGCGAGTTTCCTGGAGCTATCTTACCAAACTCACCCCATGAATTACCCACCCTACCCCCTGGTGTCCATCTCGTTCAATGCCAGCCCGATTCTCCCACCCATCATGACTGGAGGTACTCACTATCACCGGGGTGCCCCTTGAAATCCGTGATCCCTGGCACTGGTGCCATCTTTAAAAAGACAATGGGTACACGGTTGTGCTTTCTCAGTTCAGAGCTGCCCTGCAAAGTTTACCCCGAGCATAGCAGCTAAGGGGAAATTACACCACGGTTTGTCGAAGGGGCACGGAGTTCCTGGTGGATGGGCTAGTACAGAGGGGCACCATTCTCCTCCCAGAGGGATCACACCACCAGACACACCGAGCATGATCTGAGCTCCTCACCCAGCTCAGTGCAGTATCTGCAGTCTGAGGAAATATTCAGCAAAACAGGACAAACATCAATAACCTTCCCCGCTCTGTCAGGATAAAAGTCACCATATTCTCTCTGCTCCCTCACACTCACTGTATATCTGTTATAGCCCCCGAACAAGGCTCATGCTCCACCATTCTCACTAATGCATAAAGCACCTTCCCTCTCTTTTTCTCTTGCCTTTCTAATGCCCCCTACAGAGTTATAAAATATTCTGGAGAATGCCAATTATGAAATGTTCCAGATAATGTTCCAATTTATTCCCACTTACAGAAAAATGGCTGTGCCCCAGTGCGTAACACGTAAAAGGATGGAGTAGAGATGTACGTTTTTCAAATCACACACATTTAAAATCCATCATGAGGGAATTCAGTACTTCAAACATGCTCCAACATTCAAGACGTTCGGGGGTGATCCGATGCTTTTCTCAGCTCAATGTTACAGGAACTTGCAGTCATTTAACCCCCAGCTTCCTGTTACCGAGCAGACGATTCTCAGACACTTTTTACCCCGGGTTTCTTCTAGCATGTGTTCAGAAGGCATTTCCCATGGGGACGGATTCTCCTAACAATATATTTAATATTCTTTATAAATTCATGCAACAGTCAGCATGCTTTCCACAGACCAATCAAAAACATGCACTTATTTTATGGTTATCGATATCCAATAACTATTAGTCATCCTGGTTATTTCACTTGTCTCACCTTATTGCATTCAGCCAAAGATAGCTTCCAAAAACTTGACTCATTATAAAATACAATTTCCAGCAGAGAACGTTTTTATCCTCAGCCGTTATCATGACGGTTATCTCTAAAATACCTTTAACCTTGTCATGAAAGTTTCTCTTGCCCTTTGTCTGTGACTGATTCTGTGTGTAACACTTACACAGTCTCCCAGTCAGTTGGCTAGATGGTTGGTTTGTGATGCAGAGGGAGGACACCAGCGCAGGTTCAATTCCCCAAACTGATAGAGGTTACCATGAAGGGAATGCTCCCTCAACCTCACCCCATCACCCGAGGTGCGGTGACCCTCAGGGTAAACCACCATGAGTAGTTTCTCTAATGAGAGTTCTTTGGGACTCTATTCTGGCAATTTTATTTTTTAACAAACAGTTTAATTGAAAAATAGTTTTTTATTATTATATTAAACAAATAACAAAAAAAATCAAATAACTGAACAAAATTACACCCATTTGCATGTACATACAAAACAAGCTAAAGTCTCCAAACGGACAGAAGAAAAACAAAAATACAGTAAATAATAAATAAATTATACGGTTCAGTATAACAAAACGATAGTTCTCATTCTTCGAGAGCATTACACATTCATATGTTCATAATTCTTCATACTAGATTTATAAGACAATGTCGTCATGGGCTATGTAAAAGCCCTTTTTAGAGTGGCAAATAAGCCTGTATCGCGGTAATCCAAAAAGGGTTGCCATATCTTATATACATCTCTGTTTTGTGGTGCACCATGCTGGTGAGAAAGTCCAAAAGGATATTCTCCATGATGAGCTTACAAGGACCCAACAGACCCGGGGGTTTTCAGACATCCAACATAACAGAATATTTTTCCTAGCACAGGAAGTATGGGGGAGATATTAAACGAGTATTTTGCATCTGTATTTATTGTGGAAGACATAAAATGCAAGGAAATAGATGGTGACACCTTGCAAAATGTCCATATTACAGAGGAGGAAGTGCTGGATGTATTAAAGTGGGTAAAGGTGGATAAATCCCCAAGGATGTCTTGAAACGGGTCCCCAGGACTTGATCAGGTATACCCTAGAAATCTATGGGAAGCTAGAGATGTGATTGCTGGGCCTTTTGCTGAGATATTTGTAATATGGATAGTCACAGGTGAGGTGCCGGAAAACTGGAGGTTGGATAACGTGGTGCCACTGTTTAAGAAAGGTGGTACGGACACACCTGGGGACTAGAGACTAGCAAGCCTGATGTTGGTGGTGGGCAAGTTGTTGGAAGGAATCCTGAGGGACAGGATGGGCATGTATTTAGAAAGGCAAGGGCTGATTAGGGATAGTCAACATGGCTTTGTCCGTGAGAAATCATGTCTCACAAACTTGATTGAGTTTTTGTGGAAGTAACAAAGAGGATTGATGAGAGCAAAGGGGTAGATGTGATCTATGTGGACTTCACTAAGGGTTTTCATAAGGCTCCCTATGGGAGACTGATTAGCAAGGTTACTTCTCATGGAATACAGGGAGAGCCAGCCATTTGGATACATAACTGGCTGAAAGGTAGAAGACAGAGAGTGGTGGTGGAGGGTTGTTTTTCAGACTGGAGGCCAGTGACAAGTTTGCAGATGACACCAAAATTGGAGGTGTAGTGGAGAGCGAAGAGGGTCACCTCAGATTACAATAAGATTTTGACCAAATGGACCAATGGGCTGAGAAGTGGCAAATGGAGTTTAATTCAGATAAATGTGATGTGCTGTATTTTGGGAAAGCAAATCTTAGCAGGAATTGTACACTTAATGGTAAGATCACAGGGAGTGTTGCTGAACAAAGAGACCTTGGACTGTAGGTTCATAGTTCCTTGAAAGTGGAGTCGCAGGTAGATAGGATAGTGAAGAAGGCGTTTGATATGATTTACTTTATTGGTTAGAGTATTGAGTACAGGAGTTGGAAGATCATGTTGCGACTGTACAAGACATTGGATAGGCCACTATTGTAATATTGTGTGCAATTCTGGTTTCCTTTAATTCGGAAATATGTTGTGAAACTTGAAAGGGTTCAGAAAACATTTACAAGGATGTTGCCAGGGTGAGAGGATTTGAGCTACAGAGAGAGACTGAACAGGCTGGGGCTGTATTCCCTGGAGCGTCCGAGGCTGAGGGGTGACATTATAGAGGTTTACAAAATTATGGTGGGCATGAATAGGGTAAATAGGTAAAGTCTTTTCCCTGGGGTCGGGGAGTCCAGAAAGACAAGGCATAGGTTTAGGGTGAGAGGCGAAAGATATACAAGAGACCCACGGGGCAATTATTTCACACAGAGGGTAGTACGTGTATGGAATGAGCTGCCAGGTGAGGTGGGGGATGCTGATACAAGTGCAAAATTTAAGAGGCATTTGGATGGGTATATGAATACGACTGGTTTGGAGGGTTATGGGCCGGGTGCTGGCAGGTGGGACTAGATTGTTTTGGGATATGTGGTCGGCATGGATGGGTTGGACCAAAGGTTTCCATGCTTTACATCTCTATGACTCTATGACTTATACTAATCTCTGTTCTTTGGTGCACCATACTGGTGAGAAACTCCAAAGGGGTATTTTCCATGAGGAGCTTACAAAGACCAACAGCCCCAAGGAGTTTTCAGACATCCAACACAACACAATATGTTTCCTAGCACAGAAAGTAAGGATTTTTTATCCCCATGCGTAAGATACACTGGGCAGGCCCAGGAAAGGAGAAACCGGGTCCATCTCCAATTCGGTCCACAAGGCCCACTCTGTCAAACCTAACACAGTGCTCCAATATATATGAAGCCTTCAGCAGGACCACATACAATGAGCAAGAGTGCCTGCAGTCATTCTGCATTTAGGACATGCTGAAGATAATCCCACTTTGAATTTTGAGAGAAACACTGGTGTCAGATTGACCCTTGAAGAATTTACAACTGCATGGATTGTGTCCTGTTACAGATCAAAATCTTTTGAGCATTTTCACAAATATTCTCCCATGTCTCCGAAAAGATCTAAACCCCCAACTCTCTCGCACAGACGTCACGAAGCTGGACAGTTTTATCTGAGGGGACATTATACAACTGATGATAAAGGGTACTGACAGAGAGTGTATTCTTAGCAAAAAGTACCTACTTCTCTGTATCAGATGTATCAGTCTCTGTTATTTTTTTTTAAATCAAATCTCTAATCTGGAAAAAAAAACAGAAGAAGTCTCTACTAGGTAGTCCATACTTAACGAGTTATTTGACCAAATTAGACCATTGTTTCTCCCTCAAGTAACACGTGGTGGCTCAGTGGTTTGCACTGATTTACAATACCAAGGTCACGGGTTTGGTACCAGCCTTGGGTGACTGGTTGTGTGGAGTTCGTATATTCTCAACTGTGTCTTCGTAGGTTTCCTCCAACAGTCACAAAGATATGCAGGTGAGATGAATTAGCCATTGCTAAATCGCTCATAGTGTTCCAGGATCTGTACGTTGGGGCATTAGTCAGGGTAAATATAGAATAGTTGGGGAATGGGTCTGGTGGGTTACTCTTCGGAGGTTTGAAGTGATCTTGCTGGGCCCAAGGACCTGTTTCCACACTGGAGGGATACTACTAATTCTAAATCACTCAAGCAAGGTACACCCTCGCTGCCCACAGTTTAAACCTGGAATCCATCATCCCCGGTTGACAACCCGGTATACCAATTATAGGGGTAAAAACATGGTTTTGTCTGTATTGTCCTCGATCTGATGCATTGTCCTTCAAGTTTAAACAGTATTGATCATCATTAGTTTATGACAATACTCCATAAACGTGGTCATTTTATCTAAGAACAACAGACTCATAAGGGTTCACTTTGTCTGACAGGGCTCAATTGTAGCCATATTCATGCCGAGACCTCAGTGGCCCAGGCACTCAAATACGTTGAAAAAAACTTAATTGATTTTTTTTTCGGGGAGATCAACTCCCCATGATCTGTGGGGCAGTTGCAAATTTGTTAGCTTGATAAAAAATCACTTATGGTACCAAATAAAATAACTAAACCAGCCATTTCTTTCTAGGAAATCATCTTAGATTACTTAAAGTTTGGAAACAGGCCGTTCGGCCCAACAAGTCCACACTGATCCGCCGAAGTGCAACCCATTGAGACCAATTTCCCTACATTTACCCCTACATTCATTTTAATAACAGCTGTTCAACCTAGCCTGGATAGTGGAAATGCCTCCCATATTTGAAGGTCTTGTTTAATTTTGTCAACAAATGGACACAGTTCACGTTAAATAAATGATCAAAGACAGATGTAATAACATACTGAAATAGGGAAACCACCCCCGTGACCATTTAAAAGGAAACCAGGATTTGCCCTCAGTATCAGGTATTTCCCTAAGACCTCCCATAGGCATGGCCTCCAACTTTGTAAAATTAATCTTATCGCCCCGAAAGGCAACAAGTGAATTAATGCATTGCATCACATGAACTACCGAAATTGCAGTAATTGACAAAAAGCATAACATCCTCATCAGCATACAATGTAATATTACGTGACTTCTATCCCACTTCTGGGGCAGATATGTTGGCATCCCTACGGATGACCTCCGCCAGTGGCTCAATCACCAACGTAAACAACAATGGTGAAATATTAATATTACTGGTTGGCCACACCATTAGTGAGAACCGCAACCAGAGGATCGCGGTAAAGGACCCTCACCCACTTGATAAAAACTTATACTAAACCGTTCTAATGTACAGAAGAGATCAGGCCACTCAACCCAATCAAATGCCCTCTCTCATCTAAAAAGATCAATAATCCCTGGACAGATTGTTGTTGACACTCTTGGATCATATTGAGTAACCTGTTAACATTGTAGGAAGATCTGTGGCTCTTTATAAAGCCTGTTTGGTCCTCTTTGGCAACGGGAGGCAGCAAAGTTTCCACCTTAATGTACAGGTCACAGACGGGATTTTGAAACCAACATTTTAAAAGTGAGATTGGCGTGTAAGAAGTACAATCCTCCAGGGTCTTCCATTCTTAAGCATCAGAGAGATATGAGCCTCTCTTAAGGATGGAGGGAGGGGTTCGTGACTGTATGAGTGACAGAACATGTTAAACGTCAGCCCTGACAATAGGTTTATAAATTATTTATAAACTTCACTCAGAAATCCGTCAGGAACGTGCACCTTTACATTCTGAAGCTGCTTCACACCCTCCTGCGCTGACAATCGTGGAATACCCAGGTTCTTGAAAAATGACTCAATCTTAATCCATCTATCCTCAAAATGTTCAGTCTGAAATAATTCGGAGAAAAATCTCGGACAAGCTGCATTAATCTTTTTGGAATCGGAGGGAAGGATTCCAGTACCTTCCCTAATTGAGGTAATGGCTTGAGGGGGCGCTCATTTTCCTGGCAAGTTAGGCTAAATACTTGCCTGGCTTATCACCATGTTCAAACAGCCTTTGTTTTTCAAAAGTAAGTTCCTTCCTGGCTGTCTGTGTGAGCGAGAAATTCACTGCACACAGAAGCGTTGTGATCCTCTGCAGATTAGGCACTGAGGGGCTATCACAGTATACCCTCTCGGCTGTCCTCAGCTGTGCCTCAAGCCAGCGTTCTTGCTCCCCCTTCTGCCGCTTCCTGATGAATAACTATTCCCTTGGCATGAGCGTTAGCAGTTTCCCATAGAATGGATGTGTTACCGGTTGAATCTGCATTAATGGCTAAGAAAGATTTGAAATCTTTACAGAAATACTCAATGAACTAACTAGCCTTAAGAAAAAAAGGATTCATTTGCCAGCGTCTCGAAACTGTTATACTGCTTCATGGTCAGAAATGGTAATTTTCCCAATTGTGCAGGATGCCAACGAATCTAAGATTGTTGCAGGGATGGAGCAGAGATCAACATTCGTGTGGCTTTTATGCGGGTTATAGGAGAAAATAAAATCCCTACTTGTGATGTGGATCTGCCTCCAGACATCTACCAGTTCTAGTTCTGCACAAGAATCAACTATGACGAGGGTATTGGGTGACCTTTGGACATTCTGTCCACTGTGGGGTCCATAAGACAGTTGAAATCACTAATGCACAATGAGACAAGATAACAATTTGGAAAATGCATCTACCACGGTTTTAAGAGGGTGTGCCGGGAGGCAATAACCATTCAAAATATTGTATTCTTTCCCAGAGTTCAAGGGTTTGGGGATTATGATCCTCCTGTGAATGTCTAATGTAATCTAGTAATTTAACTGGAAGTTTCTTCCTATCCAATATGGCTTCTCCCCTACTCCTACTATTAATAAAACGAGAAACAAACCCGATCAAATCCGCCCTGCTTTAATATCAAATGTTCCTTGTCATCAAGGTGCATCTCCTGCAATAGGACAACATCCACCCTCTCCTTTCGAAGACTAGAAAGTGCATTTTTCCTCTTGACTGGACGATGGCTCCGTTTATTGTTCCAGTTACACCATTTAAGCACATCATTATCCATGACACACTGTAGCAACATTTGAGCTCGAGAGAGGAAGAACTCGAATTACACATCACTGATCATGAATGACAAAAGACTCACAGAGCTTAAAAACAACACAAACTAAGACTACTGCATCTAACATGCTCTCAAAACTTTTCAAAACTACACACAAAAAAAACAAAAAATGAATTTGTTTTCACATTTCACATAATCATTTCACATAACTTGGTGAAGGCCTGGTGAGTAACTGGGTCTATGGAACGAGCAGAGTGGGTTGCAGCTACAGCCTCAGGCAGGCTCGATGCTTCTGACGGGTGCACCGTGTGTTGGGACTGACTCGATCCTTTCCCGTGTTTTGTCATTTCCACTTGATAAAACAGGATTAGTAAAGATTCTATCGCTTTTTTAGTGTTGATGTTTACGTAAATGGCTGGGATGGGATGGGTTAGAGAACCACTTTGCCCGTGCTGTGATGCAGAGCCCAGCAAAACAGACCTTCCGGATCTCTGGTATCTTGGATTCCCCATTAATGTTTTATTGATATTATCATTTCATTTTGCATTATATTCCTGGATGTTCTGGACCTGTGTAATTTGATACCACTGTCTACATTTTCCACTGCGCTGCAAATTGCTGCCCATTCCTCGATAATCCTTGACTCTGTTGTTATTCATGAACCTTCTGTCGCTGCCTCAAAAATATTCAATATTTCTGCCTCCAACGGTCTGTGGTGAAGAGTGTTCCAAAGACTCTCAGCACTTTGAGAAAACAAATATAAACTTTATGAGTGTGAGATTTTATTTGTGTCTCCTTATCTGAGAAAGGATATAATTACATTGGAAGCATTTCAGAGATATTTCATTTCACGTATTCTTGGGGTGAAGGGTTTATATTATGAAGGCTTTAACAGGTTACTCATGGAATGAGAATGAAACATACAAGACGTTGATAAGCGTGGGTATATAAGCTGGGTGTTTGTATCGTTCAAATTTATTGTCATTGTCATAGAACCTCTACATTGTGGAGGCAGGACATTCCGTCCATTAAGTCCACACTGACCCACCAAACAGCATCCCACCTGGACGTGCCTTCAATCTTATCCATGTAAACCTGCAATTCGCATAACTAACCCATCTCACCTACACATCCCTGGGCACCATGGGCAATCCACTTTAAACTGCACGTATTTGGACTGTGGCAGAAAACTTGAGCACTGAGAGGAAACCCACACAGACACGGGGAGAATGCTCAAATTCCACATAGAGGGTCACCCGAGGATGGAATTGAACTCAGCTCCTTGGTGATTTCTCTGTCAGAGATGCATGCTGATTCTCTCCATTGTTGCTGTTAATTTCTACATATCAAAAATCTCATCCTGTGTAAAAGATTTCAAACGTTTCCCTACAGATGTCAAGTTAATTGGTCTGCAGTTCTCCACACTATGTCTTCTTCCCTTTGTAGTTGCTTGGATCCCTTCCATTCATCTGCAATGCCTGGCTCACGTTTACCAACTTCCATTTATCCACAATGACTTTCGGTCTCTTCCGAATGCGCAGGAAAATAAAACACAGTCATCAACAGTGCAATTAATACTTCTATTGGTGATATATTTCTGACATTTTGATAGGAAGTACACCTGTTTCGTCAGACTTAACAATGCTCAATCCAGCTACATTTTCAAGTACGACCTTGTTACGGAAATGAATTGACTATGTCTTTAGCTGCAGAAGGCTGATATGATCACTTGGTATTTCTTGATCTTCCTGCATGAAGACAGATGCAAAGTAACTGGTTATTTTCTTGGCAATTTCCCTGTTCTCTCCAATAAGCTCTCCTCTCCCGAATTCAAATTTCCACATTTGACCTTGCTTTTATTTTGTTTCCTTTGAAATATAGATCGTAGATTGATGCAGTCTTCGTGTTCCTGTTCGTTAGCATGCACGTTCTCTTTTTGATTTCCTCATCAGTTTCATGGCCTTCCTTTTCTGGACCGATAATTTCTGAGAATTGTCAGGTTTCCACAATATCTGGAATTCTTCTGAGGTCACTTCCTATGATTAATATATTGTCTAATTTGTTATGTTAACCATCATTGAGTCACTTTTCCTTTCTTTGGTGTCTGTACCTGAAATAAATAGACATATTTTTCAGACTTTGCAGTATTTATATAAATCTCCTGGTCCTGACCAGATATATTCAGGAACACTGCAGAAGGATAGAGAAGAAATTGCGGGTGCCCTGGTTGGTTCTTTTCCATCATCGCTGGCCAACGACTGAGGTCCCGGACGAGTGGAGGGTAGCAAATGCTGAACCCTATTCAAGAAAGGCTACAAAGATAAACCTGGGAATTATAGGCCAGTAAACCTATAATCTAGTAGGTAAGTTACTTGAAAAGGTTTGGAGAGATTGGATATATATGCATTTGGAACGAGAGGGTATGGTTCGGAGTAAGATTAGCATGGTGCTGAAAAAAGCACGGCAGGTCATGCAGCATCCAAGGAACAGGAAAGTCGATGTTTCGGGCAAAAGCCCTTCATCAAAGTCAGCATGGCTTTGTGCATGGGAGGTCATGACTCACAAATTTGTTGTGGTTCTTTGATGAAGTGACCAGCAACGTTCAGGGGGCAGGTTGGTATACATAGCCTAGATGGATTCCAGTAAGGCCTTCAGTAAGCTTCTATATGGTATGCTGCTCTGGAAGGTTAGATCACATGGAATTGAGGGGGACCTGGCAAATTCGGTACAAAACTGGCTTGATTGTAGGAAGCAGAGGGTAATATTAGTCAGCTGGGGAAGTGGGCTGAGAAATGGCTCATGGATTTTAATATATATCAGTGAAAGTTCTTGCATTTTGGCAAGTCATATCAAGGTTGGAGTTTCATGGTGAATGGTTGGGTCCTAAGGAGTGTAATAGAATAGGGGGACCTTGGAATTCAGGTGTATGGTTCTCTGAAAGAAGATTCAGAGGTAGACAGGGCAGTGAAGAAAGCTTTTGGCACACTGGCCTTCATCAGTGTATATCACTGAGTATCAAAATTAGGGAGTTATATTGCAGCTATACAGGATGCTGGTGAGGCCATACTGGTAGCGTTATGTTCAGTTTTGTTCATTTGGAGGCAAGCAGTGGTTGTTAGAGTCATAGATATTATTAAGCTGGAAAGAGTGCAGGACAAATTTATGACGATGTTGTCGTCTCAATCATCTGAGTTATAGGGAGAGGTTGGACAAGCTAGGACTTTTTACTTCAGCGTGTATGAGACTGAGGGGGATCTGATATAAGTGTATAAAATTATGACAGGCATGGTCAGAGTGAATAAACTCAGTCTTTTTTTCCCCAGGGTAGGGCAATCACAGACTAGAGGGAATCAGTTGAAGGCCAGAGGGAAAAGAATAAAAGGGAACCTGAGGAAGAAATTTTTACACAGGGAACCTTTTGAGGAAAATGGAATGAGCTGCCTGCGGAAGAGGTTGAGTTGGCTACTTTCACAACCTTTAAAAGGCATTTGGCCAAATACACAGATAGGAAAGTATTACAAGAGTAGGGGGCAATGGCAGGGGTTAGCGTGGATGGACATTTTGTCGGAACTATATTGGACCAAAGGATCCGTCTCCGTGCTGTGGGACTCTATGACTCTAACAACCATTGCTTGCCTCCCACTGAATGTTACATTGTACTTTCCCAATTCACTGGAGCCAACTTGACCCTCGAGCCTCCAGGCTTCTATATTGTATGCAGACACCGTGTAAAATCCACCTTATTAACGTCACTATTCCTTAAAAGCTGCTTCAGAGCAAGGTTAGTAATTCGTCAATCTGAACACACAACACCAAATCCGAAATGACCTGCTCTTTAGTTTGCTTCACAACATACTCTTCAACCCATCTCTCTGTACCCCCTCTCTCTCTGTCCCCCCTCTCTCTGTCCCCCCTCTCTCTGTCCCCCCTCTCTCTGTTCCCCCTAACCTCTGTTCCCCCTCCCTCTGTCCCCCCTCCCTCTGTCCCCCCTCTCTCTGTCCCCCCTCTCTCTTTCCCCCTCTCTCTCTGACCCCCACTATCTCCCCCACTCTCTGTCCCCCGCTCTCTGTTGCCCTCTCTCTGACCCCCACTCTCTCTGTCCCCCTCTCTCTCTCTGAACCCCTCTATCTCCCCCACTCCCTGTCCCCCCCTCTCTGTTACCCTCTCTCGCTGTCGCCCTCTCTTTGTCGCCCTCTCTCTGACCCTCACTCTCTCACACCCGCCTCTCCCTGTACCACCTCACTGTCCCCCCCTCTCTCTCTCCCCTCTCTCTGTCCCCCTCTCTCTGTCCCCTCTCTCTCTCCCCCGCTCTCTGAACCCCTCTCTGTTGCCCTGTCTCTGCCCCCACTCTCTCTGCCCCCGACCCCTATCTCTGTCCCACTCTCTCTGTCTCCCTCTCTCTGCCCCCCCCCTCCTGTCACCGTCTCTCTATTCCCCCTTCTCTCTGTTCCCCCTTTCTCTGTTCCCCCTCTCTCTGTCCCCGTCTCTCTGTCCCCCTCTCTCTCTGCCCCTCTCTCTCTGACCCCCTCTGTCTCTGACCCCGTCTCTCTCTGCCCCCTCTCTCTGTACCCTCTCTTTCTGTCCCCTCTCTCTCTGTAACCTCTCTCTGTCCCCCTCTCTCTCTGTACCCTCTCTCTCTGTCCCCCTCTCTCTTTGTCCCGCTCTCTCTGTTCCACCCCTCTCTGTCGCCCTCTCTCTGACCCCTCTCTCTCTGTCCCTCTCTCTCTGTCCCCCTCTCTCTCTGTCCCCGTCTCTCTCTGTCCCCCTCTCTCTCTGTCCTCCTCTCTCTCTGTCCCCCTCTCTCTCTCTGTCCCTCTCTCTCTACACATCTCTCTCTCTGTCCCCTCTCTCTCTGTCCCCTCTCTCTCTGTCCCCTCTCTCTCTGTCCCCTTCTCTCTCTGTCTCCCCTCTCTCTGTCTCCCCGCTCTCTGTCTCCCTCGCTCTCTGTCTCCCTCTTTCTGCCTCCCTCTTTCTGCCCCCTCTCTCTCTGTCCCACTCACTCTCTGTCCCCCTCTCTCTATCCCCCTCTCACAGTCCCCTCTCTCTCCCGCTCTCTGACCACCTCTCTGTCACCCCCTCTTTCTGCACCCTATCTCTCTGCCCCCCTCTCTGTCCCCCCTCTCTCTGTCCCCCTCTCTCTCTCTCTGTCCCCCTCTCTCTATCCCCTTCTCACTGTCCCCTCTCTCCCGCTCTCTGTCCCCCACTCTCTGTCCCCCTCTCTCTGCCCCCCCCTCTCTGTCCCCCTCTCTCTGTCCCCCTCTCTCTGTCCCCCTCTCTCTGTCCCCCTCTCTCTGTACCCCCTCTCTCTGTACCCCCTCTCTCTCTATCCCCCCTCTCTCTGTTCCCCCCTCTCTCTGTACCCCCTCTCTGTCCCCCCTCTATCTGCACCCCTCTCTCTGTTCCCCCTCTCTCTGTCCCGCCTCTCTCTGCCCCCCATCTCTGTCCCCCCTCTCTCTGTCCCCCTCTCTCTGTTCCCCCCTCTCTCTGTACCCCCTCTCTGTCCCCCTCTATCTGCCCCCCTCTCTCTGTCCCGCCTCTCTCTGCCGCCCATCTCTGTCCCCCTCTCTCTGTCCCCCTCTCTCTGTCCCTCTCTCTCTGTCCCCCTCTCTCTGTCCCCCCTCTCTCTGTTCCCCCCTCTCTCTGTACCCCCTCTCTGTCCCCCTCTATCTGCCCCACTCTCTCTGTTCCCCCTCTCTCTGTCCCGCCTCTCTCTGCCCCCCATCTCTGTCCCCCCCTCTCTCTGTCCCCCTCTCTCTGTCCCCCTCTCTCTGTCCTCCTCTCTCTGTACCCCCTCTCTCTCTGTCGCCCTCGCTCTGTTCCCCCCTCTCTCTGTACCCCCTCTCTGTCCCCCTCTATCTGCCCCCCTCTCTCTGTCCCGCCTCTCTCTGCCTCCATCTCTGTCCCCCTCTCTCTGTCCCCCTCTCTCTGTCCCCCTCTCTCTGTCCCCCTCTCTCTGTACCCCCTCTCTCTCTGTCCCCCCTTTCTCTGTTCCCCCCTCTCTCTGTACCCCCTCTCTGTCCCCCCTCTATCTGCCCCCCTCTCTCTGTTCCCCCTCTCTCTGTCCCGCCTCTCTCTGCCCCCCATCTCTGTCCCCCCCTCTCTCTGTCCCCCTCTCTCTGTCCCCCTCTCTCTGTCCTCCTCTCTCTGTACCCCCTCTCTCTCTGTCCCCCCTCTCTCTGTTCCCCCCTCTCTCTGTACCCCCTCTCTGCCCCCCCTCTATCTGCCCCCCTCTCTCTGTTCCCCCTCTCTCTGTCCCGCCTCTCTCTGCCCCCCATCTCTGTCCCCCCCTCTCTCTGTCCCCCTCTCTCTCTGTCCCCCTCTCTCTCTGTCCCCCTCTCTCTGTCCCCCTCTCTCTGTCCTCCTCTCTCTGTACTCCCTCTCTCGCTGTCTCCCCTCTCTCTGTTCCCCCTCTCTCTGTTCCCCCCTCTCTCTGTACCCCCTCTCTGTCCCCCCTCTATCTGCCCCCCTCTCTCTGTTCCCCCTCTCTCTGTCCCGCCTCTCTCTGCCCCCATCTCTGTCCCCCCCTCTCTCTGTCCCCCTCTCTCTGTCCCCCTCTCTCTCTTCCCGCTCTCTGACCCCCTCTCTGTCGCCCCTCTCTCTGTCGCCGTCTCTCTGCCCCCTCTCTCTCTGCCCCCTCTCTCTCTGCCCCCTCTCTCTCTGCCCCCCCTCTCTCGCTGTCGCCCCTCTCTCTGTCCCACTCTCTCTGTCCCACTCTCTCTGCCCCCCCGAACCCTCTCTCTGTCCCTTCTCTCTCTCTGTTCCCCTCTCTCTGTCCCCTCTCTCTCTCGCTCTTTGACACCCTCTCTGTCACCCTCTCTCCCTGCCCCCTCTCCCTCTGCCCCCCTCTCTCTCTCCCGCTCTCTGACCCCCTCTCAGTCACCCTTTCTCTCTGCCCCCTCTCTCTCTGCCCCCACTCTCTCTGTCCCCCCACTCTCTGTCCCCTCTCTCTGACTCCCTCTCTCTCCCCCACTCTGTCCCCCTCTCTCTGTCTCCCTCTCTCTGCCCCCCTCTCTGTCACCGTCTTACTATCCCCCCTTCTCTCTGTCCCCCCTCTCTCTGTCCCGCTCTCTCTGTCCCCCCTCTCTCTCTGACTCCCTCTATCTCCCCCACTCTCTGTCCCCCCTCTCTCTGTTGCCCTCTCTCGCTGTCACCCTCTGTCGCCCTGTCTCTGACCCCCTCTCTCACACCTGCCTCTCCCTGTACCACCTCACTGTCCCCCTCTCTCGCTGTCGTCCCTCTCTCTGTCACCGTCTCTCGGTCCCCCCCTCTCTCTGTCCCCCTCTCTCTGTCCCCCTCTCTCTGTCCCCCTCTCTCTGTCCCCCTCTCTCTCTCCCCTCTCTCTCTGTCCCCCTCTCTCTGTCCCCTCTCTCTCTCCCCTGCTCTCTGACCCCCTCTATGTTGCCCTCTCTCTGCATCCTCTCTCTCTGTACCTACCTCTCTCTGTCCCCCTCTCTCTCTGCCTCCCTCTCTCTGTCCCCGCTCTCTCTCCCGCCCGCTGTCTGACCCCCTCTCTCTTGCCATCTCTCTGCCCCCACTCTCTCTGCCCCCACTCTCTCTGCCACCCGACCCCTCTCTCTGTCCCCCTCTCTCTCTCTGTCCCCCTCTCTCTGTCTCCCTCTCTCTGCCCCCCTCTCTGTCACCGTCTCTCTAACCCCCCTTCTCTCTGTTCCTCCTTTCTCTGTTCCCCCTCTCTCTGTCCCCCTCTCTCTCTGTCCCCCTCTCTCTGTTGCCTCTTTCTGCCCCCTCTCTCTCTGTCCCCCTCTCTCTGTCCCCCACTCTCTCTGTCCCCCCCTCTGCCCCCCTCTCTCTCTCTGCCCCCCTCTCTCTCTCTGCCCCTCTCTCTCTGTCCCCCTCTCTCTCTGCCCCTCTCTCCCTGACCCCCTCTGTCCCTGACCCCCTGTCTCTCTGCCCCCCTCTCTCTCTGCCCCTCTCTTTCTGCCCCCCTCTCTCTCTGTACCCACTCTCTGTCCCCCTCTCTCTCTGTACCCTCTCTCTCTGTCCCCCTCTCTCTTTGTCCCGCTCTCTCTGTTCCACCCCTCTCTGTCGCCCTCTCTCTGACCCCCCTCTCTCTGTCCCACTCTCTCTCGCTGTCCCTCTCTCTCTACACCTCTCTCTCTCTGTGCCCTCTCTCTCTGTCCCCTCTCTCTCTCTGTCTCCCGCTCTCTCTGTCTCCCCTCTCTCTGTCTCCCCTCTCTCTGTCTCCCTCGCTCTATGTCTCCACAACTCTGTCCCCCACTCTCTGTCACCCTCTTTCTGCCCCCTCTCTCTCTGTCCCCCTCACTCTGTGTCCTCCTCTCTCTGTCCCCCTCTCTCTGGTCCCCTCTCTCTGAACCCCTCTCTCTCCCAACCGCCTCTCTCTCTCCCCCGCTCTCTGCCCCCTCTCTCTGTCGCCCTCTTTCTGTCCCCCTCTTTCTGACCCATCTCTCTCCCACCTGCCTCTCCCTCTGCCCCGCTCTCTGCCCCCTCTCTCTGTCGCCCTCTCTCTGTCCCCCTCTGTCTCCTACCCGCCTCTCTCTATCCCCCCTCTTTTTCACACTCTCTCTCTGTACCCCTCTCTCTGTTCCCTCTCTCTCTGTCCTTCTCTCTCTGCCATCCGCCTCTCTCTGACCCCCTCTCTCTCCCACCCGCCTCTCTCTCTGTCCCCCTCTTTCTCTCCGCCTCTCTCTCTGTACCCCTCTCTCTGCCCCCCTCTCTCTGTTCCCCTTTCTCTCTGGCCCCCTCTCTGTCACCCTCTCTTTGCCCCCTTCTCTGCCCCCCCTCTCTGTCCCCCACTCTCTCTGTCCCCCTCTCTCTCTCTGTCCCCCACTCTCTCGATCCCCCCCCCGTCCCCCTCTCTCTCTGTCCCCCTCTCTCTCTCTGTCCCCCACTCTCTCCATCCCCCCACTCTCTGTCCCCCTCTCTCCCCCCACTCTGTACCCCTCTCTGTCCCCCTCTCTATATCGCCCTCTCTCTGTCCCCTCTATCTCCCCCTCTCTCTGTCCTCCTCTCTCTGTCCTCTATCTCTCTCCCCTGCTCTCTGTCCCCTCTATCTCCCCCTCTCTCTGTCCTCCTCTCTCTGTCCCCTATCTCTCTCCCCCGCTCTCTGTTTCCTCTATCTCCCCCTCTCTCTGCCCCCACTCTCTGTCCCCCTCTCTCTGTCCCCCACTCTCTCTGTCCCCCAGTCTCTCCATCCCCACACTCTCTGTCCCCCTCTCTCCCCCCCACTCTGTACCCTCTCTGTCCCCCACTCTCTGTCCCCCTCTCTCTGTCCCCTCTATCTTCCCCTCTCTCTGTCCCCCTCTCTCTGTCCCCCTCTCTCTGTCCCCTCTATCTCCCCCTCTCTCTCTGTCCCCCTCTCTCTGTCCCCTCTCTCTCTCTCCCCCCCGCTGTCTGACTCCCACTCTGTAGCCCTCTCTCTGTCCCCTCTCTCTGTACCCCTCTCTCTGTCCCCCACTCTCTCCATCCCCCCACTCTCTGTCCCCATCTCTCTGACCCCCTCTCTCTCTCCCACTCTGTCCCACTCTCTCTGTCCCCCTCTCTCTGTCCCCCTCTCTCTGTCCCCCTCTCTCTGTCCCCTTCTCTCTGTCCCCTTCTCTCTGTCACCATCTCTCTGTCCCCCCTTCTCTCTGTCCCCTCTCTCTCTCTCCCCCACTCTCTCTGTCCCCCTCTCTCTGTCCCGTCGATCTCTCCCCCGCTCTCTGCCCCCCTCTGTCGCCCTCTCCCTGCTCCCTCTCTCTCTGTCCCCCTCTCTCTCTGTCCCCCTCTCTCTCTCTGTCCCCCACTCTCTCCATCCCCCACTCTCTCACCCCACTCTGTACCCCACTCTCTGTGCCCCTCTCTCTGTCGCACTCTCTATCTCCCCCCTTTTCTGTCCCCCCTCTCTCTGTCCCCCCTCTCCCTGTCCCCCTCTCTCTGTCCCCCCTCTCTCTGCCCCCCCTCTCTGTCACCGTCTTACTATCCCCCCTTCTCTCTGACCCCCTCTCTCTGTCCCGCTCTCTCTGTCCCCCCTCTCTCTCTGACTCCCTCTATCTCCCCCACTCTCTGTCCCCCGCTCTCTGTCACCCTCTCTCTGACCCCCACTCTCTCTGTCCCCCTCTCTCTCTGACCCCCTCTATCTCCCCCGCTCCCTGTCCCACCTCTCTCTGTTGCCCTCTCTCGCTGTCACCCTCTGTCGCCCTGTCTCTGACCCCCTCTCTCACACCTGCCTCTCCCTGTACCACCTCACTGTCCCCCTCTCTCGCTGTCGTCCCTCTCTCTGCCACCGTCTCTCGGTCCCCCCCTCTCTCTATCCCCCTCTCTCTGTCCCCCTCTCTCTGTCCCCCTCTCTCTGTCCCCCTCTCTCTCCCCCCTCTCTCTCTGTCCCCCTCTCTCTGTCCCCTCTCTCTCTCGCCTGCTCTCTGACCCCCTCTATGTTGCCCTCTCTCTGCATCCTCTCTCTCTGTACCTCCCTCTCTCTGTCCCCCTCTCTCTCTGCCCCCTCTCTCTGTCCCCCTCTCTCTCTGTCCCCCTCTCTCTGTTGCCTCTTTCTGCCCCCTCTCTCTCTGTCCCCCTCTCTCTGTCCCCCACTCTCTCTGTCCCCCCCTCTGCCCCCTCTCTCTCTCTGCCCCCCTCTCTCTCTCTGCCCCTCTCTCTCTGTCCCCCCCTCTCTCTGCCCCTCTCTCTCTGACCCCCTCTGTCTCTGACCCCCTGTCTCTCTGCCCCCCTCTCTCTCTGCCCCTCTCTTTCTGCCCCCCTCTCTCTCTGTACCCACTCTCTGTCCCCCTCTCTCTCTGTACCCTCTCTCTCTGTCCCCCTCTCTCTTTGTCCCGCTCTCTCTGTTCCACCCCTCTCTGTCGCCCTCTCTCTGACCCCCCTCTCTCTGTCCCACTCTCTCTCGCTGTCCCTCTCTCTCTACACCTCTCTCTCTCTGTGCCCTCTCTCTCTGTCCCCTCTCTCTCTCTGTCTCCCGCTCTCTCTGTCTCCCCTCTCTCTGTCTCCCCTCTCTCTGTCTCCCTCGCTCTCTGTCTCCACCACTCTGTCCCCCACTCTCTGTCACCCTCTTTCTGCCCCCTCTCTCTCTGTCCCCCTCACTCTGTGTCCTCCTCTCTCTGTCCCCCTCTCTCTGGTCCCGTCTCTCTGAACCCCTCTCTCTCCCAACCGCCTCTCTCTCTCCCCGGCTCTCTGCCCCCTCTCTCTGTCGCCCTCTTTCTGTCCCCCTCTTTCTGACCCATCTCTCTCCCACCTGCCTCTCCCTCTGCCCCGCTCTCTGCCCCCTCTCTCTGTCGCCCTCTCTCTGTCCCCCTCTGTCTCCTACCCGCCTCTCTCTATCCCCCCTCTTTTTCACACTCTCTCTCTGTACCCCTCTCTCTGTTCCCTCTCTCTCTGTCCTTCTCTCTCTGCCATCCGCCTCTCTCTGACCCCCTCTCTCTCCCACCCGCCTCTCTCTCTGTCCCCCTCTTTCTCTCCGCCTCTCTCTCTGTACCCCTCTCTCTGCCCCCCTCTCTCTGTTCCCCTTTCTCTCTGGCCCCCTCTCTGTCACCCTCTCTTTGCCCCCTTCTCTGCCCCCCCTCTCTGTCCCCCACTCTCTCTGTCCCCCTCTCTCTCTCTGTCCCCCATTCTCTCGATCCCCCCCCGTCCCCCTCTCTCTCTGTCCCCCTCTCTCTCTCTGTCCCCCACTCTCTCCATCCCCCCACTCTCTGTCCCCCTCTCTCCCCCCACTCTGTACCCCTCTCTGTCCCCCTCTCTATATCGCCCTCTCTCTGTCCCCTCTATCTCCCCCTCTCTCTGTCCTCCTCTCTCTGTCCTCTATCTCTCTCCCCTGCTCTCTGTCCCCTCTATCTCCCCCTCTCTCTGTCTTCCTCTCTCTGTCCCCTATCTCTCTCCCCCGCTCTCTGTTTCCTCTCTCTCCCCCTCTCTCTGCCCCCACTCTCTGTCCCCCTCTCTCTGTCCCCCACTCTCTCTGTCCCCCAGTCTCTCCATCCCCACACTCTCTGTCCCCCTCTCTCTGACCTCCTCTCTCCCCCCCACTCTGTACCCTCTCTGTCCCCCACTCTCTGTCCCCCTCTCTCTGTCCCCTCTATCTTCCCCTCTCTCTGTCCCCCTCTCTCTGTCCCCCTCTCTCTGTCCCCTCTATCTCCCCCTCTCTCTCTGTCCCCCTCTCTCTGTCCCCTCTCTCTCTCTCCCCCCCGCTGTCTGACTCCCACTCTGTAGCCCTCTCTCTGTCCCCTCTCTCTGTACCCCTCTCTCTGTCCCCCACTCTCTCCATCCCCCCACTCTCTGTCCCCCTCTCTCTGACCCCCTCTCTCTCTCCCACTCTGTCCCACTCTCTCTGTCCCCCTCTCTCTGTCCCCCTCTCTCTGTCCCCCTCTCTCTGTCCCCTTCTCTCTGTCCCCTTCTCTCTGTCACCATCTCTCTGTCCCCCCTTCTCTCTGTCCCCTCTCTCTCTCTCCCCCACTCTCTCTGTCCCCCTCTCTCTGTCCCGTCGATCTCTCCCCCGCTCTCTGCCCCCCTCTGTCGCCCTCTCCCTGCTCCCTCTCTCTCTGTCCCCCTCTCTCTCTGTCCCCCTCTCTCTCTCTGTCCCCCACTCTCTCCATCCCCCACTCTCTCCCCCCACTCTGTACCCCACTCTCTGTGCCCCTCTCTCTGTCGCACTCTCTATCTCCCCCCTTTTCTGTCCCCCCTCTCTCTGTCCCCCCTCTCCCTGTCCCCCTCTCTCTGTCCCCCCTCTCTCTGCCCCCCCTCTCTGTCACCGTCTTACTATCCCCCCTTCTCTCTGACCCCCTCTCTCTGTCCCGCTCTCTCTGTCCCCCCTCTCTCTCTGACTCCCTCTATCTCCCCCACTCTCTGTCCCCCGCTCTCTGTCGCCCTCTCTCTGACCCCCACTCTCTCTGTCCCCCTCTCTCTCTGACCCCCTCTATCTCCCCCGCTCCCTGTCCCACCTCTCTCTGTTGCCCTCTCTCGCTGTCACCCTCTGTCGCCCTGTCTCTGACCCCCTCTCTCACACCTGCCTCTCCCTGTACCACCTCACTGTCCCCCTCTCTCGCTGTCGTCCCTCTCTCTGTCACCGTCTCTCGGTCCCCCCCTCTCTCTATCCCCCTCTCTCTGTCCCCCTCTCTCTGTCCCCCTCTCTCTGTCCCCCTATCTCTCCCCCCTCTCTCTCTGTCCCCCTCTCTCTGTCCCCTCTCTCTCTCGCCTGCTCTCTGACCCCCTCTATGTTGCCCTCTCTCTGCATCCTCTCTCTCTGTACCTCCCTCTCTCTGTCCCCCTCTCTCTCTGCCCCCTCTCTCTGTCGCCCTCTCTCTGTCCCCCTCTGTATCCTACCCACCTCTCTCTATCCCCCCTCTTTTTCAAACTCTCTCTCTGTACCCCTCTCTCTGTTCCCTCTCTCTCTGTCCTTCTCTCTCTGCCATCCGCCTCTCTCTGACCCCCTCTCTCTCCCACCCGCCTCTCTCTCTGTCCCCCTCTTTCTCTCCGCCTCTCTCTCTGTACCCCTCTCTCTGCCCCCCTCTCTCTGTTCCCCTTTCTCTCTGGCCCCCTCTCTGTCACCCTCTCTTTGCCCCCTTCTCTGCCCCCACTCTCTCCATCCCCCCCCTGTCCCCCTCTCTCTCTGTCCCCCTCTCTCTCTCTGTCCCCCACTCTCTCCATCCCCCCACTCTCTGTCCCCCTCTCTCCCCCCACTCTGAACCCCTCTCTGTCCCCCTCTCTATATCCCCCTCTCTCTGTCCCCTCTATCTCCCCCTCTCCCTGTCCTCCTCTCTCTGTCCTCTATCTCTCTCTCCTGCTCTCTGTCCCCTCTATCTCCCCCTCTCTCTGTCCTCCTCTCTCTGTCCCCTATCTCTCTCCCCCGCTCTCTGTCCCCTCTATCTCCCCCTCTCTCTGCCCCCACTCTCTGTCCCCCTCTCTCCCCCCACTCTGTACCCCACTCTGTCCCCCTCCCTATGTCCCCCTCTCTCTTTCTCCTCTATCTCCCCCTCTCTCTGTCCTCCTCTCTCTGTCCTCTATCTCTCTCCCCTGCTCTCTGTCCCCTCTATCTCCCCCTCTCTCTGTCCTCCTCTCTCTGTCCCCTATCTCTCTCCCCCGCTCTCTGTCCCCTCTATCTCCCCCTCTCTCTGCCCCCACTCTCTGTCCCCCTCTCTCTGTCTCCCACTCTCTCTGTCCCCCAGTCTCTCCATCCCCACACTCTCTGTCCCCCTCTCTCTGACCTCCTCTCTCCCCCCCACTCTGTACCCTCTCTGTCCCCCACTCTCTGTCCCCCTCTCTCTGTTCCCTCTATCTTCCCCTCTCTCTGTCCCCCCTCTCTGTCCCCCTCTCTCTGTCCCCTCTATCTCCCCCTCTCTCTCTGTCCCCCTCTCTCTGTCCCCTCTCTCTCTCCCCCCCGCTGTCTGACCCCCACTCTGTCGCCCTCTCTCTGTCCCCTCTCTCTGGACCCCTCTCTCTGTCCCCCACTCTCTCCATCCCCCCACTCTCTGTCCCCCTCTCTCTGACCCCCTCTCTCTCTCCCACTCTGTCCCCCTCTCTCTGTCCCCCTCTCTCTGTCCCCCTCTCTCTGTCCCCCTCTCTCTGTCCCCTTCTCTCTGTCCCCTTCTCTCTGTCACCATCTCTCTGTCCCCCCTTCTCTCTGTCCCCTCTCTCTCTCTTCCCAACTCTCTCTGTCCCCCTCTCTCTGTCCCGTCGATCTCTCCCCCGCTCTCTGCCCCCCTCTGTCGCCCTCTCCCTGCTCCCTCTCTCTCTGTCCCCCTCTCTCTCTGTCCCCCTCTCTCTCTGTCCCCCACTCTCTCCATCCCCCACTCTCTCTCACCCCACTCTGTACCCCACTCTCTGTGCCCCTCTCTCTGTCGCACTCTCTATCTCCCCCCTTTTCTGTCCCCCTCTCTCTGTCCCCCCTCTCTCTGTCCCCCTCTCTCTGTCCCCCCTCTCTCTGACCCCTCTCTCATTATGTCCTCCCCTATTTCTCTCTCTCCCTCCCTCACCTTATCTCTCCCTTCCCTCTCTCTCTCCCTCTGTCTCTCCCTGCTCCTTCGCTCTCTCTCCATCTTCTCTCACTCTCGATCCCCCTCCCTCGGTGTCTCTCTCTCTCCCCACCTCCCTCCGTTTCTCTCTGACTCAATCTCTCTCCCTCCTGTCCTGCCCTTCCTCTCTCTCTGACACACTCTGTCTCCCTGGTCCTTCCCTCTCCCTCTAACCTAGAGACTGGGTGTTTGTGGTGCAGCTGCGTGTGGGGGGTGGGGGTGAGATGATTGAGAGATGTGGGAAGTGGGGAAATTGGGGTAGAGACGGAATTGCGGGAGGGAGACAGAGATGGCAGGAGAGAGAGAGTGAGGGTGAGGGGGAGAGAGAAGAATGGAGGCAGGTGGAGAAACTCATGTTGGGGTGTGAGAGAGAGAGGGGGAGAGTGAGGCAGAAAGAATAGTGGAGGCAGGTGGAGAAACCGGGTTTGGGGGGGGGGGTGTGTCTGAGAGGGGACCAGAGAGAGTGAAAGGGAGAGGAGGTGAGAGAGAGAGAGACAGTGTGCAGAGAGAGAGAGAGAGGGAGAGAATTGAGGAGGAAGAGTCGGGGAGAGGAAATGGGGAGGCCAGGTTGGAGTGGGGGGGGGGGACAGAGGGAGTTAAACCCAGCTCCTGAGCTCAGGGCCCGGTGCCCTCCCCTTCCCTGTGGACCAGGACTTGGGGCTGAGTCTGTCTCTCTCCAGCTCAGCTTCTCCAACACAAAGACACACACCAACATCGCTCACTCTGCTGCTCGGAACGCTTTAATCAATATTTTTATTGGTTACAAATGGAAGTGATGGATACAGTCAGTGGGATGGTGCCTTTTCTCACCGGCCCCTGAGTTGTGAGAAACATTGAAATGTTTCCCTGTAACCCCCCTGTGGGATAAGGATGGACAACCCAGCGCTACCCTCAGTCTGTTACCACAGCGACAGGCTGCTCCATCGCTGAAACACTGAACTGAAATGAGAAAATCCCGGATGGATTGGTTAATGAGGGAATTTGAGTGATGGATGGATCTGGGTGAAAGGATATTTCAGCACATTCTTCAGCTGCTGCCTGAACTTAGTCTGGGTCACGGCATAAATCGCGGTGTTTGTGCAGCAACTGAGGAGCTGCAGCATGAAGCCCAATTCCTGCACAAACCAATCGAGATACACAGACCGATACCCAAAATCATACAACCGTCTCCATATCGAATACAGCATGAATGTTGACCATAACAGGATGAAATTGGCCGAGATCACAAACAGTAAAATGATGGATTTTTTTCGGTTTCTCATTTCAGTGTCAGACTGAGCGTCCCCATTGGTGTGATCCCGGAGTCTCCTGTGGGCTCTGCTGGTCACTACAATGTGTCTGACGGTGAGAACATTGAGCAGCAGAATCAGGAGAAATGGGACACACGGGGTTAGAATGTGGTGGAGGGACTCGATTGTGACCCAGACAATGGAGACTCGAACAGCGACTGTTACATCACAAAACCAGGGGGCGTTCCACAGCCGACACCGAGCCGTGTACATAAAATACCAGAAAATGTTCTTTAAACAGCTCAGCACAGTCACTGCTCCCAGAACCACAACCGCCGTTTTCTCACTGCAATATTTACTTTTCAGCTTCTGGCAACAAATGGCCACAAACCGATCAAAGGTGAAAGTGACGGTGAACCAGACAGAGCAGTCAGTGGCTGCATAAAGCAGGACGGCGTGGATATTACACACGGGGACGGAGTCCCTCAGGAAATAAAACTGTTCCTGATAAACAATGGGAATGTGTCTCAGGATCAGATCGAGGATAATGACCAGGAGATCTGCCGCTGCCATGGCCCCCAGGTAACGTCTGACACATGGAGACAATCCACAATCTTTATAAAGCAGGACGTAGATGGTCACTACGTTAACTGTGAGGAAGGAAAACAAACCCATTATCCATCAGCCTGGAGGCAAAGGGACCCGTTTGATCGGGGACCCAGTGAGATTTTCAAACGTGTCCCTGTATTCAGGGATTTATTAAAATAATTGGAGCTGGAATAACAAATGGGAAGATCTGAATTATTGACAAAAATGTGACACAAACCATAAGAAACCCTCCCTCCCCAAACACACAGAGACACATCCATAAGGACAGATGGTTTCTAGAACATTCCCACACACTCGATCACTCGAGAGCAGACACAGATCACTCCTTCCCAGTTCCTCATACGGAGGGTGGGAACGTTGCTGTCCTGAAGGATTCTATCCCAGTTTCCTGAAGACACACGGAATTTGTGAATTCCTGTATTTTGAACTAAATTGTGGTCGATCCTGTGTCGGGAAGAAATGTAAACGCAGGGAAAACATATTCACCCCTTTAACTGCCTGAGGGGCCTTCGGAACAGTGTCTCCTTCTCCCTGGAACGGGATCTCTTCCCTCGGGATCTTATCATTTGTTCAATTCACTGACGTCCGGCCATTCACAAACAACGTCAGGGACAGAACGTTCCGGGGAATGTCAGTTATAGAATGTTGGGACAGAACGTTCCGGGGAATGGCAGTTATAGAATGTCAGGGACAGAACGTTCCGGGGATTGGCAGTTATAGAATGTCAGGGACAGAACGTTCCGGGGACTGGCAGTTATAGAATGTCGGGGACAGAGCGTTCCGGGGAATGTCAGTTATAGAATGTGAGGGACAGAACGTTCCGGGGAATGTCAGTTATAGAATGTCAGGGACAGAACGTTCCGGAGAATGTCAGTTATAGAATGTCAGGGACAGAACGTTCCGGGGAATGTCAGTTATAGAATGTCGGGGACAGAACGTTCCGGGGAATGTCAGTTATAGAATGTTGGGGACAGAACGTTCCGGGGAATGTCAGTTATAGAATGTGAGGGACAGAACGTTCTGGGGAATGTCAGTTATAGAATGTCGGGGACAGAATGATCCGGGGAATGTCAGTTATAGAATGTCGGGGACAGAACGTTCCGGGGAATGGCAGTTATAGAATGTCAGGGACAGAACGTTCCGGGGAATGTCAGTTATAGAATGTCGGGGACAGAACGTTCCGGGGAATGTCGGTTATAGAATGTCGGGGACAGAACGTTCCGGGGAACCCCTTGACCTGTCCATCACCTTTCCCTCTACCCACCCCACCAACATGATGTACTGTCCCTGGGAACACTGTAACATTAATGGGATGAGAGACTGAGGGTCCAATCACAGGAATGGGAACTAAAGGCATTGCCAGATCAGCTGAAAGGGTTAGATATACCACATTCTCAATCCACCGCACAGAACCAGCCCAGACACCATACACCCAGAGGGGATATCTGTTCACCGTGGAACACTGTGCAGACCAGGCCAGTGTCCTGCTCAGTACAACCCAGCAATCTGTCCAGATTCATCCATTGCACTGGTCAATACAACGCAGCAATCTGTCCAGAGTGGAACACTGCGCAGATCAGATCAGGGCATTGGTCTATAAACCCAGACCATATATCTGTCCAGGGCAGTGAGCTGTGCAGATCACAGCAGTGCATTATCTATAAACCTCAACCAGATAGTCTGACCAGCACAGTGATCTGTGCAGTGGTCACCCGTGAATTAATCTGTAAACCAGGAGCAGTTACCCTCCCAATATGTAGGACTGTGTGCACCACCCCAGTACATTGATCTGTATTCAGGAGCAGTTACCCTCCCAGCATGTAAAGCTGTGTACATCACCCCAGTGCATTGCTCAGTAACACTGTGATAAATCACTGCCCAGCGTGGGGAAACTTGCAGCCCATGCTGGAAGTGATGGGATGGGTAGCTCCCATCCATTTCCAGCTCCATCTCTCCATCGTGCCCTGACAAGGGGGTGCTATGGGTGTGAACATCACTGCCAGAGAGAGATGGCGGGCGAATCACTTTAAATATCACCACATGGGAGGGGTTTGGGGTATAGACAGAGAGGGGGAGACTGAGAGAAAGTGTCATGGAAGGATGTGTTTCCAGGTTTCAGAATGCTGAAATTAGACACTTCGATAACATCCTGTAACATGAGCCTGTCTTCCCAGGAAAGATGGGAAAAAGGGATATTGGTGTGAGGTCAGATGAGCATTTGTTCTGCATCTTTGTAACTGGAATTAGTTTCAACCGAATCTATGACTCATTGGGCAGATTCTAACAATAATTGATCTTTGTTTGATTTTCCTTGAGTGTGACAGAGGGATTGTCCACATGAGGCTGAGCTAGTTTCCTGGTGCTATCGTATCGTACTCACCTCATTAACTGCCCACCCCACCCCATGGTGTACCTCTCATTCAATACCAGCCCGATTCTCCCACCCATTATGGCCGCAGTAACTCACCATCGCCCGGATGCCCCTGGATATTCTCTGATCCCTGGCATTGGTGCCATCTTTAAAAGACCAATGGGCACATATTGACCTTTCTCCGTTTGGAGTTGCCCTGCACAGTTTACTCCGAGCATGGCAGGTATTGGGCTATTACACCACGGTTTGTCGACATGGACACGGAGTTCCTGGCGGAGGGCCAAGTACAGAGGGGGCCATTCTCTTCCTAGAGTGGGGGGCACACCACCAGATCCACCGAGCATGGTCTGAGCTCCCCACCGAGCTCAGTGCACTATCTGCGGTCTGAGGAAATGTCCAGCAATGCAGGACAAGCATCAATAACCTTCTCTGCTCTATCAGGAAAAGGGTGACCGTATTCTCTCTGCTCCCTCACACTCACTTTATACCTGTTATGCCACCAACCCTCCAACTAGGTTCCTGCTCCACCACTCTCACTGCTGCATGCAGCACCTTCTCTCTCTCTCTCTGTCTCCATCCACTTTACCCCCTGCATAGATAAAACACTGTGGACTGACTCCCTCCGGACACCCCACCATACCTCCCCCAACCCCCACCTACACCAGCACTAACAGCAGGGCCTCCCACTCCCTCCCTCCCTTCCTCCATTCGAAGAGAAACAGCCTGGAATAGCACAGGAAGGGCCAAGCCGGGCGGTGGAGTGCCCGATATCCATTCCCTCACCCCCCCTCCCCCCGCCATGTGGGGAGGACCCTGGTACGAGCCGGAGAACACTGGGATGCCTCACGTGGAGATTCTGAAACATCCACGTCCCACCGACCGAGTAAGGAGCAATGTTCAGTGAAGGCCAATTCTCACTTTAAACCCACTGGCAGCTCCGTTTCCCCCCGACACAACTTAGAAGCCGTGGCCCTGATACCATCTCCCTTTTGTGTTGAGCTGGTACAAATGGAATCCCCATGGTCTCGGTGGGCAGGAGGGTGGGCTCACAACGCATCGTCACCACCACCTCCCAGGAAGGGAGCATGGAGACTCCCTCCTACACCTCCCCCTGTAAACAGCTCAGATACTGAAACTGATCTGTGATAGTTACTGCTCTCCCCACTTGTCCTGACATCTTCAACAATCTGTGCTCATATACACGCAGCGCTCTCTGCTCCTGCAGCTCCATTGTAATGGCACAGCCTGTTTTAAATTGTCTTTCGTTGTCGTTCCTACCGAAGTGTATCACCTCACACTGCTCTGCACTGATCCCCATCTGCCTTAAACCTGAACACTACACCAACGTGTCACTGTCCTGTTAGAGTTCCACACTGTCCTCCATAGACTTCAGAGTTCTTCCAGGTTCGGTGCCATCTACAAACATTGAGATTGTCATAGCGTCACAGTCCCCATGTAACAACTGAAATTCTGCCCCACACACACGAGTGTGAGCAAGTGAAATACTGATATATTCCTATGGACAGAGTCGACATGCTGTCAATGGAGCAACAAAAATCCTGCACACACCAGACGGAGCAAATGAAATATTGACAAACCACAGAGCAAAAGAAATCCGGATAGGTTCCGCTTACCGATATTCATCAGGGTATAATGTGATGAAGTTGAAAGCGTGTACTGTACCTTGAAGCGAGGGTGAATGCTGTTCTGAACTGACAGCTTACAAGCACCTGTGATATGAGAGGATGGCAGACCCAGAAACAGTATATTGCTATCGAGCTGGAGTCGGGTAATAAGTAGTTAAGAGAAAGAGGGTCCCAGAGTTGTGAATAGTTAATGTAAAATGTTCACTTTCAGAGTCAAAAAATAAATTGATGTTTTTATTTAAACAGTAGAATTTGGCAGACCTGTCCCTCATATTTTAACAGTTTACAAAGCAAATTGAGCATTTCTTTATGTTTAGTTTAAATTACCAGATGAGCTCAATGTTGTGCCCTAACAATTGCTGTGCGTGTATCTGTGTGTCTCTGGGTGGGGCAGGTCTGGCAGTCTCTGTGGTGCTTAAAGTAATGCAATGTCACCCTCTGCTGGCCTCGTCACGCCACTGCACAGGCATTGGCAGAGGGTGAAAACTAACAGGGATTCATTCAGAGATGGGGAGGGAGAGGGCAGCTGCTCACAGCACTATCCAAACTGATGTCTTATCGATGTACTGATCGAAATGTCCTTTAAACGTTGTAGCTGTCCCTGCTTTCACCACTTCCTCTGGAAGTTCATTCCACACACATGCCAGCTTCTGTCTAAAATATTTACCTCTCGTGACTTTTGTAAATTTTTTTCCTCGCACCTTAAAATATCCCTCAGTTTTGAATCCCCAACTCTAGGGAAAAGACATCAGCCCTTCAGCTTATCTGTACCCCACATTATTTTATAAACCTCTGTAAAGTTACCCCTTAGTCTCATACTCTCCAGTGAAACGAGTCCCAGCCGACCCAGCCTCTCCTTATAGCTCACTCCCTCCTTTCCCAGTAACATACAGATTAATCTGTTCTCAACCCTCTCCAGCTTAATAATATCAACGTCAGTAATATCAAAGTGAACAGTCAAGGTGTTTTCTACGGGTACGGGAAGTCCAAAACTAGAGGGCATAGGCTTAAGGTGAGAGGGGAAACATTTAAGAGTGACCTAAGGGGCAGCTTTTTCACCCAGAGGGTGGTGTGCCTTTGGAATGAGTGGGCAGGGTGACCAGACTGGACACAGTATTCCAGAAGAGGTCTCAACAATATCCTGTACAACCACAACATGACGTCCCAATTCTGATACTCAAAGGTCTGACCAATGAAGACAAGTGTGTTTAACACCTTCTTAACCACACCATCTATATGAGATGCAAATTTTAAAGAATTATACCTGACAGCTAGGTCTCTGTCCTACAACACTGCCAAAGGCTCTGCTTTTAATTGTATAGGTCCTGCTGTTGTTTGATTTACCAAATCCAATGCCTCGCATTAATCCAAACTACACTCCATCTGCCACCCCTCAGCCCAGTGAGTGATATTACTGCCACCTCACCCTCCCTCTTCAATTTTAAAATGCCCATCCCTCTCCAGGATGCCTGCACACTCCGGCCTTGATTTTCACAAAGACCCTGAGCTTGGTTTGCCTTGTGTGGTTAGGGCGAGGAGAGAGAGATTGCTGACACAGTCAGTGGGGAGGAGAGGCTGGACAGTAATCAGCGGCCTGGTGTCATTTCATTTTAGGAAGAGGGCAGTCGCACGTTAGAGGTGGGTAAGGGTGATCGGTGTGTTGTGACCAGAAGTAAAGCTCTTCCTTCGTCTCTGGTGTTCAGTAATAAATATCTATTTGAGACCCTTCATTGGGCAGATTGTGTCAGCAGGATTTCTTTTTCTCATATTGCAGACCACAGATAATAGCAATTAAAGATGTTTATAGTTAATTTCGATAGCACAGCACATACACTCAATATCCTACAGTTGAGACAAATGTCTTGCATTTGTTAAAAAAATGCAAAGTGTTGTTTGTAATTCAGTAATGGTAACCTGATTATAATAAATCCACACCAAGCTGAAAGTGGCCACTAAAATATGAACCAAAATCTGGGTATGGTCGTGTAGTGGGTAGTGTCCCTGTCTCTGAGCCAGAGCTCTGGATTTGATTCCAATTCCTGAAATTGTGTGGTAGTGTTCCTAGGTCTGGAATAGAAGGCCTGGATTCAAGTCCTGCCTGTTGCAGAGGTATGTCCCAGCATGTCTGAACAGACTGATGAACAAACCACAGAGGAGAATACTGTTACAACTTTATGGGTATTGCAGAGTGATGCTCGTGTCCCTACCTCCAGGCACAAAGGTCTAGGTGTAAAGCTCACAGAAGTGCCTCAGGATACATCTGAACAAACTGAATAAAATGGACTTATAATTGTGACTTGATGGAGAAGGAAGAGGTGTCAGTATTGAATTTCAGAATTTAGGCCCAGGATAACTGAAAGTACAGCCATTCGTGTTGATTGCGGCCATATTTCGCAGCAGTAACGGTTTATAAAATCAAAATGGTCATGGATAGGGTGAGTAGTCAGGGTTTGTCCGAGATTAGGGGCGTCTAAAACTAGAGGGCATTGGTTGACAGTGAAAGGGGAACGTTTTTGAAAAGGCCTAAGGGGCACCTTTTCACGCAGAGGTTGGTGTGTGTATGGAATGAACTGCCAGAGGAAGTGGTGGAGGCTGGTACAAATACAGCATGTAAAAGGCATCTGGATGCTGACAGACCTGCAAAGCTTTTCCAGCAATTTATGCATTTCTTTAAAAATGCATGCATTTTAACTTAGGGATTCTGAATAAATTAAACATTTCAGTTTTTTAATGACGCGGGGCTATGTAAACATATTTCAAATCGGCCGAGACCATTTTCTGCGAAGGGTATGGCTCTGTGTATGACAGCAGCAATGATGCAACAACATGGAATAGGGAATGTGATGGAGACATCGTTTGGACCATGTACAAGGAGACCTCACATGGTCCAGTTTGGGAGAGGATGACATTATTGTGTGACTCAGCTGAGAAAGGGAGAAAATGTAATCTGTCCGAGAAGGAACGGCCTATTGTACTCTCTCTCCTTCATTGTTCCTCATCACAGCAATGTGTGCGAGCTAAAAAGAACTCTACAGTCATCGTTACCATTCTTATTGGAACAGAATCCCTGCAGTGTTGAAACAAGCCCTTCGGCCCAACAAATCCATACCAACCTTCCCAACACATTCCCCTATAGTTATCCCAGAGCAATACACCTAACCTAGAAACCCTTGAAAACTACAGACAATTTGGCATGATCAATCCATCTAACCTACACAGTTTGAGCTGTGGTAGGAAACGGGATCACCCATTAGAAGCTCACACAGACAGGGGAGAATGTGTAAACTTCACACAGACAGTCACCCAAGGTTGGAATCGAACCCAAGCCCCTGGTGCTGTGACGCAGCAATGCTAACCACCATGCTACCCTTTGGGTGATCCCTGACCAGCATCCATTCGAATCTGCTCACTGCCTAAAGCAAATGGAATTCAGCCAAATCCAACTCTCCCAGGATGGAATCCCATTGCTAGCAGCTGTGTGAGAACAATATCTTCAGAAGCAGAATGATGTTTTGGAAAATCTTGCAATTTTTCCTTTTGTCATGAGTTACAATAATATCTGGGCAAAGTTCTTTCAAGTTAAAGTTGCAGAGATTTTGTTTATTTGTGTGTGTGTGTATGTGTGTGTGTAAAAACACTGACACACATACACACACACAAATAAACAAAATCTCTGCAACTTTAACTTGAAAGAACTTTGCCCAGATATTATTGTAACTCCATGACAAAAGGAAAAATTGCAAGATTTTCCAAAACATCATGTGTGTGTGTGTGTGTGTGTGTATGTGCGTGTGTCAGTGTTTTTAGAAAAGGAAATATTGATTATATATTTTCAACACCCAAACATCCATCTTTCCATCAGAGTTTGAGTAACATTGCTCTGGATCAAAAACGTGCTATTTGAGCAGATTACAGAAACTAGCCTGACTTGTTCCTAAAACTGACCCTGGCCCAGTCTGAGACCGATATGATCGGCATGACACCAACCTGGTTACATTTAACATCTGTTGTGAGCAGTGCAGGAGTGGGACGAGAAAAGCAAACAGTGACCCAAAAAGCCGGGGAACTACAGACCGGTGAGCCTGATGTCAGTGGTGGGTAAATTGTTGGAGGGGATTCTGAGGGATAGAATTTACATACATTTGGGAAGGCAAGGGCTGATCGGAGTAGACAACGTAGCTTTCTGCATGGGAAATCATGTCTCATTAATTTGGTTAAGAGTTAACAAAGAAGATTGATGAAGGCAGTTTGGGTGACATTGTCTATATAGACCTCAGCAAGTTGTTCATTTAAAGAACAAAAAGCAAAGAAAATTTACAGCCCAGAAACAGGCCCTTCAGCCCTCCAAGCCTGAGCCGATCCAAATGTACTGTCTAAATCTGTTGGACAATTCCTAAGGATCTGTATCCCTCTGCTCACTACTTACTCATGCATCTGTCCAGATGCATCTTAAAAGAATCGACCGTGCCTGCGTCTACCACCTCTGCTGGCAACGCGTTCCAAATGCCCACCACCCTCTGTGTGAAGTGCTTACCGCGCGTATCCCCCTTAAACATTCCACCTCTCACTTTGAAAGCACGACCTCTCGTGACTGAATCCTTCAACCTGGGAAACCGCTTGTCTCTATCCACCCTGGCTATACACTTCATGATTTTGTAAACCTCAATCAGGTCCCCCCTCAATCTCCTTTTTCTCGTGAAAATAAGCCTAGCCTACTCAATCTCTCTTCATAGCTAGTATTTCATTCTGATTGGTAGACAAATGAGTAAGGTTCGGTCACTTGGGATACAGAAGAAGCTAGTTACAATTGGCTTGAAGGAAGAGGGATATTTTTCAGACTGGAGGCTTGTGAGCAGCAGTGTGCTGTAAGAATCCGTACTGAGTTCACTGCATTTCATCATTTATGTAAAGGATTTAGTTGTGAATATTGAGGACAGAGTAAGTTTGCAGATTATATCAGAATGGTGGTTTAGTAGATTATCTCAGAGTACAACAATATCATAAATAGATGGGAAAAAGGTGCAAGGAGTGACAGATGAAGTTTAATTTAGATAAATACGAGGTTTTGCATTTTTAGAAGGCAAATCAGGGCAGACATTATATACTTCATGGGCAGGTCCTGGTGCATGTTGTGAAACAAAGGGGCATAGGGCTGCAGGTGCATTGTTCCTTGAAAGTGGAGTCGCAGGTAGACAGTGTGGTGCTAAACACATTTGGCACATTTGCCTTAATCAGTCAGAGCATTGAGTATAGGGGTTGTGGTGGCATGTTGTATCTGTACAGGAAGTTGGTGAGGCCATTTTAAGAATATTGTGTACAACTCGGTTTTCTGCAGAAATGACTTACACATATGTTCCAGGACTGGAGGTTTGACTGCAGGGAGAGGCTGATTCCGTTGAGGTGTTTCCCCCCGGAGTGTCAGAGGTTGAGGGGTAACATTACAGATGTTTATAAAACCAGCAGGGGCATGGATATTCTGAACAGCCACGTTCTGCTCCCCAGGGTAGGGGAGTCCAGAACAAGAGGGCATAGGCTGAAGGCGAGGGGGATTGATTTAGAAGAGACCTGAAGATAAATGTTTCACACAGAGAGTGGTGTGTGTACAGAAAGTGCTGTTAGGGGAAGTGCTGAAGGCGGTTACAATCGCACATTTAAAAAGTATCTGAAAGAGGAGGGATATTGGCCAATTGCTGGCAAATGGGACTGGATCAGATTTGATATCTGATCGGAGTGAACAGATTGGACTAACGGGTCTGTTTCCGTTCTGCCTGACTCTCTTATTCTATAAGAGGGATGGTGAAAATTTCTGAAAGGACCTTTCAGGTAGGAATTCTCTTCACTGGAAGTTTATCGTGCCTCGATGTTCACATTGATTGAAAGATGCGTTAGGTAAATATTTGGTAGAGAAGTGAATAACGGATAATGGGATATAGACAAAAAAGTAGGCACAATTTTAGTGCCTGGTGGAGAAGGTTCAAAATGTCTAATGACCCTCTCCTGCTCCTCAGTCCCATATTCTCGTGTTCCATCCAGCCCCTCATACCTGCTGGACAGGAACAGTTGGAGGCCACTTACTCCTATAACCTGGTGCACGGAAACAGAGGAGACCATTTGGCCCTTGAAGACTGCCCCACATGTTTCGAGGTGATTTGAGAAATATAACTGGAAAACCCAGGCACGGGTATGAAAGAGGCCCCTCATCTCTCTTTACAGAGCTTCCCCTCTCTGCAACTTGTGCTTCATTTGTTGGTCATGTTGTAGACCCAGATTCACTGTGAATACAGCCCCCATACCTCACTCAGCGCTGGCTCACAAAATCCTCTGGTCTCCCTGTCTGCAATATTCAAAACCATAACATTCAGGAAAATAACACCCACTAATTTTCCAATAACAGAATGGGCGAAGATCAGATACAGGGGCAGGTCGTTCACTCCCCAAGCCTGCCTTGCCCTTCACTAAGATCATGACTGATCTGCTCTTGGTCTCAAATCCTCTTCCATACCCAAGACTTCATAGCCCTCACCTCTCTGACAGGACAATATCCAGTACCTCCTCTTCAAATACTTTCAGTCATCTAACTCCCCGAACACTCTTGAGACGAGAAATCCTGGCATTCAATCCCATCTGTTTGAAGAAAACACTTGCTGCTCCTATACCATGGCCTATTGATATGAACAAAAGAGGTTGAGACAAGGGTTCAGGTACAAAATGACTGGCCCTGATACCAAGGCAATGGTTGGCTTCTGTTGACATCAAGGAGCTTAACAAAACTGGACTTAATGGGAATCAGAGTAAACTCTCCAGTGTTTGGAGTCAAACATGGCACAAAGGAAGATGTTCATCATCTCCGTCCTGTGTCAGCTCTGTGGGAGATCCTCAGGGTAGCTTCCTCTTCACAAACAGCTTCAGCTGCTTCATCAGTGTCTACCCAGCCCCACCCTCCCCACCATAAGATCAGAAGTGGGGATGGTCACTGAAGATTCCACAATGTTCAGAACATTTTGTTGCCCGTCAGCTCCTGAACTGGTCTGTGTCCATGAGCAGCAAGACCTAGACTCCATTGAGACTTGTGGTGTTAACGTGTCTGTAACATTCGTGTAACAGCACTGCCTGACACTGCACATTGCTACAGTGAAATAGAGTTCATTCAGCAACACACGCTGGTTTCACAGGAATATGAGGAAGCCATTCAGCCCATTGACATTATTGGAGAAGAACAGGGACAGCCTGTTCAGTGCCTCCAACCTATTACTCAGGAAGAGAAGGAGTCTAGTGTGATGGACCACACAAGAGCCCCTCGACAATATTTGAAAGCGGTAGCGTAGATTCTAATGTTTTCTTATTTTAAAGGGAATGTATAGGGTCTGTTCCAGATGCAATGTGACAGGTCAAACTACTCGGTGTGAAGCTAAACACTATTTATTTAAACACGAAAGATAAAATGAAAGCAAAGAAAGAAGAAATTAGAATAACTTAATTCTATTGGACAAGTTAACAGAATAATTGATCGTGGAGCTATTACTAATGAACTGGCCCGATACACGAAAATCCCATAAACACAGCCCTTGGCAAAACTGAGTATTCAGTCACAGATTGCCACAGACTCAAAGATCCTAATTTGTGAGAGCTGGCCACATCCATTCAGGCTGCACTAAAATAAACCCAAGGCCTCCCTCGCTGTTTACTCAGTGGTCTTAACTAACCAGCTTGTTAATGATCATTCAATCTCTCTCTTCAAAGAAACCAGAACAAAATAATTCTTAAAGCTGCAGCATCATCACACTTGTCAGTACATCGACCTATTAAACAGGAACCAGGGGTAACCAGTCAGGCCCTTGGCCCTGTCCAATTGAACAAGGAATAAGTCATTCAGTCCCTTGAGTCAATTACACAGAAACAGAACGAGGCCATTCAGCCCCTTGAGTTACTTACACATGAACAAGAGGAGGCCATTCAGCCCGTTGAGCCACTTATACAGGAACAGTAGGAGGCCATTCCCACCTCAATGCACTTACACGGGGGCAGAATGAGTTAATTGATGCTGATTCTGATGAATGGCTTATGCCCAAAACGTCGTTTGCCCTGCTGTGCTTTTCCAGCAATTGATGCTCCACTCTGATCTCCAGCATGGGCAGCCCTCACTGTCTCCTAATAGATGCTCTAACATGATGAACAACTGGAGCTGAGGTTGCACAGACAGGCTGCTCCATGTTGTTCCTCCTGGCTCCATTGCTCATGACACACACGTGGGACTTTAACATGGTTTTCTCGCAGTGAGGAGGGAAGCCATATGTCTTGTGTGAAGTCTTAAGAAGGCACCTTTCATTTCCGAGAAGACAGCCTGCTGTTCATTATGCAGGACGGAAGCTGTTGGGAATGGCTACCTGTTTCAGATGGAAGGTATTGTGGCTGCTGTTGGGGATTGTGAGCAACCTGACGTTCAGTACGGGCTCACCCGCCGACTGCACAATAACATGGGGAGAGTTAGTAAAAGCGTATAGACTATTAGGAAAGTCACATTAGACTGATGAATGGACTCACTAAGTTCAAATAATGCTGATATTACTCATGTTGATCTTGTCTAGTGCACGTCAGTTCCGTGTAACTTGTGTGCCTTACTCTGTCCAAGTCTATGTCCACCCTATGATCTGTCTGGCCATGCTTACGATGACCTGTATACACTGCTCATAAATAAAGTGTTTCCCTGTACTGAGGTACACGTGGCAATAAATCAAACCAATCAATCCTGGTTAAAGCATGGAATTTCTCACCCTATCAATGTCTCTTTTGCAAATAAGTGATCGCTGCCACACCTCGTGTTTCAGCGTCACTATTTCTTCATCCCTTACATCTCTACAGGTTAAACACTTAGCTTCTTCACTCTATCCTCATGTTACCATCACCCGTGTCTGTGGTAAGGAGATCATTCCTTACAAAGGAGATCAAATCTGTAGAGATTGCCCCAAATGCTCTCTCAGCAAGGCTCTAAAACTGCAGGAAGATGGCTTTACTTATGTTCTCGAATCATCATAAAATGAAGGACAGCATACCATTGACTGTACCCATTACCTTCACAGGGTTTGATTCGGAGCAGTCAGCATAGATTTGTGAGTGGGAGATCATGCTTCCCAAATTTGTTCGAGTTCTTTGATGTAGTGACCAGGAAGGTTGATCAGGACAGAGGGGTAGATATAGTCTCTATGGATTTCAGTAAGGTCTTTGATAAGGTCCCACACGACAGGCTGCTCTGGAAGTTTCCATCACGTGGAATGCTGGGGGAAGTGGCCAATTGGGTACACAGTTGGTTTGATGGTAGAAAGCAGAGGGTTTAGTGGAAGGATGCTTGTCAGACTGGAGGTTGGGTCCATTGTTGTTTGTTATCTGTGAATTGGTTGTGAATGTACAAGTTATGATTAGAAAGTTTGCAGATGACACTAAAGTAAGTGGGAGCATGGTCAGTGAGGAAGTTTATCAGAAATTGCAGCAGGACCGTAATCAGGTGGGGAAGTGGGCCGAGAAATGGCAAATGGAATTTAATATAGATGCGTGAGGTCTTACATTTTGCGAACTCAACGCAAGGTAAGAGTTTCATGGTGAATGGGAGGATCTTCAAGGGTGTAGTGGGCAGAGAGACCTTGGGGTTCAGGTGCACGGTTCTCTGAGAGTGGAGCCACAGGTAGACAGGGCAGTGAAGAAGGCATTTGGCACATTGGCCTTCATCAGGCAGGACATGGAGTACAGAAGTTGGGAATTTATGTTGCATTTACACAGGACTTTGGTAAGGCCGCACTTGGAGTATCGTGTTCAGTTTTGTCACCTTGTTATAGGGAGGACACTATTAAATTAGAAAGAGTGCAGAAGAAATTTTCAAGGATGTTGCCAGGACCCAATGGTCTGAGTTATAGGGAGAGGTTGGACAAGCTCGGACCTTTTCTTTAGCATGTAGGAGACTGAGAGAGTCCTTATAGAGCTGTATAAGATCACGATGGTAGGGTTAATGCTCTCAGTCTTTTTCCAAGGTTTAGAGAATCGAGAACGAGAGACGATCAGTTTAAGGTTAAAGGGGAAGGATTAAAAGGGAAGCTGAGGGACCACATATTTACATAAATGGCTGGTGTACGGATGAGCTGCCAGCAGATGTGGTTGGGGGGTACATTAACAACATTTCAAACGCATTTGGATAAATATGTGAATAGGAATGGACTGGAAGGATATGGGCCAACTGCAGGGAATTGGGGTTAGCGTGGATGGACATTTACATGGTGGAGTCGAACCCTTCTGTTAATTAAAAACAAACACCCAGAATAGCTCGCCTCACCTCGTAATCTGTTAAAATATGATCGACACAGATCTCCTACATTCCACGTTTTATACAAAAATTAACAAGTTAGTTTCTTAACTTTAAAAGTGAACACTAAACGATAACTATTCACAAATACAAGCCCCTCCTTTCTTAGCTACTTACTATCTGACTCCGACTCTGTAAAAATATTCTGTTCCAAAAGCCCACATATTAAACATTACAATCTCAAGACCACACCGTCTCTATCTTCCCCGCTGTGTTCACTCTTCCAGCTGCTGATCTCCCTGGGTCATTTTTTATTGCAAGCAGGTTTGACATGAACATGTATCTTTGAAAGAGAGTGTTTGAGATGGCCAGTTAGCACTCCTGCTCTACAGCAGTTACTCTGTTGTTGGATGGCAGTGGCTCTCCCTCTAGTGTTCAAATGCCGGGTTTATATTCTCCCCATGATACAACAATTCTCATAATTTGATTGCTTTCCAGGTGTCTAAACAATAATATTCAAATTCCGTTGGCTTCTGGTATCCTGACCATTATTTAAACACTTTGGTTTTATTTGAATTGTTGTCAAACCAGCAACTAAAACTCAGGTAACCATTTCACAGCTAACTGTGACATATGGAACAATCTGACATTTAGCTGTCATCTGTGCTGTACTTTCTATGGTGACAATACTAATACGTCATCCCCACAGGAAATCGTCAAAATTTCAGAGTTTTTATCTGCCACGTGCTTCATTCTATACTGTGCCCTTCAGGTGTTGTTTAGCTAACTCACCTACTCCATCAAATCTCTCCCTCACCTCACATATATAATCCGAGTCTCTGACTTCGGTCCTGTCAATTTATATTCAATTAATTCCAAAGGAACTCTGACTTCAAATATTAACTCAAAGGAAGTAAACTGAGTAGATTTATTTGGGGCAAATAATTTTTGTCTAATGGCAAACAATTTAATGAGACACCTTCATTCCAATCATTCCGGTAATCCTGACAGTACGCTGTTAGTATGGTCTTCAGCGCCTGATGCTAACTTTCCAAGGGTGCCTGGGATTCAGGATGGGACACCCTTGATTTGAAGTGCTGAATGACTAAGCTATCCATGACTTCCTAAAACTATCCATGACTTCCTTGAACAGCTGAGCGGTAAAATGAGACCTTGGTCTGATTGAATCTCTCAGCGGAGCCCACAGTGAGTAAAGAAAGCTACCAACTCCTCCACCTCCCTTTTTACCTTAACACTCCATAATAGTTAAAAATCACACAACACCAGGTTATAGCGCAACAGTTTTAATTGGAAGCATACAAGCTTTTGGAGCGTCGCTCCGAAAGCTATCTCTGAAAGCTAGCGCAACCCACCCATACCCATACATTTACCCCTTACCTAACACTAGGGGCAATTTAGCATGACCAATTCACCTGACCTGCACATCTTTGGACTGTGGGAGGAAACCGAAGCACCCGGAGGAAACCCACGCAGACACGGGGAGAATGTGCAAACTCCACACAGTCAGTCGCCTGAGGCGGGAATTGAACCCGGGTCTCTGGCACTATGAGTGCAGCAGTGCTAACCACTGTGCCACCGTGCCGCCCACAATCTTGTTACTATACAGTCTGGAAAAATCCTGGGTATTTTTCTTTTAACTCCCCAATTCCCTAGTTTTTCTTTTGCCTTCTCCAACACAAGGGGTGCCAGGCCCAACTTGGATCCTGTTAAATCGTTCACAAGAACAAACTGTATTCCTGGAAATGACACTCTGTTACTCACTGTCACTGTTACTTCCCCAAACTTGATTTGGCATTCCAACCTGATGTTACACAAGGGAATGCTTAATTTCTAACCCCATTCCACAAATTGTCACGATCTTGATTAATACGTCAGAAAGAGTGAAAATACTTTCATCTCTCACGATTAGAGGCCTAGAGAAAGAGAGGGCTGCAGATGCTGGAGATGAGAGTTGAAAAGTGTGGGGTTGGAAAAGCATAGCCAACCAGGCAGCATCCGAGGGGCAGAAGAGTTGACTTTAAATCCTTCTCAGGAAAGTGGGGGATGGGGTAACGGAGGGGGAAGGGGGCCGAGAAATAAATAGTAGGATGGGTGTGGAGCTGGGTGTAAGATAGCTTGGAAGGCGATAGGTAGACGCAGGTGGGGTGTCATGGTGATAGGTCGGAGAGGAGGGTGTTGTGGATAGGTGATAGGACAACTAGAACCCTCAAACTAGAACCATCATCAACGTTGACTTCACCAAATTTCAAATCTCCCCTCCACCAACCTCTCCCAGATCCAACCGTTCAACCTAGTACTGCCATCTTGAACGGCCCTAACTGGCCAGCTTGCTTCCCACCTACCGACTCCACCCTCCCAACCGACATATCATTATTACTCCCACCCTACATCTTCTTATCGCCTTCCCAGTGACCATCCCACCAGCTCAGCTACTACCCTCGAATTTATCTTTCAGCCCCTTTGTCCCCCCACCATGTTCCTGACGATGGGTTTCCGCCTGATATTCGATTGTCCTGCTGTTCAGATGCTGCCTGATCTGTTGTGCTTTTCCGGCGGCTCATTTCTCAACTATTAGAGACTGAGCAGATCCCGTATCTCACAAAATTATAACTTCTTGTCCAACTCCCCCTGATCTTTCTGAGTAAACTTTATCTACAGAGGTGAATTCTTTAGAGAGATTAGGCACTGCCTCCATACCCAGCCCTTGCAGAGGCTGTGCAATTTCCCGCAGCTCCTCGCCTCCACTTGCGGTCTCCTTTACCAGTTTTACTAATGCCACTGGCCTAGCCTCTTCTACCACATCTTTCCCCAAAATGCCTTCCTTCAACGACCATCACAGTGTGTCCCAGCTTACTGCAGTGAAAACACCTTTTCCCAGTGCCCTTCTTAAACCATCGGCACTGTCATTTTATGTATTACACTGCCTTATACTGAGAACACCTGAGGCCTTTCACCTCCTTTCAACCCCTTTGGGCTTCTTTTTTCACTTGTGGTAAACTATTGTGCGCTACTGTTCGCTTTGTAATGTGTGAACTTTCCTTCTCCCAATTTTTATCCTTCATAGTATGAAAATTCTCCCGGTAGCTAAATTTCATCTCATGCACCAATGCATATTTACCTGCCATTTCTGCCGCGCTTCTCACTTCTTGAACTTTCTGTTCGTGCACATAAAATCTTACCATCTCTGGAAGTGAGTCTTTAAACTTCTCCAGCAGAATAATCTCCCTTCGAGCCTCACAGGTCTTATCCATTTTTAAGTCCAACACCCAACTATCAAAATGACTGTAGTTAATTCTTTCAAACTTAACATAAGTCTGACCAAGTTCCGTTTCAATTTTTATGAACCTCTGTCTATGTGCTTCTGGTACCATTTCATAACCAATCAAAATAGCCAATTCGACATCTGCATAATCTCTTGACCCCCCATCTGACAGTGCTGCACATACCTCACCATCTGTGCCCACCAGCTTAGTCTGAACCAGCATTACCCACAAGTTCACTGGACACGTCATCTGCCGAGTCATTTTTTTTCAAATGAAATAAAAAAGGTTTTGAAATTTTTCTCACCGAAATATGGCAAAGTACTAACATAGTTGTATACATCCCGATGTTCTCCCTTCAACTCCAGTAATTTAACTTATAGTCTAATTCACAACTTCTGAATCTCAAATTCTCTCTCTCTTTCTTTTCCCTCTCCTCTTTTTTCTAACTCTGTTTCCGTCTCTTTCTTTATCTTCTAACTTCAGTTGCTATATTTGCAATGTAAGTTTTTTCTAACTCGATTGCACTTGTCTGTTTCTCTGATACATCAATGTGCTTGACATTATAATTTCAGCTTTCCTTCTGTCCGTGGTTAAACCCAATTCCAACCTATTTGCTAATTCTAATAAATGTCCTACTTCTGTCTTTCTCAACTTCCTTTGCAAATTTGGGAACCTCTTTAGTAATGTTAAGAGCCATTTCCCTCAGTTTTAATTTAAACAACCACCAGTAAACAAAATTAAACAGATTTTCCGTCCGGTTTTATTTGAAGAACTAGGTCACTAATTGCAACGTGTTGGAATTTGCTGGGACATTTTGTACCCGAAATCTGTTCAAACCTACCCAAGTCCCTTATGGCAGGGCCCCGAACTGTGAAGACATCTATGTCGAGCACTTCTGTTAATTAAAACCACAAACCCAAAAAAGCTCACCTCACCTCGAAATCTGTTAATACATAAGTGACAAGAACTCCCAAATTCCACTAATTTAAGAAAAATAACAGTTTGCATGTATGCAAGTTAGCTCGCTGTGCTTGAAGGTTTGTTTCCTGACGATTCGACACTATGACTAATTAAAATCATCAGTGAGAGGCTCTGCTGAAGCACTGGTGGTATGTCGCGCCTCTCTATTTATAGGTCTTGGGTTCTTAAGATGGGTGATGTCATTTCCAGTTCGTTTGTTTTACAAGAGAAGGTAGATAGGATCTAAATTGCTGTGTTTATTGACGGACTTCTGGTCAGAATGCCATTTCTCTAAGAACGTCCTTGGATGTCTTAGTATGTGTGTGCGTTGTCCCAATCAAAGTGGTGCCCTTCTTTGTGTGTATGTGTGGAACATAGTGATAATGGGTCATGTCTTTTGGTGGCCAGTTGGTGTTCATGTATCCTGGTATCACGACAACAGGACAGTTTCAATGGCGGAAGAATGATTTTATATACACTGTTTAATTAATGTATGTGTGCAGATATGTAACATTTTTCATATGTGCACAACACATATAGAGTTATAGGGTAGCCAGGAAGGACCTGAAGAGAGAGCTAAGAGCAGCAAGGAGGGGACATGAAAGGTCCTTAGTCGGTAGGATTAGGGAAAACCCTAAGGCTTTCTATAGGTATGTTAGGAGTAAAAGAATGACTAGGGTTGGAATAGGTCCAGTCAAGGATAGTAGTGGGAAGTTGCGTGTGGAGGCGGAAGAGATTGGGGAGACACTGAATGAATACTTTTCTTCAGTATTTACTCAGGAACAGGGCATTGTCGTCGATGTGAATACTGAGTCACAAATAAGTAGAATGGATGGCTTTGAGGTATGTAGAGAAGAGGTGTTGTAAATCCTGGAAAAGGTGAAAATAGATAAGTCCCCTGGGCCTGATGGCATTTATCCTAGGATTCTCTGGGAAGCAAGGGAGGAGATTGCAGAGCCATTGGCCTTGATTTTTATGTCCTCTTTGTCTACAGGAGTAGTGCCAGAAGACTGGAGGATAGCAAATGTGGTTCCCTTGTTCAAAAAGGGGAGTAGGGATAACCCTAGTAACTATAGGCCGGTGAGTCTCACTTCTGTTGTGGGCAAAGTCTTAGAGAGAATTGTAAGGGATAGGATTTATGCACATCTGGATAGGAATAATGTGATCAAGAATAGTCAGCATGGTTTTGTGAAGGGCAGGTCGTGCCTCACAAACCTTATTGAATTCTTTGAAAAGGTGACGAAGGAGGTTGATGAGGGGAAAGCGGTAGATGTGGTATATATGGATTTTAGTAAGGCGTTTGATAAGGTTCCCCATGGTAGGCTACTGCAGAAAATACGGAGATATGGCATTGAGGGTGAGTTGGAGGTTTGGATTAGGAATTGGCTGGATGGAAGAAGACAGAGGGTAGTAGTTGATGGCAAAGTTTCTTCATGGAGGGCCGTCACTAGCGGTGTTCCGCAAGGATCTGTTTTGGGACCATTGCTGTTTGTCATTTTTATAAATGACCTGGAAGAGGGGTTAGAAGGTTGGGTGAGCAAGTTTGCGGATGATACGAAAGTCGGAGGAGTTGTTGACAGTGAGGAAGGATGTGGCAGGTTACAGCAGGATATAGAGAAGCTGCAGAGCTGGGCAGAAAGGTGGCAAATGGAATTCAATGTAGCTAAGTGTGAGGTGATTCACTTTGGGAAGAATAACAAAAAGATGGGGTACTGGGCTAATGGTCGGATACTTGGTAGTGTGGATGAGCAGAGGGATCTTGGTGTCCATGTACACAGATCTCTGAAAGTTGCCACCCAGGTAAATAGTGCGGTGAGGAAGGCATATGGCGTACTTGCTTTTATTGGTAGAGGAATTGAGTTCCGGAGTCCTGAGGTCATGATGCAGTTGTATAAGACTCTGGTGCGGCCGCATCTGGAATATTGTGTGCAGTTTTGGTCGCCATACTATAGGAAGGATGTGGAGGCACTGGAACGGGTGCAGAGGAGGTTTACCAGGATGTTGCCTGGTATGGAAGGAAGATCGTATGAGGAAAGACTGAGACACTTGGGGCTGTTTTCATTAGAGAAAAGAAGGTTTAGGAGTGACTTGATTGAGGTGTACAAGATGATTAGGGGGTTAGATAGGGTTGACAGTGTGAACCTTTTCCCGCGTATGGAGTCGGGTATTACAAGGGGGCATAGCTTTAAATTAAGGGGGGGGGGGTAGATATAGGACTGAAGTTAGGGGTAGGTTCTTCACTCAGCGAGTCGTGAGTTCATGGAATGCCCTGCCAGTAGCAGTGGTGGACTCTCCCTCTTTATGGGCATTTAAGCGGGCATTGGATAGGTATATGGAGGATAGTGGGTTAGTATAGGTTAGGTGGGCTTGGATCGGCGCAACATCGAGGGCCAAAGGGCCTGTACTGCGCTGTATTCTTCTATGTTCTATGTTCTATGTTCTATTCTAAATGAACAACGGAGACACAGTTAACTGAAAGTGATGCATATGATGTCTAAAATTTATAAAACATTAAAACATCATTTGATTCTCATCTAAAATGATATGTTCCCCTTCTCTCAACGTTCCCTCCTTTTCTGGAAATCTCCACTCCAATCTCTCATTCTTATCAGGATGTGTATTATAAATTCTTGCTTCTGGTGTCCCAGCTTATTTCAGTTAATCCCCTTTCTACCAGAATTCAATATATTGGCCTGTTGGGTACTTTCCAAAGCTAGTGTCTGTCACATTATTGGAGATAAAATTTCTGGCATCAGACCCAGCATTTGAACATATTGCTCCGTTGTACATGCACTGTACATAGGACCACAGCACACAGAAGTTTCCAAAACATTGGGGGATGTTCTACTACTTCTTTCAATAATCTACATTTCTCATATTTCACATTTCATCATCTATATCCTCTCTCTCTCTTTCTCTCCTTGTAGCGAGTTAAGAAATTTACCAATTATTCTTTGCGTCCCTTCTCTCAAAGCTCCTTCTTTAGGTTTATATCTATTGCTCTCTTCTTGATGTAATGTGATTATAATTGAGCAATGTAACTACAAAGAAATTTGGAAGGAGCTGGTCACAGTCAATTGGAAGGGGAACTGAGCAGGGCAGACCATGTAACAGCAAAAGCTGGAATTTCTGGGGATTTTGTTTTAGATTAGATTACAATGTGGAAACAGGCCCTTCGGCCCAACAAGTCCACACCGACCCGCCGAAGCGAAACCCACCCATACCCCTAACCTAACACTAAGGGCAATTTAGTATGGCCAATTCACCTGACCCTGCGCATCTTTGGTCTGTGGGAGGAAACCGGAGCACCCGGAGAAAACCCACGCAGACACGGGGAGAACATGCAAACTCCACACAGTCAGTCGCCTGAGGCGGGAATTGAACCCGAGTCTCTGGCGCTGTGAGGCAGCAGTGCTAACCACAGTGCCACCGTGCCGCCCCATATTTCGGAGGATATCAGAAATTCTTCCAAAGGAGATGAAACATACTCATGGCAGGACAAGGCAACCATGAGTAATAAGGCATCAAACCAAAAGAGGAAACATACAATGTGGTGAAGATGATTGGGAATCCAGAGAATTCAGTGGTTCTGAAACGACAGAAGGCTGACATCACTGGCACTGCAGAGCTCTTAACCATGGTCAGGGAGAGAAACAGAGGGAAATGCATTCACTTTAAACACAGAAGATGGTATTACTAAGGAAAAAGATTCAGATGAATTAAACAATTGAATTAAAATCAGTTAATTGGTTTTGCAGAATGTGTCAGATTGAAGGCATGACCCGGGGAGAGACCCTCAGCAGAATGAAAGTATGAAAATGGAAGTGTTACCACATCAGAAACCAGAGTAGGTCACTGAGTACATGACTGATGGGTGAATGGGTCTCGTTGTGAACTAAGGGACAGAGAGTAGAATTGCATTGCAGATATTGCATCTCAAAACTGCGTAGCTATGTAGTGCTGTAGACTACAGCAGCAGGAGAAGCAGAACAGCATTCAACCACAACCTGTAACTTTTAGCCTCGAATAATTTCCTCAGTCTGCCATTGCCATCAATACGATCTATGTTTCAGTAATGACTGTGGGTGAACATGACTGGATCAGAACCACGTGAACCTAAACCTGACGCAAACCCATTAAAGCTACCACACTTGACTAACAGATCTGATCGAAGCTCCGCAATCCTGTCACGTTCTGTCATAAATGGTGATGAATTATTAAACAAATGACTGGGGCAAAGGGATCCACAAATATCCCCATCCTCAGTAATCAAACAGCTCTGCACATCAGTGTAAAAGACCAGGATGTGGTAGCTGCACCAACCTCAGCCAGAAGTGTTGAGTTGATGAACCACCTCACCCTCGCCATGATACCCGCAGAATCACAGATGCCAGTCTTCAACCAAGTCAACTTGCTGTACGTGACATGAAGAAACAGCTGAACACAGTACGTACGAAAAAGACAATGGTCCCTGACCCCATTCCTGCAATAGGACTGAAGACTTGTGCTGCACAACAAGCCGTGTTCCTGGGGAAGCTGTTTCATTCCAGCTCCAACTCTGACATCGCCCTGGTAATGTGGAAAATTACTCAACTATGTCCAGTTCCTATGAGGATTATAATTACAATCTGAGCAGTTACCTCCCCCTCAGTCCCACCATGACACTCAAATTGGTGTGAGTTCTTTTTGACAGAGTTATTAAATAGCACAGAAATAACCTGCTCAGTTTGATTTCAGATAGGTCCCCGTGTAGAGATGGTGCTGCTGTGGAAAGGTCACTGGATTACTAATCCAGTGCTCTGGCAGCTGGTGTAAATTGAACACAATTGACAAAATATTAAGATGCAAAATCTGGTGTCCGTAAATAATGACCTTCAAGCCAATGTCGATTGTACACACCAATTTGCTTCACAAATGTACTTTCAGAAAGTGAATCTCCCGTGCTTTCCTGGTCGGGCCTAAACGTGACTACAGACACACAGACATGTGGTAAACATTTCAATGGTCTCTGATTCCGCCAACCAGGACATTCTATTGCATCAAACTGTTCCTAGGTCTAAAGGATAAAACCAGACAGAACACCCGAGCCCAGCCTCAGTATCGGAAAAGGCAATGCGAAACACAGTCCTGTTGACCCTGCAGAGACCTCCTTCCTAACATTTGAGAGCTTGTGACAACATTTACAGACTACATAGAAACATCGGGAATGGAGTAGGCCATACAACACATTGAGCCTTCCCCATTCCAGTTCATGTTCAAACATCTCCTCAATGCACTTTTCCCACACACTGTACACATCCCTTGATGTGTTTAACCGTGGGAAGCGATAAAGTAGGAAGTGCAGTAGTCCATTTGTTCTGTCGAGTTTTCTACCCAATTCAATATAATGATACCTGGCCCTTTATTTCCATATCGTTCTCCTTCTCTCCCACCATTCCTTTACTGTCTCTACGTCCGTATTTATATTCAGTGTCTTGGCTTCCAGATTCGAGCGCATTCCCCAGGTTCACCAGACGCTGAGGGCAGACATTTATTGTCATCTCATTGCAGAATGGTCTGTCTGTACCTAATACTGTGGAGCCTTGTTTTAGACACCAGAGCCTGGGGAATTATTATGCCTGCTTCCAATCCGTCTCACCCTGTCAGAGCTTTATATATCTCACTGAGATCTCCACCCATTTTCCTAAACCCCATGGAATACAGGCCCAGTCGCCCCAAACTCTGCTCCCACAACAAGCCTGTCATCACAGAGATCCGTCTGGTCATCCTTCACTGCTCTCCCTCAATGTCAGGTTTGTCCTTTATTAGGTACTGAGACCAAACCTGCACACAATACTGCACAGTGTTTGAGACGGGGTCTCAACAACACTCTGTACAGCTGCAGTTAGACACCCTTACTCCTGGATTCAAATCCCCCTGAAATGAAGGTAAGCACATCATTGATCTTCCTGCCTGCTTTCTGCTCGTGCAATATTGCTTTCAGTGACTGGTGTACAGGGAGATCGAGATCCTTTGCAATGTTACAGCTCCCCACTTGGTGGGTCTATAGAGTTCATTCAGCACCTCACGCTGGTTTCACAGGAATATGAGGAAGCCATTCAGCCCATTGACATTATTGGAGAAGAACAGAGACAGCCCATTCAGAGCCTCCAGCCTATTACTCAGGAAGAGAAGGAGTCTAGTGTGATGGACCACACAAGAGCCCCTCGACAATATTTGAAGGCGGTAGCGTAGATTCTAATGTTTTCTTATTTTAAAGGGAATGTAAAGGGTCTGTTCCAGATGCAATGTGAATGGTCAAACTACTCGCTGTGAAGCTAAACACTATTTATTTAAACATGAAAGATAAAATGAAAGCAAAGAAAGAGGAAATTAGATTAGCTTAATTCTATTGGACAAGTTAACAGAATAATTGATCATGGAGCTATTACTAATGAACTGGCCCGAACAGTGTGGAAACAACTCCACACCGACCCGCCGAAGCACAATCCACACAGACCCATTCCCCTACATTTACCCCTTCACCTACCACTACGGGCAACTTAACTTGGCCAATTCACCTAACCTGCACATTTTTGGACTGTGGGAGGAAAACAGAGCACCCGGAGGAAACGCACGCAGACACGGGGAGAATGTGCCAACTCCACACCGAGAGTCACCTGAGGCAGGAATTGAACCCGGGTCTTTAGTGCTGTGAGGCAGCAGTGCTAACCATTGTGCCACCGTGCCGACTTCGCATTCATGTGGGGGCGAGTTAATTAAGGCATATAAACTATTAGGAAAGTCACGTTAGACTGATGAATGGACTCTCTAAGTTCAAATAATGCTGATCTTATTCATGTTAATCTTGTCTAGTGCTTGTCCTGTTCAGTGTATCCTGTATGCCTTACTCTGTCGAAGTCTATTTCCACCCTATGACCTGTCTGGCCATACTTACTATGATCTGCCTCCACTGCTCATAAATAAAGTGTTTCCCTGTACTGAGGTACATGTGGCAAGACATCAAACCAATCAATCCTGAGTAAAGTATGGAATTTCTCACCCTATCGATGTCTCTTTTGGAAATAAGTGATTGCTGCCACTCCTCGTGTTTCAGCATCGCCATTTCTTTGTCTCTCACAGCTCTACCGATTAAGCACTCAGCCAATGCGCCAAAAGCCTTTTTCACTGCCCTGTCTACCTGTGACTCCACTCTTAGAGAACCGTGCACTGAACCCCAAAGTCTCTCTGCCCACTACACCCCTTAAGACCCTCCCATTCACCATCAAACTCCTACCTTGATTTGAGTTTCCAAAATGCAAGACCTCACACATCTATATTAAACTCCATTTGCCATTTCTCAACCCACAACCCCACCTGATAAAGGTCAAGCGGCAATTTCTGATAAACGACCTTCAGCTGGCATCTGTGGCTGTACTTTCTATTCAACAAAACCCGTTCTGTCTTAAAGTGACCGGACATGATTTCGGCTTCATAACACCTCCCCACTTCAGGAAAAAAAACATGAAACAGCAGGATGAAAAGATGGATTCATTTATTTTCCTATAACTCTTAATCCCATTATTAAGAATTACAAAAGTATTAATCTCAGCTATACCATACATATTAATTCTGCACACATAACTAACATTGCAATAAGTCAAATCTTATCAAAACTTTTTCCTTTAAACCTGCGATAACATTTTAGGACCCACGGCATGTACATTTTGTAAGTTTAAAGTCGGTAAAATAAGACTCCAATGAAATACTTTCATATTCTGTTCTTTAAATATTAAAAAAAATCGAGAGGTTTGTCGTTGTCCACGATCATCTCTGACAATTTGTTTATCAAATAAACATTAAAATATTGTCAGTCCAGTGCGAAAGTTAATCATTCTTTTTCAATAATGGAGATGTTGCATTTTTTTTCTGGTGGATATTGAGTTTTTTCGGCAAGTAGCTACTTGGCCATTCAATTCCATCATCATTTTACTGTATCAATACATCTCTGAGCCCTATATCCCGAGCATCAAATGCAATTTTCAAAGGGTTTCAAAATATTTGGTTCAGCTAAAACTGGTGTGGTGATTAATCCTGCTTTAAAATTCTCAAATGCCTCCTGTCCACCACAATTCTGTGTTCTTCTTTAATAAATCCAGCAGTGGTGCCAATACGCTGCTGAAGTTTGGAACAAAGTTCCGATAGAATCCACGCAGTCCCAAAAACCAAAGCACCTCTTTCTTCAAGGATGGTCGTGGAAATTCCTCAAAGCCCTTCATCTTTGTGTCCAATGGGATCAACCTTCCATGTCCAATGTTATGTCCCAAGAACGTCACCTCTGCTTTCGAGAATTCTGTTTCCTTTAAGTTTATGACCAAGTTTGCTTCTTGTAATCGTTCAACATGGTCTGCCAGCTGTAACATGTGAGTTTTCAATCACTTGCTAAAGAACACTCCATCATACAAATAACCTGCACAATTTGTACATCTGGCCACAACTCTGTTCCTGAGTCTGAAATGTGTCTGGAGCATTATTCATTCACATGACGTACTCGAACTATTTTTGTCACCTCCGGTATCTTTACCAGATAGTTGAACTGACTCAACACTTTTTTAATTTGAAAGGGACCACTAAACCTGGCTTTGAAGGGATTTCCTACCACTGGTGGCGATACTAACACATCATCCCCACGGGAAATCGTTAACGTTTCAGAGTTTTTATCTGCAACCTGCTTCATTCCATGCTGTGTCCTCTTCAGGAGCTGTTTAGCTAACTCACCTACTCCACCTAATTTCTCCCTCCCCTTTGCGTACAATTCTGGTCCCCTTCCTATCGTAAAGATGTTATGAAACTTGAAAGGGTTCAGAAAAGATTTACAAGGAGGTTGCCAGGGTTAGGGGACTTGAGCTACAGGGAGAGGCTGAATAGGCTGGGGCTGCTTTCGCTGGAACATCAGAGGCTGAGGGGTGACTTTATCAAGGTTTATAAAATCATGACGGGCATCGATAGGATAAATAGACAAAGTCTATTCCTTGGGGTGGGGGAGTCCAGAACTAGAGGGCACAGGTTTAGTGTGAGAGGGGAAAGATATGAAAGAGACCAAAGGGGCAACTTGTTCACTCAGAGGGTGGTACATGAATGGAATGAACTGTCAGAGGAAGTGGTGGAGGCTGGTACAATTGCAACATTTAAAATGCAGCTCGATGGCTATATGAATGGGAAGGTTTGGAGGGATTTGGGCCAAGTGCTTGAAAAAGAGTCTAGAGTAGGTTAGGAAATCTGGTCGGCATAGACGGGTTGGACCGAAGGGTCTATTTCCATGCTGTACATCTCTACGACTGTATGACTCCGCGATTTTGTGACTCACTCCTTGTTATCTGTTATTCTGTATGTAAACCACCCCGAACCCCTCGATTAGATTCCAGTCTCTCCCTCACTCCTGGGTATCTCATATGCTGTATATAAACCACCCTGAACCCCTCGGTTAGATTCCAGTCTGTCCCTCACTCTTGGGTATCTCATATGCTGTATATAAACCACCCTGAATCCCTCGATTAGATTCCAGTCTGTCCCTCACTCTTGGGTATCTTTTATGCTGTATATAAACCACCGTGAACCCCTCGATTAGATTCCAGTCTGTCCCTCACTCCTGGGTGTCTCATATGCTGTATGTAAACCCTAAACCCCTCAATTCGATTCCAGTCTGGAACTCACTCCTGGGGATGTGTTATTGGATCAGTGAAGTGATCCTTGTTGGATATTAGACCGAAGACAAGATAAACTAAATGGTCAAATGTTAGATTGGGAGCAGGAACACAGAAAGCTGCTGTTTCATTTCAGTTCTGTTACATATCTCCAAGTTTCAGATTGGGGCTGAATTTCTGTCACAATGGGGAAAATCTCAAAAGCTGTTTACTGTGCTGCTTGAATGCATCATCATAACATGAATTCCCTTGCAAGATAGGAAATGGAGACAGCTTCTGGAAGGTGTCTGTATCTGTGTGTGTGTGATTCTGTCTGTCTGTGTATGTCTGTTTGTGTGTGATTCTGTGTGCGTGTTCAATGTTTTATATATTTTCAAACTGCCTTGATGTTGCCAGTCTCTCTTGCTTTTCCTTATTTATAAGCTCAATGCCATTGTTTTGCTGATATAAAATGGTGGCTGTGGACAAATCTAAAATGTCTGCCTGATTGATTTGTGTCAGGAATACTTTCAGCAAGGGAGAGGGGGCAATGTGTCAAAAGCCATTTCCATTCATTGATGCTAGCAGAGATAGGGAATGGAGACAGCTCTTTGAAGGGGATTAAAATGCATATCCCAGAACCTGTTTGCAGTGAATGCGGAGAGACAATGTGACATTCCAGCAAAGTCTGCCTTACTTTCCAAGCTCCTAATATATGAGAGAAACATAATATACAAAACCTGAAAGAGCTCAGCCACTGAATTGCAGATTTGCAGCGTTTGATCAGGCTAGGCTAGGCTAGGTCTTTTCCCAAATTGAAGGGTTTCTCAAATCCAACACTGACCTTCTGTGGGTTTAAATTGTGAACCCATTGACTGGATTCAAGGCTGGTAAATCACTCCGGGCTATCTTTTTATTCTGTACATAACCACACTGAACCCCTCGATTAAATTCAAGGCTGTAACTCACCCGGGGCTATCTGTTAGTCTGTATATAAACCAGCCTGAACCCCTTGATTAGATTCCAGACTATAACTCACCCTGGGCTATATGTTACTCTGTATCGAAACCACTCTGAACCCCTCAATTAGATTCCATGCCTTAACTCACTCCGGGCTACCTGTTATTTTGTATATTAACCACCCATTGATTTGATTCCACTTCATGTCATGTTAAGCTCATGTTGCCAACACAATCTCATCTCAATAATGATCAATGTATCACGGGTCCTCCGATCTGCTGGCACTACCATATGTTAACTTACTGATGTTTACGTCTCCCCCTCACTCCTGGGAACCTCATATGCTGTATGTAAACCACCCCGAACCCCTCGATTAGATTTCAGTCTCTCCCTCACTCTTGGGCATCTCATATGCTGAATGTAAACCACCCTGAACCCCTCAGTTAGATTACAGTCTCTCCCTCACTCCTGGGAACCTCATATGCTGTATGTAAACCACCGCGAACCCCTCGATTAGATTTCAGTCTCTCCCTCGCTCCTGGGTATCTCAAATGCTGCATGTAAACAACCCTAAACAGCTCGATTAGACACCAGTCTGTCCCTCACTCTTGGGCATCTCATATGCTGTATATAAACCACCCCCAACCCCTCGATTAGATTACAGTCTCTCCCTCACTCCTGGGTGTCTCATATGCTGTATATCAACCACCCTGAACCCCTCGATTAGATTCCAGTCTGCCCCTCACTCTTGGGCATCTCATATGCTGTATGTAAACGACCCCGAACCCCTCGATTAGATTCCAGTCTCTCCCTCACTGCTGGGTATCTCATATGCTGTATTTAATCCACCCTGAACCCCTCGATTAGACTTCAGTCTCTCCCTCGCTCCTGGTTATCTCAAATGCTGTATGTAAACCACCCCGAACCTCTCGATTAGATTCCAGTCTGTCCCTCACTCTTGGGCATCTCATACGCTGTACCTAAACCACCCCTAACCCCTCGATTAGATTTCAGTCTCTCCCTCACTCTTGGGTATCACATATGCTTTATGTAAACCACCCTGAACCCCTCGATTAGATTCCAGTCTCTCCCTCGCTCCTGGTTATCTCATATGCTGTAAATAAACCACCCTGAACCCCTCGATTTAATTCCAGTCTGTCCCTCACTCTTGGGTATCTCAAATGCTGTATGTAAACCACCCATAACCCCTCGATTAGATTCCAGTCTGTCCCTCAATCTTGGGCATCTCATATGCTGTATATAAACCACTCCGAACCCCTCGATTAGATTTCAGTCTCTCCCTCACTCCTGGGTATCTCATATGCTCTACATAAACCACCCTGAACCCCTCGATTAGATTCCAGTCTGTCCCTCACTCTTGGGTATCTGATATGCTGTATGTAAACCACCCCGAACCCCTCGATTAGATTTCAGTCTCTCCCTCACTCCTGGGTATCTCATATGCTGTACGTAAACCACCCTGAACCCCTCTATTAGATTCCAATCTGTCCCTCACTCTTGGGTATCTGATATGCTGCACGTAAACCACCCCGAACCCCTCGATTAGATTTCAGTCTCTCCCTCACTCCTGGGTATCTCATATGCTGTATGTGAACCACCCTGAACCCCTCGATTTGATTCCAGTCAGTCCCTCACTCTTGGGTATCTCATATGCTGTATATTAACCACCCCGAACCACTCGGTTAGATTACAGTCTCTCCCTCGCTCCTGGTTATCTCATATGCTGTACATAAACCACCCTGAACCCCTCGATTAGATTCCAGTCTGTCCCTCAGTCTTGGGCATCTCATACGCTGTATCTAAACCTCCCCTAACCCCTCCATTAGATTTCAGACTCTCCCTCACTCTTGGGTATCACATATGCTTTATGTAAACCACCCTGAACCCCTCGATTAGATTCCAGTCTGTCCCTCACTCTTGGGCATCTCGTATGCTGTATATAAACCACCCCCAACCCCTCGATTAGATTTCAGGATCTCCCTCACTCCTGGGTATCTCATATGCTATATATAAACCACCCTGAAACCCTCAGTAAGATTACAGTCTGTCCCTCACTCTTGGGTATCTCTTATGCTATATATAAACCACCCCGAACCCCTCGATTAGATTTCAGTCTCTCCCTCACTCCTGGGTATCACATATGTTGTATGTAAACCACCCTGACCCCTCGATTAAATTCCAGTCTCTCCCTCCCTCCAGGTTATCTCATATGCTGTATGTAAACCACCCCGAACCCCTCGATTAGATTCCAGTCTCTCCCTAGCTCCTGGTTATCTCATATGCTGTATGTAAACCACCCTGAACCCCTCGATTAGATTCCAGTCTCTCCCTCGACTCTGGTTATCTCACATGCTGTATGTAAAACACCCTGAACCCCTCGATTAGATTTCAGTCCCTCCCTCACTCCTGGGTATCTCACATGCTGTATGTAAACCACCCTGAACCCCTCGATTAGACTTCAGTCTCTCCCTCGCTCCTGGTTATCTCAAATGCTGTATGTAAACCACCCCGAACGCCTCGATTAGATTCCAGTCTGTCCCTCACTCTTGGGTATCTCTTATGCTGTATGTAAACCACCCATTACCCCTCGATTAGATTCCAGTCTGTCTCTCACTCTTGGGTATCTCATATGCTGTATATTAACCACCCCGAACCCCTCGGTTAGATTACAGTCTATCCCTCGCTCCTGGTTATCTCATATGCTGCATATAAACCACCCTGAACCCCTCGATTTGATTGCAGTCTGTCCCTCACTCTTGGGTATCTGATATGCTGTATGTAAACCCAAACCCCTCAATTAGATTCCAGTCTGGAACTCACTCCTGGGGATGTGTTATTGGATCAGTGAAGTGATCCTTGTTGGATGTTAGACCGAAGACAAGATAAACTAAATGGTCAAATGTTACATTGGGAGCAGGAACACAGAAAGCTGCTGTTTCATTTCAGTTCTGTTACATATCTCCAACTTTCAGATTGGGGCTGAATTTCTGTCACAATGGGGAAAATCTCAAAAGCTGTTTACTGTCCTGCTTGAATGCATCATCATAACATGAATTCCCTTGCAAGATAGGAAATGGAGACAGCTTCTGGAAGGTGTCTGTATCTGTGTGTGTGTGATTCTGTCTGTCTGTGTATGTCTGTTTGTGTGTGATTCTGTGTGCGTGTTCAATGTTTTATATATTTTCAAACTGCATTGATGTTGCCAGTCTCTCTTGCTTTTCCTTATTTATAAGCTCAATGTCATCGTTTTGCTGATATAAAATGGTGGCTGTGGGCAAATCTAAAATGTCTGCCTGACTGATTTGTGTCAGGAATACTTTCAGCAAGGGAGAGGGGGCAATGTGTCAAAAGCCATTTCCATTCATTGATGCTAGCATAGATATGAAATGGAGACAGCTCTTTGAAGGGGATTAAAATGCATATCCCAGAACCTGTTTGCAGTGAATGCGGAGAGACAATGTGATATGCCAGTAAAGTCTGCCTTACTTTCCATCTCCTAATATATGAGAGAAACATAATATACAAAACCTAAAAGAGCTCAGCCACTGAATTGTAGATTTGCAGCGTTTGATCAGGCTAGGCTAGGCTAGGCCTTATCCCAAATTGAAGGGTTTCTCAAATCCAACACTGACCTTCTGTGGGTTTAAATTGGGAACCCATTGACTGGATTCAAGGCTGTAAATCATTCCGGGCTATCTTTTTATTCTGTACATAACCACACTGAACCCCTCGACTAAACTCCAAGCTGTAACTCACCCGGGGCTATCTGTTCGTCTGTATATAAACCAGCCTGAACCCCTTGATTAGATTCCAGACTGTAACTCACCTTGGGCTATCTGTTACTCTGTATATAAACAACTCTGAACCCCTCAATTAGATTCCATGCCTTAACTCACCTTGGGCTATCTGTTACTCTGTATATAAACCACTCTGAACCCCTCAATTAGATTCCATGCCTTAACTCATTAAAATAACTACATGTTATTTTGTATATTAACCATCCATTCATTAGATTTCACTTCGTGTCATGTTAAGCTCATGTTGCCAACACAATCTCATCTCAATAATGATCAATGTATCACGGGTCCTCCTATCTGCTGGCACTACCATATGTTAACTTACTGATGTTTACGTCTCTCCCTCACTCCTGGGAACCTCATAGGCTGTATGTAAACCACCCTGAACCCCTCGATTAGATTTCAGTCTCTCCCTCGCTCCTGGGTATCTCATATGCTGTATGTAATCCACCCTGAACCCCTCGATTAGATTCCAGTCTGTCCCTCACTCTTGGGCATCTCTTATGCTGGAAAAAACCACCCCCAACCCCTCGATTAGATTTCAGTATCTCCCTCACTCCTGGGTATCTCATATGCTGTATATAAACCACCCTGAACCCCTCGATTAGATTCCAGTCTGTCCCTCACTCTTGGGCATCTCATATGCTGTTTGTAAACCACCCTGAACCCCTCGGTTTGATTACAGGCTCTCCCTTACTCCTGGGTGCCTCATATGCTGTATACAATCCACCCTGAACCCCTCGATTAGATTCCAGTCTGTCCCTCACTCTTGGGTATCTCATATGCTGTATATAAACCACCCCCAACCCCTCGATTAGATTTCAGTATCTCCCTCACTCCTAGGTATCTCATATGCTGTATATAAACCACCCTGAACCCCTCGATTAGATTCCAGTCTGTCCCTCACTCTTGGGTATCTCATATGCTGTACATAAACCACCCCGAACCCCTCGGTTAGATTACAATCTCTCCCTCAAATCTGGGTATATCATGTGCTGTAAGTAAACCACCCTGTCCCCCTCAATTAGATTCCAGTCTCTCCCTCACTCCTGGGTATCTCATATGCTGCATGCAAACCGCCCTGAACACCTCGATTAGATTCCAGTCTGTCCCTCAGTCTTGGGCATCTCATATGCTGTATATAAACCATCCCGAACCCCACGATTATTTTTCAGTCTCTCCCTCACTCCTGGGTATCTCATATGCTCTAAATAAACCACCCAAACCCCTCGATTAGATTTCAGTCTGTCCCTCACTCCTGGGTATCACATATGCTGTATGTAAACCACCCATAACCCCTCGATTAGATTCCAGTCTGTCCCACACTCCTGGGTATCTCATATGCTGTATATAAACCACCCTGCACCCCTCGATTAGATTCCAGTCTGTCCCTCAGTCTTGGGCATCTCATATGCTGTATGAAAACCACCGTGATCCCCTCGGTTAGATTACAGTCTCTCCCTCACTCCTGGGTGTCTCATATGTTGTATATAAACCACCCTGAACCCTCGATTAGATTCCAGTCTCTCCCTCGCTCCAGGTTATCTCATATGCTGTATCTAAAACACCCTGAACCCCTCGACTTAATTCCAGTCTGTCCCTCACTCTTGGGTATCTCATATGCTGTTTGTAAACCACCCATAACCCCTCGATTAGATTCCAGTCTGTCCCTTACTCTTGGGTATCTCATATGCTGTATATAAACCACTCCGAACCCCTCAATTAGATTTCAGTCTCTCCCTCACTCCTGGGTATCTCATTTGCTCTAAATAAACCACGCTGAACCGCTCGATTAGATTCCAGTCTGTCCCTCACTCTTGGGTATCTCATATGCTGTATGTAAACCACCCCGAACCCCTCGATTAGATTTCAGTCTCTCCGTCACTCCTGGGTATCTCATATGCTGCATGTAAACCACCCTGGACCCCTCGATTAGATTCCAGTCTGTCCCTCACTCTTGGGCATCTGATATGCTGTATATAAACCACCCCCAACCCCTCGATTAGATTTCAGAATCTCCCACACTCCTGGGTATCTCATTTGCTGTATATAAACCACCGTGAACCCCTCGATTAGATTCCAGTCTGTCCCTCAGACTTGGGCATCTCATATGCTGTATGAAAACCACCGTGAACCCCTTGGTTAGATTACAGTCTCTCCCTCACTCCTGGGTGTCTCATATGTTGTATATAATCCACACTGAACCCTGGATTAGATTCCAGTCTGTCCCTCATTCTTTGGTATCTCATATGCTGTATATAATCCACACCGAACCCCTCGGTTAGATTACAGTCTCTCCCTCACTCCTGGGTATCTCATATGCTGTATCAAAACCACCCCTAACCCCTCGATTAGATTTCAGTCTTTCCCTCACTCCTGGGTATCACATATGCTTTATGTAAATCACCCTGAACCCCTCAATTAGGTTCCAGTCTCTCCCTCGCTCCTGGTTATCGCATATGCTGTATATAAAGCACCCTGAACCCCTCGATTTAATTCCAGTCTGTCCCTCACTCTTGGGTATCTCATATACTGTATGTAAACCACCCATAATCCCTCGATTAGATTCCAGTCTGTCCCTCACACTTGGGTATCTCATATGCTGTATATAAACCACTCCGAACCCCTCGATTAGATTTCAGTCTCTCCCTCACTCCTGGGTATCTCATATGCTCTAAATAAACCACCGTGCCCTCGATTAGATTCCAGTCTGTCCCTCACTCTTGGGTATCTGATATGCTGTACGTAAACCACCCCGAACCCCTCGATTAGATTTCAGTCTCTCCCTCACTCCTGGGTATCTCATATGCTGTATGTAAACCACCCTGAACCCCTCGATTAGATTCCAGTCTGTCCCTCACTCTTGGGCATCTCATATGCTGTATATAAACCACCCTGAACCCCTCGGTTAGATTACAGTCTCTCCCTCACTCCTGGGTGTCTCATATGCTGTATATAAACCACCCTGAACCCCTCGATTAGATTCTAGTCTGTCCCTCACTCTTGGGTATCTCATATGCTGTATATCAACCACCCCGAACCCCTCGGTTAGATTACAGTCTCTCCCTCGCTCCTGGGTATCTCATATGCTGTATATAAACCACCCTGAACCCCTCGATTAGATTTCAGTCTCTCCCTCACTCCTGGGTATCTCCTATGCTGTATGTAAACGACCCTGAACCCCTCGATTTGATTCCAGTCTCTCCCTCGCTGCTGGGTATCTCTTATGCTGTATGTACACCCTGAACCCCTCGATTAGATTCCAGTCTGTCCCTCACTCTTGGGTATCTGATATGCTGTGTGTAAACCCTAAACCCCTCAATTAGATTCCAGTCTGGAACTCACTCCTGGGGATGTGTTATTGGATCAGTGAAGTGATCCTTGTTGGATGTTAGACCGAAGACAAGATAAACTAAATGGTCAAATGTTACATTGGGAGCAGGAACACAGAAAGCTGCTGTTTCATTTCTGTTCTGTTCCATATCTCCAAGTTTCAGATTGGGGCTGAATTTCTGTCACAATGGGGAAAATCTCAAAAGCTGTTTACTGTCCTGCTTGAATGCATCATCATAACTTGAATTCCCTTGCAAGATAGGAAATGGAGACAGCTTTTTGAAGGGGATTAAAATGCATATCCCAGATCCTGTTTGCAGTGAATGCGGAGAGACAATGTGACATTCCAGTAAAGTCTGCCTTACTTTCCAAGCTCCTAATAGATGAGAGAAACATAATATACAAAACCTGAAAGAGCTCAGCCACTGAATTGTAGATTTGCAGCGTTTGATCAGGCTAGGCTAGGCTAGGCCTTATCCCAAATTGAAGGGTTTCTCAAATCCAACACTGAACTTCTGTGGGTTTAAATTGGGAACCCATTGACTAGATTGAAGGCTGTAAATCAATCCGGGCTATCTTTTTATTCTGTACATAACCACACTGAACCCCTCGATTAAATTCCAAGCTGTAACACACCCGGGGCTATCTGTTAGTCTGTATATAAACCAGCCTGAACCCCTTGATTAGATTCCAGACTATAACTCACCCTGGGCTATCTGTTACTCTGTATATAAACCACTCTGAACCCCTCAATTAGATTCCATGCCTTAACTCACCTTGGGCTATCTGTTACTCTGTATATAAACCACTCTGAACCCCTCAATTAGATTCCTGCCTTAACACACTAAAATAACTACATGTTATTTTGTATATTAACCACCCATTGATTTGATTCCACTTCATGTCATGTTAAGCTCATGTTGCCAACACAATCTCATCTCAATAACGATCAATGTATCACGGGTCCTCCTATCTGCTGGCACTACCATATGTTAACTTACTGATGTTTACGTCTCTCCCTCACTCCTGGGAACCTCATATGCTGTATGTAAACAACCCTTAACCCCTCGATTAGATTCCAGTCTGTCCCTCACTCTTGGGCATCTCATATGCTGTATATAAACCACCCCCAACCCTTCGATTAGATTTCAGTATCTCCCTCACTCCTGGGTATCTCATATGCTGTATATAAACCACCCTGAACCCCTCGATTAGATTCCAGTCTGTCCCTCACTCTTGGGTATCTCAAATGCTGTATATAAACCACCCTGAACCCCTCGATTAGATTTCAGTCTCTCCCTCCCTCCAGGTTATCTCATATGCAGTATATAAACCACCCTGAACCCCTCAATTAGATTCCAGTCTATCCCTCACTCCTGGGTATCTCATATGCTGCATGTAAACCACCCATAACCCCTCGATTAGATTCCAGTCTGTCCCTCAGTCTTGGGCATCTCATATGCTGTATATAAACCACCCCTAACCCCTCGATTAGATTTCAGTCTCTCCCTCACTCTTAGGTATCACATATGCTTTATGTAAACCACCCTGAACCCCTCGATTTGATTCCAGTCTCTCCCTCGCTCCGGGTTATCTCATATGCTGTATATAAACCACCCTGAACCCCTCGATTTAATTCCAGTCTGTCCCTCACTCTTGGGTATCTAATATGCTGTATATAAACCACTCCGAACCCCTCGATTAGATTTCAGTCTCTCCCTCACTTCTGGGTATCTCATATGCTCTAAATAAACCACCCTGAACCCCTCGATTAGATTCCAGTCTGTCCCTCACTCTTGGGTATCTGATATGCTGTATGTAAACCACCCCGAACCCCTCGCTTAGATTTCAGTCTCTCCCTCACTCCTGGGTATCTCATATGCTGTATGTAAACCACCCCGAACCCCTCAATTAGATTTCAGTCCCTCCCTCACTCCTGGGTATCTCATATGCTGTATGTAAACCACCCTGAACCCCTCGATTAGATTCCAGTCTGTCCCTCACTCTTGGGCATCTGATATGCTGTATATAAACCACCCCCAACCCCTCGATTAGATTTCAGTATCTCCCTCACTCCTGGGTATCTCATATGCTGTATATGAACCACCCTGAACCCGTCGATTTAATTCCAGTCTGTCCCTCAGTCTTGGGCATCTCATCTGCTGTATGTAAACCACCCTGAACGCCTCGGTTAGATTACAGTCTCTCCCTCACTCCTGGGTGTCTCATATGTTGTGTATAAACCACCCTGAACCCTCGATTAGATTCCAATCTGTCCCTCATTCTTGGTTATCTCATATGCTGTATATAAACCACCCCGAACCCCTCGGTTAGGTTACAGTCTCTCCCTCACATCTGGGTATCTCATATGCTGTATATAAACCACCCTGAACCCCTCAATTCGATTCCAGTCTCTCCCTCACTCCTGGGTATCTCATATGCTGTATCAAAACCACCCCGAACCCCTCGACTGGATTTCAGTCTCTCCCTCACTCCTGGGTATCACATATGCTTTATGTAAACCATCCTGAACCCCTCGATTAGGTTCCAGTCTCTCCCTCGCTCCTGGGTGTCTCATATGCTGTATGTAAACCACCCTGAACCCCTCGATTAGATTTCAGTCTCTCCCTCACTCCTGGGTATCTCATATGCTGTATGTAAACCGCCCTGAACCCCTCGATTAGATTTCAGTCTCTCCCTCACTGCTGGGTGTCTCATATGCTGTATCTAATCCACCCTGAACCCCTCGATTAGATTCCAGTCTCTCCCTCGCTCCTGGTTATCTCAAATGCTGTTTGTAAACCACCCCAAATCCCTCGATAAGATTCCACTTTCCTTACATATGCTGTATGTAAACCACCCTGAACACCTCGATTAGATTTCAGACTATCCCTCACTGCTGGCTATATCATATGCTGTATGTAATCCACCCTGAACACCTTGATTAGATTCCAGTCTCTCCCTCACTGCTGGCTGTCTCATATGCAGTATGTAATCCACACTGAACACCTCGATTAGATTCCAGTATCTCCCTCGCTCCTAGTTATCTCAAATGCTTTATGTAAACCACCCCCAACCTCTCAATTAGATTCCAGTCTGTCCCTCACTCTTGGGCATCTCATACGCTGTATCTAAACAACCACTAACCCCTCGATTAGATTTCAGTCTCTCCCTCACTCTTGGGTATCACATATGCTTTATGTAAACCACCCTGAACCCCTCGATTAGATTCCAGTTTCTCCCTCGCTCCTGGTTATCTCATATGCTGTATACAAACCACCCTGAACCCCTCGATTTAATTCCAGTCTGTCCCTCACACTTGGGTATCTCATTTGCTGTATGTAAACCACCCTGACCCCCTCAATTAGATTCCAGTCAGTCCCTCACTCTTGAGTATCTCATATGCTGTATATAAACCATCCCGAACCCCTCGATTAGATTCCAGTCTCTCCCTCACTCCTGGGTATTTCATATGCTGCATGTAAACCACCCATAACCCCTCGATTAGATTCCAGTCTGCCCCTCACACTTGGGCATCTCATATGCAGTGTATAAACCACCCCGAACACCTCGTATAGTTTTCAGTCTCTCCCTCACTCCTGGGTATCTCATATGCTGTATGTAAACCACCCTGAACCCCTCGATTAGATTCCAGTCTGTCCCTCACTCTTGGGCATCTCATATGCTGTATATAAACCACCCCCAACCCCTCGATTAGATTTCAGTATCTCCCTCACTCCTGGGTATCTTATATGCTGTATATAAACCACCCTGAACCCCTCGATTAGATTCCAGTCTGTCCCTCACTCTTGGGCATCTCATGTGCTGTATGTAAACCACCCTGAACCCCTCGGTTAGATTACAGTCTCTCCCTCGCTCCTGGTTATCTCATATGCTGTATATAAACCACCCTGAACCCCTCGATTTGATTGCAGTCTGTCCCTCACTCTTGGGTATCTGATATGCTGTGTGTAAACCCTAAACCCCTCAATTAGATTCCAGTCTGGAACTCACTCCTGGGGATGTGTTATTGGATCAGTGAAGTGATCCTTGTTGGACGTTAGACCGAAGACAAGCTACACTAAATGGTCAAATGTTACATTGGGAGCAGGAACACAGAAAGCTGCTGTTTCATTTCTGTTCTGTTACATATCTCCAAGTTTCAGATTGGGGCTGAATTTCTGTCACAATGGGGAAAATCTCAAAAGCTGTTTACTGTCCTGCTTGAATGCATCATCATAACATGAATTCCCTTGCAAGATAGGAAATGGAGACAGCTTCTGGAAGGTGTCTGTATCTGTGTGTGTGTGACTCTGTCTGTCTGTGTATGTCTGTGTGTGATTCTGTGTGCATGTTCAATGTTTTATATATTTTCAAACTGCATTGATGTTGCCAGTCTCTCTTGCTTTTCCTGATTTATAAACTCAATGTCATCGTTTTGCTGATATAAAATGGTGGCTGTGGACAAATCTAAAATGTCTGCCTGATTGATTTGTGTCAGGAATACTTTCAGCAAGGGAGAGGGGGCAATGTGTCAAAAGCCATTTCCATTCATTGATGCTAGCAGAGATAGGAAATGGAGACAGCTCTTTGAAGGGGATTAAAATGCATATCCCAGAACCTGCTTGCAGTGAATGCGGAGAGACAATGTGACATTCCAGTAAAGTCTGCCTTACTTTCCAAGCTCCGAATATATGAGAGTAACATAATATACAAAACCTCAAAGAGCTCAGCCACTGAATTGTAGATTTGCAGCGTTTGATCAGGCTCGGCTAGGCTAGGCCTTATCCCAAATTGAAGGGTTTCTCAAATCCAACACTGACCTTCTGTGGGTTTAAATTGGGAACCCATTGACTAGATTCCAGGCTGTAAATCATTCCGGGCTATCTTTTTATTCTGTACATAACCACACTGAACCCCTCGATTAAATTCCAAGCTGTAACTCACCCGGGGCTATCTCTTAGTCTGTATATAAACCAGCCTGAACCCCTTGATTAGATTCCAGACCATAACTCACCCTGGGCTATCTGTTACTCTGTATATAAACCACTCTGAACCTCTCAATTAGATTCCATGCCTGAACCCACTTTGGGCTATCCATTAACCACCCATTGATTTGATTCCACTTCATGTCATGTTAAGCTCATGTTGCCAACACAATCTCATCTCAATAATCATCAATGTATCACGGGTCCTCCTATCTGCCGGCACTACCATATGTTAACTTACTGATGTTTACGTCTCTCCCTCACTCCTGGGAACCTCATATGCTGTATGTAAACCACCCAGAACCCCTCGATTAGATTTCAGTCTCTACCTCACTCCTGGGTATCTCATATGCTGTATGTAAACCACCCTGAACCCCTCGATTAGATTCCAGTCTGTCCCTCTCTCTTGGGCATCTCATATGCTGTATATAAACCACCCCCAAATCCTCGATTAAATTTCAGTATCTCCCTCACTCCTGGGTATCTCATATGCTGTATGTAAACCACCCTGAACCCCTCGGTTAGATTCCAGTCTCTCCCTCACTCCTGGGTATCTCATATGCTGTATGTAAACCACCCTGAACCCCTCGATTAGATTCCAGTCTGTCACTCACTCTTGGGTATCTGATATGCTGTATGTAAACCACCCCGAACCCCTCGATTAGATTTCAGTCTCTCCCTCACTCCTGGGTATCTCATATGCTGTACGTAAACCACCCTGAACCCCTCGATTAGATTCCAGTCTGTCCCTCACTCTTGGGCATCTCATATGCTGTATATAAACCACCCCCAACGCCTCGATTAGATTTCAGTATCTCCCTCACTCCTGGGTATCTTATATGCTGTATATAAACCACCCTGAACCCCTCGATTAGATTCCAGTCTGTCCCTCACTCTTGGGCATCTCATGTGCTGTATGTAAACCACCCTGAACCCCTCGGTTAGATTACAGTCTCTCCCTCGCTCCTGGTTATCTCATATGCTGTATATAAACCACCCTGAACCCCTCGATTTGATTGCAGTCTGTCCCTCACTCTTGGGTATCTGATATGCTGTGTGTAAACCCTAAACCCCTCAATTAGATTCCAGTCTGGAACTCACTCCTGGGGATGTGTTATTGGATCAGTGAAGTGATCCGTGTTGGCCGTTAGACCGAAGAGAAGATACACTAAATGGTCAAATGATACATTGGGAGCAGGAACACAGAAAGCTGCTGTTTGATTTCTGTTCTGTTACATATCTCCAAGTTTCAGATTGGGGCTGAATTTCTGTCACAATGGGGAAAATCTCAAAAGCTGTTTACTGTCCTGCTTGAATGCATCATCATAACATGAATTCCCTTGCAAGATAGGAAATGGAGACAGCTTCTGGAAGGTGTCTGTATCTGTGTGTGTGTGATTCTGTCTGTCTGTGTATGTCTGTGTGTGATTCTGTGTGCATGTTCAATGTTTTATATATTTTCAAACTGCATTGATGTTGCCAGTCTCTCTTGCTTTTCCTGATTTATAAACTCAATGTCATCGTTTTGCTGATATAAAATGGTGGCTGTGGACAAATCTAAAATGTCTGCCTGATTGATTTGTGTCAGGAATACTTTCAGCAAGGGAGAGGGGGCAATGTGTCAAAAGCCATTTCCATTCATTGATGCTAGCAGAGATAGGAAATGGAGACAGCTCTTTGAAGGGGATTAAAATGCATATCCCAGAACCTGCTTGCAGTGAATGCGGAGAGACAATGTGACATTCCAGTAAAGTCTGCCTTACTTTCCAAGCTCCGAATATATGAGAGTAACATAATATACAAAACCTCAAAGAGCTCAGCCACTGAATTGTAGATTTGCAGCGTTTGATCAGGCTAGGCTAGGCTAGGCCTTATCCCAAATTGAAGGGTTTCTCAAATCCAACACTGACCTTCTGTGGGTTTAAATTGGGAACCCATTGACTAGATTCCAGGCTGTAAATCAATCCGGGCTACCTTTTTATTCTGTACATAACCACACTGAACCCCTCGATTAAATTCCAAGCTGTAACTCACCCGGGGCTATCTGTTAGTCTGTATATAAACCAGCCTGAACCCCTCGATTAGATTCCATGCCTTAACTCACTCCGGGCTGTCTGATATTTTGTATGTTAACCACCCATTGATTTGATTCCACTTCATGTCATGTTAAGCTCATGTTGCCAACACAATCTCATCTCAATAATGATCAATGTATCACGGGTCCTCCTATCTGCTGGCACTACCATCATGTTAACTTACTGATGTTTACGTACATGATCAGCTGTAGCATCTGAACAATACTGTTTCAGAATTTCTCATCATTTTACACAGAAACTTTCAGCTTTTTCTATTCTTATTGCAAATCACCTTCCAGAATATTCTCTTGCACCTGCCAATGTTTTCAATATAATTCACAAAACACTGACAGCAAAGTAGATGACATGACGGGATGTAGCAAACTGTTACACTCAGTACCTTCATGTTGCAATGTAATAATATCCAGTCAGAAACCTGCCCTGGGTCAGGGACAAAACCTCCCTGGGTCTGGAAGTGGGGACTGGGCAGAGAACGGGGTTTTCGTCTGTCACTGAGTTAGTTTGGAAATCTGTGCTGCACATGGACATTTCTCCACATTATATTCAGTTTCTATGTGTGTGTGTGTGTGTGATGGAGAGAGTTTAAACAGAGTTTAACTCTGCGTCTCTGCTTAGGGATTCCCTGTCCGTCAGATATTTGACTGCAAAATCATAGAAAGTGTGGGTACCTGCCTGTTTCTCTCCCGTCTTTCAGAACACATGGAAACCTCCACATACAGCAGTTGAATCCTGTCTGACTCACCTCATTGTTGAGTTGGTCCCTCACTCTTGGGCATCTCATATGCTGTATGTAAATCACACTGAACCCCTCGGTTAGATTACAGTCTCTCCCTCACTCCTGGGTATTTCATATGCCGTGTGTAAACCACCCTGAACCCCTCGATTAGATTCCAGTCTGTCCCTCACTCTTGGGTATCTCATATGCTGTATATAAACCACCCTGAACCCCTCAATTAGATTCCAGTCTCTCCCTCGCTCCTAGTTATCTCATATGCTGTATATAAACTACCCCAAACCCCTCGATTAGATTTCAGTCTCTCCCTCACTCCTGGGTATCTCATATGCTGCATGTAAACTACCCTGAACCCCTCGATTAGATTTCAGTCTCTCCCTCATCCTGGGTATCTCATATGCTGCATTTAAACCACCCTGAACCCCTCGATTAGATTCCAGTCTGCCCCTCACTCTTGGGCATCTCATATGCTGTATATAAACCACCCTGAACCCCTCTATTAGATTTCAGTCTCTCCCTCACTCCTGGGTATCTCAAATGCTGTATATAAACCATCCCGAACCCCTCGATTAGATTTCAGTCTCTCCCTCACTCCTGGGTATCTCATATGCTGTATGTAAACCACCCTGAACCCCTCGATTAGATTCCAGTCTCTCCCTCCCTCCAGGGTATCTCATATGCTGTATGTAAACCACCCCGAACCCCTCGATTAGATTCCAGCCTCTCCCTCGCTCCTGGTTATCTCATATGCTGTATGTAAACCACCCCCAACCCCTCGATTAGATTCCAGTTTCTCCCTCACTCCTGGTTATCTCATATTCTGTATGTAAACCACCTTGAACCCCTCGATTAGATTGCAGTCTCTCCCTCACTCCTGGGTATCTCATATGCTGTATGTAAACCATCCTGAACCCCTCGATTAGATTCCAGTCTCTCCCTCGCTCCTGGTTATCTCAACTGCTGTATGTAAACCACCCCGAACCCCTCGATTAGATTCCAGTCTCTCCCTCACTCCTGGGTATCTCATATGCTGTATGTAAACCACCCTGAACCCCTCGATTAGATTCCAGTCTCTCCCTCGCTCCTGGTTATCTCAAATGCTGAATGTAAACCACCCCCACCCCCTCGATTATATTCCAGTCTGTCGCTCACTCTTGGGCATCTCACACGCTGTATCAAAACCACCCTAACCTCTCGATTAGATTTCAGTCTTTCCCTCATTCTTGGGTGTCACATATGCTTTTTGTAAACCACCCTGAACCCCTCTATTAGATTCCAGTCTGTCCCTCACTCTTGGGTATCTCATATGCTGTATGTAAACCACCCATAATCCCTAGATTAGATTCCAGTCTGTCCCTTACTCTTGGGTATCTCATATGCTGTATATAAACCACTCCGAACACCTCGATTAGATTTCAGTCTCTCCCTCACTCCTGGGTATCTCATATGCTCTAAACAAACCACCCTGAACCCCTCGATTAGATTCCAGTCTCTCCCTCGCTCCTGGTTATCTCATATGCTGTATATAAACCACCCTGAACCCCTTGATTTAATTCCAGTCTGTCCCTCACTCTTGGGTATCTCATATGCTGTATGTAAACCACCCATAACCCCTCGATTAGATTCCAGTCTGTCCCTTACTCTTGGGTATCTCATATGCTGTATATAAACCACTCCGAACCCCTCGATTAGATTTCAGTCTCTCCCTCACTCCTGGGTATCTCATATGCTCTAAATAAACCACCCTGAACCCCTCGATTAGATTCCAGTCTGTCCTTCACTCTTGGGTATCTGATATGCTGTATGTAAACCACCCCGAACCCCTCGATTAGATTTCAGTCTCTCCCTCACTCCTGGGTATCTCATATGCTGTATGTAAACCTCCCTGAACCCCTCGATTAGATTCCAGTCTGTCCCTCACTCTTGGGCATCTCATATGCTATATATAAACCACCCCCAACCCATCGATTAGATTTCAGTATCTCACTCACTCCTGGGTATCTCATATGCTGTATATAAACCACCCTGAACCCCTTGATTAGATTCCAGTCTGTCCCTCACTCTTGGGCATCTCATATGCTGTATGAAAACCACCCTGAAACCCTCGGATAGATTACAGTCTCTCCCTCGCTCCTAGTTATCTCACATGCTGTATGTAAACCAACCTGAAACCCTCGATTAGGTTCCAGTCTCTCCCTCGCTCCTGGTTATCTCATATGCTGTATATAAACCACACCGAACCCCTCGGTTAGATTTCAGTCTCTCCCTCACTCCTGGGTATCTCATATGCTGTATGTAAACCACCGTGAACCCCTCGATTAGATTCCAGTATCTCCCTCCCTCCAGGTTATCTCATATGCAGTATGTAAACCACCCTGAACCCCTCGATAAGATTCAAGTCTCTCCCTCGCTCCTGGTTATCTCATATGCTGTATGTAAACCTCCCCGAACCCCTCGATTAGATTCCAGTCTCTCCCTCGCTCCTGGATATCTCATATGCTGTATATAAACCACCCCGAACCCCTCGATTAGATTTCAGTCTCTCCCTCACTCCTGGATATCTCATATGCTGTATGTAAACCACCCTGAACCCCTCGATTAGATTTCAGTCTCTCCCTCACTCCTGGGTATCTCATATGCAGTATGTAAACCACCCAGAACCCCTCGATTAGATTCCAGTCTGCCCCTCGCTCCTGGTTATCTCAAATGCTGTATGTAAACCACTCCCACCCCCTCGATTAGATTCCAGTCTGTCCCTCACTCTTGGGCATCTCATACGCTGTATCCAAACCAGCCCTAACCCGTTGATTAGATTTCAGTCTCTCCATCACTCTTGGGTATCACATAAGCGTTATGTAACCCACCCTGAACCCCTCAATTAGATTCCAGTCTCTCCCTCGCTCCTGGTTATCTCATATGCTGTATCTAAAACCACCCCGAACCCCTCGATTAGATTTCAGTCTCTCCCTCACTCCTGGGTATATCATATGCTCTAAATAAACCACCCTGAACCCCTCGATTAGATTCCAGTCTGTCCCTCACTCTTGGGTATCTGATATGCTGTATGTAAACCACCCCGAACCCCTCGATTAGATTTCAGTCTCTCCCTCACTCCTGGGTGTCTCAAATGTTGTATATAAACCACCCTGAACCCTCGATTAGATTTCAGTCTGTCCCTCATTCTTGGGTATCTCATATGCTGCATATAAACCACCCCGAACCCCTCGGTGAGATTGCAGTCTCTCCCTCACTCCTGGGTATCTCATATGCTGTATCAAAACCACCGCTAACCCCTCGATTAGATTCCAGTCTCTTCCTCGCTCCTGGTTATCGCATATGCTGTATATAAAGCACCCTGAACCCCTCAATTAGATTCCAGTCTGTCCCTCACTTTTGGGTATCTCATATGCTGTATGTAAACCACCCATAATCCCTCGATTAGATTCCAGTCTGTCCCTCACTCTTGGGTATCTCATATGCTGTATATAAACCACTCCGAACCCCTCGATTAGATTTCAGTCTCTCCATCACTCCTGGGTATCTCATATGCTCTAAATAAACCACCCTGAACCCCTCGATTAGATTCCAGTCTGTCCCTCACTGTTGGGTATCTGATATGCTGTATGTAAACCACCCCGAACCCCTCGATTAGATTTCAGCCTCTCCCTCACTCCTGGGTATCTCATATGCTGTATGTAAACCACCCTGAACCCCTCGATTAGATTCCAGTCTGTCCCTCACTCTTGGGCATCTCATATGCTGTATGTAAACCACCCTGAACCCCTCGGTTAGATTACAGTCTCTCCCTCACTCCTGGGTGTCTCATATGCTGTATATAAACCACCCTGAACCCCTCGATTAGATTCTAGTCTGTCCCTCACTCTTGGGTATCTCATATGCTGTATATAAACCACCCTGAACCCCTCGATTAGATTTCAGTCTCTCCCTCGCTCCTGGTTATCTCATATGCTGTATATAAACCACCCTGAACCCCTTGATTTAATTCCAGTCTGTCCCTCACTCTTGGGTATCTCATATGCTGTATGTAAACCACCCATAACCCCTCGATTAGATTCCAGTCTGTCCCTTACTCTTGGGTATCTCATATGCTGTATATAAACCACTCCGAACCCCTCGATTAGATTTCAGTCTCTCCCTCACTCCTGGGTATCTCATATGCTCTAAATAAACCACCCTGAACCCCTCGATTAGATTCCAGTCTGTCCTTCACTCTTGGGTATCTGATATGCTGTATGTAAACCACCCCGAACCCCTCGATTAGATTTCAGTCTCTCCCTCACTCCTGGGTATCTCATATGCTGTATGTAAACCACCCTGAACCCCTCGATTAGATTCCAGTCTGTCCCTCACTCTTGGGCATCTCATATGCTGTATGTAAACCACCCTGAACCCCTCGGTTAGATTACAGTCTCTCCCTCACTCCTGGGTGTCTCATATGCTGTATATAAACCACCCTGAACCCCTCGATTAGATTCTAGTCTGTCCCTCACTCTTGGGTATCTCATATGCTGTATATAAACCACCCTGAACCCCTCGATTAGATTTCAGTCTCTCCCTCGCTCCTGGTTATCTCATATGCTGTATATAAACCACCCTGAACCCCTTGATTTAATTCCAGTCTGTCCCTCACTCTTGGGTATCTCATATGCTGTATGTAAACCACCCATAACCCCTCGATTAGATTCCAGTCTGTCCCTTACTCTTGGGTATCTCATATGCTGTATATAAACCACTCCGAACCCCTCGATTAGATTTCAGTCTCTCCCTCACTCCTGGGTATCTCATATGCTCTAAATAAACCACCCTGAACCCCTCGATTAGATTCCAGTCTGTCCTTCACTCTTGGGTATCTGATATGCTGTATGTAAACCACCCCGAACCCCTCGATTAGATTTCAGTCTCTCCCTCACTCCTGGGTATCTCATATGCTGTATGTAAACCACCCTGAACCCCTCGATTAGATTCCAGTCTGTCCCTCACTCTTGGGCATCTCATATGCTATATATAAACCACCCCCAACCCATCGATTAGATTTCAGTATCTCACTCACTCCTGGGTATCTCATATGCTGTATATAAACCACCCTGAACCCCTCGATTAGATTTCAGTCTCTCCCTCGCTCCTGGTTATCTCATATGCTGTATATAAACCACCCTGAACCCCTTGATTTAATTCCAGTCTGTCCCTCACTCTTGGGTATCTCATATGCTGTATGTAAACCACCCATAACCCCTCGATTAGATTCCAGTCTGTCCCTTACTCTTGGGTATCTCATATGCTGTATATAAACCACTCCGAACCCCTCGATTAGATTTCAGTCTCTCCCTCACTCCTGGGTATCTCATATGCTCTAAATAAACCACCCTGAACCCCTCGATTAGATTCCAGTCTGTCCTTCACTCTTGGGTATCTGATATGCTGTATGTAAACCACCCCGAACCCCTCGATTAGATTTCAGTCTCTCCCTCACTCCTGGGTATCTCATATGCTGTATGTAAACCACCCTGAACCCCTCGATTAGATTCAAGTCTGTCCCTCACTCTTGGGCATCTCATATGCTATATATAAACCACCCCCAACCCATCGATTAGATTTCAGTATCTCACTCACTCCTGGGTATCTCATATGCTGTATATAAACCACCCTGAACCCCTTGATTAGATTCCAGTCTGTCCCTCACTCTTGGGCATCTCATATGCTGTATGAAAACCACCCTGAAACCCTCGGATAGATTACAGTCTCTCCCTCGCTCCTAGTTATCTCACATGCTGTATGTAAACCAACCTGAAACCCTCGATTAGGTTCCAGTCTCTCCCTCGCTCCTGGTTATCTCATATGCTGTATATAAACCACACCGAACCCCTCGGTTAGATTTCAGTCTCTCCCTCACTCCTGGGTTTCTCATATGCTGTATGTAAACCACCGTGAACCCCTCGATTAGATTCCAGTATCTCCCTCCCTCCAGGTTATCTCATATGCAGTATGTAAACCACCCTGAACCCCTCGATAAGATTCAAGTCTCTCTCTCGCTCCTGGTTATCTCATATGCTGTATGTAAACCTCCCCGAACCCCTCGATTAGATTCCAGTCTCTCCCTCGCTCCTGGATATCTCATATGCTGTATATAAACCACCCCGAACCCCTCGATTAGATTTCAGTCTCTCCCTCACTCCTGGATATCTCATATGCTGTATGTAAACCACCCTGAACCCCTCGATTAGATTTCAGTCTCTCCCTCACTCCTGGGTATCTCATATGCAGTATGTAAACCACCCAGAACCCCTCGATTAGATTCCAGTCTGCCCCTCGCTCCTGGTTATCTCAAATGCTGTATGTAAACCACTCCCACCCCCTCGATTAGATTCCAGTCTGTCCCTCACTCTTGGGCATCTCATACGCTGTATCCAAACCACCCCTAACCCGTTGATTAGATTTCAGTCTCTCCATCACTCTTGGGTATCACATAAGCGTTATGTAACCCACCCTGAACCCCTCAATTAGATTCCAGTCTCTCCCTCGCTCCTGGTTATCTCATATGCTGTATCTAAAACCACCCCGAACCCCTCGATTAGATTTCAGTCTCTCCCTCACTCCTGGGTATATCATATGCTCTAAATAAACCACCCTGAACCCCTCGATTAGATTCTAGTCTGTCCCTCACTCTTGGGTATCTGATATGCTGTATGTAAACCACCCCGAACCCCTCGATTAGATTTCAGTCTCTCCCTCACTCCTGGGTGTCTCAAATGTTGTATATAAACCACCCTGAACCCTCGATTAGATTTCAGTCTGTCCCTCATTCTTGGGTATCTCATATGCTGCATATAAACCACCCCGAACCCCTCGGTGAGATTGCAGTCTCTCCCTCACTCCTGGGTATCTCATATGCTGTATCAAAACCACCGCTAACCCCTCGATTAGATTCCAGTCTCTTCCTCGCTCCTGGTTATCGCATATGCTGTATATAAAGCACCCTGAACCCCTCAATTAGATTCCAGTCTGTCCCTCACTTTTGGGTATCTCATATGCTGTATGTAAACCACCCATAATCCCTCGATTAGATTCCAGTCTGTCCCTCACTCTTGGGTATCTCATATGCTGTATATAAACCACTCCGAACCCCTCGATTAGATTTCAGTCTCTCCATCACTCCTGGGTATCTCATATGCTCTAAATAAACCACCCTGAACCCCTCGATTAGATTCCAGTCTGTCCCTCACTGTTGGGTATCTGATATGCTGTATGTAAACCACCCCGAACCCCTCGATTAAATTTCAGCCTCTCCCTCACTCCTGGGTATCTCATATGCTGTATGTAAACCACCCTGAACCCCTCGATTAGATTCCAGTCTGTCCCTCACTCTTGGGCATCTCATATGCTGTATGTAAACCACCCTGAACCCCTCGGTTAGATTACAGTCTCTCCCTCACTCCTGGGTGTCTCATATGCTGTATATAAACCACCCTGAACCCCTCGATTAGATTCTAGTCTGTCCCTCACTCTTGGGTATCTCATATGCTGTATATAAACCACCCTGAACCCCTCGATTAGATTTCAGTCTCTCCCTCACTCCTGGGTATTTCCTATGCTGTATATAAACCACCCTGGACTCCTCGATTTGATTCCAGTCTCTCCCTCGCTGCTGGGTATCTCATATGCTGTATGTACACCCTGAACCCCTCGATTAGATTCCAGTCTGGAACTCACTCCTGGGGATGTGTTATTGGATCAGTGAAGTGATCCTTGTTGGATGTTAGACCGAAGGCAAGATAAACTAAATGGTCAAATGTTACATTGGGAGCAGGAACACAGAAAACTGCTGTTTCATTTCTGTTCTGTTACATATCTCCAAGTTTCAGATTGGGGCTGAATTTCTGTCACAATGGGGAAAATCTCAAAAGCTGTTTACTGTCCTGCTTGAATGCATCATCATAACTTGAATTCCCTTGCAAGATAGGAAGTGGAGACAGCTTCTGGAAGGTGTCTGTATCTGTGTGTGTGTGATTCTATCTGTCTGTGTATGTCTGTTTGTGTGTGATTCTGTGTGCGTGTTCAATGTTTTACATATTTACAAACTGCATTGATGTTGCCAGTCTCTCTTGCTTTTCCTTATTTATAAGCTCAATGTCATCGTTTTGCTGATATAAAATGGTGGCAGTGGACAAATTTAAAATGTCTGCCTGATTGATTTGTGTCAGGAATACTTTCAGCAAGGGAGAGGGGGCAATGTGTCAAAAGCCATTTCCATTTATTGATGCTAGCAGAGATAGGAAATGGAGACAGCTCTTTGAAGGGGATTAAAATGCATATCCCAGATCCTGTTTGCAGTGAATGCGGAGAGACAATGTGACATTCCAGTAAAGTCTGCCTTACTTTCCAAGCTCCTAATATATGAGAGAAACATAATATACAAAACCTGAAAGAGCTCAGCCACTGAATTGTAGATTTGCAGCGTTTGATCAGGCTAGGCTAGGCTAGGCCTTATCCCAAATTGAAGGGTTTCTCATATCCAACACTGACCTTCTGTGGGTTTAAATTGGGAACCCATTGACTAGATTCAAGGCTGTAAATCACTCCGGGCTATCTTTTATATTCTGTACATAACCACACTGAACCCCTCGATTAAATTCCAAGCTGTAACTCACCCGAGGCTATCTCTTAGTCTGTATATAAACCACTCTGAACCCCTCAATTAGATTCCATGCCTTAACTCACCTTGGGCTATCTGTTACTCTGTATATAAACCACTCTGAACCCCTCAATTAGATTCCATGCCTTAACTCACCTTGGGCTATCTGTTACTCTGTATATAAACCACTCTGAACCCCTCAATTAGATTCCATGCCTTAACCCACTTTGGGCTATCTGTTATTTTGTATGTGAACCACCCATTGATTTGATTCCACTTCATGTCATGTTCAGCTCATGTTGCCAACACAATCTCATCTCAATAATGATCAATGTATCACGAATCCTCCTATCTGCTGGCACTACCATATGTTAACCTACTGATGTTTACGTCTCTCCCTCACTCCTGGGAACCTCATATGCTGTATATAAACCACTCCGAACCCCTCGATTAGATTTCAGTCTCTCCCTCACTCCTGGGTATCTCATATGCTCTAAATAAACCACCCTGAACACCTCGATTAGATTCCAGTCTGTCCTTCACTCTTGGGTATCTGATATGCTGTATGGAATCCACCCCGAACCCATCGGTTTGATTTCCGTCTCTCCCTCACTCCTGGGTATCTCATATGCTGTATGTAAATAACTCTGAACCCCTCGATTAGATTTCAGTCTGTCCCTCACTCTTGGGTATCTCATATGCTGTATATAAACCACTCCGAACCCCTCGATTAGATTTCAGTCTCTCCCTCACTCCTGGGTATCTCATATGCTCTAAATAATTCACCCTGAACCCCTCGATTAGATTCCAGTCTGTCCCTCACTCTTGGGTATCTGATATGCTGTATGTAAACCACCCCGAACTCATCGGTTAGATTTCAGTATCTCCCTCACTCCTGGGTATCTCATATGCTGTATGTAAACCACCCTGAACTCCTCGGTTAGATTCCAGTCTCTCCCTCACTCCTGGGTATCTCATATGCTGTATGTAAACCACCCTGAACCCCTCGATTCGATTCCAGTCTGTCCCTCACTCTGGGGTATCTCATAGGCTGTGAGAGAGAGAGAATGCGTGTGTGCAAGAGAGAGAAAATGCGTGTTAGAGAGAGAGAGAATGCGTGTGAGAGAGAGAGAGAATGCGTGTGTGAGAGAGAACGCGTGTGTGAGAGAGAATGCGTGTGAGAGAGAGAAAGAGAAAATGCGTGTGAGAGAGGGAGAGAATGTGTGTGTGAGGTAGAATGTGCGTGTGAGAGAGAGAATGTGTGTGTGTGTGAGAGAGAATGTGTGTGTGAGAGAGAGAATGCGTGTGTGAGAGAGAGAATGTGTGTGTGAGAGAGAGAATGCGTGTGTGAGAGAGAGAATGTGTGTGCGAGAGAGAATGTGTGTGTGTGAGAGAGAATGTGTGTGTGAGAGAGAATGCGTGTGAGAGAGAGAGAGAATGTGTGTGTGAGAGAGAATGTGTGTGAGAAAGTGAATGCGTGTGCGCAAGAGAGAGAGAATGCGTGTGTGAGATAGAATGTGCGTGTGAGAGAGAGAATGTGTGTGTGTGTCTGAGAGAGAATGTGTGAGAGAGAGAATGTGTGTGTGTGAGAGAAAGAGAATGTGTGTGTGAGAGAGAATGCGTGTGTGAGAGAGTGAATGTGTGTGTGAGAGAGAAAGTGTCTGTGTGAGAGAGAATGTGTGTGTGAGAGAGTGAATGTGTGTGTGAGAGAGAATGTGTGTGAGAGAGAGAATGTGTGTGTGAGAGAGAATGCGTGTGAGAGAGAGAGAGAATGTGTGTGAGAGAGTGAATGCGTGTGCGCAAGAGAGAGAGAATGCGTGTGTGAGAGAGAGAGAATGCGTGTGTGTGAGAGAGAGAATGTGTGTGTGAGAGAATGCGTGTGCGTGTGAGACAGAGAATGCGTGTGTGAGAGAGAGAGAATGCGTGTGCGAGAGAGAGAATGCGTGTGTGAGAGAGAGATAATGCGTGTGTGAGAGAGAGAATGTGTGTGAGAGAGAGAATGCGTGTGCGTGTGAGAGAGAGAGAATGCGTGTGAGAGAGAGAATGTGTGTGAGAGAGAAAATGCGTGTGTGAGAGAGAGAATGTGTGTGTGAGAGAGAGAATGTGTGTGTGAGAGAGAGAATGTGTGTGAGAAAGAGAATGCGTGTGTGAGAGAGAGAATGTGTGTGTGTGAGAGAATGTGTGTGAGAGAGAGAATGCGTATATGCGAGAGAGAATGCGTGTGTGAGAGAGAGAATGTGTGTGTGAGAGAATGTGTCAGAGAGAGAGAGAATGTGTGTGAGAGAGAGAATGCGTGTGTGCAAGAGAGAGAGAATGCGTGTGCGAGTGAGAGAGAGAGAATGCGTGTGTGCGAGAGAGAATGCTTGTGAGAGAATGTGTGTGTGAGAGAGAATGCGTGTGTGAGAGAGAGAGAATGTGTGTGTGAGAGAGAGAGTGTGTGTGTGTGAGAGAGAGAATGCGTGTGTGAGAGAGAAAATGTGTGTGACAGAGAATGCGTGTGTGCGAGACAGAGAATGCGTGTGTGCGAGAGAGAGAATGCGTGTGTGAGAGAATGCGTGTGCGTGTGAGAGAATGTGTGTGTGAGAGAGAATGCGTGTGTGAGAGAGAGAGAATGTGTGTGTGTGAGAGAGAATGTGTGTGTGTGAGAGAGAGAATGCGTGTGTGAGAGAGAATGTGTGTGAGAGAGAATGCGTGTGAGCAAGAGAGAGAATGCGTGTGTGAGAGAGAGAATGTGTGTGTGAGAGAATGTGTGTGTGTGAGAGAATGTGTGTGTGTGAGAGAATGTGTGTGTGAGAGAGAGAGTGTGTGTGTGTGAGAGAGAGAATGTGTGTGAGAGAGAGAATGTGTGTGTGTGAGAGAGAGAATGTGTGTGTGTGAGAGAGAGAATGTGTGTGAGAGAGAATGTGTGTGTGTGAGAGAGAAAATGTGTGTGTGAGAGAGAATGCGTGTGTGAGAGAGAATGTGTGTGTGAGAGAGAGAATGTGCGTGTGAGAGAGAATGCGTGTGTGAGAGAGAATGCGTGTGAGAGAGAGAGAATGTGTGTGTGAGAGAGAATGTGTGTGTGAGAGAGAGAATGTGTGTGTGAGAGAGAATGTGTGTGTGAGAGAGAATGTGTGTGAGAGAGAATGTGTGTGTGAGAGAGAATGTGAATGTGAGAGAGAATGCGTGTGTGAGAGAGAATGCGTGTGAGAGAGAGAATGTGTGCGTGAGAGAGAATGTGTGTGTGAGAGAGAATGTGTGTGTGAGAGAGAATGCGTGTGTGTGGGAGAGAATGTGTGTGAGAGAGAATGCGTGAGTGTGAGAGAGAATGTGTGTGTGAGAGAGAGAATGTGTGTGTGTGAGAGAGAGAATGTGTGTATGAGAGAGAATGCGTGTGTCAGAGAGAATGCGTGTGTCAGAGGGAATATGTGTGTGACAGAGAGAATGTGTGGGAGAGAGAGAATGCGTGTGTGAGAGAGAATGTGAATGTGAGAGAGAATGCGTGTGTGAGAGAGAATGCGTGTGAGAGAGAGAATGTGTGCGTGAGAGAGAATGTGTGTGTGAGAGAGAATGTGTGTGTGAGAGGGAGTGCGTGTGTGTGGGAGAGAATGTGTGTGAGAGAGAATGCGTGAGTGTGAGAGAGAATGTGTGTGTGAGAGAGAGAATGTGTGTGTGAGAGAGAGAGAATGTGTGTGTGAGAGAGAATGCGTGTGTCAGAGAGAATGCGTGTGTCAGAGGGAATATGTGTGTGACAGAGAGAATGTGTGGGAGAGAGAGAATGTGTGTGAGAGAGAGAATGCGTGTGTGAGAGAGAGAGAATGTGTGTGTGAGAGAGAGAATGTGTGTGAGAGAGAGAATGTGTGTGAGAGAGAGAATGCGTGTGTGTGAGAGAGAATGTGTGTGTGAGAGAGAGAATGTGTGTGTGTGAGAGAATGTGTGTGAGAGAGAGAATGCGTATATGCGAGAGAGAATGCGTGTGTGAGAGAGAGAATGTGTGTGTGAGAGAATGTGTCAGAGAGAGAGAGAATGTGTGTGAGAGAGAGAATGCGTGTGTGCAAGAGAGAGAGAATGCGTGTGCGAGTGAGAGAGAGAATGCGTGTGTGCGAGAGAGAATGCTTGTGAGAGAATGTGTGTGTGAGAGAGAATGCGTGTGTGAGAGAGAGAGAATGTGTGTGTGAGAGAGAGAGTGTGTGTGTGTGAGAGAGAGAATGCGTGTGTGAGAGAGAAAATGTGTGTGACAGAGAATGCGTGTGTGCGAGACAGAGAATGCGTGTGTGCGAGAGAGAGAATGCGTGTGTGAGAGAATGCGTGTGCGTGTGAGAGAATGTGTGTGTGAGAGAGAATGCGTGTGAGCAAGAGAGAGAATGCGTGTGTGAGAGAGAGAATGTGTGTGTGAGAGAATGTGTGTGTGTGAGAGAATGTGTGTGTGTGAGAGAATGTGTGTGTGAGAGAGAGAGTGTGTGTGTGTGAGAGAGAGAATGTGTGTGAGAGAGAGAATGTGTGTGTGTGAGAGAGAGAATGTGTGTGTGTGAGAGAGAGAATGTGTGTGAGAGAGAATGTGTGTGTGTGAGAGAGAAAATGTGTGTGTGAGAGAGAATGCGTGTGTGAGAGAGAATGTGTGTGTGAGAGAGAGAATGTGCGTGTGAGAGAGAATGCGTGTGTGAGAGAGAATGCGTGTGAGAGAGAGAGAATGTGTGTGTGAGAGAGAATGTGTGTGTGAGAGAGAGAATGTGTGTGTGAGAGAGAATGTGTGTGTGAGAGAGAATGTGTGTGAGAGAGAATGTGTGTGTGAGAGAGAATGTGAATGTGAGAGAGAATGCGTGTGTGAGAGAGAATGCGTGTGAGAGAGAGAATGTGTGCGTGAGAGAGAATGTGTGTGTGAGAGAGAATGTGTGTGTGAGAGAGAATGCGTGTGTGTGGGAGAGAATGTGTGTGAGAGAGAATGCGTGAGTGTGAGAGAGAATGTGTGTGTGAGAGAGAGAATGTGTGTGTGTGAGAGAGAGAATGTGTGTATGAGAGAGAATGCGTGTGTCAGAGAGAATGCGTGTGTCAGAGGGAATATGTGTGTGACAGAGAGAATGTGTGGGAGAGAGAGAATGCGTGTGTGAGAGAGAATGTGAATGTGAGAGAGAATGCGTGTGTGAGAGAGAATGCGTGTGAGAGAGAGAATGTGTGCGTGAGAGAGAATGTGTGTGTGAGAGAGAATGTGTGTGTGAGAGGGAGTGCGTGTGTGTGGGAGAGAATGTGTGTGAGAGAGAATGCGTGAGTGTGAGAGAGAATGTGTGTGTGAGAGAGAGAATGTGTGTGTGAGAGAGAGAGAATGTGTGTGTGAGAGAGAATGCGTGTGTCAGAGAGAATGCGTGTGTCAGAGGGAATATGTGTGTGACAGAGAGAATGTGTGGGAGAGAGAGAATGTGTGTGAGAGAGAGAATGCGTGTGTGAGAGAGAGAGAATGTGTGTGTGAGAGAGAGAATGTGTGTGAGAGAGAGAATGTGTGTGAGAGAGAGAATGCGTGTGTGTGAGAGAGAATGTGTGTGTGAGAGAGAGAATGTGTGTGAGAGAGAGAGAATGCGTGTGTGTGTGAGAGAGAATGTGTGTGTGAGAGAGAATGCGTGTGTCAGAGAGAATGTGTGTGTGAGAGAGAGAATGTGTGTGTGAGAGAGAATATGTGTGTGAGAGAGAGAATGTGTGTGAGAGAGAGAGAATGTGTGTGTGAGAGAGTGAAGGCGTGTGTCAGAGAGAATGCGTGTGTCAGAGAGAGAATGTGTGTGAGAGAGAGAATGTGTGTGAGAGAGCGAATGCATGTGTGCAAGAGAGAGAGAATGCATGTGCGAGTGAGAGAGAGAATGCGTGTGTGCGAGAGAGAATGCGTGTGAGAGAGAGAATGCGTGTGTGAGAGAGAATGCGTGTGAGAGAGAGAAAGAGAAAATGCGTGTGAGAGAGGGAGAGAATGTGTGTGTGAGGTAGAATGTGCGTGTGAGAGAGAGAATGTGTGTGTGTGTGAGAGAGAATGTGCGTGTGAGAGAGAGAATGCGTGTGTGAGAGAGAGAATGTGTGTGTGAGAGAGAGAATGCGTGTGTGAGAGAGAGAATGTGTGTGCGAGAGAGAATGTGTGTTTGAGAGAGAATGTGTGTGTGAGAGAGAATGCGTGTGAGAGAGAGAGAGAATGTGTGTGTGAGAGAGAATGTGTGTGAGAAAGTGAATGCGTGTGCGCAAGAGAGAGAGAATGCGTGTGTGAGATAGAATGTGCGTGTGAGAGAGAGAATGTGTGTGTGTGTCTGAGAGAGAATGTGTGAGAGAGAGAATGTGTGTGTGTGAGAGAAAGAGAATGTGTGTGTGAGAGAGAATGCGTGTGTGAGAGAGTGAATGTGTGTGTGAGAGAGAATGTGTCTTTGTGAGAGAGAATGTGTGTGTGAGAGAGTGAATGTGTGTGTGAGAGAGAATGTGTGTGAGAGAGAGAATGTGTGTGTGAGAGAGAATGCGTGTGAGAGAGAGAGAGAATGTGTGTGAGAGAGTGAATGCGTGTGCGCAAGAGAGAGAGAATGCGTGTGTGAGAGAGAGAGAATGCGTGTGTGTGAGAGAGAGAATGTGTGTGTGAGAGAATGCGTGTGCGTGTGAGACAGAGAATGCGTGTGTGAGAGAGAGAGAATGCGTGTGCGAGAGAGAGAATGCGTGTGTGAGAGAGAGATAATGCGTGTGTGAGAGAGAGAATGTGTGTGAGAGAGAGAATGCGTGTGCGTGTGAGAGAGAGAGAATGCGTGTGAGAGAGAGAATGTGTGTGAGAGAGAAAATGCGTGTGTGAGAGAGAGAATGTGTGTGTGAGAGAGAGAATGTGTGTGTGAGAGAGAGAATGTGTGTGAGAAAGAGAATGCGTGTGTGAGAGAGAGAATGTGTGTGTGTGAGAGAATGTGTGTGAGAGAGAGAATGTGTGTGTGAGAGCAAGAGAGAATGTGTGTGAGAGAGAGAGAGAATGCGAGAGAGAGAGAGAATGCGTATATGCGAGAGAGAATGCGTGTGTGAGAGAGAGAATGTGTGTGTGAGAGAATGTGTCAGAGAGAGAGAATGTGTGTGAGAGAGAGAATGCGTGTGTGCAAGAGAGAGAGAATGCGTGTGCGAGTGAGAGAGAGAATGCGTGTGTGCGAGAGAGAATGCTTGTGAGAGAATGTGTGTGTGAGAGAGAATGCGTGTGTGAGAGAGAGAGAATGTGTGTGTGAGAGAGAGAGTGTGTGTGTGAGAGAGAGAATGCGTGTGTGAGAGAGAAAATGTGTGTGAGAGAGAATGCGTGTGTGCGAGACAGAGAATGCGTGTGTGCGAGAGAGAGAATGCGTGTGTGAGAGAATGCGTGTGCGTGTGAGAGAATGTGTGTGAGAGAGAATGCGTGTGTGAGAGAGAGAGAATGTGTGTGTGAGAGAGAGAATGTGTGTGTGTGAGAGAGAGAATGCGTGTGTGAGAGAGAATGTGTGTGAGAGAGATTGCGTGTGAGCAAGAGAGAGAATGCGTGTGTGAGAGAGAGAATGTGTGTGTGAGAGAATGTGTGTGTGTGTGAGAATGTGTGTGAGAGAGAGAATGTGTGTGTGTGAGAGAGAGAATGTGTGTGTGAGAGAGAGAGAATGTGTGTGAGAGAGAATGTGTGTGTGTGTGAGAGAAAATGTGTGTGTGAGAGAGAATGCGTGTGTGAGAGAGAATGTGTGTGTGAGAGAGAGAATGTGCGTGTGAGAGAGAATGCGTGTGTGAGAGAGAATGCGTGTGAGAGAGAGAGAATGTGTGTGTGAGAGAGAATGTGTGTGTGTGAGAGAGAATGTGTGTGTGAGATAGAATGTGTGTGTGAGAGAGAATGTGTGTGTGAGAGAGAGAATGTGTGTGTGAGAGAGAATGTGTGTGTGAGAGAGAATGTGTGTGAGAGAGAATGTGTGTGTGAGAGAGAATGTGAATGTGAGAGAGAATGCGTGTGTGAGAGAGAATGCGTGTGAGAGAGAGAATGTGTGCGTGAGAGAGAATGTGTGTGTGATAGAGAATGTGTGTGTGAGAGAGAATGCGTGTGTGTGGGAGAGAATGTGTGTGAGAGAGAATGCGTGAGTGTGAGAGAGAATGTGTGTGTGAGAGAGAGAATGTGTGTGTGAGAGAGAGAGAATGTGTGTGTGAGAGAGAATGCGTGTGTCAGAGAGAATGCGTGTGTCAGAGGGAATATGTGTGTGACAGAGAGAATGTGTGGGAGAGAGAGAATGCGTGTGTGAGAGAGAATGTGAATGTGAGAGAGAATGCGTGTGTGAGAGAGAATGCGTGTGAGAGAGAGAATGTGTGCGTGAGAGAGAATGTGTGTGTGAGAGAGAATGTGTGTGTGAGAGGGAATGCGTGTGTGTGGGAGAGAATGTGTGTGAGAGAGAATGCGTGAGTGTGAGAGAGAATGTGTGTGTGAGAGAGAGAATGTGTGTGTGAGAGAGAGAGAATGTGTGTGTGAGAGAGAATGCGTGTGTCAGAGAGAATGCGTGTGTCAGAGGGAATATGTATGTGACAGAGAGAATGTGTGGGAGAGAGAGAGAATGTGTGTGAGAGAGAGAATGCGTGTGTGAGAGAGAGAGAATGTGTGTGTGAGAGAGAGAATGTGTGTGAGAGAGAGAATGTGTGTGAGAGAGAGAATGCGTGTGTGTGAGAGAGAATGTGTGTGTGAGAGAGAGAATGTGTGTGTGTGAGAGAGAATGCGTGTGTGTGTGAGAGAGAATGTGTGTGTGAGAGAGAATGCGTGTGTCAGAGAGAATGTGTGTGTGAGAGAGAGAATGTGTGTGTGAGAGAGAATATGTGTGTGAGAGAGAGAATGTGTGTGAGAGAGAGAGAATGTGTGTGTGAGAGAGTGAAGGCGTGTGTCAGAGAGAATGCGTGTGTCAGAGAGAGAATGTGTGTGAGAGAGAGAATGTGTGTGAGAGAGCGAATGCATGTGTGCAAGAGAGAGAGAATGCATGTGCGAGTGTGAGAGAGAATGCGTGTGTGCGAGAGAGAATGCGTGTGAGAGAGAGAATGTGTGTGTGAGAGAGAATGAGTGTGTGAGAGAGAGAGAATGTGTGTGTGAGAGAGAGAATGTGTGTGTGTGAGAGAGAGAATGCGTGTGTGAGAGAGAGAATGTGTGTGTGAGAGAGAGAATGTGTGTGAGAGAGAGAATGTGTGTGTAAGAGAGAATGCATGTGTGAGAGAATGTGTGTGTGAGAGAGAATGCGTGTGTGAGAGAGAATGTGTGTGTGAGAGAGAATGCGTGTGTGAGAGAGAATGCGTGTGTGAGAGAGAGAATGTGTGTGAGAAAGAATGTGTGTGTGAGAGAGAATGCGTGTGTAAGAGAGAATGTGTGTGTGAGAGAGAGAATATGTGTGTGAGAGAGAATGTGTGTGTGTGAGAGAATGCGTGTGTGATAGAGAATGTGTGTGTGAGAGAGAATGCGTGTGTGAGAGAGAATGCGTGTGTGAGAGAATGTGTGTGTGAGAGAGACAATGTGTGTGTGAGAGAGAATGTGTGTGTGAGAGAGAGAGAATGTGTGTGTGTGAGAGAGAGAATGTGTGTGTGAGAGAGAGAGAATGTGTGTGTGTGAGAGAGAGAATGTGTGTGTGAGAGAGAATGTGTGTGTGAGAGAGAGAATGTGTGTGTGTGAGAGAGAGAATGTGTGTGAGAGAGAGAATGTGTGTGTGAGAGAGAGAGAATGTGTGTGTGTGAGAGAGAGAATGTGTGTGTGAGAGAGAATGTGTGTGTGAGAGAGAATGCGTGTGTGAGAGAGAATGCGTGTGTGAGAGAGAGAATGTGTGTGTGTGTGTGAGAGAATGTGTGTGTGAGAGAGAATGTTTGTGTGAGAGAGAGAGAATGTGTGTATGTGTGAGAGAGAATGTGTGTGTGTGAGAGAGAGAATTTGTGTGTGTGAGAGAATGTGTGTGTGTGAGACAGAATGAGTGTGTGTGATAGAGAGAATGTGCGTGTGAGAGAGAATGTGTGTGTGAGAGAGAGAGAGAATGTGTGTGTGTGAGAGAGAGAATGTGTGTGTGAGAGAGAGAATGTGTGTGTGAGAGAGAGAGAATGTGTGTGTGAGAGAGAATGCGTGTGTGAGAGAGAATGTGTGTGTGAGAGAGAGAATGTGCGTGTGAGAGAGAATGCGTGTGTGTGAGAGAATGCGTGTGAGAGAGAGAGAATGTGTGTGTGAGAGAGAATGTGTGTGTGAGAGAGAGAATGTGTGTGTGAGAGAGAGAATGTGTGTGTGAGAGAGAATGTGTGTGAGAGAGAATGTGTGTGAGAGAGAGAATGTGTGTGTGAGAGAGAATGCGTGTGTGAGAGAGAATGCGTGTGAGAGAGAGAATGTGTGCGTGAGAGAGAATGTGTGTGTGAGAGAGAATGTGTGTGTGAGAGAGAATGCGTGTGTGAGAGAGAATGTGTGTGAGAGAGAGAATGTGTGTGCGAGAGAGAATGTGTGTTTGAGAGAGAATGTGTGTGAGAGAGAATGCGTGTGTCAGAGAGAATGTGTGTGTGAGAGAGAGAAGGTGTGTGTGAGAGAGAGAATGTGTGTGTGAGAGAGAATGTCTGTGTGAGAGAGAATGTGTGTGTGAGAGAGAGAATGTGTGTGTGTGAGAGAGAATGCGTGTGTGTGAGAGAGAATGCGTGTGAGAGAGAGAATGTGTGTGTGAGAGAGAATGTGTGTGTGAGAGAGAATGTGTGTGTGTGAGAGAGAATGTGTGTGTCAGAGAGAGAATGTGTGTGTGAGAGAGAGAATGTGTGTGTGAGAGAGAATGTGTGTGAGAGAGAGAATGTGTGTGTGAGAGAGAGAATGTGTGTTTGTGAGAGAATGTGTGTGTGTGAGAGAATGTGTGTGTGAGAGAGAGAGTGTGTGTGTGTGAGAGAGAGAATGTGTGAGAGAGAGAGAATGTGTGTGTGTGAGAGAGAGAATGTGTGTGAGAGAGAATGTGTGTGTGAGAGAGACAGAATGTGTGTGTGAGAGAGAATGCGTGTGTGAGAGAGAATGTGTGTGTGTGAGAGAGAATGTGCGTGTGAGAGAGAATGCGTGTGTGAGAGAGAATGCGTTTGAGAGAGAGAGAATGTGTGTGTGAGAGAGAATGTGTGTGTGAGAGAGAGAATGTGTGTGTGAGAGAGAGAATGTGTGTGTGAGAGAGAATGTGTGTGAGAGAGAATGTGTGTGTGAGAGAGAATGCGTGTGTGAGAGAGAATGCGTGTGAGAGAGAGAATGTGTGCGTGAGAGAGAATGTGTGTGTGAGAGATAATGTGTGTGTGAGAGAGAATGCGTGTGTGAGAGAGAATGTGTGTGCGAGAGAGAGAATATGTGTGTGAGAGAGAATGTGTGTGTGAGAGAGAATGCGTGTGTGATAGAGAATGTGTGTGTGAGAGAGAATGCGTGTGTGAGAGAGAATGCGTGTGTGAGAGAATGTGTGTGTGTGAGAGAGACAATGTGTGTGTGAGAGAGAATGTGTGTGTGAGAGAGAGAGAATGTGTGTGTGTGAGAGAGAGAATGTGTGTGTGAGAGCGAGAGAATGTGTGTGTGTGAGAGAGAGAATGTGTGTGTGAGAGAGAATGTGTGTGTGAGAGAGAGAATGTGTGTGTGTGAGAGAGAGAATGTGTGTGAGAGAGAGAATGTGTGTGTGAGAGAGAGAGAATGTGTGTGTGTGAGAGAGAGAATGTGTGTGTGAGAGAGAATGTGTGTGTGAGAGAGAATGCGTGTGTGAGAGAGAATGCGTGTGTGAGAGAGAGAATGTGTGTGTGTGTGAGAGAGAATGTGTGTGTGAGAGAGAATGTTTGTGTGAGAGAGAGAGAATGTGTGTGTGTGTGAGAGAGAATGTGTGTGTGTGAGAGAGAGAATGTGTGTGTGTGAGAGAATGTGTGTGTGTGAGAGAGAATGAGTGTGTGTGATAGAGAGAATGTGTGTGTGAGAGAGAATGTGTGTGTGAGAGAGAGAGAGAATGTGTGTGTGTGAGAGAGAGAATGTGTGTGAGAGAGAATGTGTGTGTGAGAGAGAGAGAATGTGTGTGTGAGAGAGAATGCGTGTGTGAGAGAGAATGTGTGTGTGTGAGAGAGAATGTGCGTGTGAGAGAGAATGCGTGTGTGTGAGAGAATGCGTGTGAGAGAGAGAGAATGTGTGTGTGAGAGAGAATGTGTGTGTGAGAGAGAGAATGTGTGTGTGAGAGAGAGAATGTGTGTGTGAGAGAGAATGTGTGTGAGAGAGAATGTGTGTGAGAGAGAGAATGTGTGTGTGAGAGAGAATGCGTGTGTGAGAGAGAATGCGTGTGAGAGAGAGAATGTGTGCGTGAGAGAGAATGTGTGTGTGAGAGAGAATGTGTGTGTGAGAGAGAATGCGTGTGTGAGAGAGAATGTGTGTGAGAGAGAGAATGTGTGTGCGAGAGAGAATGTGTGTTTGAGAGAGAATGTGTGTGAGAGAGAATGCGTGTGTCAGAGAGAATGTGTGTGTGAGAGAGAGAAGGTGTGTGTGAGAGAGAGAATGTGTGTGTGAGAGAGAATGTCTGTGTGAGAGAGAATGTGTGTGTGAGAGAGAGAATGTGTGTGTGTGAGAGAGAATGCGTGTGTGTGAGAGAGAATGCGTGTGAGAGAGAGAATGTGTGTGTGAGAGAGAATGTGTGTGTGAGAGAGAATGTGTGTGTGTGAGAGAGAATGTGTGTGTCAGAGAGAGAATGTGTGTGTGAGAGAGAGAATGTGTGTGTGAGAGAGAATGTGTGTGAGAGAGAGAATGTGTGTGAGAGAGAGAGAATGTGTGTTTGTGAGAGAATGTGTGTGTGTGAGAGAATGTGTGTGTGAGAGAGAGAGTGTGTGTGTGTGAGAGAGAGAATGTGTGTGAGAGAGAGAATGTGTGTGTGAGAGAGAGAGAATGTGTGTGTGTGAGAGAGAGAATGTGTGTGAGAGAGAATGTGTGTGTGAGAGAGACAGAATGTGTGTGTGAGAGAGAATGCGTGTGTGAGAGAGAATGTGTGTGTGTGAGAGAGAATGTGCGTGTGAGAGAGAATGCGTGTGTGAGAGAGAATGCGTTTGAGAGAGAGAGAATGTGTGTGTGAGAGACAATGTGTGTGTGAGAGAGAGAATGTGTGTGTGAGAGAGAGAATGTGTGTGTGAGAGAGAATGTGTGTGAGAGAGAATGTGTGTGTGAGAGAGAATGCGTGTGTGAGAGAGAATGCGTGTGAGAGAGAGAATGTGTGCGTGAGAGAGAATGTGTGTGTGAGAGATAATGTGTGTGTGAGAGAGAATGCGTGTGTGAGAGAGAATGTGTGTGCGAGAGAGAATGTGTGTGTGAGAGAGAATGCGTGTGTGAGAGAGAGAATGTGTGTGTGAGAGAGAATGTGTGTGAGAGAGAATGCGTGTGTCAGAGAGAATGTGTGTGTGAGAGAGAGAAGGTGTGTGTGAGAGAGAGAATGTGTGTGTGAGAGAGAATGTCTGTGTGAGAGAGAATGTGTGTGAGAGAGAGAGAATGTGTGTGTGTTGAGAGAATGCGTGTGTGAGAGAGAGAATGCGTGTGTGAGAGAGAGAATGTGTGTGTGATAGAGAATGTTTGTTTGTGAGAGAGAATGTGTGCGTGAGAGAGAATGTGTGTGTCAGAGAGAGAATGTGTGTGTGAGAGAGAGAATGTGTGTGTGAGAGAGAATGTGTGTGAGTGAGAGAATGTGTGTGAGAGAGAGAGAATGTGTGTGTGTGAGAGAATGTGTGTGTGAGAGAGAATGTGTGTGTGAGCGAGAGAATGTGTGTGTGAGAGAGAGAATGTGTGTGTGAGAGAGAAATTGTGTGTGTGTGAGAGAGAATGCGTGTGTGAGAGAGAATGCGTGTGTGTGAGAGAGAATGTGTGTGTGAGAGAGAATGTCTGTCAGAGGGAGAGAATGCGTGTGTCAGAGAGAATGCGTGTGTGAGAGAGAGAATGTGTGTGTCAGAGAGAATGCGTGTGTGAGAGAGAGAATGTGTGCGTGAGAGAGAATGTGTGTGTCAGAGAGAGAATGTGTGTGTGAGAGAGAGAATGTGTGTGTGAGAGAGAATGTGTGTGAGAGAGAGAATGTGTGTGAGAGAGAGAGAATGTGTGTGTGTGAGAGAATGTGTGTGTGACAGAGAATGTGTGTGTGAGAGAGAGATTGTGTGTGTGAGAGAGAGAATGTGTGTGTCAGAGAGAGAATGTGTGTGTGAGAGAGAGAATGTGTGTGTGAGAGAGAGAATGTGTGTGTGAGAGAGAATGTGTTTGTGAGAGAGAATGTGTGCGTGAGAGAGAGAATGTATGTGAGAGAGAGATTGTGTGTGTGAGAGAGAATGTGTGTGTGAGAGAGAGAATGTGTGTGTGAGAGAGAATGTGTGTGTGAGAGAGAGAATGTGTGTGTGAGAGAGAGAATGTGTGTGTGAGAGAGAGATTATGTGTGTGTGAGAGAGAATGCGTGTGTGAGAGAGACTGTGTGTGAGAGAGAATGTGTGTGTGAGAGAGAGAATGCGTGTGTGAGAGAGAGAATGTGTGTGTGAGAGAGAGAATGTGTGTGTGAGAGCGAGAATGTGTGCGTCATAGAGAGAATGTGTGTGTGAGAGAGAGAATGTGTGTGTGAGAGAGAGAATGTGTGTGTGTGAGAGAATACGTGTGTGTGAGCGAGAATGTGTGTGTAAGAGAGAGAATGTGTGTGTGAGAGAGAGAATGTGTGTGTGAGAGAGAATGCCTGTGTGTGAGAGAGAATGCGTGTGTGTGAGAGAGAATGCGTGTGAGAGAGAGAATGTGTGTGTGAGAGAGAATGTGTGTGTGAGAGAGAATGTGTGTGTGTGAGAGAGAATGTGTGTGTCAGAGAGAGAATGTGTGTGTGAGAGAGAGAATGTGTGTGTGAGAGAGAATGTGTGTGAGAGAGAGAATGTGTGTGAGAGAGAGAGAATGTGTGTTTGTGAGAGAATGTGTGTGTGTGAGAGAATGTGTGTGTGAGAGAGAGAGTGTGTGTGTGTGAGAGAGAGAATGTGTGTGAGAGAGAGAATGTGTGTGTGAGAGAGAGAGAATGTGTGTGTGTGAGAGAGAGAATGTGTGTGAGAGAGAATGTGTGTGTGAGAGAGACAGAATGTGTGTGTGAGAGAGAATGCGTGTGTGAGAGAGAATGTGTGTGTGTGAGAGAGAATGTGCGTGTGAGAGAGAATGCGTGTGTGAGAGAGAATGCGTTTGAGAGAGAGAGAATGTGTGTGTGAGAGACAATGTGTGTGTGAGAGAGAGAATGTGTGTGTGAGAGAGAGAATGTGTGTGTGAGAGAGAATGTGTGTGAGAGAGAATGTGTGTGTGAGAGAGAATGCGTGTGTGAGAGAGAATGCGTGTGAGAGAGAGAATGTGTGCGTGAGAGAGAATGTGTGTGTGAGAGATAATGTGTGTGTGAGAGAGAATGCGTGTGTGAGAGAGAATGTGTGTGCGAGAGAGAATGTGTGTGTGAGAGAGAATGCGTGTGTGAGAGAGAGAATGTGTGTGTGAGAGAGAATGTGTGTGAGAGAGAATGCGTGTGTCAGAGAGAATGTGTGTGTGAGAGAGAGAAGGTGTGTGTGAGAGAGAGAATGTGTGTGTGAGAGAGAATGTCTGTGTGAGAGAGAATGTGTGTGAGAGAGAGAGAATGTGTGTGTGTTGAGAGAATGCGTGTGTGAGAGAGAGAATGCGTGTGTGAGAGAGAGAATGTGTGTGTGATAGAGAATGTTTGTTTGTGAGAGAGAATGTGTGCGTGAGAGAGAATGTGTGTGTCAGAGAGAGAATGTGTGTGTGAGAGAGAGAATGTGTGTGTGAGAGAGAATGTGTGTGAGTGAGAGAATGTGTGTGAGAGAGAGAGAATGTGTGTGTGTGAGAGAATGTGTGTGTGAGAGAGAATGTGTGTGTGAGCGAGAGAATGTGTGTGTGAGAGAGAGAATGTGTGTGTGAGAGAGAAATTGTGTGTGTGTGAGAGAGAATGCGTGTGTGAGAGAGAATGCGTGTGTGTGAGAGAGAATGTGTGTGTGAGAGAGAATGTCTGTCAGAGGGAGAGAATGCGTGTGTCAGAGAGAATGCGTGTGTGAGAGAGAGAATGTGTGTGTCAGAGAGAATGCGTGTGTGAGAGAGAGAATGTGTGCGTGAGAGAGAATGTGTGTGTCAGAGAGAGAATGTGTGTGTGAGAGAGAGAATGTGTGTGTGAGAGAGAATGTGTGTGAGAGAGAGAATGTGTGTGAGAGAGAGAGAATGTGTGTGTGTGAGAGAATGTGTGTGTGACAGAGAATGTGTGTGTGAGAGAGAGATTGTGTGTGTGAGAGAGAGAATGTGTGTGTCAGAGAGAGAATGTGTGTGTGAGAGAGAGAATGTGTGTGTGAGAGAGAGAATGTGTGTGTGAGAGAGAATGTGTTTGTGAGAGAGAATGTGTGCGTGAGAGAGAGAATGTATGTGAGAGAGAGATTGTGTGTGTGAGAGAGAATGTGTGTGTGAGAGAGAGAATGTGTGTGTGAGAGAGAATGTGTGTGTGAGAGAGAGAATGTGTGTGTGAGAGAGAGAATGTGTGTGTGAGAGAGAGATTATGTGTGTGTGAGAGAGAATGCGTGTGTGAGAGAGACTGTGTGTGAGAGAGAATGTGTGTGTGAGAGAGAGAATGCGTGTGTGAGAGAGAGAATGTGTGTGTGAGAGAGAGAATGTGTGTGTGAGAGCGAGAATGTGTGCGTCATAGAGAGAATGTGTGTGTGAGAGAGAGAATGTGTGTGTGAGAGAGAGAATGTGTGTGTGTGAGAGAATACGTGTGTGTGAGCGAGAATGTGTGTGTAAGAGAGAGAATGTGTGTGTGAGAGAGAGAATGTGTGTGTGAGAGAGAATGCCTGTGTGTGAGAGAGAATGCGTGTGTGAGAGAGAAGGTTTGTGAGACAGAATGTGTGTGTGAGAGAGAATGTGTGTTTGTGAGAGAGAATGTGTGTGTGAGAGACAATGGGTGTGTGTGAGAGAGAATGCGTGTGTGAGAGAGAATGCGTGTGTGCGAGAGAGAGAATGCGTGCGTGAGAGAGAGAATGAGTGTGTGAGAGAGACGATTCGTGTATGCGAGAGAGAATGCATGTGAGAGAGAGAGAATGAGTGTGGGAGAGAGAGAGCGAATGCGTGCGTGAGAGAGAGAATGAGTGTGCAAGAGAGAATGCGTGCGTGAGAGAGAGAATTAGTGTGCAAGAGAGCGAATGCGTGCGTGAGAGAGAGAATGAGTGTGTGAGAGAGAGAGGATTAGTGTGTGAGAGAGAGAGAATGCGTGTGTGCCAGAGAGGGAATGCATGTGTGTGAGAGAGAGAGAATGAGTGAGAGAGAGAATGCGTGTGTGTGCGAGAATGTGTGTGAGAGAGAGAATGTGTGTGCGAGAGAGAATGTGTGTTTGAGAGAGAATGTGTGTGAGAGAGAATGCGTGTGTCAGAGAGAATGTGTGTGTGAGAGAGAGAAGGTGTGTGTGAGAGAGAGAATGTGTGTGTGAGAGAGAATGTCTGTGTGAGAGAGAATGTGTGTGTGAGAGAGAGAATGTGTGTGTGTGAGAGAGAATGCGTGTGTGTGAGAGAGAATGCGTGTGAGAGAGAGAATGTGTGTGTGAGAGAGAATGTGTGTGTGAGAGAGAATGTGTGTGTGTGAGAGAGAATGTGTGTGTCAGAGAGAGAATGTGTGTGTGAGAGAGAGAATGTGTGTGTGAGAGAGAATGTGTGTGAGAGAGAGAATGTGTGTGAGAGAGAGAGAATGTGTGTTTGTGAGAGAATGTGTGTGTGTGAGAGAATGTGTGTGTGAGAGAGAGAGTGTGTGTGTGTGAGAGAGAGAATGTGTGTGAGAGAGAGAATGTGTGTGTGAGAGAGAGAGAATGTGTGTGTGTGAGAGAGAGAATGTGTGTGAGAGAGAATGTGTGTGTGAGAGAGACAGAATGTGTGTGTGAGAGAGAATGCGTGTGTGAGAGAGAATGTGTGTGTGTGAGAGAGAATGTGCGTGTGAGAGAGAATGCGTGTGTGAGAGAGAATGCGTTTGAGAGAGAGAGAATGTGTGTGTGAGAGACAATGTGTGTGTGAGAGAGAGAATGTGTGTGTGAGAGAGAGAATGTGTGTGTGAGAGAGAATGTGTGTGAGAGAGAATGTGTGTGTGAGAGAGAATGCGTGTGTGAGAGAGAATGCGTGTGAGAGAGAGAATGTGTGCGTGAGAGAGAATGTGTGTGTGAGAGATAATGTGTGTGTGAGAGAGAATGCGTGTGTGTGAGAGAATGTGTGTGCGAGAGAGAATGTGTGTGTGAGAGAGAATGCGTGTGTGAGAGAGAGAATGTGTGTGTGAGAGAGAATGTGTGTGAGAGAGAATGCGTGTGTCAGAGAGAATGTGTGTGTGAGAGAGAGAAGGTGTGTGTGTGAGAGAGAATGTGTGTGTGAGAGAGAATGTCTGTGTGAGAGAGAATGTGTGTGAGAGAGAGAGAATGTGTGTGTGTTGAGAGAATGCGTGTGTGAGAGAGAGAATGCGTGTGTGAGAGAGAGAATGTGTGTGTGATAGAGAATGTTTGTTTGTGAGAGAGAATGTGTGCGTGAGAGAGAATGTGTGTGTCAGAGAGAGAATGTGTGTGTGAGAGAGAGAATGTGTGTGTGAGAGAGAATGTGTGTGAGTGAGAGAATGTGTGTGAGAGAGAGAGAATGTGTGTGTGTGAGAGAATGTGTGTGTGAGAGAGAATGTGTGTGTGAGCGAGAGAATGTGTGTGTGAGAGAGAGAATGTGTGTGTGAGAGAGAAATTGTGTGTGTGTGAGAGAGAATGTGTGTGTGAGAGAGAATGCGTGTGTGTGAGAGAGAATGTGTGTGTGAGAGAGAATGTCTGTCAGAGGGAGAGAATGCGTGTGTCAGAGAGAATGCGTGTGTGAGAGAGAGAATGTGTGTGTCAGAGAGAATGCGTGTGTGAGAGAGAGAATGTGTGCGTGAGAGAGAATGTGTGTGTCAGAGAGAGAATGTGTGTGTGAGAGAGAGAATGTGTGTGTGAGAGAGAATGTGTGTGAGAGAGAGAATGTGTGTGAGAGAGAGAGAATGTGTGTGTGTGAGAGAATGTGTGTGTGACAGAGAATGTGTGTGTGAGAGAGAGATTGTGTGTGTGAGAGAGAGAATGTGTGTGTCAGAGAGAGAATGTGTGTGTGAGAGAGAATGTGTGTGTGAGAGAGAGAATGTGTGCGTCATAGAGAGAATGTGTGTGTGAGAGAGAGAATGTGTGTGTGAGAGAGAGAATGTGTGTGTGTGAGAGAATGCGTGTGTGTGAGCGAGAATGTGTGTGTAAGAGAGAGAATGTGTGTGTGAGAGAGAGAATGTGTGTGTGAGAGAGAATGCCTGTGTGTGAGAGAGAATGCGTGTGTGAGAGAGAAGGTTTGTGAGACAGAATGTGTGTGTGAGAGAGAATGTGTGTTTGTGAGAGAGAATGTGTGTGTGAGAGACAATGGGTGTGTGTGAGAGAGAATGCGTGTGTGAGAGAGAATGCGTGTGTGCGAGAGAGAGAATGCGTGCGTGAGAGAGAGAATGAGTGTGTGAGAGAGACGATTCGTGTATGCGAGAGAGAATGCATGTGAGAGAGAGAGAATGAGTGTGGGAGAGAGAGAGCGAATGCGTGCGTGAGAGAGAGAATGAGTGTGCAAGAGAGAATGCGTGCGTGAGAGAGAGAATTAGTGTGCAAGAGAGCGAATGCGTGCGTGAGAGAGAGAATGAGTGTGTGAGAGAGAGAGGATTAGTGTGTGAGAGAGAGAGAATGCGTGTGTGCCAGAGAGAGAATGCATGTGTGTGAGAGAGAGAGAATGAGTGAGAGAGAGAATGCGTGTGTGTGCGAGAATGCGTGAGAGAGAGAATGCGTGCATGTGAGAGACAGAATGCGTGCGAGAGAGAATGCGTGTGTGAGAGAGAGAATGCGTGTGTGTGAGAGAGAGAATGTGTGTGTGAGAGAGAGAATGCGTGAGAGAGAGAATGCATGTGTGTGAGAGCGAGAATGAGTGTGTGAGAGAGAGAATGTGTGCGTGAGAGAGAGAATGTGTGTGTGAGAGAGAGAATGAATGTGGGAGAGAGAGAGCAAATGTGTGCGAGAGAGAGAGAATGAGTGTTCAAGAGAGAATGCGTGCGTGAGAGAGAGAATGAGGGTGCGAGAGAGAGAATGCGTGCGAGAGAGAGAATGCGTGCGAGAGAGGGAATGTGTGCGTGAGAGAGTGAATTAGTGTGCAAGAGAGCGAATGCGTGCGTGAGAGAGAGAGAATGAGTGTGCGAGAGAGAGAATGTGTGCGAGAGAGAGAATGCGTGCATGAGAGAGAGAATGAGTGCGTGAGAGAGAGAATGAGTGTGGGAGAGAGAGAGCAAATGTGTGCGAGAGAGAGAGAATGAGTGTTCAAGAGAGAATGCGTGCGTGAGAGAGAGAATGCGTGCCTGAGAGAGAGAACGAGTGTGCGAGAGAGAGAATGTGTGCGTGAGAGAGTGAATTAGTGTGCAAGAGAGCGAATGCGTGCGTGAGAGAGAGAGAATGAGTGTGCGAGAGAGAGAATGCGTGCATGAGAGAGAGAATGAGTGTGTGAGAGAGAGAATGTATGCGTGAGAGAGAGGGTGCGTCTGTGAGAGAGAGAGGATTCGTGTGTGAGAGAGAAATAATGCGTGTGTGAGAGAGAAAGAATGTGTGTGTGCGAGAGGGCGTGCATGAGATAGTGTGTGCGCAAGAGAGAGAAAATGTGCGAATGTGAGTGAGAAAGAGAATGAGCGTGTGTGAGATATGATGTCCTCATGCATGAGAGTGTGTGTGAGTGCTAGAAAGAAAGTGTGAAAGTGAGAGAGGAAGTGTGTGTGTATGTGAAAGAGTGAGTGCATGCGAGTGTGTGTGTGTGCGCATGTGAGAGAGAGTGTGTGTACAATTGAATGAGAGTGAGTGCGCACGTGAGAGAGAGGGCCTGTGTGAGAGACTTTGCAAGTGTGTGTGAGAGAGACAGTTTTGGAGAGAGAAAGAGTGAGTGTGTGAAAGTGAGCATATATGAGATGGTGAATGTGAGTGTGTGGGGGTGCGTGTGTCAGAAAGTGTGTATGAGAGTGTGTGTGTAAGGGTGTGTATAACTGAGAGAGTATGTGGAAGCGAGTGTGAGAGAGAGTGGAGAGAGAAAGAATGAATGAGTGAAAGTGTGTGTATGTCAGAGAGACAGAGAGAGTATTGCGCGTGTGCATGTTTGTGTGTGAGTGTGAGAGAGAGATTGTGATAGTGCGTGTGAAAATGTTTGCAGTGTGTGAAAGGGCATGTGTGTGAGGGACTGAATGTGGTGTGTGAGGGTGTGTGTGCACACGTGTGAGAGTGTGAGGAAATGAGAGTGAGGGACAGTGTATGGTTTGTGGATCATTACTGGGACAGGGATATAAACACATGATTTATACACAGTTACATTCTGGAGGGACAGCACTGACACGGAAACTGGGCACGCCGATGGAAACACACACACCCACCCACCCACCACCCACCCACACAGAGGCTTGGTCTCACTCTCTCTCACACACACACAGAGGCTTGGTCTCACTCTCTCTCACACACACAGAGGCATGGTCTCACTCTCTCTCACACACACACAGAGGTATGGTCTATCTCTCTCTCTCACACACACACACACACAAGGCATGGTCTCACTATCTTTCTCACAAAGAGACATTTCTGTGACGATAATTGAGCTCAGACCCTCACTGACTCTCCCCCCCAGACTAAATCTGTGCACAGTGCCATGTCCTGTGTTGGGGTGTGTCTGTGCTTGTATGTATGTGTGTATGTCAGTCTGTCTCTGTATGTGTGTGTGTAGGTCTGTCTCTGTGTGTGTGTGTGTCTGTCTGTGTGTGTCTGTGTGTGTGTGTCAGTGTGGGTCTGTGTCCGTGTGTGTGTCTGTGTCTGTCTGTGTGTGTGTGTCAGTGTGTGTCTTTGTCTGTGTGTGTGTCTGGGTGTGTGTGTCTCTGTGTGTTTGGGGGGTGGTGAAGGCAGGGGAGCTGTGAGGGTGAAATGTGGGTGTTGAGGGGCAGGCACATGATCTATGATTTAAATTCACAAACTCTGCCAATATTTTTGAGAAAGGGAAAGGAAATAAAAGACTCAAAATCAAGTTGGAAATGGCTGGATGTAGAGCAGTGCAGGGAGAGACAGAGAGAGAGAGAGAGAGACACACATACAGGGACAGAAAGAGAGAGACAGAGACACAGAGAAGAGAGAGACACAGGGACAGAGAGAGAAGACAGGGAGAGATAGAGAGAGAGAGACAGAGAGTGGGACACACAGGGACAGAGAGAAAGAGAGAGACACACACACAGGAACAGAGAGAGAGAGGGACAGAGACAGAGAGAGACACACACAGAGGCAGACAGACAGGGACAGAGACAGAGATTATTTCTAGGAATCACACATACAGCAGGAAAATCCCAAGAAAACCTCAGCAAATATCCCCCTCTCCATTCCCAGCCCTGTGTGTATCAGGAAGCCTACCTACAGTCAGGCTCTGAGACGCTAGTGTGGGAGTAATCTTTAATATTTTCAAACTGCACTGACACAGCTTCAATAAAAAGGGAGTTGTAGCAACTGGGAAAGATGACACTTTGTTGCCCCCGAATTAACATCTCCGTGGGCAGCCAGATCCCACCAGGCTCCTGTCCTGGGAATTAACATCTCAATCAGACAGAGCCCTCCCCAGGGAGCAGACTGACAGACGATGGGACGTGTCAGAGAGGGCAGGGGTGGGCTTCACTAACCCCTCACCCAGAATAAATGTGTGCAAGGAATTGGTCAGATTCATTCTCCAACCCTGTTCTCTCTCTGTGTGGGGAGTGAGCAGCTCTCCCTGTCTGCCTGTGACTGTGTGACAGTGTGTGTGTGTGTGTGTGAGTTTAATAATGTTTCCAGCCTCTGGTTAATTGCTTTCTTATGATTTGTTTGTATTTTGATGTTGCAGTGAGGTTATGAAATGCATTGGGGATGGGAGAAGGGAGTTGGTGGGATTGTGTTTAACCTGGGATCTTGCTGTGTAATTTTGCATCACGCTGCTCTCGCTCCCCCCCCCCCCCCCCCACAACTAACTCATCTCTTCTTTCTTTTATCCCGAGGAACTTTTGTTGGGAAAGCAGGAAAGTGAAGATCCAAAATGCCTGGGGGGCCAGGAAAGCCTTGGACCAGAACAACCTCCAGAGGGCAGGGAGCACAGGCCTGAGGCCTGTTGGCCAGGCTGTAGCCCGTGGGGCCCAGGTGAGTGGGGGGGGGGTCTGTTTCTTCCCCCCCCGAGGTTTCATCTCCTCTGGGGGAGGGGGGGTGGGAGCCCGGTTTGTCGGGGCCTCTGGTTAACTGGGGCCTGTCAGATCACGGGTTCGAAGCCTGGGGTTAAAGTCACCGGGGCATCGGTGACACAAACAGGTGAGACCCCCAGGATCTGGGAGAGGGGACTCCCTCGGGAGGGAACTCTAACCCAAAATATCTGACCCTCTGGAAAGAATTGTCACCCTCTCAGAGGAAAGTGGGTCATAGAGAGGGCAGGATGACCGAATTGGACACGGAGAGAAAGAGAGTGAGAGAAAGAAATGGAGAATGGTGAGAGCAAGAGAGAGAGGGGGTCGGGGGGCAGTGTGAGATTGGGGAATAGCTGCAATATTAGATTCTGGGGTGACAGGAAATAATTAAACTGGAAATAAAAACCATCAGATTATCGAGCTTCTGCAGCACTGTCACTTGTGGGATCTTGCTGTGCGTCAATTGCCCTAATGCCACCGTTGCAGGCAAGTGAGTGGTTTTAATCAGCTAACCCGTCATTTCAAAAACTTTTCAACATGAAAACTCAACTCATCACCCGACGTGTTTGTGTTTGGATGTTGCTGAGAAATTGTCTGTCTCACTGAGAGGGGAAAAGCTGGGATCTTGCTGTGCTATCTCCCTGTGAAAGATTTTCCTGCTCTGCCTCTTTCCTCCCAAAGGGATCTTCCTGGCCAGCTGAGGATTTGAACAGTCTGTGTTTGGGAGCAGGAAACCTTCAGACAAGAGCTTCCTCCAGAGGGGGGAACACAGTCCTGAGGCCTGTATGACAGGCTGCAGCCTGTGGGACCCAGGTGAGTTTTGTCTGTGTATAACCCCGAGGTTTAATCTCCTCTCTCTGGGCAGGGGGGCTGGCTTTTACCGGGACCTCTGGTTAACCGGGTCCTGTCGGATTGGGGCCTTCTCAGAGAAAGGGGTACAGAGAGACGGGGACAGAGAGAGGGAGGACAGACAGAGAGGGGGAGGACAGACAGAGAGGGGACAGAGAGAGGGGGCACAGAGAGAGGCGGACCGAGAGGCGGGTCAGTGAGAGCGGATACAGAGATAGAGGGGGTAGGGAGAGGGGGACAGCGCGAGGGGTGTCAGAGGGGGGACAGAGAGGGGGGGACAGAGAGAGGGAAAGAGAGGGGAAAGAGAGAGGGGGACAGAGAGAAAGGGGGACAGAGGTCACAGACAGAGAGAGGGGGACAGAAGAGTGAGGGACAGAGAGAGGGGGTGACAGAGAGGGAGGGGGACAGAGAGAGGGGGAGATAGAGATGCGAGACAGAGGGGTACAGAGAAAGGGGAACAGAGAGAGGGGGACAGAGGGAGAGGGATACAGAGAGATGCAGAACAAAGAGAGGGGCGACGAGGGGCAGAGAGAGGGGAACAGAGAGAGTGGGGCAGAGAGAGAGGGGGGATAGAGAGAGGGATACAGAGAGTGGGGCCAGAGAGGGGACAGAGAGAGTGGGGGACAGAGAGGGTGGACAGGGAGATGGGGCCCAGCAGAGCAGGGACAGAGAGTGGGGGACAGAGAGATGAGGTTCAGAGAGGGGGACAGAGAGAGGGAGACAGACAAAGGGGGGACAGAGAGAGGGGCAGAGCAGAGGAGGGACAGAGAGATGAGGTTCAGAGAGGGGGACAGAGAGAGGGAGATAGACAAAGGGGGGACAGAGAGAGGGGGACGGGGGCAGAGAAGTGGGGACAGAGACAGGGGGGCAAAGAGAGGTTAACAAAGAGAGGGGAACAGAGAGAGGGGACAGAGAGTGGGCATAGAGAGCGCGGGGAGATAGAAGGGGTCAGAGAGTGGGGGCACAGAGTGAGGTGGAGAGAGAGAGAGAGAGGACAGAGAGAGTGGACAGAGTAGGGGACAAAAGGGGGGGACGAGAGAGGGGGAGAGAGAGAGGGGCAACAGAGAGGGACAGAAAGGGGGGTCTCGGATGGCAGAGAGAGGGGGGAACATAGTGATGGGTTACAGAGAAAGGGGCGACAGAGTGGAGACAGAGAGAGGAGGCAGAGGTGGGGTGTAAAGAGAGGAGGGGGAGAGAGAGGGGGACAGAGAGAGGGGGACAGAGAGAGGGGTCAGAGAGAGAGGGGGTAGAGAGAGGGGGACAGAGCGAGGGCTGCCAGAGAGGTGACAGAGAGGGGGGAGCAGAGGGAGGAAAAGAGAGGGGCAAAAAGAGAGAGGGACGACAGAGAGAAGGAGGGCAGAGGGCGCGGACAGAGAGTGAGGGACAGAGAGAGTGAGGGACAGAGAGAGTGAGGGACAAAGAGAGGGGGGACAGAGAGAGGGGGGACAGAGAGAGGGGGGACAGAGAGAGGGGGGACAGAGAGAGGGAGGACAGAGAGAGTGAGGGGCAGAGAGAAGGGAATAGAGAGACGGGGACAGATTGGGGGGCAGAAAGAGCGAAAGATGGGATAGAGAGAGTGGGGGGAGAGAGAGAGAGAATGGACAGAGAGAGGGGGACGGAAAGAGGGGGCAGAGAGAGGGGCACAGAGAAAGGGGAACAGACAGATGGGACACAGAGAGGGGGTGAAAGAGAGGGAAGACAGAGAGAGGGGTACAGAGAAAGGGGTACAGAGAGATGGGGACAGAGAGAGGGGGAACAGACAGAGAGGGGACGGACAGAGAGATGGGGGACAGAGAGAGGGGGACCGAGAGGGGGGACAGTGAGAGGGGATACAGAGATAGAGGGGGTAGAGAGCGGGGGACATTGCGAGGGGTGTCAGAGGGGGGACAGAGAGGGGGAACAGAAAGAGGCAAAGAGAGGGGGAAAGAGAGAGGGAAGACAGAGAAAAAGGGGGACAGAGAGCAGTGGGACAGAGTTAGGGAGGACAGAGAGGGAGGATAGAGAGAGGGGGACAGAGAGACGGGGACAGAGAGTGGGGGCAGAGATAGCGAGAGAGGAGATAGAGAGAGTGGGGGGTGAGAGAGAGAACGGACAGAGAGGGAGGGGGACTGAGAGGGGGGAGGTAGAGAGGGAGACAGAGAGGGAACAGAGACGGGGGTCAGAGAGACGGGGACAGAGAGATGGGAACAGAGAGAGGGGGACGGAAAGCGGGGGCAGCGAGAGGGATACAGAGAAAGGGGAACAGAGAGCGGGGGACAGAGAGGGAGGACAGAGAGAGGGGGGACAGAGAGGGGGGCAGAGAGAGGGGGGACAGAGAGACGGGAGGACAGAGAGAGGGGGGACAGAGAGAGGGAGGATGGGGTGCAGAGAGAGTGAGAGAGGGGATAGAGGGGGAGAGCGAGAGAGGGAGACAGAGAGTGAGAGGGGACAGAGAGAGAGAGAGAGGGGGACAGAGAGAGTGGGACAGAGAGAGGCCGTACAAAGACAGGGGGACAGAGAGAGGGGGACAGGGGCAGAGAAATGGGGACAAAGACAGGGGGGCAGAGAGAAGGGGGCAAAGAGAGGTTAACAAAGAGAGGGGAACAGAGAGACGGGAACAGAGAGAGGGGTTAGAGAGCGCGGGGAGATAGAAGGGGTCAGAGAGTGGGGGCACAGAGAGAGGTGGAGAGATAGAGAGAGAGAGAGGGGACAGAGAGAGTGGACAGAGTAGGGGATAGAGAGGGGGAACGAGAGAGGGAGAGATAGAGAGGGCGACAGAGAGGGACATAATGGGGGGTCGGAGGGCAGAGAGAGGGGGGACATAGTAATGGGGGATAGAGAGAGGGGGACATATTAATGGGGGACAGAGAGAGGGGGCAGAGATGGGGTGTAAAGAGAGGGGGGGAGAGAGAGGTGGGTACAGAGAGAGGGGGACAGAGAGAGGGGGACGGGGGGGGCAGAGATAGAGGGGGTAGAGAGAGGGAGACAGAGCGAGGGGTGCCAGAGAGGTGACAGAGAGTGGGGACAAAGAGAGGGGCGAAAAGAGAGAGGGAAGACAGAGAGAAGGGGGGCAGACGGCGCGGACAGAGAGAGGGGGACAGAGAGAGTGAGGGACACAGAGAGGGGAATAGAGAGACGGGGACAGAGAGTGGGGGCAGAGAGAGCGAGAGATGTGATAGAGAGAGTGGAGGGAGAGAGAGAATGAACAGAGAGGGAGGCGGGGACAGAGAGAGTGGTAGATGGTCAGCAATTCATTCATTCATTCTGCAATAATGACACTGACCCAGGGTCACGTGGGAGATTGGGGAAGGCAGAGAGAGCTGTGGGATCGTGCTGTGCTTTTGGTGCCACTGTTGTATTTTATTTCAAATTGATTGTTTTTTTATTTCCTCAGTGTGTTCACCCCCACCCCCCCACCCCCCCGCCGCTCCCCCTAACCCTGGGGGTGAGCAGGGGATTGGATCCAGGAGCTGAAGCTCGGGACGACACAGAGACAGAGAGAATTAAATCACTTCTGCCGCGAGGAATCATCACACACAGAATAATCAGAAATTGTCCTGTCTCCTTGTCGTTCATTTACACACACACACGGGGAAAAGAATGGTGGGGTTCAGGCTGTCTCTGGGAATTTTACCACAAGGCGGTGTGTTCTGGTCTGGACTGGGGGAGACAAAAGGGGGGGGGGGGGAAAGATGTGGAGGGGTAAGCTGCTGCACAGACTGATCCCACGGGTGTCACTGCCTCCCTCTCTCACTCCAGCTTCAGGGACTGAGGGAGGGGTGGACGGAGAATGGGGGTGTGAAGGGGGTCAGACAGACAGACAGAGAGAAGTGAAAGAGAGCACTGACTATCCCAGTGGAAGGTTCATTGGTTTAAAATGGATTTGAGGCCTGGGGTTAAAGGACCCGGGGCCTTGGGATTGTGACACAAACTGGTTACACCCCCAGGGTCTGGGAGGAAGGACTCCCGGAGGAGGGAATGAATACCTTAACTCTCCAAAGTCCCATTCTAATGTCAGAGTCATGTGCATAGGCCAGGGGGCTAAAATGTGAGAAATCTGAGAGACAGAAAGATCTTCGAGATGGAGACAGTGAGAGGGGGGAGGGGGGGAGAACACAGAGGAAGAGATTTCTGAGATAGAGGGAGAGAGGGGAGGAACAGAGACATCTCAGAGTTGGAGAGATGAAGAGGGGGAACAGAGAGAGGGGGGGAACAGAGAGAGGGAGGGAAGAGAGAGAGAGAGATCTCAGATGGAGAGAGCACAAGACGGGGATCAGAGTGCGCAGGGCACAGAGAAGGAAGGGGGAAATGTTTGGAATTTGTACAACAGGAGGATTGCACCCTCTTGTCCAGGAGACAGCATCAAACCCTTAACCAGCATCAGGGACACACACCATCTGTCTGCGGTTACCCGGCTGCTCGTGGGATCTTACTGTGTGTGTTTCAAGCGAGCATCTGGTTAAAAGCTCAATGGTGATCTTTATATTTCGATGATGGAGACGCCGGTGTCGGACTGGGACAACACCAGGTTATAGTGTAACCGGATTCTCCAAAAGCTAGTGTTGCGTGATGTTTAATGTTATATATCGATATATATAGACACAGAGGGAGGGGAGGAGGGGCGTGTGTGTTTTGGGGGGCGTTTAAGGGTGGGTCCTGTTGGATTGGGGTGGGGAAAAGCTGGGATCATGCAGTGCTATCTCCCTGTGAAAGATTTTCCTGCTCAGCCTTCCCACAAATGCCTCCCAAAGGGATCTTCCTGGCCAGCTGAGGATTTGAAAAGTGTGTGTTTGGGAGCAGGAAACCTTCAGACAAGAGCTTCCTCCAGAGGGGGGAACGCAGTCCTGAGGCCTGTATGACAGGCTGCAGCTGTGGGGCCCAGGTGAGTTTTGTCTGTGTATAACCCCGAGGTTTAATCTCCTCTCTCTGGGGAGGGGGGCTGGCTTTTACCGGGACCTCTGGTTAACCAGGTCCTGTCGGATTGGGGCCTTGTCGTTTTTGAATAGGTTTGAAGCCTGGGGCTAAGGTAACTGGGGCCTTGGGATTTGACACAAATACGTCAACCCTTGACCAGCATCACCCACGATGTGTGTGGGGTTAGATTGCTGCTTGTGTGGGATCTCGCTGTGCGTACGTGTGTATTAATGTTTCGAGCCTCTGGTCAACTGCCCTGCGGTGATGTCTGTGTATTTCAATGTCACTGGGATGGTCAGCAATTCATTCATTCATTCTGCAATAATGACACTGACCCAGGGTCGCGTGGGAGGTTGGGGAAGGCAGAGAGAGCTGTGGGATCGTGCTGTGCTTTTGGTGCCATTGTTGTATTTTATTTCAAATTGATTTGTTTTTATTTCTCAGTGTGTTCCCCCCCCCCCCCCGCCCCCCGTAACCCTGGGGGTGAGCAGGAGATTGGATTGGGGTGGGGGGACAAGGCAGGAGGGTGGGGACCAAGGCGGGGGTGGGGAAGAAGGCGTGGGATGGGGGGAGAGAGTGCAATGTGTGTGGGGAGAGAATGCGTGGGGCTTCCTCCAGAGGGGGGAACGCAGTCCTGAGGCCTGTATGACAGGCTGCAGCCTGTGGGGCCCAGGTGAGTTTTGTCTGTGTATGACCCCGAGGTTTAATCTCTTCTCTCTGGGGAGGGGGGCTGGCTTTTACCGGGACCTCTGGTTAACCGGGTCCTGTCGGATTGGGGCCTTGTCGTTTTTGAACAGGTTTGAAGCCTGGGGCGTCGGTAACTGGGGCCTTGGGATTTGACACAAAGCCTCTGGTCAACTGCTCTGCGGTGATGTGTGTGTATTTCAATGTCACTGGGATGGTCAGCAATTCATTCATTCATTCTGCAATAATGACACTGACCCAGGGTCACGTGGGAGATTGGGGAAGGCAGAGAGAGCTGTGGGATCGTGCTGTGCTTTGGTGCCATTGTTGTATTTTATTTCAAATTGATTGGTTTTTATTTCTCAGTGTGTTTCCCCACACACCCTGTAAGGCGGGGGGGGGGGGGAACAAGGCGGGGGGGGGGAACAAGGCGTGTGGGGGAACAAGGCGGGGGGGAACAAGGCGGGGGGGAACAAGGCGGGGGGGGAAACAAGGCGGGGGAGAACAAGGCGGGGGGGTAAACAAGGCGGGGGGAACAAGGCGGGGGGGAACAAGGCGGGGGGGGAACAAGGCAGCGGGGTGGGGGAAAAGGGCGGGGGGGAACAAGGCGGGAGGGGAACAAGGCGGGAGGGAACAAGGCGGGGGGGAACAAGGCGGGGGGGGAACAAGGCGGGGGGGGAACAAGGCGGGGGGGGAACAAGGCAGCGGGGTGGGGGAAAAGGGCGGGGGGGAACAAGGCGGGAGGGGAACAAGGCGGGAGGGAACAAGGCGGGGGGGAACAAGGCGGGGAGGGAACAAGGCGGGGGGGGGGTTTAAAATGAGTTTTTTCGACAAGTAGCCAATTAGCCATTCAGTTCCGTCATCATCTTTCTGTATCAATCCACCTCCGCGCCCTATATCCCGAAAATCAAACACAATTTTCAAAGGGTTTCAGAATATTTGGTGCAGCTAAAACTGGTGCGGTGATTAATCCTGCTTTAAAATTCTCAAATGCCTCCTGGCATTGTTCTGTCCACCACAATACTGTGTTCTTCTTTAATAAATCCATCAGTGGTGCCAATACGCTGCTGAAGTTTGGAACAAACTTCTGATAGAATCCACTCAGTTCCAAACATCGAAGCACCTCTTTCTTCGAGGATGGTGTTAGAAATTCCTCAAAGCCCTTCGTCTTTGTGTTCCATGGAGGCAACCTTCCATGTCCAATGTAATGTCCCAGGAACGTCCCCTCTGCTTTCAAGAATTCTGTTTTCTTTAAGTTTATTACCAAGTTTGCTTTTTGTAATCGTTCAACATGCTCTGTCAACTGTAACATGGGAGCTTTCAATCACTTGCTAAAGATCACTACATCATACAGATAACCTGCACAATTTGTTCATCTGGCCACAGCTCTGTTCCTGAGTCTTAAATGTGGTGGTGCATTATTCATTCATATGAAATACTCGGTAAAGTTTTTTTGTCATCTCTGGTATCTTTACTAGATAGTTTAACTGACTCCACATTTTTTTTTTAATTTGAAAGGGGCCACTAAACCTGGCTTTGAAGAGATTTCTTACCACTGGTGGCAATACTAATACGTCATCCCCACGGGAAATCTTCAAAGTTTCAGTGTTTTTATCTGCCACCTGCTTCACTCTATGTTGTGCTCTTCAGATACTATTTAGCAAACTCACCTACTCCATCTACTCTCTCCTTCACCTCACACACAGAATCCAGGTGTGAGATTTCCGACTTCGGTCCTGTCAATTTTTATTTAATTAATTTCAAAGGAGCTCTCACTTCATGTACGAATATTAACTCAAAGGAAGTAAAGTGAATAGATTTATTTGGGGCATCTCTAATTGCAAACAATTTAATGGGGCACCTTTATCCCAATCATTTGGCCAACCCTGACAGTACGCTGTTAACATAGTCTTCAGCGTCTGATGCTAACTTAACAAGGATTCCTGGGATTCAGGATGGGACGCCCATGATTTGAAGTGTTGTATTCCTAAGCCATCCATGACTTCCTTAAACAGTTGAGTGGTAAAATAGGACCCTTGGTCTGCCTGAATCTCTCTGGGCAGTCCACAGTGAGTAAAGAAAGGTACCAGCTCCTCCACCTCCCTTGACACTCCAATAATGGAATTGCCTCTGGAAATCTGGTAGACGCATCCACTATGGTCAGCAAATATTGGTTTCCACTTTTACTTTAGAAAGGGGACATACACAATTAATCATAACCCACGTGCAAGGTTCTTCGAATGCAGGAATTGGCAAGAAAGGTGCTGGTTTTATTACTGCCTGTTACTTACCTACCATTTGGTATGTATGTCACGTACAACAAAAATTAACAGCGTCCTTGCGCATTCCAGGCCACTAGAAATGCTTCTGTACCTTCGCCTGAGTCTTCTGTCCACCTAAGTGACCGCCTGCAGTTAGTTTATGAGCTACCTGTAACACTGTACGTTACTGCTAACACAATCTGGTGCACATCGGCCCATTTCCCTTCTGCAGTAACCTATCGGGGTCTCCATTTTAATTTTATGGTTCTATCTTTAAGTGAATAACGTTCAACAATATATTCTGATTCCTTTTCTGCGCCTGTTCAGGTTTTTCCTGCACCGTTACATCCAACAGGGGGTCAGTTCATTGAGCATCAACCCATTTGTCTTTTTCGTTCGTTTTTCCTTCCTGCTGTAACTTCTGACAGTGGGATCTTGTTACTACACAGTCTGGAAAAATTTCTGGTTAATTTTCTTTTAACTCACCAATTCTCTAGTCTTCCTTTGGCTGCTCCACCACAAGGGGTGCCTATCGCACCTCGCCTCCTGCTAAATCGTTCCCAAGAATAAACTGTATTCCTGGAACTGACATTCTGTTACTCACTGTTACTGTTACTTCCCTTATCTTGATTTGGCATCCCATCCTGATGTTACACAAGGGAATGCTTAATTTCTGTCCCCCTTCCACAATTAACATGCTCTTGATTAACATGCCAGAAAGAGTGAAAAAAACTTTCATTTCTTATTATTAGAGGGTGAGAGAAAGTGAGGGCTGGAGATGCTGGAGATGAGAGTTGAAAAGTGTAGGGCTGGGAAAGCACAGCACGTCGGCAGCATCCGAGGTGCAGGGGCGTTGATGTTTCAGGCATAAATACTTTTCATCAGGAAAGTGGGAGGTAAGGGAGGGGGAAGGAGTTTGAGAAATAAATGGGAGGGTAGGGGTGGAGATAGGTGAAAGGGAGCTTGGAAGACGATAGGTAGATGCAAGCGGAGTATGATGGTGGTAGGTCGGACAGGAGAGTGATAGGACTCCTATCGGTGGTAGGACAGCTGGAATATTCAAACTGTACAGCATCAACATTGACTTCACCAAATTCCAAATCTCCCCTCCACCAACCTTTCCCCGATCCAGCTGTTCAAACTAGCACTGCCCTCTCGGACTACACTAACTAGCCATCTTCCTTTCCATCTATCGACTCCACCCTACCCTCCGACATATCACTATCACTCCCACCTACATCTTCTTATTACCTTCCCAGTGACCCTCCCACCAGCTCAGCGACTACCGTTGTATTTATCTTTCAGCCCCCTTGTCCCCGCCTCATGTTCCTGACGATGGGTTTCTGCCTGATATTCGATTGTCCTGCTGTTTGGATGCTGCCTGATCTGTTGTGCTTTTCCGGTGCCTCACTTCTCAACTATTAGAGACTGAGCAGATCCCGTATCTCACAAAATTCTAACTTCTTGTCCAACTCCCCCGTTCTTTCTGTGTAAACTTTATCTACAGAGGTGAATTCTTCAGAGAGATCAGGCACTGCCTCCATACCCAGCCCTTGCCAAGGCTGTGCAATTTCCTGCAGCTCCTCGGATCCACTTGGCGTCTCTTTTACCAGTTTCACGAATGCCACTGGGCTTAGCCTCTTCTACCGCATCTTTCCCCAAAGTGTTTTCCTTTAACGCCCAGCACGGTGTGTCCCAGCTTACTGCAGTGAGAACAACATTTTTCCCTGTGCCCTTCTTTAACCACCAGCACTGTAAGTTTATGTGTTCCACTCCCTTATAGTGAGAGCACCTGAGGCCTTTCACCACCTTTCAACCCCCTTGAGCTTCTTTCTTCACCTGTGGTAAACTATTGTGAGCTACCGTTCGCTTTGTAATGTGTGATCGTCCATTCTCCAAATGTCTATCCCTCACAGGATGAAATTCCTGCCAGAAGCTAAATTTCATTGTGAGAGACAGAGAACTCATAAATTCCACTAGGTGACTTCATCAGTCAGAGTATCTGCTGAAGCTCTGGTGGTATGTCCCGCATCTCTATTTATAGGTCTTGGTTTCTTAAAGTGGGTGATGACATTTCCGGTTATTTTAACAAGAGAATGCAGACAGTATCTAAATTGATGCGTTTATTGATGGATTTCTGGTTAGAATACCATTCCTTTAAGAAGGTCCTTGCGTGTCTTAGTATGTGTGTGTGCTTTGTCTCAGTCAAAGTGGTGCCCTTCTTTGTATTTATGGAACATAGTGATAGTGCGTCATGTCTTTTGGTGGCTAGTTGGTGTTCATGTATCCTCGTAACACGACAACAGGGCAGTTTTAATGGTGGAAAAATGATTTTATATACACTGTTTAATCAATGTGTGTGTGCAGATTAGTAGCATTTTTCATATGTACACAACACATTGTCAATGAACAACAGAGACACAGTTAACGAAAAATGATGCATATGATGTATAAAATTGATAAAACATTAAAACATGATTTGATCCTCTCAACGTTCCCTCCTTTTCTGGGATTCCCAATTCTAGTCTCACATTCTTACCAGGAAGTGTGCTCCAAAATCTTGATTCTGGTGTCCCAAATCATTTTAGTTAATCCCCTTTCTTCCGGGTTTTCAATATGTTGGCCTGCTGTGTTCTTTCCAAAGCATATTGGAAAGAACAAGTCTGTCATATTATTGGAGATAAATATTCTGGCATCAGACTCAGCATTTGAACATATTACTCTGTTGTGCATGCACTGTACAAAGGACCACAGCACACAGGCATTGCCAAAACATTGAGGGATGTTCATCTACTTCTTTCGATAATGTCGTTTTCTCATTTTCCACATCTCCATATCGATATCCTCTTTCTCATTGTCCCTTTGTATCTAGTTAAGAAATCCACGAATTATTCTTCGTGTCCCATCTCCCAAAACTCCTTCTTTCAGTTTATATCTAATGCTCTCTTCAAGATGTAATGTGGTTATAATTAAGCAATGTAACTACAAGGACATGCGGGTGGAGCTGGCCAGAGTTAATTGGAAGGGGAGCTGAGCAGGTAAGACCATGGAGCAGCAATGAGAGGAGGTTCGGGGGATAATTCGGAAGATAATACCAGAAATGCAACCCCAAGAAATTGAAACATACTCATGGGAGAACAAGGCAGCCATGAGTGATAAGGCATCAAACCAAAACAGATAATTTACAATGTGGTGAAGATGATTGGGAATCCAGAGAATTTATTGGCTCTGAAACTACATAATGCTGGCATCACTGACACTACAAAGCTCTTAATCATGGTCAGGGAAAAAAACAAAGGAAACACATTGACTTTAAACACAGAAGATGGTATTTCTCAAGGAAAAAGATTCAGGTGAATTAAACATTTGTATTAAGATCAGTTAAATGCTTTTGCGGATTGTGTCAGTTTGGAAGCATGTCCCGGGGAGACAGACCCTCGGCAGAATGAGAGTATGAAAATGGAAGTATTTCCACATCAGAAACCAGGTTAGGTCACTGAGTTCAGGGCTGATGGGTGAATGGGTGTCAGTGAGAATTGGGGAACAGAACAGAATTGCGTTGCAGGTATTGCAGCTCGAAACTGCGTATTCATGTAATGCTGTAGACCACAGCAGCAGGAGAGGCAGACCTGCATTCAACCACAATCTGTAACTTTTTGCCCAGGATAACACCTCAGTCTGTCATTACCATCAACACCATCTCTGGCTCAGTGACGAGTGTGGGTGAACATGTCAGAGTCAGAACCACATGAACCTTAATCTGATGCTAACTCAAAGTTTGGGTGAAGATTTGTACAAAATCCCATGCAAGGACTGCACAAAACACTACATAGGGCAAACAGGAAGACAGCTAACGATCCGCATCCATGAACACCAACTAGCCACGAAACGACACGACCAGCTATCCTTAGTAGCCACACACGAAGACGACAAGCAACATGAATTCGACTGGGACAACACTACCACTATAAGGCAAGCCAAACAAAGAACAGCCAGGGAATTCCTAGAAGCATGGCACTCATCCACAAACTCCATCAACAAACACATCGACCTGGACCCAATATACCGGCCACTACAGCGGACAGCTGAAACTGACAACCAGAAGCGGCAGGGACAGGCCACTATAAATACCGGAGGAAACACCACAGAACCGCTTCACAGGAGGCTCCCAAGCACTGAGGATGTCAACTAAACAGGGGATGAAAAGTTTGCAACAAAAATTTCGAGCTCGGCGAACAGAACCACAACAACTGATGCTAACTCATTAAAGCTACCAGACATGACCAACAAATCTGAACGAAGTCTTGCAGTCCTGTCACATTCAGTCATAAATGGTGATGGATGATTAAACAAATGACTGGAGGAGAGGGCTCCACAAACATTCCCCATCCTAAATAATGGAACAGACCTGCACATCAGTGTAAAAGAGAAGGATATTTTATCTGCACCATCTTCTGCCAGAAGTGTTGAGTCGATGATACACCTCACCCTCATTATGATGCCCACAAAATCACAGATGGCAGTCTTCAACCAATTTGATTCGCTGCCCGTGACATGAAGAAACTGGTGAACACAGTAGATACGACACATGCAATAGGTCCTGACTCCATTCCTGCAATAGGACTGCAGACTTGTGCTGCACAACAAGCCGTGTCCCTAGGGAAGCTTTTCCATTCCAGCTCCAACTCTGACATCTCCCTGGCAATGTGGAAAATTACTCAGCTGTGTCCCGTTCCTTAAGACGGGAATAATTACAATCTGACTAATTACCACCTCCTCAGTCCCATCATGACAGTCAAATAGGTGGGAGTTCTTTTTGACAGAGCTGTCAAGCAGCACAGAAATAACCTGCTCAGTGTGGTTTTTGACAGACCAGGCTAATGCTCTGGCAGCGGATGGAAGTTAAAGACAATTAATAAAATATCGAGATCTAAAATCTGGGGTCAGTAACAGTGATCTTGAAGCCAATATGGATTATAAACAGAATTTCCTTCTCCAATGTACTTTTAGAAAGTGAATCTCCCGTGATTTCCTGGGCTGACCTAAAAGTGACTCCAAAGACCCTGACATGTTGTAAACATTTCAATGGTCTCTGAAATTGCCAAGCAAGGGCACTCATCTGTATCAAACTACTCCGAGGTCTGAAAGGATGAAACCGGACAGAACACCCGGACTCAGCATCAATGTCAGAAAGGGGAATGGGAACATAGTCATGCCGACCCTGCAGAAACCTCCTTCCTAACATCTGAGAGCTTGTGACAGCATTTACAGAGCTTTCCCATAGACTGCACAGAAACATCTGGAATGGAAAACACATTTAGCCTCCCCCATTCTAGTTCATGGAAAAAATCTCCTCAATGCACTTGCTCCACACGATATACATATCCGTTAATGTGAGTAACTTTGGGAAGTTCTTAAATAGGCGGTGCAGTCGTACGTTTGGTCCATCGAGTTTGCTAACCAATTCAATATAATGATGGTTGGCTCTTCATTTCCATACCGTACCCCTGCTCTCCCACCATTCCTTTACTGTTTCTAAATCCTTATTTATAATCAGTGTCTCGGTTTCCAGGTGCGAGTGAATTCCCCAGGTTCCCCAGTCAGTGAGTGCAGACATTTATTCTCATCTCAATGCAGAGTGACTGCCTGTAACTAATACTGTGGCCCCTTTCTTTAGAAGTCCCAGCCAAGGGAATTATCGACCCTGCTTCCAATCTGTCTCACCCTGTCAGAGTTTTGTATATTTCACTGAGATCTCCACTCATCTTCCTAAACTCCATGGAACACTGGCCCACTTACCCCAAACTCTGCTCCCACAACAAGCCCGTCATCCCAGAGATCAGTCTGCTCATCCTTCACTGCTCTCCATCAATGTCAGGTTTGTCCTTTATTAGGTAAGGAGACCAAAACTGCACACAATACTGCACAATGTTCAAGATGATATCTCACCAAGGCCCTGTACAGCTGCAGTAAGACACCTTTCCTCCTGGGCTCACATCCCCAAGAAATGAAGGTCAACACACCATTTACCTTCCTCACTACTTTCTGTTTCTGCAATATTACTTTCAGCGACTGGTGTACAAGGAAATGGAGATCTTTTTCTGTGTTGCAGCTCCCCACTTGGTGGATCTGAGTACACTGGACAGCGTGCCAATGCCATGCCCAGTATTGACTTCTGGTTGCAGAACCCACTGCGGTGCATGGGCCTCAGATATTTATGCAGAAGGAAACAACAAGAAGGAACATACGTCCCTTTGTGGATCAACATGTTTCAACCCATCCTTTTCAAATGGTAGGCTGCCAATTTATCATTTCCATCAAAGGGCACACTGTCACCTCTATCCACATTGTTCTCCATCTGTCAAGTATTGACCTATTCACTGCACTTGTCTTAGTCTTCTCGGTGCTTTTTTACATCCTCCTCACCCACTCATAATCCCACATCCGTTAGTGCTGTCAGCAGGCTGGGATATATTGTATCTGATTCCAGCAACCAAATGTTTAAAGGGCATTGTGGACAGCTGGGCCCCAAGCACCGATCCCTGCGACACCTCAGCAACCGTCCTCTGTTAATTTCTATTTATTTATTTCGTGAATCTGGGTGCCACTGGCTGGGCCAGCATTTATTGCCTGTCCCTAGTTGCCCTTGAGAAGGTTGTGGTGAGCTGCTTTGTTCAACGCTGCAGTCCACCTGCTGTGGTTGACCTCCAATGCCATTAGGAAGGGAATCCCAGGATTCTGACCCAGTGACTGTGAAGGAGCGGTGATATATTTCCAAGTCAGGATGGTGACTGGCTTGGAGGGAACCTGAAGATGATGGTATTCCCATACATCTGTAGCCCTTCTCCTTCTAGATAGACATAGTCGTGAGTTGGGAAGATACTATCTGAGGATCTTTGGTGAATCATTTCATTGCAGCATGTAGATAGTAACACACTGCTGCTGCTGCTGCTGAGCGTTGATGGTGGAGCATTGTGGATGAAGGGACAGTCAAACTGGCTGCTTTGTCCTAGATGGTATAAAGCTTCTTGAGTGTTGTTGGGGCTGCACTCATCCAGGTAATTTGGGAGTCTCCTATCACACTTCTGACTTATGCATTGTCGACGATGGACAGACTTTTGGAAGTCAGGATGTGTGTTACTCGCCGCAGTATTCCTAGCTTCGGACCTGCTCTTATAGTTACTGTGTTCATGTGGCGAGACCAGTGAGTTTATGAGCAATGATTACCCACCAGGACTTTGATACTGGGGGATTCAGTGATAGTAACACCATTGAATGCCAAGGGGCAGGTTAGATTGTATTTTATTGGTGATGGTCATGGTCTGGCATTCCTGTGGGCTGAATATTACTTGCCACTTGTCAGCCTGGATACTCTTCAGATCTTGTCGCGTTTGAACATGGATTGCTTCAGTATCTGAGGAGCCACAAATGTTGCAGAACATTGTACAATCATTGGCGAACATCCCCACTTCTGACCTTAAAATGGAGGGAAGGTCATTGATGAAGCAGCCCTGAAGAAGTTTTCGGTCACTGCTCGAGGGACTCCGACAGATTTGGAGCTGAGTTGACTGACCTTCATCAACCATGGCCACTTTCCTACGTGTCAGGTATGAATCTCACCAGAAGGGATTTTGCCTCTGATACCCATTGATTCCAGTGTTGCTAAGGCCCCTTGATACCACACAGGGTCGAATGCAGCCTTGACTTAAAGGGCTGTCACTCTCATCCTACCTCTGGAATTCAGCTCTTTTGTCCATGTTTGAACCACGGTAATGAAGTCAGGAGCTGAGTGGCCCTGGTGGAGCCCAAACTGGGCGTCATTGACCTGGGTATTGCTGAGCAGGTTGCTGCTTAAAAGCACTGAGACCTTCCACCACTTTACTGATGATCGAGAGTAGACTGATGAAGTTGTATTTGGCCGGATTGGATTTGTTCTGCTTTTTATATACAGGAGATACTTGGGGTAATTTTCCACATAATGGGAAAGCCATTGTTGTAACTGTATTGAATCAGTTTGGTAGGGAGTGGCAAGTTATGGAGTACAAATTTTCAGTACTATTGCCAGAATGTTGCCAGATTATGGACCCTATGGAGTATCCAGTATCTCCAAACGTTTCTGGATATCGCGTGAACTGAATCAAATTGGTTGATGACTGGTAACTGAATTGCTGAGAATCACTGGAGGAGGCTGAAATGGATCATCCACACAGCACTTCTGACTGAAGATTGTTGCGAATGCATCAGCCTTATCTTATACACTGAAGTGCTGGGCCCTTCCATCATGGAGGAAGGGGTTATTTGTGGAATCTCTTCCTCCAGTGAGTTGTTTAATTGTCCTCAACTTTTCTCGACTAGATGTGGAAGGACGGCAGAGCTTATATCTGAACTGACAGATCACTTAGCTCTGTCTATCACTTACTGCTTATGCTGTTTGGCGCACAAGTAGTCCTTTTTGGTGGCTTCACCAGGCTGACACCTCATTGTCAGGTATGCCTGGTGCTACTCCTGCCCTCCTGCAAACTCCATTGAACCAATGTTCATCCTCTGGATTGATGGTAATTGTTGCCAGGGGGATATGCCAGGCCATGACGTTATGCGGGAGTACAATTCCACTGCTATTGATGACCCACAACACCTTATGGACATCCAGATTTGAGCTGCTAGATCTGTTCGAAGTCTGCCCTATTAAGCACCGTGATAGTACCTCCCATAATGGTCGAGGTTATTCTCAATGTGCAGGTGTGACTTTGTCTCCACAATGACTATGCGTGGTCACACTTACCGATACTGTCATGGACAGATACTTCTGCAACTGGCAGATTAGTAAGGCTGTGGTCAAGTATGTATTTTCCTCTTGTTGGTTCCTTCACCACCTGCCGCCAGTTATATCCTTTAGGACCCGGCCAGCTCAATCATTAATGCTGTAGCTGAGATACTGTTGGTGGTGAACATTGAAATCCCCCACCCAGAGTGCATCTTGCGTCCGTGCTCCCTTCAGTGCTTCCTCCAAGTGTTGGTCTGCATGGAGGAGTACTGATTTTTCAGTTAAGAGAGCCTGGTACATGGTAATCAGCAGGAGGTTTCCTTTCCCATGTGCAAACTAATGCTATTAGACTTAATGGGATACGGAGTCACTGTTGAGGACTCCAAGAGCAATGTCCTTCCAACTGTATCCCACTGTACCGCCACTTCTGCTGTGTCCGTCCTGCTGATAAGACAGGAGATATCTGGGGAAGGTAATGGGGAGTCTGGGACATAGTCATCCTCACAGAATCATACCTTTCAGAAAATGTCAGACTGTTGGTTGACGAGTCTGTTTATTTCTATTCACTGTTTCCTGCCAGCTGTCCATTCTAGAAACATATTCATATATTAGCCCCACTCAGATTTGATTTTGCAAATTGGGCTTGGAGCTTTACCAACATTTTCTAAAAATCAAAACGTTTTACATCCATTGCTTCTCTTTCATTTGTCTTCCAGTCTTTTTTCAAACATAATTCCCATTTCATAAATCTATCTTAGTGTTGTCTATGTCCATTACTTTCAGCAACGATAATGTCTGCTAAACCATTTACTTACTAAGTTTATTGTCCCATGTATTCTATCATTTTCCCACTCCAGACTCGGTTTTCCTTGTATTGTTAGAAAGTTTTGTGAAGACAGAATTGAAGTAGTGGCTTCATAGTTCTGTCATTTCCCTGTTCCCCATTCTCCATTATCTTGTTTCAACCTGCAAAGAAACTGCACTTGTTTTCTCATATTTCTCACATTGACATAATTTAACAAGCTAATACAGTTCACTCTTATAACCCTTATGAATATAACTCTTCAGAAATCCATCAATTCCTGCCTTAAACTGCTCAATAATTGACCTTCCACACCATACACTCACAGGAACATAGACTCTGTTCCAACAGAAATACAGCACGATCTATACTAGTTCCACTTTCCTACACCAGGCCCATAGTCTGGAATGTTATGACACTTCCAATTGCTCGTCCAAGTACTTTTTAATGATCGTGAGGTGATCATTCCCCTCTCAGGAAGTAATCCCAGAATCCCACACGTCGAGGTGAATAAATGTTTAAATCCTCTCTGAACCCAAAACCCTTCACTTTAAAAGTGTGCTCCTTTGTTCTTGACCCTCTGACTAAAAGGAACAGCTGCTGTCTATCCACCCTGTCCGTGTCGCTTATCATCGTATCCTTCTGATCACTGACCCCTCAGTTTCTCTGCTCCAAAGTAAACAACCCGACCTTATCCAGCCTCTCTCCATAGCTGATATGCTCCATCCCAGGGAACATCCTGGTGAATCACCTCTGCACCCTCTCCAGTACAATCACATCCTTCCTGGAATGTGGCTCCCGGTACAACACAAAGTATTCCATTTTGGCCGAACCAAGGCCCTGTATTGCTCTTATAATCTACACCCTGATTAGGAAACGCTACACCTCATGTCCAATTCTTAACTAGTCCATTAACCTGTCCAGGAGAAAGTGAGGAATGCAGATTCTGGAGATCAGAGCTTAAAAAATGTGTTGCTTGAAAAGCGCAGCAGGTCAGGCAGCATCAAAGGAGCAGCAGAATCAATGTTTCGGGAATAAGCCTTCTTCAGGAATCTGCCAGAAACATCGATTCTCCTGCTCCTTTGATGCTACCTGACCAGCTGCGCTTTTCCAGCAACGCATTTTTAAACATTAACCTGTCCAGTCACATTCAGGGAGGTGTGGAGAAGCACAATCTGAGCTTCCTAGTGTGCTGCCATTCATTGAGTCCTCCACTGCCTGGTTCCATTTCCCAAAGTGCATCACCTCATATTTATCAGGGTTACATGCCATTGATGTGCCCATCTGACCATTCCATCTGCATCTTCCTGTAACTTAAGGCGTTCCCTCCTCACTGCGAACCACCCAGACAATCTTTATGTCAAACATACACTTACTTATCACACCTTCCCCACTCTCCACTTAGCCCCCGCCACATTCAGATCTATATTTTGTTATGAATAACACAAACAATAAGGGACACAACACTGATTCCCTGTGGTACACCAGGGGACACTGGTCTCCAGTCACACAAACAGCCTTCTTCCACCACCCTCTGTTTCCTGCTACTAAGACAGTTTTCGTTGTAACTTGTCAAGTTATCCTTCATATTGCGAGATTTTACTTTATTTTCCAGTTTCCAGTTGGAAATTTGTCAAAGGCCTTCCTCCATAACTAAACAATCGACCTCCTCAAACTAATTCAATCAAATCCATTGGATGTGACTTCCTCCTGATAAAGTTATGTTGATTATCCCTGATCAAACCTTGCGACTCTGATTGGAGTTCGATTTTCTCCTTCCCTGTTTTCTCCAGTAGTTTCCTTAACAGTGATCTAATACTCACTCGTCTATAGTTCCCTGGTCTATCTCTCCCACACTTACTGTGAAGTGTAATCGTATTAGCAGTTCTCCAGTTCTCTGGCACCTCCCCTATGGTCAGATTCTAATTAAAATATTCAGTCAGGGTCTTTCCTCCCTCGACCCCAACAGCCGCCTGTGATACAACTCATTCAGACATGGAGATTGGTCCAAATTTGTACAGAACAAAACCTCAAATCCCTACTCGCATTTTACATCATACTATTCAAGAGCTTCCCAGTCCATCTTCTTGAATTCAGTACCTGCCTCCTCCTTCTCCCAAGTAAAATAGATGCGAAGGTCTCATGTAACAATCCATCAATGTACTCCAGCTTGACACACGTATTGCCCCTTTGCTTTCTAATGGACACTGACTGTTTGTTGATTATTCTGTTCTACTTGTCCGTGTAGAATATCGTGGGATTTTCCCTTATCTCGCCTAGTGTACTTGACCCTCTGTTATTCAATCCCCGTTATGTTTCTAGGTTTCACTGCAATCACCTCTCATGTTTTGACACTCGAGATCACAGGCTGAGTTTCCCTGTCAGACAATCTTGCCATTTTAGGATAATACCTTTTGCAGTTCCTCTGTAGTCAATATGTTCTTTCTTAGATTGGGACTCCGAACGGTACACAATACTCTAAGTATAGTCTCATGAACACTTGATACAACTGGTGCACGGAATCCTCAATCTTCCAATTACATTCACATGAATGTAAACTTAGTTTTTACTTTCCTATTTGCATATGTTCTTCCTAATACCTCTCGCTTTCACTTTTTTTATGAGCTTACTGTGTGAGTTCTTTAAAAAAGCTCATGAATCTCCAACTATACGTTATACATTGTTTCATCATTGCCTTTGTTCACAAGAATCATCTTCAAACCATTCCAAAAATATGTTTGCCACTTCCAGTTTTCCTTTCATCGGTACATTCTCACACTCCCCAGTTATGTTATTATCTTCTATATATCTAGTAGCATGTTCTTTGTAATCGAGTCCAACAGACACCCGACTGCGGATGACAAGTTAGTTGATCTGTAGTTCACCACTCTCCATCTTCATCTCTTCTTAAACTGTTGGATAATATTTATAACCTTTGCCTTATCCAGATTGGCTAAATGCCTTTCGGGAATGTGTTGGAAAATAAAATGACAATCCGCGTTCAGTCAGCATGTCTATTGCTGCTTCCTCTGAAATTCTTGTATGAAGTGCATCCAGTCTGTCAGATTAATAAATACTTAATCCAGCTTTCTTTTCAAAGATGACCCCAACACTGATAAGAATGATCTTAGACTTTAATTAAAAAAGTCCCAGGGTCACTTGGTATTTCTGGAAGAATTTCTGGACATTCTTCCATGAAGATAGACACAAAGAAACTGTTTCTTTGCCCTGCAATTTCTCTGTTCTCTGCAATAAATTATCCTGAACGCACACCAACTGTTCCACATTTGGCCTTGTTTTTAGTTTTGTTTCATACATTGATAGACGCTTTTTAGCAGTCTGCATGTTTGTCTTTCGTTTGCACGCTTTTTCTCTTTCTGATTTTCTTCTCAGTTTCTTGGTCATCCTTTGCTGGGTCCTACATTTCTCTGAATCCACTGGCTTACTGCAACAGTTGGCATTTTTCTAAGCTGTCTCCTTTCATCTAATAGGTAGATGAAGGTGGGGTTGAAAGTGATAGTCGGCGAGAAGGGTGGGCCAGATTGATAGGAAGGAAGGTGGACACATAGGAACATTCAAAAGGGCGGTACTGACTTGGAAGGTTGGAGTGGGATAAGGTGGGAGTAGGAGAAATGGGGAAACGGGGAAATCCACTTTGATCCCCTGTGGTTGGAGGGTCCCAAGGCAGATGAGGAGGCTTTCTTCCTCCAGTCTTATGGTGGCTCGGGTTTGGCGATGGAGCAGGTCCAGGACCCTCATGTCCTTGGCAGAGTGGGAAGGGGAGATAAAGTGCTCAGCCACAATGCGATGGAGTTGTTCAATGTATGCTGTCCCAGAGATGTTCTCTGAAATGATCCACAAGTTGACCTCCTGCCTCGCCAATGTAAAGAAGACTACATTGGGTTTAATGGATGCAGTAGATGAGGCGTTCTGTCTCCCTTCATCACGTAACTCTTTCAACCCCACCTTCATCTACCTACGGCAATCCCAGCTACCTCCCCCCTGCCGCACCCCCTTATCATTTATCTCTCAGCCCCCTTGGCCCATAAGCATCATTCCTGATGAAGGGCTTATGCCCGAAACATCGATTTATCTACTCTTAGTATGCTGCCTGACTGTGCTTTTCCAGCACCACACTCTTCGACTATGATCTCCAGCATCTGTAGTCCCCATTTTCTCCTCACACCTTGATGACTTGCCTGACTCAGTCTTATAACGGTTACTTCAAATACAACAAAAACTATCGTGTACTTAAACAGCATTAAAAAACAATTCATTGTGTTCACTGTTCCCAAAATGTCCTTGACAGCAAAATTTTCAATGTGCTCTTCTGATCATTCAACACCAATTCCGAAATAACCTGATCTCGAGCTCAGTGCTCAACATAATGTTCATGTAAACCATCTCACACGTGGTCATGAAATCCATTTTTCTCAGCATTAGCATTCAACTGGGTTAACAGTTTAGATATAACATAAACAGTACATTATTACTGCAGTACCCACAAATGTGTATAGCTCATTTCCTGTTTTATAACATCTCCAGCATTTGTATTGCAGCTTTCACTTTGATATATAACTCCCATCAACGTTTGCTCCTCCGTGCTGTTTTTGCGCTTCACTTTACTAGATTCTGTAGAATCTGATCGACGTGGGCTCTGGGGAGGGTAATGACAAAGATCATCTCGCCACATCATTTATGATCTTCTCAAACGTTAATTTCTCCAGATCTCCCGTTATGCTGATGGAGTAGAGAAGGACAATGATCTTCTAACAATGCTCTGTATTCGTCCAGAGAGCTGAGACAGCTCTAACCTGGGTGGGAACCTAACAACAGGCTGGTAATGTGTCGCTGCTGCTGTACAGGGTCTTAGTGAGATCACATCTGGAGTAGTGTGTACAGATTTAATCTCTTCAATGAAGAAAATGTTTTGTTATTTTGGAAGCAGCTCAGAGATGGTTCCCTCAACTGATTCCTGCAATGAAGCTGATAGCTTATAACGAAAGGATGATCAGGTTGACCCAGTATCCATTGGAGTTTACAAAAGTTAAAGATGATCTTACTTGGACATAGATGACAGGAGGAGTCAACATGTGATGTGAATTACACAGATAGTGGAGGAACCATTCCGTTCTCCATCCTGTTACACAGGAACAACAGGAGGATATTCAGGACTTAGACCCTGTTACACCAAAACAGGATGAAGCTATTCAGCCCCTGGAGCCTGATATACATTTACAGAAGGAGGCCAATCAGCCACTCAAGTCTATAACAGTAGACCATACTGCATCAGTATCCTGTTAAACAGCAACAGGATCAGTCCATTCAGCCTCCTCAAGTCTGTAACATAGGAACTGGAAGAGGTCACACAGTGACTGGAGACTTATTATGCTGGGATAACAGGAGGCCATTCAGACCCACCGAGCCTATGGCAAGGGAATTGGATAAGAATAAAAACTATCTGAGATTCCTTTCATGAGAAAGGAAAAGATAATTTCGACACATGTCTGTTGTATGTGAACAAGAGAAGACCAATCATTCCCTCGGTCCCATCTCCGGAATACATGGGGAGACCGTTCAGTGTTTCCATCTGTTATGGAGAAGTATGAGAAGCCCCATCAGCTCCTCAAAATGTTACACAGCAACAGGAAGATTCCATAATCTCCAAATCCTCTGAAGCATCAACAGGAGCAGGTCATTCTGGCCTTGGAGATGACAACATGGGAGCACCAGAAAGTCGCCAGCCCATCCAATTTGTACACCAGCAGGATGATGAATCCATTCAGTCACACATGGCTCTTACACAGCAATTGATCTCTTAAATTCTTGTGCCCATTAAACAGGAATTCAAAGAAAACGTAAAGGCTTTCGAAAGGGAAGAACTTATAATAATGATATACATTAGGTACTAAAGTGTAACAATAAACTATTGTAATTTAAGGCTAATTGTTAGTCCATTGCTCAGGACATTTGCAAAGTTAAACCACAATCCATCAGAGTCAACATGGTTTTACGCGGGCTAAATCGTGTTTGAATTGTTTGCTTGAGTTATTTGAAGATGTCATAAACAAAGTGGAGCGTGAGAATCCTGGAGATGGAACATATCTGGTCTTCCTGAAGGCATCGGATATGTCGCTTCTCCAAACAGTAAGTGGTAAGATCAGACAACTTGGGTTTGGGAGTAATTTATTAGCATGGATGGAGGATTGGTTATCCAACAAAATGGAGTCAGATGAATTTAATGTGTCATTTTCTTTTAGCAAATGCAATTTGTGGGGTGCCATTGATTTCAGTTCTCATGCCTCAACCATTTGCGATCGATGGTATTACTGTACTCGGTTGATGGGATAGAAAATACGATGCCACATTTTCAGATGACACTAACATTGGTAGGAATTTACTTCGGAATGATGATGCAAGAGATTTTAAAACTATATGGATAGGTTGGGTGAACGGGCCAACATTTGGCAAGGAAAATTAAAGTGAATAAATATGAGGCTATTCAAGTTGGCCAGTGTGATAGAAAGACAAATTATTATCTAATCGGAGATAAACTTCAAAGTGTTTAGGTGCAGAGGGATATGGGTGTCTGCTTGCATATCACAGAGAACCTGCCTGCGGATACTGCAAATAATGAGAAATGCAAGCATAATTTCAGTGGTGATTTATAAAAGGATAGAGTAGGAAGGTAGGGGATGTTGGTGCAGCTATGCAAGGCATTAGTGAGGCTGCAACTGGAGTACAGTTTGGGTGTCCTGCAGAATGAGGTATTTCCGTTGGAGGCAATTCAGAAGAACTTCATTAGATTGATTCCATATTTGAAGTGTTTGTATTATGAAGAGAAATTGAGCAGTTTAGGCTATACTCTCCAGTTTATAAGAATGAAAGGAGATCTCATTGAGGCCTGTAAAATGCTAAAATTCATTGAATGTGTAGATATGGAGTGGATTTTTTTTTTCATGTGGCGCAATCTACAACGAGAGACCAGAGTTTTAGGATGGAGAGATAGCAGGAAAGTGGAACAGAGGCCGTGTTGACATCAGCCTCATCAAGGGGTTGGATTCCTCACAGATGCTCCTTGTTCTTTTTCAATCCTTCCACAGTGTTGCATCGGGATGGGAAGGAGAGTGTATCATACAGGAGCAGGCACTCAGGATAAATCAGTCTCAATCAGTTAGACAGAACATAACCAGTGAGGTCACAGAGTGACCAGTACTTGGTTCTCAACTATTTACAATCTATATTAATGATCAGGAGGATGGAACAGACATACAGATGCTGCGTTTGGTGATGTTGCTGTGGTAAGCAAGAGATTAAATTATCAAGAGAGGGTGGAGAATCTGCAAATAGATTCAGAGAGGTAAAAGCAATAGATAATAGTTTGGCAGGTGGAATTTAACATGATATAATCTATCATTTCATTTACAGGAATAATGGAAAGCAGTATGTTACTGAAATGGAGAGGGAAGTTAGGACTTATTGATACTGTGTACTAAGGGGTTCACTCAAACCCGTTCAGACATGGCAGGTTTTGCACCATCCCTGATCCTCTGCTCCCAGACACTCCAAGTGACCCTATTTTTCTCCGCACACATGGAATACTTTAATGTGGTTGATTGGTGGTGGGGATGGTGTTTTGAAATGTGCTTCAAGGGGACGGCCTTTATCCAAGATATATTCATTTCTTTCTACGTGGAGACCCGATGACGATGGGAATGGCTGACTGCTTCTGAATGAAGAGGCAGTGGCTGCTGTCAGGACAGTGGGTATTCACCAACATGATGTACTGTGCATGGACACACTGTAACATTAATAGAGAGAGAGAGAGAGAGAGCTCCTTCAGTTCCTCTACCTCTCCCCAGTGACATGGGTATTCTGCAGATGCCATGCACACTATTGGGAATACCACTATACTGGATACACCCGTCAGCTCCCTGCTCTGGGAGAAACAATCTATTTACCTCATCCACCAAATATATCCTCCATCACCGAATGGTGACATTGATGTTGAGATACTAGGAAATGATGGATATGTCACCTAGTCCTGCCTGGAAAGTTATGGATCATGGAAGCTGAATGAACCAGTGACCCTCACAGCCACTGGCAGCACCATCCTCCCCCTGGTGTGAAGCTGCAGGTCGTGTTGAAGGAGGTGACACCACTCTGTGACCAGCTCCTTTTTCAGTCAGGGTCCCCTCACTCTCTGCTCCTGGGTTACGTGTAGCTTGGGAAGCTATTCCTGGAATACTTGGGGTGGATACAGCAGATCCTTTCCCCACACACACTCACTCCGTGATTTCAGAGTTTGCCTTCTCTGCAGCCTCTGCTTCATTTATTGTTCATGTTGCAGGCTCAGATGCTGTAACTACAGTCCCCAGGCTCCATCCAGAGTTGGGTCACCAAATCCTCAGGTCTCCCTGAATGTCTGAGGCAGCTGACAGCACAACCTCCAGCAAACCATCCCCAGCCCCTGCACTAAATTTTCAATAACAGGAGTCAGTCAGAAATCCCTCTGTGCAAGTGTTGTGGACCAGACCAGATCCCCGCAAAATATTTTAAGAAGGCCGCTTAGACCCAAACCTCCTTATTTAAAACATAGATGTGAAGTGTGCGTTCCAGATATGTTGTGACTGGTCAAACCACTCGACATTAAGCAAAATATAATCTATTCAAATGCTTTAGTTAAAATACAATCAAAGAAAAGAACATTTTGGGATAGCTTATATGTTGGAACACTTACACAAACAATAGATACCGTACCTTCTTGGTTTACACCGCTTGGTACAAAGATATACTCAAACACAGATCCTTACATTGCAGTATTCTGATCCAGGGGGAAACAACATCAACAGAGATCCCAGAGAGAAAAGCAGCTGGGGATTATGTATTGATACTTCCAACCGTTCGAGGATCTCCAACAGCTTCTGAATGCTGCACATAAAAAGAAAACGAAAAAATCTGGACTGGGAGAGCTGGCCACTGCCCTCCGATTGTTACCACCATTTAATGAAACCTAAAGGCCTCCTCAGTTATTTACTTAAACTGTGTGCAGACTGCAGTTCTGCATCTCTGCCTTAATAACATCCCTTCAAAAACAACCTAAGAGAACATAACCTCTTTACAGTGATAGTAAACTCACAACTCAGCTTTAATAAAATGATCCATCAAGATACAAAAATGGATTAATTTTAAACCTGCTAACCTTCCTCTATTAGCAGACTGCAATGCATATATATTTCATTGACTCTGAGCATACAAATGTTCACAACTAGATTCGATTTCAGTCATTTTACTCCTGCCACAGAATGCCTTTGTCTTTCTTCATCCAAGTCTCCACAACATGTCAAAACTTAGGTTTTCTCGCCCTGTCAACTGTAAAATTTCAAATTGAATGGCAGATTTGATTCTCTCCCTAAACTTCTCCAAAAAACTTTAAGGGGTCACGATCAGTGATAAAGATTTGTCTCAGGTATGTTATTGGCAATTGAAATGCTGAAGTGTTGTAACGCTAACACCAAGCTCAAGGCCTCCTTCCCCATTGTGGAATAAATCTGTTGATGTTTCCACTGGACGCTCCAACCACACAAGACGTAATGGAGCACTTCTCATCTCTCTAACAGTCCTTCTTTGCCTCTTAATGCTGTAACCCCTTGACCTGCTACTCCTGGCCTATGCCAATAAACTTAACTCTCACAGGGATATGTTTTAAGAAGATCTCGCACATTCTTCTCCATCTCTCACAGAAACCAGCCTTTGATTTCGGAACTCAATCATCAGCAGCAGCCATTTCAGCTTCTAATCTTGCCATTGTAAATCTCTGCCCGTCCACACGAGTTCTCACGACTGCAGGAAGTGAATTGTCGAACTTCTCCAAAATAAGAATCTCTCTAACAGTGTCATAGGTTTGCTCTGTTTTTAATACCCTTCCCCACCTTTCAAAATTACTTTGTTTGATTCTTTGAAACTCAATGTGCATTTAATCACGGACGCTATTTTAGAATCCTGAAACACTGTCTGTCGGCTTCTGGCACAAGCTCATATCCACTTCAGAAGGCATTCTTCACCTCCTCCTCCTCAGACACCGCCTCCGATAGGAATGCAAATACCTATCAGCTTTGTTTGGATCAACTAAATCCACATGTTCACTGGGCACTGCATTTGTTTAGCCACTTTCTCAAATGAAATTAAAAAGGCTCCCCCATTCTTCTCAACAAATTTAGATAATGCCTGACTGTATTTAAACAGATCCTCATCAGGCTTTTGGCTACTATAGGGTTGCTCATCCTCACTCTCCTCCTTATCCAGTCTACCGTCTACCTTCATCTCGACCCTATATGTCAACTTTCCTCTCTAATCACTAACTTTTGAAGTTGAATCTCTCTGCTTTTCTTCTCTCTTTTCTTTCTTTCTTCTTCATTTCCTTTTCTTTTATTTCTACTTTTCATCATAATTCAAACTGTTTCAATTCCTTCTCATGTTCAAGGCGCCTCATTTGAAATTGAATTCTAGCCATTTCCAAAGACTCTGATGGCGCTTCCACCAAATGTAATTGCTGAGCTTTAGCTGTAATTATCTCTCATTTTCTCACAGACAAACGCATCCCCAAATCCAGCTCATCTGCCAATTCCTACAGCTTTGTCTTCATTACCTTTTGTAAAACCCCCAACTTCACTTCTTCCACACCCAGAGAACTCTCAGTGACTGAAAGAATCTTTATACACAAAACACTGTTTAAACCAACAGGATTCAACATCCGAAACCAAAGACACTAACAACTACCATACGTGACCTTATAAGCCAATAGTCTCTTGGTGCATACTTTCCAGTGTCTGTATGAGCTTATTCTGGATGCTCTGGTTTTCTCCCACAATCCAAAGATGTGCAAGTCAGATAAATTGGTCATTGTTAGTTGTTCAAAGTTTTCAGGGTTGTGTGGGTTAGGTGCCTTAGTTGGGGTAAATGTGTAATAATAGGGTAATGGAATGGGTCTGGGTAGGTTACTTCTCGGAGGGTTGGTGTGGACTTGTTGGGTCGCATGGCTTGTTTGCTGACTGTAGGGATTGTAATTCTAAACCAGTTTGGTAATATTGATTTAGAACCAGACAAGAGACCCCAGTTTGCAATAGATCAACCAGACTGCCTCAAACTATTTTAAGAAGGTGGCTTGGATGCCAACCTTTCCTTATTTTAAAGGTAGATGTGAAGTGGGAGTTCCAGATGTGATGCTACTAGTCAAACCACTCACCATTAAGCAAACCACAACATACTTAAAGGATTTAATGAAATTCCATACAAAATGAAGGGGAATTTAGAATAATTTAACCATTGGAAACCATAACCGAATAATGGATACAGTACTTTCTACAAATGAACTCTTCCAATATACCAACATCCCATCAACACATCTCTTGGAAAAATAGAACATTCAGACATACATTCAGACTTGCATACAGTTCTCCAATTCAGGAGGAAACAGCATCAAGTCAGGTTTCAGAGAGAGTCGGAGCTGGGGATAAGTTACTCGGCCGTTGTTACTGCTATTTATTATAAACTTTAAAAGTGTCGTAAGTCATTTACTTGAGCCGTTTTCAGTAGGCATTTTGGCCTTTAAGATCTCTTATTTAAAGAAAGGAGAAAATAATGTTTTTTTTTAAAGTGACAGCGTTGTCACACACTTTAGATCCCTGGCTCTTTACTTGAGGGGCTTCCTCGATCGGAAGATCACCTGAGAGGGACAAATACAGTTACAAGGATGTGTCTCATAACTTCTGAAACACCCCTGTCCATGGACCATCACATGGAACATACCGGGAAGTGAACAACAGCCTGACACACCCCATTTCACTGTTTCAGAGCTTCACAATGCCAGCACTCGATACACTAGAGAGACATAAACAAAGGCCAGGGAAAGAAACAGAGGGACAGAAAGATTCACATTAAAGACAGAAAGAGACAGTTAATTAACTGAAAAGATGTTGTGGAAATATGGCGAAAAAGACAGGGCAGTGGGACTAACTGGAGAAGTGAGAATCTTCGAGAGTAAAATGACAAGAATGAGAACATTGAATAAAGGCATTGTCAGATCAGCTGGAATGGTTTCTTACATCAACTTCTGAATCTGCTTGACAGAACACCACAAACAACATAAACTGGGACAAGATGACAGCCCAGCATGGAGAGCTGTGCAGACCATGCTAGTGTGTTGCTCAGTAAACTGCACTATCTGCACAGCATGAGAGTATTGCAAACTTTACTATCATATGCTAACTATACTCGCATCAAATTGCTACAATGTCGACAATGAGAAGGTTTGCTGTGTGTGTGTTCATCAGAGACTGAGAGAGAGTGTGTGTGCAGGATAGGCGTGGTTGAATGCGAAACTCATTGTTTGAGAAGGAACGCACAGGGAGGAAACTATTTTAAATAAGAACAACTGGCAGGCTTTTTGTTAATCAACAGAGAGAGAACGAGCGAAGTTTCATGGACAGATACGGTAAAGTTTGAGAATGTCAAAATAAAGGTATTGCCAGAAAAAAAAAACAGCAATAAAAATCGGCGTGCACATGAAGGACAGATGGATGGGAGTTTGGTGTGAGGTCGAATCAGATTGGCTTCGGCAGGTTTGAAGCCGGAGCGTCAGCAGCAGATCATTGGCTTCATTCAGACTTCACTTCATAGCTCAAGGTTCAAACAGCATATGGAATAAACCAGTGAGATATATTCTGGGGTGGTGAGCATTTCAAGTTAGAAATGGTCAGGGTATGGTGTCAGGAATCAGCTCATGGTCAAAGGGATCACCCACAGTTGTGACTTGTCTGCTTCAGTCGCAGATATTGGCCAGGGATGAGATGGAAACAGTGGAAGGAAGTGGAGTTTGTAACCAGAACAGTACAGAGTGATCTCCTAGCTCTTAATATTAAAATAACAAAGGCAATGATACAGTAAATTGTAGTTCTCCGCTGAAACTGAGTAGGTCAACATAGAGAGTAACAATGCCAGCTCAGAGAGGGAGACAGTCATTGAACACATGCATTGATGTAGTTAGTAATGGTCTGCAGAGTGAATATCTGGAATGAGAGTTTCAACAGGAAGATAATAGTGACAAGAAGTGTAGACTATATGAAAGAACAGTAATACAGTCACAACCTGTTTTTAGAACAAAAAAATCTGGACGTTGACACTTACCAGGAACACCAACGATAGCCAGAAAAGGATAATAAAAGTTTTGAATAATGAGAAGAGCGTAATAGATCCGACTAGATAATGACAACCAATAATATGCAGAAAGACGCCAAACATAAATGTATAAACTCCTGTCTATTGTTGGAACTAGCCAGCCTAATGTTCCCATATTCTGATCCATTTTTGGAACATTCCAGTCTAATGTTCTCAGATACTGATCTCTCCTCCCCCTCTCTCTGGGTCTGTTGTTCCCTGTCAGTGCTGTCGGTGATGTTCCTGCTCATGTTATGGGATAATACATTGAACGGCGCCCATTTATCATTAAAGATGGAAATACTCCACTGGAATAATTAGAATCCATGGAGATTGGCATTAATTGCAGTCACTGAACAAACACTGGGAAACCGAGCAAAGGCTACGACAACGGATGAATGGGCACCGCACAACAATCAACAGACAGGAGGGTTCCCTCCCAGTTGGGGAACACTTCAGTGGTCCAGGATATTCAACCTCAGACCTTCTGGTGACCATCCTTCAAGGACAGGCAGCAGCGAAAAGTGGCCGAGCAGAAGCTGATTACAAATTTCGGTACCCATCGGGAGGGCCTGAACTGGGGCCTTGGGTTCATGTCACATTGCAGGTGACCACCATTGCATTATATACACACACATACACACAGACACACACACACACACACTCACACACACAGAGGCACTCCTATACACAAACATACGTACTGACACATATGTACACAGACACGCACACAGACACACACGCACCCTTACAGACACACACACTCTCACAGGCATCCGCTCAGAGACTTAGACCACTCTACACTCATGTACACACATATACACTCTCTCTCAATGATACTGAAGTCCCCCCACCCCAGACACACACACACACTCTCACACTCACACATGCACCCCCTCACAGACTTCAGACACTCTACATCACTACACACATATACACTCCCTCTCACACTCACAACCCCCAACCAAGACAAACACACACATACAAACAAAGACCCACATGCACACATATATTATGTGTGCAGAGTTACATTGTACTTTGCTCAAAAACTGCATGCATTCATGTAGAAATCTGAACTCAAAAGCTGCATGAATTTATGTAAAACTCTGTTATCTCACTTTTTAGATTAGAGTCAATCTAAAGATTATGGTATAGACAGAGAACACAGAGGCTAACAGCTTCAACATATTGTCTATCTAACACTCGTTGTTACTGCTAGCCCGAAAATGCAACTTTAAAAGAAAAAGGTTTTGTGGTTGACACATGAAAGAAATGAAACTATCATGATATTCGAACAGATGAAAGACTCAACAAACAATCAAGGTATTTTTCAATGTATAATTTCAGTTACATTACACTGTAAATTTTTGCGATAAATTCTGTGCCTTACAAGTGTGTCCCCTACTATTACCTGATGAAGGAGCAACCTCTGAAAGCTAATGTACTTCCAATTAAAACTGTCGGATGAAAACCTGGTGTTGTGTGATTTTTAACTTTGTACACCCCAGGCCAACACCAGATTCTCTAAATCATGACTAAACAAACAGGCTCAGTTAACCAGTTTCACACATCATTTTTCATATCACTTTAAAAGGGAACATTTACCGGGTTTGGAAGGAATGGATGAGGGTTGCTGAGGGATGGACCAAAATTTTTTAAATGTTTTGAAACTTTTTTTAAACCTTGTATATGAGAGTATTAAAAGGCACTGCAGTGGTCTATATGTGTTCCACTCTGTTTATGAAAGGAGGCAGTTATAAAATAACAGATCGGTTGCATAAAAAGAAGTCAGGTGGGCAAGTTTCTAGATACCTTACCCCAAAGTATAATACTTATTGACCAGTGAGGCTGCTCCTGGTTTTAAGTGTCCTGTTATCAAATCCTTTCATAACCTTGAGACAGAGCATTGAGATTGCTGCTCAGCAACAGGCCGAAGCATTTCTGTCCCTATGGGCCTCTTACAAAGGGATACGAGAAGGCCATTCAGCCCATATTAGCCTGTTGCTACTTGAAAAGGTGCAAATCTAAAATATTGGCACATTTTGCCAACAGAATCATTCAAAACGAAGAGGTGTGTCGCTGCAGCTGTATGAGGTGTTACTGAGAGGGCACCTGGAGTACATTGTGTTGTTTGTGTTTCTGTAACTGAGAAGGGATGGACTTTCATCAGATACAGTTTAACGGCTGCTCATAATCCACGGGTTTCTGCGTCATTTAATGTCTCGGGTCTGTTACACAAAGACAGGAGGAGGCCATTCATGCTTTCTAGTCTATTACAGAGGGCCACGAGGAGCCCATTCAGCCTCTCGACCCTGTTATAGAGGGGCAGGAAGTGTAAATGTAACTTTCAAGTCTGTTACGCATAAATATTAGTTTTAAATTAGTTTTGGAATAGGAAAGACCTGATGTAAACATTAAGATTCTAACTTTGAATACGGCCAACTTTGAAAGAGTTAGGCGAGACCTGTGAAAGGCAGATTGGAATACCCTATTCACAGGATGGTTGGAAAATGCAAGGGCATCAAAACTTGGTTTCAGAGAGTCCAGAGCCAATGTGTTCCCATTAGTGAGAGGATCAAGGCTGGTGGGTGCAGGGAGTGCTGAATGGCTAGATATATTGATGGTCTGATCAAGGTAAGGAAGGAGGCATATGTCAGGTAAACAGAGCTGAGATCAAGTGAATCCCGAGAGGTGTGTAAGGGCAGCAAATGTACAGTCAATGGGAAAACCGGGCCAGAAAAATGTGGACAAGGGATGGCTTTAGAAATACGGTTAACGAGGTATTGAAGAAATTATACAAATCCTTTAATGTCAAAAGATTAACTAGGGAGAGAATAGGGCCCCTTTAAGATCAGTAAGGCTACCTATGTATGGAACCACAGGAGATTGGAGGGATACAAAACATGTATTTGTCCTCAGTATTTAATGTGGAGGAGGTTACAAGAGCGAGAGAATGAAGAAATATATAGCGATACCTTGAAAGTGTCTATATTACAATGAGGTGTTGGATATTTTAAAACAGATAAAGGTGAACAAATCCCTGGGACCTGATCAGTTGTTTCCCAGATATTTGTGAGAAGCTAGAAGATAGATTGCTCAACATTTTGCTGATATATTTGTAACATTGATTTCCACAGGTGAGGTGTCAAAAGACTGGAGGGCTGCTAACATAGTGTTATTATTTAAGAAAGTAAGGAAAAAACGGGTAACCATAGATTGGTGAGCCTGACGTCAATGGTGACTAAATTGTTGGAGGGGATTTCAAGGAAAAATATCGATATGCATTTGGAAAGACATGGACTGAAGAGGGCTTTGTAGATCACATCCCACTGACTTCGTGGAATTTTTTGAAAAGTGATGAAGATGATTGATGAAGGCAGTACAGTGGATGTTGTCTTTATGGAATTCAGTAAGAAAAGCAAAATATTCTGCATGGGAGACTGGTTTGCAAGGTCAGACTCCCTGGAATCCAGGGAGAGCTCGCCTGTTAGATCCAAAATTTTCTTGAATATTGGAAACAGGGCATGATAGTGGACATCTGTTCTTTAAACTTGGAGGCCGGTGACCAGTGGCGTGCCGCAAAGATCAATAATGGGTCCACTGCCTTTTGTCACTTATACAATCATTTGTATTTGAGTGTATGAAGTATGGTCAGGAAGTTTGTAGATAATTCCAAATTTGGTGGTGTAGTCGACAGTGAAGAATTATCTCTCAGACTATAATGCGACTTTGCTTAGGTGAATCAAGGATTGGCAGATGGAGTTTATTTTAGTTAAATGTGAACTATTACATTTTGGCAAGACAAATCAAGGCAAGACAAAAAGGTAGGGTTCTGTCGAAAGCTGCCAATCAAGGAGAACTCCACCGAAATTATCGAATTCCTACAGTTAGGAAATAGGCTTTTCGGCCCATCGAGGCCACACCGAACCTCGAAACAGTATCCCACTGGACACACCCAACCCTATCCCTCTGAGCTTGCATTTCCCATGGCTAAGCCACCTCGCCTACACATCCCTGGGTACTTCACGCAATCTAGCATGGCCAATCTACCCTTACCTGTATATCTTTATACTGTCGGCGGAAAACATAACATCCAGAGGAAACTCATGCAGACATGGGGCGGATGTGCAAACTCCACACAGCCAATCAAGGATGGAATTAAACCCAGATCGCTGCGCTCTGAATCAGCAATGCTCGTCACTGAGCTGCTGTGTCATCTTGTGGTGCAGGTTCTCCGTTCCTTGAAACTGCCGTCACAGGTAGATAGCGCAGTGAAGAAGGCACTTGGTGATCTTCCCTTTTTGGTCCGTGCTTTGAGTCTAAACATTTTCACTACATGTTGCATCTGTACAGGACATTGTTATGGCCACTTTTGTAATACTGCCTTTAATTCTGGTCTCCCTGCTGTCGGAAAGATGTTGTCAAACTTGAAAGGGTGCAGAAGTGACTTAAAATAATGTTGCAGGTATTGGATGGTTAGAGTTACAGGGAGAGTTTGAATAGGCTGGGTCTATTTTGAAGTGTTGAGGCTGAGTGGTGACCTTAAAGACGTTTTTAAAAGCATGAGGGGCATAGATAAGGTAAACAGTCAACGTCTTTTACCCAGGATAGGCAAGCCCAAAATTAGAAGACTAAGGTTTAAGGTGAGAGGAGAAAGATTTAAAAAGGAACATGAGGGACAACATTTTCACACAGAGACTGCTGTGTGTATGGATTGAACAGCCAAAAGAGGTGGTGGAGGCAGGTACAGTTACACCATTTAAAAGGCATTTGGATGGATGCATGCATGGGATGTGTTTAGAGGGAGATGGGCCAAGTGCTGGCAAGGGGGACGAGATTTATTTAGTATATTTGGTTGGTATGGGCGATCAGACCGTAAGGTATTTGTCCGTGCTGTACATCTCTAAAACTCTATTGCCTCTTGAGTGTATAACACAGGAACAGGAGGAGGCTATTCAGCTTCTGAATTCTGTCAGGCAACTTGTTTGTTCAATTGCTGAGAGTAAAAATATATCATTCAAATTTTGACGGTGTTTTACAAAAACAGGAGAAAGGTTTTTAGTCAAGAGAAGCTGTAAGGAATGTGAAGAGGTCATTCAGGCCCTCGACTCCATTCCACAGGAGCAGCAGGTGAGTGCAGAGCTATTGGAATCTGTTAGTCAGTAGCAGGAGGAGGACGTCTACTTTCGCAAACCATGGATCAGGAGGCAGTCACACAGCTACTCAAGATTGGGACACAGGAACAGGATGCAGTCATTCAACTGCTTGAGACTGTGACACAGGGACAGGAGAGAGTCACTCAGAGCTCGAAACTGGGGCACAGGGAAATCTGAGGTTAGTGAGGCCCCAGCATCCTGTTGTGCAAGAACAGGAGGAGGTGACTCACTCCCCACCAGTATGGGACACTGGGAGAGAAGGGGAGTTTGCTTGGAACAAACAGAAATATATGAATAGGTTGCATTAGTGGTCCATTCAATCCTGCCCCAACATTCACTAAGACCCCGGCTGATCTGATTATGATTCCCTCATTCCATTTTACGGAGACTCCCCTCTCTGCAGCCTCTGCTCCGTTTCTTGGTCATGTTGCAGACTCAGATGCTGCAACAACACTCACCATGACTCATCCAGAAGGATGGGTCTAACCGGATGAGTCAGGATTTGAGGGGTCCAATGACAAGAATGAAAACACAACGTAAAGGTATTGTCAGATGTTTCGTACTCTCACATTCGCAATCCAACGATCATAACCAGCCCATCCATGACATATTCAGGATGGAGCACTGTGTAGATCCAGCTAGTGTACAGCTGTATGTAACCCAGCAATGTCCAGAGTGAAACACTATGCAGCCCACACCAATGCTTTATCTATAATCCTGGACTAAATGTTCGGTGTGGGGAACTGTGCAGTCCGCACTGGTTCATTCATATACAAACCCAGGCTGTTGCATTGTTCGATAACACTGTGTTAGATCACTGCCCAGTGTGCAGAAACAAGTAACCAATGCTGGAAGTGACAGAATGTGCAGTTCCCATCCATTTCCAGCTCCATATCTGCACTGTACCTTGACAAGGGGTGCTGCGAAAGTGAAAATCAATGTGAGGAAGAGATATAAATGGAAACAATTTAAATACCAATAGTTCTGATTAAGGCACATATCACTCTAGTATTTAAAGTTGAAATAACTGAGATAATATCCAATGAGGTTTTGTGAACGGTGCAAAGAAGTAAGAGGGGGATGGTGATGTGATAGTGGTTGCACTATAAGCCTCCAAATAATCAATGGGAATAAGAGGAACAAATATTCAGGGAGATGGGTGAGACTTGCAGGAGGAATAGGGTTGTCATAATAGGTGATTTTAATTTTCCGAACATGGACTGGGACTTCCAGAGGGTTAAGAACTTAGATGGAACGTAATTTGTTAAGTGTGTTCAGGAAAGCTTCCACAAGCAATATAAAGAGGTTCCTATTGGGAAAGGGACAAACTCGACCTACTGTTGGGAAATAAGGTCGGATAGGTGACAGAGGTAAAGTGGGCGAGCATTTTGGGAAGAGTGACGAGAGCTGTACGAGTTTTAAAATAGTAATGGTTGGGACAAAATTGGTCCACAGAATCAAGTTCTAAATAGAGGAAAGGCGCATTTTGTTGGAATTAGACAGGGGATTGCAGGGGATGATTGGAGTAGTTTGTTTCAAGGTAAAAGGATCCCGGGAAAGTGGGAGGGCTTCAAAAGTGAGACATGTTCCTATATGTTCCTGTGAGGATGAAGGGAAAGTGAGGCTGGAAGAGAGAACCCTGGATAACAAGAAATATTGAGGCTCTGACCAGAAAAAAAGGAGGCGTGGCTCAGGTACAGGCAGCTGGGACCAAGGGAATCCCTGGAGGTACATAGGGGATACAGGAGTTTACTGAAGAAGGAAATCAGCAGGGCTAAAGTGGGGTATGAGATAGCCTTGGCTGAGCAGATTAGGGTGAATCCAAATTCATTATAGTAAAGAAAAAGAACAACCAGAGAGAGAATGGGACGCCTTTAAATCCAAAATGGGCACGCATGTGTAAAACCTCAAGAGGTGGGTGAGGTCCTCAATTTCCCCTCTGTGATTACCATGAAGGAAGACATGAAGAATTGTGACCGTTGGGAGGTTAGTTGTGATATCTTGGTACAGTCCATATCACAGCAGAGTTGCTGATGGACATATTAGAAATCATAAAGTCAGATAAATCTCTTGGTCCTGACCAGATATATCCAAGAGCACTGCAAGAGGCGAGAGAAGACAGTTCAGGGGCCAAGGACCCGGAAGACTGGGCGGTAACAAATGTGCCCTTATTGAAGAAGGGTTGCAAAGAAAAGCCTGGGAAAGATAGACCAGTAGGCTTCACATCTGTTTTCGGTAAACCGCTTGAGAAGCTTCTGAGATAAGATATGCATGCATTTGGAAAGACAGAGTTTGACTTGGAGCAGTCAGCATAGCTTTGTGCGTGGTGGATCATGCCTAACAAATTTTGTTAGAGATTTTTGAGGAAGTGACCAGGAACGCTGACAAGTGCAGGGGGGTGGACATAGTCTATATAGATTTCAGTAAGGCCTTTGATAAGGTTCCACATGGTAGGTCGCTCTGGAAGGTTAGATGGCATGGACTCCAATGTAAACCTGCAAACTGGTGACACAGTTGGCTTGACGTCATGAAACAAATGGCTATGGTGGAGGTATGCTTGTCAGACTGGAGGCCTGTGACTAGTGGAGTGCCTCAGTGGTCGGTTCTGGGCCCATTGCTGTTCGTTATCTTATACCAATGATTTGGACCAGAGTGCACAACGCAAGGTTAGTAAGTTTGCAGATGACTCTAAATTAGGAGGCATCATTTACAATGAGAAACATTACCAGAAATTGCAGCAGTACCTTGGCAAGCTGGGGAAGTGGGCTCAGAAATAGCAATTTGAGTTTAATACACATAAGTGTGGCGTCTTGCATTTTGGAAAGTTAAATCCAGGTAGGAGTTTAATGATGAATTTGAGAGCCTTAAGGAGTGTAGTGGAACAAAAGGACGTTGGAGATCAGGTGCACGGTTGTCTGAAATTTGAGTCACAAATACGCAGGACAATGAAGAAGGTTGTTGGCTAAGTGGTCTTCATCAGCACATTGAGTATAGAAGTTGGGACGTTATGTTGCAGTTGAACAGGGTGTTGGGAAGGCTGCAGTTGGAGTATTGTGTTCAGTTTCGTTCACCTTGCTCTAGAAAGGATATCATTGAACTAGAAAGAGCGTGGAAAAAATTTCGAAAGATGTTTCCTGGGCTAAAGGCTCAAAGTTATAGGCAGAGGTTGGACACGTTAGAACTTATTTCTTTACAGCATAGGAAACTGAGGGAGTTCTTATAGAAGTGTAGCTCTTATAAAACCATGAGAGGCGTGCATGTGGTGAATACTTCAATTTTTTTTCCAAGGATGGGGAATCAAGGACTAGCGGACATCCATTAATGATTGGAAAGGATAAAAAATAGAAAAAAGAAACTGAGGGGCAACCTTTTTACACAGAGTGTGGTACGCATATGGACTGAGCTGCCAGTGGAAGTGATTGAGGTGGGTACAATAACAACAATGAAAAGTCATTTGGATAAATACACAGATAGGAAAGGATTAGAGGGATACAGAGCAAGGGCAGGGAAATGGGGTGAGTGTGGATTGACATTTTGGTTGTCATGGACCAGCTGGACCAAATGGCCAGTTATACTGGCAGTCTCGTGCAATATTACTGTAAATGAGTGTGTTTTGGGGTGGAGACAGAGTCGGGGGGAGACTGAGAAAAAATGTCATGCAAGGATATGTTCACAGGTTTCAGAATGCTGAAATGAAGATATTTCGATCGTATCATGCAACATGGGTCAGTATTTCGAAGAATTATGAGTGAAAGGGATATTGCTGTGAGTTCAGGCGATGGAGAGTTTTGGCTGAGCATTTGGTTCTGCAGCTTTGTAACTGGGAGTGAGGACAGCAGAGTCTTTGCCTCACTGGACTGAATCTAACAAAAAAACTGTCGCAGTTACATTTTCATTCAGTGTGACAGAGGGGTTGTCTGCACAAGGCCGAGCTGGTTTCCTGGTGGTATCTTACCAAACTCACTTCATTAACTACCCACCCCACTCCATAGTGTCCCCCTCATACAATGCCATCCCGATTCTCCAACCCATCATGACTGGAGGTACTCACCATCGCCGGGAGGTCCCGGATATTCTGTGATCCCTGGCACTTGTGCCATCTTAAAAAGGCCAATGGGTACACGGTTGTGCTTTCTCAATTCAGGTCTGCCCTGCACAGTTTACCTCGAGCATGGCAGCTAAGGGGAAATTACACCACGGATTGTCAACGGGGGCATGGAGGTCCTGGTGAATGGGCTAGTACAGAGCGGGACCATTCTCTTCCCAGAAGGATCACACCACCAGACCCACCAAGCATGGTCTGAACTCCTCACCCAGCTCAGTGCAGTGTGCGGTCTGACGAAATGTCCAGCAATACAGGACAAGCATCAATAACCTTCCCTGCTCTGTCAGGATAAGGGTCACCGTATTCTCTCTGCTCCCTCACACTCACTGTATATCTGTTACAGCACCAAGCCCCGAACAAGGCTCATGGTCCACCACTCTCACTACTGCATGCATCACCTTACCTCTCTTTCTCTCTTGCCTTTCTCATGCCCCTCCACACAGTTATAAAATATTCTGGAGAATGCCAATTATGGAATGTTCCGGATAATGTTCCAACTTATTCCCACTTACAGAAAAACGGCTGTGCCCCAGTGTGTATCACGTAAAATGATGGAGTAGAGATGTACGTTTTTCAAATGACACACAATTAAAATCCATCATCCGGATTCAGTACTTCAAATATGCTCCAACATTCAATACGTTCGGGGGTGATCCGATGGTTTTCTCAGCTCCGTGTTAGAGGAACTTTCAGTCATTCAACCCCCAGGTTCCTGTTACTGAGCAGACGATTCTCAGACACTTTTTACCCCGGGTTTCTTCGAGCATGTGTTCAGAAGGCATTTCTCATGGGGACGGACTCTCCTTACAATACATTTCATCTACTTTATAAATTCATGCAACAGTCATCATGCTTTCCACAGACCAATCAAAAACATGCACTTATTTTATGGTTATCGATATCAAACCACAATTAGTCATTCTGGTTATTTCACTTGTCTCGCCTTATTGTATTCAGCCAAAGGCAGCTTACAAAAACTTGACTCATTATAAAATGCAATTTCTGGCAGAGAACATTTTTATCCTCAGCCGTTATCATGACGTTTATCTCAAATATACCTTTTACCTTGTCTGAAAGTTTCTCTTGCCCTTTGTCTGTGACTGATTCTGTGTGTAACAGTTATACAGTTTGTGATGCAGAGGGAGGACACCAGCGCAGGTTCAATTCCCCACACTGATAGCGGTTACCATGAAGGGGACGCTCTCTCAACCTCACCCTGTCACTGGGGTGTGGTGACCCTCAGGGTGAACCACCATGAGTAGTCTTTCTAATGAGAGTTCTTTGAGACTCTATTCTATCAGTTCTGGCATTTTAAATTTTGTAACAAACTTTTTTTTATTGAAAAAGAGTTTTTTTTTTATTATTATATTAAATCAATAACAAAACAACTTAAATAACTGAACAAAATTACACCCATATGCATGTATGTACAAAACAAGTTGAAGTCTCTAAACGGACAGAAGAAAAACAAAAATGAAAAAAATAAATAAAAAATAAATTATGCGGCTCAGCATGACAAAACGATAGTTCTCGTTCTTCGAGAGCATTACACATTCATATGTTCATAATTCTTCATAAAAGATTCATGACACAATATCGTCACGGCTATACAAAAGCGCTTTTTAGAGTAGCAGATAAGCCTGTATCGCGGTAATCCAAAAAGGATTGCCATATCTTATATAAATCTCTGCTTTTTGGTGCACCATACTAGTGAAAAAGTCCAAAGGGATATTCTCCATGACAAGCTTACAACCATCCAACAGACCCGGGGGGTTTTCAGACATCCAACATAACAGAATATTTTTCCCAGCACAGGAAGTTTGGGGGAGATATTAAACGAGTATTTTGCATCAGCATTTATTGTGGAAGACATGAAAGGTAGGGAAATACTTTGCAAAATGTCCATATTACAGAGGAGGACGTGCTGGATGTATTAAAATGGGTAAAGGTGAATAAATACCCAAGGATGTCTTGAGACGGGTCCCCAGGACCTGATCAGGTATACCCTAGAACTCTATGGGAAGCTAGAGAAGTGATTGTTGGGCCTCTTGCTGAGATATTTGTAATATGGAAAGTCACAGGTGAGGTGCTGGAAGACTCGAGGTTGGATAACGTGATGGCACAGTTTAAGAAGGGTAGTAAGGACATGCCAGGGGACTATAGACTAGTGAGCCTGACGTTCGTGGTGGGCAAGTTGTTGGAAGGAATCCTGAGGGATAGGATGTGCATGTATTTAGAAAGGCAAGGACTGATTAGGGATAGTCAACATGGCTTTGTGCACGAGAAATCATGTCTCACAAACTTGATTGAGTTTTTGAGGAAGTAACAAAGAGGATTGATGAGGGCAAAGGGGTAGATGTGATCTATATGGACTTCAGTAAGGGTTTTCATAAGGTTCCCCATGGGAGACTGATTAGCAAGGTTATATCTCATGGAATACAGGGAGAGCTAGCCATTTGGATACATAACTGGCTCAAAGGTAGAAGATAGAGAGTGGCGGTGGAGGGTTGTTTTTCAGACTGGAGGCCTGTGACCTGTGCAGTGCCACAAGGATCGGTGCTGGATTCACTACTTTTTGTCATTGACATAAATGGTTTGGATGTGAGCATAAGAGGTACAGTTAGGAAGTTTGCAGATGACACCAAAATTGGAGGTGCAGTGGACAGCGAAGAAGGTCACCTCAGATTACAACAGGAACTGGACCAAATTGCCAATGGGCTGAAAAGTGGCGGATGGAGTTTAATTGAGATAAATGCGATGTGCTGCATTTTGGGAAAGCAAATCCTAGTAGGACTTATATACTTAATGGTCAGGTCGCAGGGAATGTTGCTGAACAAAGAGACCTTGGAGTGCAGGTTCATAGCTCCTTGAAAGTGGAGTCGCAGGTAGATAGGATAGTGAAGAAGGCGTTTGATATGCTTTCCTTTATTGGTCAGAGTATTGAGTACAGGAGTTGGAAGATCATGCTGCGATTGTACAAGACATTGGATAGGCCACTGTTGTAATATTGCATGCAATTCTGGTCTCCTTCCTATCGGAAATATGTTGTGAAACTTGAAAGGGTTCAGAAAAGATTTACAAGGATGTTGCCAGCGTTAGAGGATTTGAGCTACAGAGAGAGGCTGAACAGGCTGGGGCTGTTTTCCCTGGACCGTCGGAGGCTGAGGAGTGACATTATAGAGGTTTACAAAATTATGATGGGCATGGATATGGTAAATAGGTGAAGTCTTTTCCCTGGGGTCGGGGAGTCCAGAAAGAGAGGGCATAGGTTTAGGGTGAGAGGCGAAAGATATAAAAAAGACCTACGGGGCAATTATTTCACACAGAGGGTAGTACGTGTATGGAATGAGCTGCCAGGTGATATCGGGGAGGCTGATACAAGTGCAAAATTTAAGAGGCATTTGGATGGGTATATGAATACGACTGGTTTGGAGGGTTATGGGCAGGGTGCTGGCAGGTGGGACTAGATTGGTTTGGGATATGTGGTCGGCATGGATGGGTTGGACCGAAGGTTTCCATGCTTTACATCTCTATGACACTATGACGTATAATAATCTCTGTTTTTTGGTGCACCATACTGGTGAGAAAGTCCAAAGGGGTATTTTCCATGAGGAGCTTACAAAGACCAACAGCCCCAAGGAGTTTTCAGACATCCAACACAACACAATAAGTTTCCTAGCACAGAAAGTAAGGATTTTTTTTCCCCATGCGTAAGATACTCTGGGCAGGCCCAGGAAAAGAGAAACCGGGTCCATCTCCAATTCGGTCCACTCTGTCAAACCTAACACAGTGCTCCAATATATATGAAGCCTGCAGCAGGACCACATGCAATGAGCAAGAGTGCCTGCAGTCATTCTGCATTTAGGACATGCTGAAGATAATCCCACTTTGAATTTTGAGAGAAACACTGGTGTCAGATTGACCCTATGAAGAATTTACAACTGCATGGAATGTGTCCTGTTACAGATCAAAATCCTTTGAGCATTTTCACAAATATTCTCCCATGTCTCCGAAAAGATCTAAACCCCCAACTCTCTCGCACAGACGTCACGAAGCTGCACAGTTTTATCTGAGGGGACATTATCCAACTGATGATAAAGGGTACTGACAGAGAGTGTATTGTTAGCAAAAAGTACCTACTTCTCTGTATCGGATGTATCAGTCTCTGTTATTTTTAAAAAATCAAATCTCTAATCTGGAAAAAAAAAAAACAGAAGAAGTCTCTACTAGGTAGTCCATACTTAACGAGTTATTTGACCAAATGATATCATTGTTTCTCCCTCAAGTAACACGTGGTGGCTCAGTGGTTTGCAATGATTCACAGTACCAGGGTCACGGGTTTGGTACCAGCCTTGGGTGACTGGCTGTGTGGAGTTCGTATATTCTCAACTGTGTCTGCGTAGGTTTCCTCCAACAGTCACAAAGATATACAGGTGAGATGAATTGGCCATTGCTAAATCGCTCATAGTGTTGCAGGATCTGTACGTTGGGGCATTAGTCAGGGTAAATATAGAATGGTTGGGGAATGGGTCTGGTGGGTTACTCTTCGGAGGGTCGAAGTGATCTTGCTGGGCCCAAGGACCTGTTTCCACACTGTAGGGATACTACTAATTCTAAATCACTCAAGCAAGGTACACCCTCGCTGCCCACAGTTTAAACCTGGAATCCATCATCCCCGGTTGACAACCCGGTATACCAATTATAGGGGTAAGAAACATGGTTTTGTCTGTATTGCCCTCGATCTGATGCATTGTCCTTCAAGTTTTAACAGTATTGATCATCATTAGTTTATGACAATACTCCATAAACGTTGTCATGTTATCTAAGAACAACAGACTCATAAGGGTTCACTTTGTCTGAGAGGGCTCAATGTCTAGCCATATTCATGGCGAGACCTCAGTGGCCCAGGCACTCACATACGATGAAAAAAAACTTAATTGATTGTTTTTTTTTGGGTAGATCAACTCCCCACGATCTGTTGGGCAGTTTCAATTTTGTTAGCTTGATAAAAAATCACTTATGGTGCCAAATAAAATAGCTAAACCAGCCATTTCTTTCTAAAAATCATCTTAGATTACTTAAAGTTTGGAAACAGGCCGTTGGCCCAACAAGTCCACACTGATCCGCCGAAGCGCAACCCACTCAGACCAATTCCCCTACATTTACCCCTACATTCATTTTAATAACAGCTATGCGACCTAGCCAGGATTTGGAAATGCCTCCCATCTTTGAAGGCCTTATTTAATTTTGTCAAACAAATGGACACAGTTCACGTTAAATAAATGATCAAAGACAGATGTAATAACATACTGAAATAGGGAAACCACCCGAGTGACCATTTAAAAGGAAACCAGGATTTGCCCTCAGTATCAGGTATTTCCCTAAGACCTCCCATAGGCATGGCCTCCAACTTTGTAAAATTAATCTTATCGCCCCGAAAGGCAACAAGTGAATTAATGCATTGCATCACATGAACTACCGAAATTGCAGGAATTGACAAAAAGCATAACACACTTATCTGCATATTATATAATATTACGTGACTTCTATCCCACATCTGGGGCAGATATATTGGCATCCCTACGGATGACCTCCTCCAGTGGCTCAATCACCAACGTAACCAACAATGGTGAAAGGTGTCAACCTTCGCGGCTGCCTGGAGAAATATTAATATTACTGGTTGGCCACACCATTAGTGAGAACCGCAACCAGAGGATCGCGGTAAAGGACCCTCACCCACTTGATAAAAACTTATACTAAACCGTTCTAATGTACAGAAGAGATCCGGCCACTCAACCCAATCAAATGCCCTCTCTCATCTAAAAAGATCAATAATCCCTGGACAGATTAATGTTGACACTCTTGGATCATATTGAGTAACCTGTTAACATTGTAGGAAGATCTGTGGCTCTTTATAAAGCCTGTTTGGTCCTCTTTGGCAACGGGAGGCAGCAAAGTTTCCACCTTAATGTACAGGTCACAGACGGGATTTTGAAACCAACATTTTAAAAGTGACATTGGCGTGTAAGAAGCACAATCCTCCAGGGTCTTCCATTCTTAAGCATCAGAGAGATATGAGCCTCTCCTAAGGATGGAGGGAGGGGTTCGTGACTGTATGAGTGACAGAACATGTTAAACGTCAGCCCTGACAATAAGTTTATAAATTATTTCTAAACTTCACTCAGAAATCCGTCAGGAACGTGACCCTTTACATTATGAAGCTGCTTCACACCCTCCTGTGCTGCATTAAGACACAACACTTATTCAGGGGTTACTCCTGGAATACCCAGGTTCTTGAAAAATGACTCAATCTTAATCCATCTATCCTCAAAATGTTCAGTCTGAAATAATTCGGAGAAAAATCTCGGACAGGCTGCATTAATCTTTTTGGAATCGGAGGGAAGGATTCCAGTACCTTCCCTAATTGAGGTAATGGCTTGAGGGGGCGCTCATTTTCCTGGCAAGTTAGGCTAAATACTTGCCTGGCTTATCACCATGTTCAAACAGCCTTTGTTTTTCAAAAGTAAGTTCCTTCTTGGCTGTCTGTGTGAGCGAGGAATTCACTGTAGACAGAAGCTTGTGATCCTCTGCAGATAATGCACTGAGGGTCTATCACAGTATACCCACTCGGCTGTCCTCAGCTGTGCATTAAGCCAGCGTTCCTGCTCCCCCTTCTGCCTCTTCCTGATGAATAACTATTCCCTTGGCATGAGCGTTAGCAGTTTCCCATAGAATGGATGTGTTACCGGTTGAATCTGCATTAATGGCTAAGAAAGATCTGAAATCTGTACAGGAATACTCAAGGAACTAACTAGCCTTAAGCAAAAAAGGATCCATTCGCCAGCGTCTCGAAACTGTTGTACTGCTTCATGGTCAGAAATGGTAATTTTCCCAATTGTGCAGGATGCCAACGAATCTAAGATTGTTGCAGGGATGGAGAAGAGATCAACATTCGTGTGGCTTTTATGCGGGTTGTAGGAGAAAATAAAATCCCTACTTGTGATGTGGATCTGCCTCCAGACATCTACCAGTTCTAGTTCTGCACAAGAATCAACTAATTGCTTACATTATGACGAGGGTATTGGGTGACCTTTGGACATTCTGTCCACTGTGGGGTTCATAAGACAGTTGAAATCACTAATGCACAATGAGACAAGATAACAATTTGGAAAATGCATCTACCACGGTTTTAAGAGGGTGTGCCGGGAGGCAATAACCATTCAAAATATTGTATTCTTTCCCATAGTTCAAGGGTTTGGGGATTATGATCCTCCTGTGAATGTCTAATGTAATCTAGTAATTTAACTGGAAGTTTATTCCTATCCAATATGGCTTCTCCCCTACTCCTACTATTAATAAAACGAGAAACAAACCCGATCAAATCCGCCCTGCTGTAATATCAAATGTTCCTTGTCATCAAGATGCATCTCCTGCAATAGGACAACATCCACCCTCTCCTTTCTAAGACTAGAAAGTACATTTTTTCCTCTTGACTGGACGATGGCTCCGCTTATTGTTCCAGGTACACCATTTATGCACATCATTATCCATGACACACTGTAGCAACATTTGAGCTCTAGAGAGGAAGAACTTGAATTACACATCACTGATCATGAATGACAAAAGACTCAGAGCTTAAAAACAACACAAACTAAGACTACTGCATCTAACATGCTCTCAAAACTTTTCAAAACTACACACAAAAAAAACAAGAAATGAATTTGTTTTCACATTTCACATAATCATTTCACATAACTTGACGAACTCAGTGACCAAGGCCTGGTGAGTAACTGGGTCCATGGAACGAGCAGAGTGGGTTGCAGCTACAGCCTCAGGCAGGCTGGATGCTCCTGACGGGTGCACCGCTTGTTGGGCCTTACTCGATCCTTTCCCGTGTTTTGTCATTTCCACTTGATAAAACGGGATTAGTAAAGATTCTATCGCTCTTTTAGTGTTGATGTTTACGTAAATGGCTGGGATGGGATGGGTTAGAGAACCACTTTGCCCGTGCTGTGATGCAGAGCCCAGCAAAGCAGACCTTCCGGATCTCTGGTATCTTGGATTCCCCATTCATGTTTTATTGATATTATCATTTCATTTTGCATTATATTCCTGGATGTTCTGGACCTGTGTAATTTGATACCACTGTCTACATTTTCCCCTACGCTGCAAATTGCTGCCCATTCCTCGATAATCCTTGACTCTGTTGTTATTCATGAACCTTCTGTCGCTGCCTCAAAAATATTCAATATTTCTGCCTCCAACGGACTCTCAGCACTTTGAGAAAACAAATATAAACTTTATGATCTGAGTGTGAGATTTTTTTTTGTGTCTCCTTATCTGAGAAAGGATATAATTACATTGGAAGCATTTCAGAGATATTTCATTTCACGTATTCTTGTGGTGAAGGGTTTATATTATGAAGGCTTTAACAGGTTACTCATGGAATGAGAATGAAACATATAAGACGTTGATAAGCGTGGATCTGGTATATACCCACTGGGTGTTTGTATCGTTCAAATTTATTGTCATTGTCATAGAACCTCTACAGTGTGGAGGCAGGACATTCCGTCCATTAAGTCCACACTGACCCACCAAACAGCATCCCACATGGACGTGCCTTCAATCTTATCCACGTAAACCTGCAATTCGCATAACTAACCCATCTCACCTACACATCCCTGGGCACCATGGGCAATCCACTTTAAACTGCACATATTTGGACTGTGGCAGAAAACTTGAGCACTGAGAGGAAACCCACACAGACACGGGGAGAATGCTCAAACTCCACATAGAGGGTCACCCGAGGTTGGAATTGAACTCAGCTCCTTGGTGATTTCTCTGTCAGAGATGCATGCTGATTCTCTCCGTTGTTGCTGTTAATTTCTACATATCAAAAATCTCATCCTGTGTAAAAGATTTCAAAAGTTTCCCTACAGATGTCAAGTTAATTGGTCTGCAGTTCTCCACACTATGTCTTCTTCCCTTTGTAGCTGCTTGGATCCCTTCCATTCATCTGCAATGCCTGGCTCACGTTTACCAACTTCCATTTATCCACAATGACTTTCGGTCTCTTCAGAATGCACATGAAAATAAAACACAGTCATCAATAGTGCAATTAATACTTCTATTGGTGATTTATTTCTGACATTTTGATAGGAAGTACATCTGTTTCGTCAGACTTAACAATGCTCAATCCAGCTACATGTATAAGTACTACCTTGTTACTGAAATGAATTGACTATGTCTTTAGCTGCAGAAGGCTGATATGATCACTTGGTATTTCTTGATCTTCCTGCATGAAGACTGATGCAAAGTAACTGGTTATTTTCTTGGCAATTTCCCTGTTCTCTACAATAAGCTCTCCTCTCCCGAATTCACATTTCCACATTTGACCTTGCTTTTATTTTGTTTCCTTTGAAATATAGATCGTAGATTGATGCAGTCTTCGTGTTCCTGTTCGTTAGCATGCACGTTCTCTTTTTGATTTCCTCATCAGTTTCATGGCCTTCCTTTTCTGGACCGATAATTTCTGAGAATTGTCAGGTTTCCACAATATCTGGAATTCTTCTGAGGTCACTTCCTATGATTAATATATTGTCTAATTTGTTATGTTAACGATCATTGAGTCACTTTTCCTTTCTTTGGTGTCTGTACCTGAAATAAATAGACATATTTTTCAGACTTTGCAGTATTTATATAAATCTCCTGGTCCTGACCAGATATATTCAGGAACACTGCAGAAGGATAGAGAAGAAATTGCGGGTGCCCTGGTTGGTTCTTTTCCATCATCGCTGGCCAACGACTGAGGTCCCGGACGAGTGGAGGGTAGCAAATGCTGAACCCTATTCAAGAAAGGCTACAAAGATAAACCTGGGAATTAAAGGCCAGGTTTGGAGAGGTTGGATATATATGCATTTGGAACGAGAGGGTATGGTTCGGAGTAAGATTAGCATGGTGCTGAAAAAAGCACGGCAGGTCATGCAGCATCCAAGGAACAGGAAAGTAGATGTTTCGGGCAAAAGCCCTTCATCAAAGTCAGCATGGCTTTGTGCATGGGAGGTCATGACTCACAAATTTGTTGGAGTTCTTTGATGAAGTGACCAGCAACGTTCAGGGGGCAGGTTGGTATACATAGCCTAGATGGATTCCAGTAAGGCCTTCAGTAAGCTTCTATATGGTATGCTGCTCTGGAAGGTTAGATCACATGGAATTGAGGGGGACCTGGCAAATTCGGTACAAAACTGGCTTGATTGTAGGAAGCAGAGGGTAATATTAGTCAACTGGGGAAGTGGGCTGAGAAATGGCTCATGGATTTTAATATATATCAGTGAAAGTTCTTGCATTTTGGCAAGTCAGATCAAGGTTGGAGTTTCATGGTGAATGGTTGGGTCCTAAGGAGTGCAATAGAATAGGGGGACCTTGGAATTCAGGTGTATGGTTCTCTGAAAGACGATTCAGAGGTAGACAGGGCAGTGAAGAAAGCTTTTGGCACACTGGCCTTCATCAGTGTATATCACTGAGTATCAAAATTAGGGAGTTATATTGCAGCTATACAGGATGCTGGTGAGGCCATACTGGTAGCGTTATGTTCAGTTTTGTTCATTTGGAGGCAAGCAGTGGTTGTTAGAGTCATAGATATTATTAAGCTGGAAAGAGTGCAGGACAAATTTATGACGATGTTGTCGTCTCAATCATCTGAGTTATAGGGAGAGGTTGGACAAGCTAGGACTTTTTACTTCAGCGTGTATGAGACTGAGGGGGATCTGATATAAGTGTATAAAATTATGACAGGCATGGTCAGAGTGAATAAACTCAGTCTTTTTTTCCCCAGGGTAGGGCAATCACAGACTAGAGGGAATCAGTTGAAGGCCAGAGGGAAAAGAATAACAGGGAACCTGAGGAAGAAATTTTTACACAGGGAACCTTTTGAGGAAAATGGAATGAGCTGCCTGCGGAAGAGGTTGAGTTGGCTACTTTCACAACCTTTAAAAGGCATTTGGCCAAATACACAGATAGGAAAGTATTACAAGAGTAGAGGGCAATGGCAGGGGTTAGCGTGGATGGACATTTTGTCGGAACTATATTGGACCAAAGGATCTGTCTCCGTGCTGTGGGACTCTATGACTCTAACAACCATTGCTTGCCTCCCACTGAATGTTACATTGTACTTTCCCAATTCACTGGAGCCAACTTGACCCTCGAGCCTCCAGGCTTCTATATTATATGCAGACACCGTGTAAAATCCACCTTATTAACGTCACTATTCCTTAAAAGCTGCTTCAGAGCAAGGTTAGTAATTCGTCAATCTGAACACACAACACCAAATCCGAAATGAACTGCTCTTTAGTTTGCTTCACAACATACTCTTCAACCCATCTCATATAAACTTAAGGAATTTATTTTACACAGCATGAGCAGTCACTTAGTTAATGCAACTTGAGACCATCCAATAAGACTGTGGTATCCACAATACTTACCTATCTAATTTCCAGAGCATGTGATGCTGAGATTTTCTGCAGCCATTTGGTTTTGATATATAACACAGCAATATTTGCTTCTCCTTCCCATTTGTAAGCTCTACACAAAGTGATTCTGTGGAATCTGAGGGACAGGTCTTTGTCATTAGTGCTAGACTTTGACAAGACATTCGGGGAGACTCACCTCGACGCTGAGATGATCTGAAGAAATGTCCATCAATACAGGACAAGCATCAATATCCTCCCCACTCTGTCAGGATAAAGGTCACCATATTCTCTCTGCTCCCTCACACTCACTGTGTATCTGTTATAGCACCAAACCCCAGACAATCCTCATGCTCTATCTCCAAATAAGGCTCAGGCACTACCACGCTCACTATTGAATTCAGCAACTTCCTTCCCACACTTTCTCTGTCACCTACGCAAAACACCCAAACTAATAAAACGATATGGATTCAAAACTGTCGACTGACTCCTTCCGAACACCTCACAATTCCCCCAGTCCAACCTACACCAGCACTAACTGCAGGGCTACCCACTCCTGCCCTCAGTCCCTCCCTCCCTTTCTCCCATTCCAAGAGAAACAGCCTGGAATAGGACAGAAATGGCCAAGCCGTGTGGTGGAGTTCACAATGTCCATTCCCTCACCCGCCTAATACTTGCCATGAGGGGAAGAACCTAGTACAAGATGGAGTGGATTGGGATGCCTCGCGTGGAATGACTGAAACATCCATGCCCCACTGATAGATTAAGGTGCAGTGTTCAGTGAAAGACAATTCTCACTTTAAGCCCACTGGCAGTTCCAACGACAGTACTTTCACTCCCCCCCAAAAAAACACCACTACCTCACTGCACAGAGATTCAGACACAAAAATACACAGAATTATTGGTAAACACCCCAATATACGAACAAACACAATACATACAACGGGATAGACATGCACACACGTAGAAACACACACAGACATATAGAGTCACACACAAATAGACACAAACACAATGAGAAATACATAGGCTGATACACAGGAAGACAGACGTAGACGCACAAATACACAGATGACAAGCAGATGAACACACATACGTACACACAGACACAAACACTCGTGTTATTAAGACACAAATAGATAAGATTTTGATTTATAAGGCTATCAAGAATTCTCAGAGGGAGGCAGGAGAATGAGGTTGAGGAACATATAAAAAATTATCGAATGGCTTATCAGACTCGATGGCAGAATAGCCTCATTATGCTCCTTTTTTCATGCTCATATGGTGTTATGCTGTCAGGTATTCTCTTTCCGAGACAGCTGGGTTTGATAGATATTTGATTGTAAAGGGTCAGTGGCAACGTGGGACAGGTTTGGAGTCCGGAATGGTTTATGTTTATTCCTTATTATTCTGTCTTATGTCTGAAAAGAGGTGGTGATTTGTTGTTCACTTAACACAGTTTTAAAATAACAGGGCCCAGAATGAAATAAGGACGTCACTTTCACTTTAGTGTTGTGCTGCCTGTGGTGTCCTCATCCTCAGGGAACAGTGAAGACTCGGTTATAGAAGATAGTCCAGGCTGAGCGCGACTGACCTTTGCTGGACAGGAGAGTTAATATTCATTGGGAACAGACAGGAGACAGGTGGTCAGACACACTCGGATTAGACATGAACATTCTGAATGGTGCAGCCAAATGGCCAACTGCTGCTGCTACACCATGTTTGTTCCTCAATCCAGCCCTCGATGCTGTTACAGAGGTATACTGCTGCCCCAGCCCATGTGTTGTTCTCTCAATCCACCCTCGAAGCTGTTACAGAGTTATACTGCTGTCCCTCCCCATGTGTAGTTGCTCCATCCCTCGAGGCAGTTACATTGTAGAATCGTTACAATGAGACAGGAGGAGACCATTCTGCCCATCTAAGGAATTACACAAGAAAATAGAATGAAGTAATTCAGCTCATTGAGTACATTACACAACCCAGGAGGAGGCCATTAAAGCTGCCTGAATGGATACACAGGAACAGGGAATCTGTCACTAACAGGAAATAGAGAGTAGAGACAAATGTTTGTTTTCAGGCTACAAAGCTGTAACTGATGGAGTGTCTCAGAGATCACTGTGGGGTCATCAGTGATCAATAATCTGTTTCAAAGATCTGGAGGAAGGGGAGGGAATGGCTTGGAGCTCAATTAGCTCGTATTCCAAGATGGTCATTCAATGTATCATCAAATGGATGGAGTGAGTCTGCAATGTGATACAGTCAGGAAAAGTTATTGCGCAAACCTTCAACAGAAATAACATAAGGTAAGTTGTTTTGTGAAGGATAACACAATGGGAAACAACTTGAATGGAGAGAGATTGCAGAAATTAGTGATACAGGCGGTTTCCATATTCCTGGGACATGAATCATATGAAGTCAATCCGCTGATGCAGCAAGTGATTTGGAAGGTAAGTGGAATGATGCTGTTTTTGGCACAAGGTATCAGGTTTAATCACAGGGATGTTTTATTGCATCTGTACAGGGCATTGCTGAGACCACACCTGATGCACTGTGTGAAATTTTGATCCCCTAGACTAAAATAAAAAGATTCAATTATTTTCGAAGATTTTCAAAGAGGTTTCCCTTTACTCATTCCTGGAGTGCTGGCCTTTTGTTATTGGGCAATATCAGTTTTGATCTGAACTGAGAAATAGTATTGAACCATCCATGACTTTCTGAAAAGTGTATCAGCTGGATGCATATTATCCGAAACGTCGATTTCGAAGCTCCTTGGATGCTGCCTGAACTGCTGTGCTCTTCCAGCAGCATTAATCCAGAACCTGCATATTATCTCTTGTCAGGGAGACTAAAGCTAGAGAATAAATTTTAAGATAAAGATGTATTGATATTAACACACATACTATGAAGACACCTACCAATATTTATAATTTACGCAGACACATGTAAGCATGTCATCAAATTATAAAATGGGGACTGTTTTGCGATTGAAAGGAATTGTGTACAAGAGCAATGACGCACTTGCATATAATCCATTATCAGGTTTTCCAGTGAATGTTCCAGGAGAGCACATCTGGACCAGTTTGTGTTCAAATGACATTATTATATGTTGCAACACAGAGAGGGATAAAAATGTTCCCTGCCTGAGAAGCAGCAGCCAATTGATCTCTCTCTCTTACTTTGTTCCGCCCGATAGCAACGTATGAGACCATAAAATCCCCGAGTTATCAGTACCACTTGTGAAGGATTCCTGGTGAGGATTCATTGGAATCTCTGCACTGCCTGAAACAAAGGGAATTCAGCCAAATCCAACTATTCCAGAAAGAAATCCAACTACCAGTAGCTTGTCTGAGCAGAATACTTTCAAAGCGGAATAATGTTTAGGACACATTATCATTTTACCATTTGTTATGAGTTCAACTTTCTGTGTCATTATTTCTAGAAAAAGACTTACTCTGAGACCTATGTCACTGGCCACCTCTCTAAGCTTGTTGCATTTAAGATTGGTGTAACGAATGGGGGAGTGGAACAGGAAAAGAAAACAGTGACCATCCAACATTGAAAGTTTCTCATTTGTGTTCCAACCAAAGGGCTGTTCAAGTGGGAATTCCCTTCCCCGGAAGTTTGTGGTGCCTAGATGTTTGCATTTATTCACAGTAGTTTTGGTGACATTTGACAAATGAATTTCGGAAAATGGTATACAGACAGAAAAATTCTGCTGAGACCACAATCACATCACCCATGATGTCTATGCATTGTGGAGCGGAGACAAAGTGTCTAAAGGACCCCTCCTACTGCTCGGTCCTATGTTTCTGTGTTCCATTCAACGCCTCACAGCTTCTGCAAGGAGCAGATGGAGGCCACTTACTTCAAGTACCTGGCCACAGTAACACAGGATCTCATTCAGTCACTCCTGACTGTCACACACGGTTTGGTGTGGGTTGGAAAAGATACCTCTGGTCTCTATAGAGTATGCCCTCTCTGCAACTTGTGCTTCATTTGTTGGTCATGGTGTAGACCCAGATTCACTGTGACTGCAGCCCCTATACCTCACCCAGGGATGAGTCACAAAATATTTTGCTCTCTCTGATTGGAACGTTCAATAACAGAACGTTCAGGAAAATTACACCATTAACTTTGTAATTACAGAATACGAGGACAGAAGGAACAGGATCAGGTAATGCGGACGATCAAGCCGTTGTATACCATCAACCATCATGGATAATCTACTGTTGACATTAACTCCTTTTAATTCCTAATTGTTCACACTCCTTCGCTCTCTGACAGTTCAAAATCCATCTATATCGCCCTCAAATACTTTCAGTGATGTAGCTCCCATAACACTCCAGCGCAGATAATTCGTGATAGTGAGTACGCTCTGTGAGAGGAAAACACTTTTTATACATGCATTGTCACCTATTGATATGAACAAGAGGTGAACGTAGGTGTTCAGGAAAGAGTGAATGGCCTCGATATCAAGGCAGTATTTGACTGAGGATAGCATTGGGACCACCTCCTTATTAGAGCTGAATGGGAATCAGCTGTAACCTTCCACTTGTCTGGGTCTTTCAGAGGACAAATAAAAATGTTTATGGTTGGTGGCCAATAATCCATTCATTTCGGGGACATCTCCACAGGTTAGCCTCCTATGCACAAACACCTTCAGCTGTTCCATCAATGTCTTCCCCCATCATAAGATCTGAAGTGGGAATGATGACTGAAGATCACACAATGTTCTGAATATTTTGTCCCCCATCAGCTCCTGAGCCATTCAGTGTCCATGTGCAGCAAGACCCGGACAGCATTCCGGTTTGTGCTGTTAAAGTGTCGGTAACATTCAGTAACAGTGTTGCCAGACACTGCACATTTCCACAGTTAAACGAGGATCTCATTCAGCATCTCAAGTCTGTTACACACTGAGATGTGGAAAACATTAAGCCCGTCGAAACTACTAATCAAGAAGAGGGACAGCTCATTCAATCATCCTGCCTGTTCCACAGGCAGCGAAGGGGTCTGGTCAGTACATCGAGCTGTTACAGGAAGAGGCAGAGCCCAATCAGGCCCTTAAACCTGATCCATGAGACCACGAGGAGGCTATTCAGCCCCAGGAGATAGTTATACAGTAACAGGAGGGTGTCGTTGACACTCCAACATGACAAACTAATGAAACAGAGTTTGCACTGTTAGAGGGATCCATGATGTTGATCATGGCTCCATTGTTTGTAGAACGTGTGCTACTTTAACACTACTTGCTGGCAGTGAGGAGGGAAGTCAACTGTTTTCTGTCAAGTCTCAAGGAGGCATCTTCCATCTCCGAGAAGACACACCCATTTTCTCCATGGAGGTCAGAAGCTGCAGGGAAGAGTTAACTCTTTTATAATGAAGGTATTGTTGCTGCTGTCAGGATTATGGACAACATGACATTCAGTGCAGAATCACGCACCAATTGGACTTTATTAATGTTGGGAGATTTTATTCAAAAGCCTGGGCCTCTCTCTCACACTGTCTCTCTCTCTCTCTCTCTCTGTCTCAACTGAAATAGGAAGTGGGAGTGGTTGGGTCGATCGTTCTCAAAGACTCTTAAACTATCGATAATCATGTAACCCAAGTAAAATAAAAAGTCATGGAGTTTATCACCGTAACAGTGTCTGTTTAGAACATCATGAGCCACTGTCCATCACCCTTAAGGTTCAATGTAATCACCTCTTATTCTCTCACTGAGCTACACTCACTGCTCATGGTGCCATCATCCCAGGGATGAGGCTGGTGAAATGTGAGAGAAAGTCTATCCACAGTAACCCAAATCCTGCCTCAACAACACTCTCACTTATACATCACCGTTTCTTTCCTGTGCCACAAAACACCATTCCTTCTCTCTGCCCTACCACTGACATGGAATGTATAAGTTCCTTACAGCTGTACGCCGCATCAATAAAGCCAACACTAGAGATGCGTATGGAGATGTCCATCACTCTTGGGGAGAATTTCAATGAGATTGAATACACCTAAAAGAGGGGATAATCAACTACCTGAATGGAAATGAGCTGTAGGAATACGGTAAATAGACAGAGGAAGGGAGCTATCTTTACTTCTGGACTCCTCTCACAAGATGCATGCAGCCCTGGTCAGGGCAGCATGTTATGCAGATTTTGAACTGAGTGGCTGGTTCAGCTGTTCAACAGGACAGCAAAGAGTAAAACGCATTGCTGTGGGTTTGTCGTGTTACAACACAGGATAAATCTTCCTGCTTAATTAAAACCAACAACAGAAAAAAAGATTTATCCCATGCAGTAATCTGTGATAATTCTAGAGTCCAAATCTACTTAAAGTAAAAATTAACAACTTTATTTCTTAAAGTATAACAGAGAATAATAAACGAACGACTATTTACAATTTCTTCCTCTCACCTGTCTTTTACCATCCCCCTCTACAATACCAATCCGATAAAACTCCTCATTAAGATTTACAAAACAAAACTTCTTATCTCAAAACTAGGAAGCTTTCGGTTCTTCTCCATATTCCTCTCTTCTTTTGGTTTCTGCTTCACTAGTTACTAATCATTAAAAATTCCTTCAGGAGAACTATTTTTCAGGCAGTCTTTGCCTGCTCGTAGCTTGGCAGTTCTCCAATGAACTGTTCAATTTTCCACAGTCTCGTACCCCAAACCATCGGATTGTGTCATTGGCTTCTAAGATTGTCAATATATTAAATCAAACTTGATTGGATGTGGGTACTTTTGGGTATTATTTAAACTGTTTGGCTGAATTTGTTTTTGTCTCGAGACAATGAGCTAATTGAGTTGTTCGACCAAATGTTACATTATATCTATTTTTCAGAACACTTGGTGCTGTTAGATGGTTATTGCTGGCTTTTAATTCTCCTCAAGATACACTACACCCACATGTTCATCATCAAAGTCACACGGAAACCTGACTAGGGAAGCATGATACACATTGACTTCGCGAAAGGACTTGAGTCAAGCAGATGGGTTTTTATAATAAATCGTAATGGTTGTTTTTAAATTCCACCAATTTCCTTCATGTTATAACAACAGACTATTATTCTGTGGCTCTCGATTATGAGTCAATGGGTTGACCACCATAAACTGTCTTCCCGTATGTGCAGAGAACAAGTTAAACATCCTCAAGAGCAGTTATTGAGTGACAGACAAGCGGTTAGAAAGGACTTGAAACTGCTGCATCCGGATTGAACAAAGGTACAAATATCATTGGTTGAAATATCAAAGAAGTTGTGAGGCAAGTTGCTATTTCACCCACAGTATGGTAGGGTCACACATGGAAGCAGATTACAGGCAGAAACTCTCAAACCATGATACAAAGATGCCTGGATCTGCACCTGAAGGCCGAAAGACTCCGGGAGACAGAACTCGGGCTTTTAGAAAACATTACTTCTTGTCCAATGCAGAAGTGATCTCTATACCGTGCTATTTTCTGAAGTTTTCAAAGGTTACCAATATCTGACAGGATCAATACGCAGGAATGAGGGGAGAGGGCTGGGAGGATCAGTGTGTAAATTGATTAGCATCACAATAATACTGCTCCCATTCATTATAAACAGTGCTACTTCATTGTGTTGGCCTCTTTGTTCTTCCTGTATAAATGAGGAAACCTTTGATTATCCAGTTCTCAGTCGTGGTCCCACTGCAGCCACATCTCCATAATGACAGAGATACCTGACCTGGTTCATACGATTTAAAGCTACCATTTCATTGGCCTTGTTGAAACAGTCGTAAGGAATTCAGGGACGTCAGCAAGTGCAGAACCCAAGATGGCTGTAGGGTCCAGAGGAGATTACAGAGATAGGAAGGTGTGTGAAGGCTGGGGGCTATTACAGGGATATGGGTGGTTCTAGAAGCAGAAGGAGATTACAAAGACAAGAATAGTTTTAGGTTTAGTTGAAGTGAAAATGGAGCTGGACCAGCCAGATCAATATTCTGGCTACAAGAGCCTTGTAGAGAGAAAACCTCCCTGACACCTGATAAAAATGTTACCTGAACAATTTATCACATGACCGCTCTGTCTCTGCACCAGAAATAAACATTCTGTCCACTGTTCCTATAAACGGCCAGTCTCTGGAACATCCTTCATGTTCCATGACCCATCCCACTTCTGTAAACCCACTGGTTTCTACAAACATTTGTGTAAAGGTCTTCATGCCCTATGAAGCTCCCTGCCTCAAACCCCGCTTCCTCCTTATGGAGAAGATCACACACAAACGGCGATCGAGTTTTTGGAAAGCGGTGAGAGATTAGTAAGAGACGTATGGGTGGAAGACGTTGAGATCGGGAGTTCGCAGAAAACAGAAAAAAAAGCTTGTACTGGTCCTGCAGGAGATTGATAACAGGAGGGTCCACTGAAAGGGACAGGACTTTCCTTGGAGAATTTTACAGAGATAGCGTTGGCGAAACTGGAGGAGCTTTTAGGGACGAGGAGATTTGTAGGTGTTAATGAACGTTAGAGATACGTGGAGTGTTTTTATAATGATTGGAATGGGGTCAGGTAAACCTCATTAATACATGTTCCCTGATTGGGACTGTGAACCTGGTCCAATCAGGGAATCCTGGCTGACATAAATAAACAGAAGCATCAGGGACTCTGTTCCCTATAGGAGCCGGCTCTGAGCTAACGTGGGTCACTGCCATGTATCGTGCATGTAGAAACAAAAGGTGATTTGGTGACGGAATACCAGCCTCTGTTGAGTTACTTCAGTTTTAACATCTGTTAGATATTACAGAGAGAGGGAGGGCTGGAGCTGTTTCCACAGATCAGGATGGGTTTACAATCTGGACGTTGCAGAGACAGTGAGCTGTGTCAGGGTGGTTACAGAATCGGGAGCACTACCGGGACTAGAGGATGTTTCACAGCTGGTTAGGCATTGGAGTAGGTTACACAACAGGGACCATTGTAGGGACTGGAGCAAAGAAAAGAGATGGGCAGACAAGTCAGTGCTGGAGGAAGTTGGAGATATAGTGATCACTGTAGTGGCTGGGGTTTATGGAGATACTGCGATCTGTGAGGGCAGAAGGGGGTAGTAACGCTGATTGTTGTATGGATTAGAGGAGATTGTGCAGATTATGTTTCTATGGATCATAGTAGTTGCAGAGAAGGGGAGAGCGGTAAAGATTTGAGAAGGTTTTCTACAGAGAAAAGATTATCGAGGCTGGATGAGACGCCAGAGAAAGAAGGTTTATATCGCCTGTGTGAATTACAGGGATCAGGAGGGCTACATTGGCTAATGGAGGTTAGAATATATCATACAGGATCAACGAGGTCACAAAGACAGTTTTTGTTTGGATTTGGAGGACTCTCAAGATGACATACCGAATGACACAGACGCCTTATGCCACAGAAGGGGGTCACTTGGCCGATCATGGTTACACCAGCTCTTCAACTGAACTCTCTACTGAGTAATGATCTCCTCTTTCCCTCACATCGTTGCACATTCATGTTGTATCAACAATCATCCAGATTCCTCCTGAATGTTTCAGTCAAACATTTAGCAACAATGGATCTAAATGTATCCAAATTACTTGCGAAGATCTTTTTCCAGGTATAAATCCTCTTTCTAGTTTTGAACCAGCCTTACTCCATCTTTTTATAAGCTCACTATGAGGTTCCCGCAGAGGATTCAGGGACAGCTCGATTTTGGCTCTCAGTTTACCCATAATTCCCCTCCCACTGCTCTACTATCTCCCTCAGAACCTTCAGCATTCCTTTATTGTCTCCAATCATATTCTCGATATGATACCAATTCTATTGTTATTCTCCGTCACCAACCTCCCTTTCCCATTTGAGGGACAATTCCTCAAATGGTACCCAAGCCATCTCCTCTTTGAAGGGAGCCCATTTTTCAGTTTACCTTTTACTGACCAACTTGGTGTTCCAGTCAAAACTTCCCAGCTTCATTCTTTCCCCATTAAATTTTGCTCTGAGTCAACTAATGTTACTCACTCTCAATTATTGCATATCATTCTCTACCATCATCCTGAACTTTAGAATAAAATGATTGCGGTGCCGCAAAATATTCCCCTACTGATACTGGATCCACTTTCCCCACCTCTTTCCCAAGGACCAGGTCCAACAATACATGCTGTCTTGGGCTGGACACATACTCCTGCTATAAGCTCTCCTCCGTGTCATCCAGGGACACTCACCCCTCATGACCGTCCACCAACAGTAACCCTGGCAATAAATTATGTTTCTCAATGTAACTACTCTGTAGTATTGTTATCGCTCTCAAATAGCCATCTCCATCCTTTCCAATGATTGCTGGCCGACAGACTGTACTCACAGTGTAATGTACACTTTTTTGTTCTGTAGCTCCAGCCAAATTAATTTTATCCTTGGATGGATCCTCTTTCTCTTGCACTCCTTAACTAACGCTATTCAAAATCAATACTTCTACCTTCATCCTTTCCCTTCCCTTCTAGCATTTTGGAATCCTTTATGCCCAGCAATATTTAACACCCGTCCTGCTATTCCTTAAGCCAGCTCTCGGGGTTCGGTACATCAGATTTCCACACACCAATCCGCATCTGGAACTCCCCAAACTCCGAGTATTCATGTCCATGCAGACTACCTCAGATTAAGGCTTTCTTTCTCATTCCATCTTCCACTGATAAACCTGTTGTTGTAAATTAGTACCAACTGTGTCTCCCATTATTTTGAGAATCCTGGTACTCTCCTTACTATTCCTTCTTGGATCCTAAGCACACGCCAAATTATTTTCAATCCCTCCCAAACACCCCGTAAGAAATTCAGTCCCAGCTCTGTCACGTTAGGCCATCCAGCTTGTACAGTTGCTGCCTTGCCCAGAACCAGTCCCAATGTCACAGGAATCTGAAGCCCTTCCTGCTGCACCATCGTTCCAGTCATACTTTGATATACCTAAAACTCCGAGTTCTATTCTCACTTGGACATGGCACTGGCAGTAACCAAGTGATTGCTACATTTGAGGTCCATCCACCTAGCTCCCTAAATTCTGAATCCCAGACCACAATACGCTTCCTACCCCGGTCATTGCTACCAACATGGACATGACATTTGACTGCTCATTGCACCCCTCACTCCCCAGACGAATGTCCTGCAGACACCATGACATTCTTAACCCCACTATCCTGGAATTACAGAAACACCGACACCTTATTCAATTTCCTGACTCCCCTGTGCCTATTGCTCCTCCTTCTATCTCCCTCCACTCCTGTACAGTCAGGCTGCTCCTGGTGCCACAGACATGGCCCCAACTGCACTCCCCTGAGCAGTCCGCAACTTCATCAGCTTCCAAACTGGAAAACTGAATTGGCAGGTGAATTCAGGATATTCTTCCTTCCCTGATTGTTTCTCTTCGATTGTCTAGTCCCCAATTCCCTTTCTTCTTTTCAGCTGTCATGTCTGGAGGGTGATCTGCTCTGTGTGTGTGCTATCCCCCTAACTCTCAGCATCACAGATGGCCCATAGAGTCTCCACTGACTGTCTGAGCTCCAGCAGGGGGCTATGGCATCCCAATGTAACAGAACACATTTTCCATCTGACAAACATGTCTTGCCATGTCTTAAAATGCAACATGTCTAGAGTAACTTAATTACTTACTCCGAATGAAGTTACCATTAGGGAAATAACAATATGGTTAACTCCCTTATTCAACTGTGGCTTACTGAGGGTAATGTATTATATTGGCTCAGAATTTCACACCTCCCTCTTATTTCTGAGTTCAATCCTAACTTCACATGTTGAAAAAATAAATTTAGTAATTTCTATCAATTTACTGACAGTCACTAATAACGATGTATTATCGGCCAATGAAGTTACAGCCTTTTCTGTGACGGCTCTTGTACTTCCTTCAAACTCAGTGCAGGCCCGTCCCAGCAGCAGGAAGTTATCACTGTGACTCCCAGCAACGTGTAATCCTCCAGCTCCCACTCCAATCTGCTCCCTCACACAGTCACCGTCTCTGTGACTCCCAGGCACGATTAGGCCTCGATCCTCAGTGCTGATTTATATCCTCCAACTTTGCTGCCTCCCAGTTATGTTAGCCTCATGCTCCTGCTCCAAGTTACTCCCTCACATGGTCACTCCCTTTGTGACTCGGTGCTGATTTACAGACTCCTGTTCTCCTGCTTCTCCAAACCCAACTCCCAGTCGCCCTCGATTCTCGCTGCTGATTTATATTCTCCCACTTTGTGCTGCTCTGTCTCAGGTTCTCTCCCCTTGTGACTCCCGTGTAATGGTAGGCCTCGAGCCTCAGTTGAGATTTATAACATCCCATTCCGCACTCTCTCTTACAGGATCGCTGTTGTGCCTGGAAGACAGTGGAAAATAGGAGAAATAGACAGAGCAGAGGGTGTTACAGTGGTTGAGGGAGCTGTAGGGGATGGATCAGGTTATCTGGGGAGCTAGGCAGACCTAAAGCAGCAACTAAAGCAGGTTACTGGAAGATACAGCGAGAGTTGCAGACACTGAAGAAGGCAAAGGAAATAGACAGATGTTGGCTTGTTCACGACGGAGCTTTGTAAAGTCTAAAGGGCTTTTTCTCAGCTGCTTACAGAGATGTGTAGACTTCAAGAAATGCAAATTAACAGCCAGCAAGTGTTGTATGGTAGTGGAGACTGTTGGATGTTACAGAGATAGAAGATTTGCAGTAACTAGGGGACTATAAACTTTTGGAGCACTGGTGGTGTTCAAGGTCCCCCAGGACATGAGGAGGTGCAGAGAATGGGCGCATTCCAAATAGTGGGATTGTAGGGATTGGAAGTCCTGAGATGGATGAGGAGAATGAAAAGTGCCAATTTAACACATACAACAATTGTAATTACAGAAATTTAAGGAAGGGAATCTGTGCTGTCATTGATTACAGTTATATGGAGAGTTACAGAAGCTGAAGGGGTTACAAATTTAAAAAGGGAGAGGCTTTAGGTGATCCGAAGTTTAAACGAGAATAAATAAATTTTAGAGCTCTCTAGCACAGATGGGAATGGAGGAGATGAGATATTGTGAGGAACTATAAGAGTTATAAATCAAGGAGGATGTCAGATATGAAAGGGAGAGCTGCATTGATTGTATGCAGTTACAGACGTGAGGAGTGTTGTAGCGCCTGCTGGAGGGGACACAGATAACAACAGTTCCAACGGCTGGTGCAGTCACTCAAGAAGGGAGGGTTGTCGGAACTAGAGATTACACAGATAGGGGTGAAATTGGAGCTTCAGGAGTTTATGGTGAAAGGGGGGATTGGAGGGACTAGAGATTACACGGATTGGGGTGGTAGTTGGAGCTGCAGGAGTTAATGGAGGATTGTTGGTGCTGGGAATTACGTTAACACGGACAATAGTGGAGCTGCAGGAGAGAGTGAGATAGGGAGGGTTGAAGGGGCTGGATCAATTCACGCAGCCAGGGAAAAGTGTAGGGATTGGACAAGCTAGAGATACTGAGGGTTGTAGGGCTGCAGGCGGTCAGATAGTTTAGGGAGGACTGTGAAGGCAGGTTTGCAGCATTCCCATCAGTTACACAGAGATGTGGAGGGCTGTTCTGAAGGAGGTTACAGAAATCAACAGGGTTGTAGATACTGGAAAATATGACAAAGACAGTGAGCTGTAGTATTTGAAGAGTTTACAGCGACAGGATGCATTGAGGAGTTGGAGGCTGCTACAGGTGTTAAACATGCTGCAAGGGATCAATAACCTTACATCGATCAGGGGGATTGGAAGCTCTGGAGATAAAGAATGAGAATTGCAGTAACTGAAGAATATCACAGAGATGGTGAGTAACATATGAGTTAGAGGAGTTAGAACATGAGATGAGGTGTATTCAATGGAGCCAGGGAGATCTGAAGGGATCACAGGTGATCTAAAGGGCAGTGAGCATTCTCTCTGTAGGATTGGGGTAGTTTACACAGACTGGGAGTATTTTATGGAATGTTCCTAATTACAGAGATTATGAAGTTGTATAGAATTGAGGAACGAACAGCGATATGGAAGGCTGTAGTTAATGAAGATATTTGTTGATGTCGGATGCTAAGGTTCTGGAAATTACATGGACCGGAAAGCTGGACAATCTGTCAGAGCTTACAGAGACAGGAACAGCAATAGACCCTGGAGACACAAACACAGATAGGGAGCATTGCACACACTGGAGGAGGTTTCTGCTTTAGGGATTGTTGTAGGGGAGTGTAACGTTTACACAGATAGGGGTGTAAGAGCTGGAGAAGGTTATGGAGATGATTAGATTGATGGGGAGACCGGAGGAGCTTACATTGACAGGGCTGGTGATAGCGACGGGAGAATGTTACATAGATAATAAGTTGTAGAAACTGATCGGGAGAGTCACAAGCATTAGAATTGGTTCCACAGATCGGGGGATTTACAGGGTCCTGAGAGTATTATGCAGATAGGGAGGATTGTAGGATGTGCACATTTTCAGAGTGTTTCACGAATGGAAAAGGTTACATAGTTAAGGAGGGATGTTGGAGCTGTGGGAGTTCACAGAGACTTGGAGGTTTGAAGGGTTGGGGCTGATTATGGATAGAGGGATATATTTAGGGACAGTAATATGGAACGCAGAGGGAGAGTTTAGATTAGATTCCCTACAGCACGGGAACAGGTACTTCGGCCCAACAACTCCACACTGACCCTCAAAATAGTAACCCACCCAGACCCACTTATCTCCGACAATGCACCTAACACAATGAGCAATTTAGCATGGCCAATTCACCTGACCTTCACATCTTTGGACTGTGGGAGGAAACAGGGGCACCCGGGAGGAAACCCACGCAGACACGGGGGGGGGGGGGGGGGGGGGGGAATGCGCAAACTCCAGATAGTCACCCAACGCTGGAATCGAACCTGGGCCCCTGGCGCTGTGACGCACTATTGCTCACCACTGAGCCACCATGCTGCCCCAGATTGCACAATTACACAAAGAGAGATTGTTTGAGATGCTGGGAGGGCTGTAGGGAGTGGACGAGCAAACAGAGATGTGGAGTGCTGTCGTGGCTTGAAAAGGGTCTGGAGCTCGGTAGGGATGGGAGAAGATTACTGTGGTCGTGTGGTGCTATAGGCCAGGAGGCAGGAGAGTGATCGGAACTGCAGAATGTTTCCGCGGTATCATGTTCTCTTGGGGCTTGAGGAAGGTACACAGGCGTTTATTCTGGTCCAGGCTGGAGGATTTTACAGAGACGGGGGCACTGTAAGTATTGGTCAAAACTACAGAAATAGGGATTATTGTATTGAGTGCAGGATGAGATTATTGAGAATGGGCATGTTATCGACATAGAACATAGAAGAATACAGCGCAGTACAGGCCCTTTGGCCCTCGATGTTGCGCCGATCCAAGCCCACCTAACCTACACTAGCCCACTACCCTCCATATGCCTATCCAATGCCCGCTTAAATGCCCATAAAGAGGGAGAGTCCACCACTGCTACTGGCAGGGCATTCTATGAACTCACAACTCGCTGAGTAAAGGATCTACCCCTAACATCTGACCTATACCTACCACCCCTTAATTTAAAGCTATGACCCCTCGTAATAGCTGACTCCATACTTGGAAAATGGTTCTGATGGTCAACCCTATCTAAACCCCTAATCATCTTGTACACCTCTATCAAGTCACCCCTAAATCTTCTTTTCTTCAATGAAAACAGCCCAAGTGCCTCAGCCTTTCCTCAAGCGATCTTCCTACCATACCAGGCAACATCCTGGTAAACCTCCTCTGCACCCGTTCCAATGCCTCCACATCCGTCCTATAGTATGGCGACCAGAACTGCACACAATACTCTAGATGCGGCCGCACCAGAATCTTATGCAACTGCAACATGACCTCAGGACTCCGGAACTCAATTCCTCTACCAATAAAAGCCAGTACGCCATATGCCTTCTTCACCGCACAATTTAACTGGGTGGCAACTTTCAAAGATCTGTGTACATGGACAATCAAGATCCTTCTGCTCATCCACACTACCAAGTATTTGACCATTAGCTCAGTACCCTATCTTTTTGTTACTCTTACCAAAGTGAATCACCTCACACTTACCTACATTGAACTGCATTTGCCAACTTTCTGCCCAGCTCTGCAGCCAATCTATATTCCGCTGTAACCTGACACATCCGTCCTCACTGTCAACAACTCCACTGACTTTCGTACCATCCGCAAACTTGCTCACCCAACCTTCTAGCCCCTCCTCGATGTCATTTATAAAAATGGCAAACAGCAATGGTCCCAAAACAGATCCTTGTGGAACACCGCTGGTAACGGCACTCCAAGATGAACCTTTACCATCAACTACTACTCTGTCTTCTTCCAGCCAGTCAATTCCTAATCCAAGCCTCCAACGCCCCCTCAATGCCATTCCTCCGTATTCTTTGCAGTAGCCTGCCACGGGGAACCTTATCAAACGCCTTCCTGAAATCCATATACACCACATCTACCGCTTTCCCCTCGTCCACCTCCTTAGTCACCTTCTCGAAGAATTCAATCAGGTTTGTGAGGCACGACCTGCCCTTCACAAAACTATGCTGACTATCCTTGATCACATTATTCCTATCCAGATATCATAAATCCTATCCCTTACAATTTTCTCTAAGACTTTGCCCACAACAGAAGTGAGACTCACCGGCCTATAATTACTAGGGTTATCCCGACTCCGCTTCATGAATAAGGGAACCACTTTTGCTAGCCTCCAGTCTTCTGGCACTACCCATGTAGACAACGAGGACATAAATATCAAGGCTATTGGTCTGCAATCTCCTCCCTTGCTTCCAAGAGAATCCTATGATAAATGCCATCAGGCCCAGGGAACTTATCTATTTTCACCCTTTTCAGAATTTCCAATACCTCTTCCCTACATACCTCAAAGCCGTCTATTCTAATTAATTGTGACTCAGTTTTCACATCGGCAACAATGTCCTGTTCCTGAGTGAATACGGACGAAAAGTATTCATTCAGTATCACCCCAATCTCTTCAGCTTTCACACGCAACTTCCCAGTACTATCCTTGACTGGACCTATTCCTACCCTCGTCATTCTTTTATTCCTGACATACCTATAGAAAGCCTTAGGGTTTCCCTAATCCTACCAACTAAGGACTTTTCATGTCCCCTCCTTGCTGCTCTTAGCTCTTTCTTCAGATCCTTCCTGGCTACCTTATAACTCTCAATCGCCCCAACTGAACCTTCACGCCTCATCTTTACATAGGCCGCCCTCTTCCTTTTAGAAGGGATTCCAATTCCTTATTAAACCACGGCTCCCTCACACGTCCCTTTCCTCCCTGCCTGACGGGCACATACTTATCAAGGATACTCAATAATTGCTCCATGAACAAGCTCCACATATCAATTACGCCCTTCTCTTGAAGCCTAGTTTTCCAAGCCACGCATCCTAAGTCATGCCTCACCGCATCATAATTTCCCTGCCCCCAGCTATAACTCTTGCCCTGCAGTGCACACTTATCCCTCTCCATAACTACAGTAAAAGTCACCGAATTGTGGTCACTGTCCCCAAAGTGCTCACCTATCTCTAATTCTAATACCTGGCCTGGTTCGTTACCCAGAACCAAATCCAGTATGGCCTCACCTCTTGTTGGCCTGTCTACATATTGTGTCAAGAAACCCTCACGCACACATTGGACAAACACCGACCCACCTAACGAACTTGAGCTATAGCTTTCCCAATTAACATCAGGAAAGTTAAAGTCCCCCATAACAACCACCCTATTACTTTCACTCTTCTCTTGAATCATCCTCGCAATCCTTTCTTCTACGTTTCTAGGACTATTAGGAGGTCTGTAAAAAACTCCTAACAGGGTGACCTCACCTTTCCTATTCCTAACCTCAGGACAAACTACCTCAGATGGCGAGTCTTCATCCATCGTCCTTTCCACCGCTGTAATACTATCTTTGACAAGCAATGCCACACCTCCCCCTCTTTTACCCCACCTCTGACCCTACTAAAACATTTAAACCCCAGAACCTGCAACAGCCAATCCTGTCCCTGTTCTACCCAGGTCTCTGTAATAGCCACAACATCGAAATCCCTGGTACCAACCCACGCTGCAAGTTCACCTACCTTATTTCGGAAAATTCTTGCATTGAAGTATCCACACTTCAAGCCACTTTCCCGTTTAAAGGCACCCTCCTTTGAGATTGGTGCCATGTTCCTAACCTTCATACACTCCAGGTCCTGCACCCTAAAGCAACAGGCTAGATTCCCATGCCCCTGCAGAGTTAGTTTAACACTCCCCCCCCCCCCCCCCCCCCCCCCAGAGCACTAGCAAACCTCCCGCCAAGGATACTGGTGCCCCTCAGGTTCAGGTGCAGACCATCCTGTTTATAGAGGTCTCACCTTTCCCAGAAAGAACCCCAGTTATCCAGATACCGGAATCCTTTCCTCCTGCACCATCCCTGGAGCCACGCATTTAACTGTTCTCTCTCCCAATTCCTCTACTCTCTCCCACGTGGCACGGGTAACAAACCAGAGACAACAACTCTGGACAGTGGAGCAATTTACATACAGGGAGAGTTGTCAGCATTGGAGTAGGTTTCAAATATACAGTGGGAATATGGGAGGCGAGAAGGTTACAGAAATAGGAAATTTTCTGGGAATTACAAGCATTTAAGACATTGGCACAAACAAGTTGAACCGAAAGGCATGTTTCCTTGCGATATAACTCTATCACACAACAAGTGACAGCGTGAGGGGGGAATATTGAACAGAACGATCCCAGGTTTCAATGCCATCTTCTTGAGGCAGGCCTGCTTTCCCTTCTGTTGTACTGATCCTCAATAAGACAGCACAGGCCTGGATTGATAACTGTCAACTTCTGATATTGACATAGGAAGGCTCAGAACAGCAGAGATGAAAATTAACAAGAGAGTGGGGTTTGAGCCTGGGACCATCATGCTCTGTGTTCGTGCTTCAACACTGTATCTGTGCCATGTCTTCTGGACCAGAGTTCGATCCCTTAAAATCACTCTGCTCTGTTCACTGTGATTGATCTTACCTCACTGCAGGACTTACTGAAGGCTCCAGATCTCACTCTCCATTTCTCTGGCTGACCAACTGTCTTCAGTGTGGTGATGAACGAGACAGGAATTGGGAATTCTGCTGAGTCAGGAGCGTCCTGAGTATCTACAGGAGACAGAGAAACAGACAGAATGGGAAATTAGACTGATGTAGTGAGGGTTAAACATGGAGAATGCCGTTGAGTCGCACAGAGACTTGGAAAATCCCAGTCTCCATTCCTGGCCTGTGTTGCCTCATCTCCCTGGAGTGGAGAATTCTATTGGCTCAGGATTTGGAGTAGCTGCAAAAGGTGCAGTCACTGGCAGCAATTAAACCCTCACAGTGAGGGATACCACATGGAGAGATACTGTGCGATATCACCAGAGTGCAGGAAGGCATCACAATCAAACCATGGTTAGGAAGAAGGTGCATTGGGATCAGTACTCAGGGATAAGGGAGCAATCAGTGGTCCAGGCAATGGCCTCGTGTTACTCTCACTCAACCGTTCATCCAGAAGTTAATGCGGGTAGCAGAGTTAGATCTGACTAGTAAAACCCTTTAAGTAAGGAAATCTGTTATGGGCTGCCGGTCTGGCCTACATATGAATTCAGACCCACAGCAAGGAGGTTGACTCTCAACTACCCCCGGAATGATCTGGCAAGCCACTCAGCTCAAGCGCAGCTTACGAGTGGGCATGAAATGCTGGCCAGCCAGAGACTGCAACATCCCACGAGGGAATTAAAAACAAAACTACAGTGACCAGTGTCCTGGCCAATCATATCGGTGGGTTTATGTACAGGGCTTTAAGCTTACAGAGAGGATGCTAGGATAGGGTTCAGGTGAAAGGAGCTTTCCAAATCCAAAGAGAAAAGATGGTGCATTAGAACAGCATAGGGATGTGGCTGAAGACAAGCAGAAAGGAACAGAAAGGGACAGTGAATTAGGCTCTGACGGGAAATTCTGGCAAAACATCAATTACAGTTTTTCTTTCGAATTGTCAAAGTATCGGAAAGATTTGGTCACCAGAAAGATGTGGTTACTGGAGAAAATGTGCTGAACTGTTTTGTGTTCCAAACAAGGAGGGTTACAATGGCAGGAAGAGGTTACAGGAGTCTGGAGAGGATGGGATCTGAATGAATAGACACAATTAGAAAGGGTTGCTTGGAGTGCCAGAGGTAACAGAAACACCAGTGGCATGATCTGGAACAGACGACCCAGACTGGGATGGCTGTGGGGATTGGAGATGGTTTCACAGGGAGGGAGGAACATAGAGCCATAGGAGGTTACAGAAATGCGGTGAGTTGTATGGCCTACAGGAGTTCATGGAAATGGGGAGGGTGGGAGGGATGGGCCAGATGACAGGAGTGAGAATGTTGGTTGGATGGAGTGGTTTACACAGTCAGGACTGTTTTAGGCAAATTGAGCAGATTACAAAGATAAGGTGGGTTGTATCGACTAGAGAAACAATCAGACGGTACTCATGGCTCAAGATGTTTATAGATACAGGAAGGCATTGGTTCTGCAGATTGGCTAGATATGGAGAGTGTGGAGTATGACAGATTTTCCAGAAGGGCAGTAATTTTGATTGGAGACAGTTTCAAAGTGGGAAAGGTTGTGGGGGATTTTCCCTTCACACGAACAGGGACATACTAGATTCTTGAAATCACACTTTTAAAAGCCTCCCATTTGCCAGTAATTCCTTTTCCTTCAAACAGACCGACCCATGATTTGGACGTGCCTGGGTTGGACTGGGATCGGCAAAGTTAAAAATGACACAACACCAGCTTACAGGTGCAATAGGTCTATTTGGAGTCACTAGCTTTCAAAGTGCTGCTTCTTCATCAGGTGGTTATGGAGGACAGTCATAAGACACAGAATTTATAGCAACAGGATGGAAGTGTCATGGATTGAAATAGTAAACAAGTTTTGATTAAGTCTTCCATTTTTTTAGAATGATCACCAGCGCTTCCAAATCTAGTGCTTCCAAACACAGAGGGTCCTCGATTATCCAAATATCAATTATCCGAATATCGGATTATCCAAAGGAGATCTCAAGGTCCCGATACAAACATTACATTAAAGAGCTGTTTCAACTCTGATTGTGTTTTTTTTTTGTTTACCCTGACTAAAACAGATCTCGGCTCACTGAAATGCAGCCGAGAACAGTCCTGGTCATCGAGCCCAGGTACCATCTCCAAATGACTGACCTCCCACTCTCTCTCCAGCTGCACACACTTTGCCTGGATTTCTACATAGGGATGAATCGTAACCCCCACTACCCCAGATATTCTCTCGAATATTGTCCCGTACATGGCAGAGGTGGAACTTTTTGAAATGTTGCAGTAAAAAGTTGTGTGTGTGTGGCTATGTGTGCGAGTGTGTGTGTGTGTGTGTGTGTGTGAGCATGTGTGTGTGTGCATGTGTGTGTGTGCATGTGTGTGTGTGCATGTGTGTGTGTGCATGTGTGTGTGTGTGTGTGTATGCGCGCGTGCGGGCACTATTTGGAGAATTACCAAAGGCAGCAACTGTCTTTCTGTCCACTCCGGCTGCCCAGGAGGGGGAGGAGATTACGGGGCAGGGGCGCACAGGGGACGGGGCAGACAGGGGCATTGGCGCAAACGGTGGATGGGGCGGGCGGGGGGGTCAGTGTTGGAAGGGTTGGGGACCGGATGGAGGGGCACAGTTGGAGACGGGCAGGGGCAGTATTTGACAGGTTTGGGAGCGGGCTGAGGATGAGGTTGGATGGTTATGGGAACGGTGCGGATGGCGTGTGAAGGGTGGCGTTGGACCATTTTGGTGGCGGGGTGCCGGCATGGGTCGGTGTTGGAGGTGTTTGGCGCATGCCGGGTGCTCTGTTGGAGGCGGGCGGAGGGTGATGTTGGATGTTTTTGGGTTGGGTGGGGTGCTCTGTCAGAGACGGACGGGGGTGATGTTGAATGGGTTTGGGGGTCCGCGGGGTGCTCTGTTGGAGGTGGGCGGAGGATGATGTTGGATGGGTTTGGGGGCGGCGGGTTGCTGTGTTGGAGGCGGGCGGAGGGTGATGATGGATGGGTTTGGGGGCGGGTGGGGTGCTCTGTTGGAGGCGGGCGGAGGGTGATTATGGGTGGGTTTGGGGTGGGCGGGGTGCTCTGTTTGAGGCGGGCGGAGGATGATGTTGGATGGGTTTGGGGGCGGGTGGGGTGCTCTGTTGGAGGTGGGTGGAGGGGAATGTTGGATGGATTTGGGGCGGGTGGGTGCTCTGTTGGAGGCGGACGGGGAGTGATGTTGGATGGGTTTGGGGCGGGTGGGGGGCTCTGTCAGAGACGGACGGGGGTGATGTTGGATGGATTTGGGGGCGGACGGGGTGCTCTGTTGGAGGCGGGTGGAGGGCGATGTTGGATGGTTTTCGGGGGACGAGGTGCTCTGTTGGAGGATAGTGGAGGGTGATTTTGGATGGGTTTTGGGGCGGGCGGGGTGCTCTGTTGGATGCATGAGGAGGGTGATGATGGATGGGTTTGGGGGATGGCCCGGTGCTCTGTTGGAGCGGGCGGAGGGTGATGCTGGATGAGTTTGGGGGCGGAGGGGTGCTGTGTAGGAGGCATGCGGAGGGTGATGTTGGATGGGTTTGGGGGTGGGTGGGGTGATATGTTGGAGGTGGACGAATGGTGATGTTGAATGTGTTTGGGGTGGGTGGGGTGGCGAGTGGATGATATCGTTGGAATGTTTTTGTGTTGGGGGCCAGCGTGGGTCCGTGCTGGATGAGTTTGGGCGCTGCAAGGGTGCTCTGTATGGCCTACAGGAGTTCATGGAGATGGGGAGGGTGGGAGGCATGGGCTAGTTGACAGGGGTGAGGATGTTGGTTGGATGGAGTGGTGTACACAGTCAGGACTGTTTTAGGCAAATTGAGCAGATTACAACGATAAGGTGGTTTGTATAGACTAGAGAAACAATCAGACGGTACTCATGGCTCAAGATGTTTATAGATACAGGAAGGCATTGGTTCTGCAGATTAGCTAGATATGGAGAGTGTGGAGTATGACAGATTTTCCAGAAGGGCAGTAATTTTGATTGGAGACAGTTTCAAAGTGGGAAGGGTTGTCGGGGATTTTCCCTTCACACGAACAGGGACATACTGGATTCTTGAAATCACACTTTTAAAATCCTCCCATTTGCCAGTAATTCCTTTTCCTTCAAACAGACCGACCCATGATTTGGACGTGCCTGGGTTGGACTGGGATCGGCAAAGTTAAAAATGACACAACACCAGCTTACAGGTGCAATAGGTCTATTTGGAGTCACTAGCTTTCGAAATGCTCCTTCTTCATCAGGTGGTTGTGGAGCACAGTCATAACACACATAATTAATAGCAACAGGATGGATTTGTCATGGATTGAAATAGTAAACAAGTTTTGATTAAGTCTTTCATTTTTTTAGAATGATCACCAGCGCTTCCAAATCTAGTGCTTCCAAACACAGAGGGTCCTCGATTATGAAATATCAATTATCCGAATATCGGATTATCCAAAGGAGATCTCAAGGTCCCGATACAAACATTACATTAAAGAGCTGTTTCATCTCTGATTGTGTTCTTTTTTTGTTTACCCTGACTAAAACAGATTGCGGCTCACTGAAATGCAGCCGAGAACAGTCCTGGACATCGAGCCCAGGTACCATCTCCAAATGACTGACCTCCCACTCTCTCTCCAGCTGCACACACTTTGCCTGGATTTCTACATAGGGATGAATCGTAACCCCCACTACTCCAGATATTCTCTCGAATATTGTCCCGTACATGGCAGAGGTGGAACTTTTTGAAATGTTGCAGTAAAAAGTTGTGTGTGTGGCTGTGTGCGTGTGTGTGTGTGCATGTGTGTGTGTGCATGTGTGTGTGTGTGCATGTGTGCGTGTGCATGTGTGCGTGTGCATGTGCATGTGTGTGTGTGCATGTGTGCGTGTGCATGTTTGCGTGCGGGCGCTATTTGGAGAATTACCCCAGCAAAGGCAGCAACTGTCTTACTGTTGGTGTCCACTCCGGCCGCCCAGGAGGGGAAGGAGATGACGGGGCAGGGGCGCACAGGGGACGGGGCAGACAGGGGTATGGGCGCAAATGGTGGATGGGGCGGGCGGGGGGGTCAGTGTTGGAAGGTTGGGGACCGGGTGGAGGGGCACAGTTGGAGACGGGCAGGGGCAGTATTTGACAGGTTTGGGAGCGGGCTGAGCGTGAGTTTGGATGCTTTTTGGAACGGTGCGGATGGCGTGTGAAGGGTGGCGTTGGACCATTTTGGTGGCGGGGTGCCAGCATGGGTCGGTGTTGGAGGTGTTTGGGGCATGCTGGGTGCTCTATTGGAGGCGGGCAGAGGGTGGCATTGGATGGGTTTGGGAACGGGGCGGGTGGCTATTAGAGGGTGGCATTGGACTGTTTTGGTGGCGGGGGGCCAGCATGGGTCAGTGTTGGATGTGCTTGGAGGCAGGCGGGGTGCTCTGCTGGAGGTGGGTGGTGGGTGAGGTTGGATGGGTTTGGCGGTGGGCGGGGTGCTCTGTTGTAGGCGGGCGGAGGGTGATGTTGGGTGGGTTTGGGGGCGGGTGGGGTTGCTCTGTTGTAGGCAGGCGGATGGTGATGTTGGATGGGTTTGGGGGCGGGTGGGGTGCTCTGTTGTAGGCGGGCGGAGTGTGATATTGGATGGGTTTGGGGTGGGCGGGGTGCTCTGTTGTAGGCGGGCGGAGGGTGATGTTGGATGGGTTTTGGGGTGGGCGGGGTGCTGTGTTGTAGGCGGGCGGAGCGTGAAATTGGATGGGTTTGGGGGTGGGCGGGGTGCTCAGTTGTAGGCGGGAGGAGGGTGATGTTGGGTGGGTTTGGGGGTGGGCGGGGTGCTCTGTTGTAGGCGGGAGGAGGGTGATGTTGGGTGGGTTTGGGGCGGGTAGGGTGCGCTATTGGAGGAGAGCGGAGGGTGATGTTGGATGGGTTCGGGGGGGGTGCGCTGTTAGAGGCGGGCGCAGGGTCCATGTTGGATGGGTTTGGGTGCGGGTGGGGTGCTCTGTTGTAGGCGGGCGGAGGGTGATGTTGGATGGGTTTGGGGGCGGGTGGGGTGCTCTGTTGTAGGCGGGCGGAGGGTGATGTTGGATGTGTTTGGGGGTGGGCGGGGTGCTCTGTTGTAGGCGGGCGGAGGGTGATGTTGGATGGGTTTGGGGGCGGGTGGGGTTGCTCTGTCAGAGGCGATTGGATGGTGATGTTGGATGGTTTGGGGGCAGGCGGGGTGCTCTGATTGAGGCGGGAGGAGTGTGATATTGGATGGGTTTGGGGGTGGGCGGGGTGCTGTGTTGGAGGCGGGCGGAGTGTGATGTTGGATGGGTTTGGGGGTGGGCGGGGTGCTCTGTTGTAGGCGGGCGGAGGGTGATGTTGGATGGGTTTGGGGGTGGGTGGGGTGCTCTTTTGGAGGTGGACGGGGGCGGATGTTGGATGGGTTTGGGATGGGCGGGGTGCTCTGTTGGAGGCGGGCAGAGGGTGATGTTGGGTGGGTTTGGGGGCGGGTGAGGTTGCTCTGTTGTAGGCGGGCGGACGGTGATGTTGGGTGGGTTTGGGGGTGGGTGGGGCTGCTCTGTTGTAGGCGGGCGGAGGGTGATGTTGGGTGGGTTTGGGGGCGGGTGGGGTTGCTCTGTTGTAGGCGGGCGGAGGGTGATGTTGGATGGGTTTGCGGGCGGGTGAGGTGCTCTGTTGTAGGCGGGCGGAGGGTGATATTGGATGGGTTTGGGGGTGGGCGGGGTGCTCTGTTGTAGGCGGGCGGAGGGTGATGTTGGATGGGTTTGGGGGTGGGCGGGGTGCTGTGTTGTAGGCGGGTGGAGCGTGAAATTGGATGGTTTTGGGGGTGGGCGGGGTGCTCTGTTGTAGGCGGGAGGAGGGTGATGTTGGGTGGGTTTGGGGGTGGGCGGGGTGCTCTGTTGTAGGCGGGAGGAGGGTGATGTTGGGTGGGTTTGGGGCGGGTAGGGTGCGCTATAGGAGGAGAGCGGAGGGTGATGTTGGATGGGTTCGGGGGCGGGGGGGTGCGCTGTTAGAGGCGGGCGCAGGGTCCATGTTGGATGGGTTTGGGGGTGGGCGGGGTGCTGTGTTGGAGGTGGACGGGGGGGGATGTTGGATGGGTTTGGGGTGGGCGGGGTGCTCTGTTGGAGGCGGGCAGAGGGTGATGTTGGGTGGGTTTTGGGGCGGGTGGGGTTGCTCTGTTGTAGGCGGGCGGAGGGTGATGTTGGATGGGTTTGGGGGTGGGTGGGGTGCTCTGTTGTAGGCGGGCGGAGGGTGATGTTGGATGGGTTTGGGGTGGGCGGGGTGCTCTGTTGGAGGCGGGCAGAGGGTGATGGTTGGGTGGGTTTGGGGGCGGGTGGGGTTGCTCTGTTGTAGGCGGGCGGAGGGTGATGTTGGGTGGGTTTGGGGGCGGGTGGGGTGCTCTGTTGTAGGCGGGCGGAGGGTGATGTTGGATGGGTTTGGGGGTGGGTGGGGTGCTCTGTTGTAGGCGGGCGGAGGGTGATGTTGGATGGGTTTGGGGTGGGCGGGGTGCTCTGTTGGAGGCGGGCAGAGGGTGATGGTTGGGTGGGTTTGGGGGCGGGTGGGGTTGCTCTGTTGTAGGCGGGCGGAGGGTGATGTTGGGTGGGTTTGGGGGCGGGTGGGGTGCTCTGTTGTAGGCGGGCGGAGGGTGATGTTGGATGGGTTTGGGGGCGGGTGGGGTGCTCTGTAGTAGGCGGGTGGAGGGTGATGTTGGATGGGTTTGGGGGTGGGTGGGGTGCTCTGTAGTAGGCGGGCGGAGGGTGATGTTGGATGGGTTTGGGGGTGGGCGGAGTGCGCTGTTGGAGGCGGGCGGAGGGGAATGTTGGATCAGTTTGGGGTGGGTGGGGTGCTCTGTCAGACACGAACGGGGGTGATGTTGGATGGAATTGAGGGCGGGCGGGGTGCTCTGTTGGAGGCGGGCGGAGGGTGATGTTGGATGAGTTTGGGGGCGAACAGGGTGCTCTTTTGGAGGCGGGCGGAGGTTGATGTTGGATGTTTTTTGGGATGGGTTGGGTGCTCTGTTGGAGGTGGACGGGGGAGTGATGTTGGATGGGTTTGGGGGTGGTCGGGGTGCTCTGTTGGAGGGGAGTGGAGGGTGATGTTGGATGAGTTTGGGGGTTTCAGGGTGCTGTGTTGAAGGCGGGCGGAGGGTGATGTTGGATGGGTTGGGGGCGGCCGGGGTGCTCTATTGTATGCAGGCGGAGGGTGATGATGGATGGGTTTGGGGGTGGGCGGGGTGCTCTGTTGCAGGTGGGCGGAGGGTGATGTTGGATGAGTTTGTGGGCAGACAGGGTGCTCTGTTGGAGGTGGGCGGAGGGTGATGTTGGATGGGTTGGGGGCGGGCGGGGTTCTCTGTTGGAGGCGGATGGGGGGTGATGTTGAATGGGTTTGGGCAGGTGGGGTGCTCTGTTGGAGGTGGGCAGAGGGTCATAATGGATGTGTTTGGGGGCGGGCCGGGTGTTCTGTTGGAGGCGAGCAGAGGGTGATATTGGATGGGTTTGGGGGTGGGCGGGGTGCTCTGTTGGAGGCGGGCGGAGGGTGATGTTGGATGGGTTTGGGGTGGGCGGGGTGCTTTGTTGCAGGCGGGCAGAGGGTGATGTTGGATGAGTTTGGGGGCGGACGGTGTGCTGTGTTGGAGGCGGGCGGAGGGTGATGTTGGATGGGTTTGGGGTGGGCGGGGTGCTCTGTTGGAGGCGGGCGGTTGGCGATGTTGGATGAGTTTGGGGCGGGTGGTGTGCTCTGTCAGAGACGGACGGGGGTGATGTTGGATTGATTTGGGGCGGGCGGCGAGCTCTGTGGGAGACGGGTGGAGGTTGATGTTGGATGTGTTTGGGGGCGGATGGGGTGCTGTGTTGGAGGCGGGCGGAGGGTGATGAGGGATGGGTTTGGGGGTGGGTGGGGTGTTCTGTTGGAGGCGGGTGGCGTGTGATGTTGGATGGGTTTGGGGGCAGACAGGGTGCTCTGTTGGAGGCGGTTGGAGGGTGATGTTGGATGGGTTTTGGAGCGGGCGGGGTGCCCTGTTGGAGGCGAGCTGAGGGTGATGTTGGATGGGTTTGGGGGCGGGCGCGGTGCTCTTATGCAGGCGGGCAGAGGGTGATGTTGGATGAGTTTGGGGCGGGCGGGTTGATCTGTTGAAGGCGGTCGGAGGGTGATATTGGATGGGTTTGAGGGCGGGCGGGGTGCTCTGTTGGAGGCGAGAGGAGGGTGATGTTGGATGAGTTTGGGGGCGGACGGGGAGCTGTGTTGGAGGCGGGCGGAGGGTGATGTTGGATGGGTTTGAGGCGGCGGGGTGCTCTGTTGGAGGCGGGCGGTGGTTGATGTTGGATGAGTTTGTGGGCAGAGGGTGATGTTGGATGAGTTCGGGGCGGGCTGGGTGCTCTGTTGGAGGTGGGCGGAGGGTGTTGTTGGATGGGTTTGGGGCGGGGCGGGTAGCGAGTGGATGATGTCGTTGGACAGTTTTTGTGTCGGGGGCCAGCGTGGGTCCGTGCTGGATGGGTTTGGGCGCTGCAAGGATGCTCTGTATGGCCGACAGGAGTTCATGGAGATGGGGAGGATGGGAGGGTTGGGCTAGATCACAGGGGTGAGGATGTTGGTTGGATGGAGTGGTGTACATAGTCAGGATTGTTTTAGGCAAATTGAGCAGATTACAAAGATAAGCTGGGTTGTATAGACGACAGAAACAATCAGACGGTACTCATGTCTCAAGATGTTTATAGATACAGGAAGGCGTTGGTTCTGCAGATTAGCTAGATATGGAGAGTGTGGAGTATGACAGATTATCCAGAAGGGCAGTAATTTTGATTGGAGACAGTTTCAAAGTGGGAAAGGTTGTGGGGGATTTTCCCTTCACACGAACAGGGACATACTAGATTCTTGAAATCACACTTTTAAAAGCCTCCCATTTGCCAGTAATTCCTTTTCCTTCAAACAGACCGACCCATGATTTGGACGTGCCTGAATTGGACTGGGATCGGCAAAGTTAAAAATGACACAACACCAGCTTACAGGTGCAATAGGTCTATTTGGAGTCACTAGCTTTCAAAATGCTCCTTCTTCATCAGGTGGTTGTGGAGGACAGTCATAAGACACAGAATTTATAGCAACAGGATGGAAGTGTCATGGATTGAAATCGTAAACAAGTTTTGATTAAGTCTTTCATTTTTCAGAATGATCACCAGTGCTTCCAAATCTAGTGCTTCCAAACACAGAGGGTCCCCGATTATCAAAATATCAATTATCCAAATATCGGATTATCCAAAGGAGATCTCAAGGTCCCGATACAAACATTACATTAAAGAGCTGTTTCATCTCTGATTGTGTTTTTTTTTTGTTTACCCTGACTAAAACAGATCTCGGCTCACTGAAATGCAGCCGAGAACAGTCCTGGACATCGAGCCCAGGTACCATCTCCAAATGACTGACCTCCCACTCTCTCTCCAGCTGCACACACTTTGCCTGGATTTCTACATAGGGATGAATCGTAACCCCCACTCCTCCAGATATTTTCACGAATATTGTCCCGTACATGGCAGAGGTGGAACTTTTTGAAATGTTGCAGTAAAACGTTGTGTGTGTGGCTATGTGTGTGTGTGTGTGTGTGTGTGTGTGTGTGTGTGTGTGTGTGTGTGTGTGTGTGTGTGTGTGTGTGTGTGTGTGTGTGCATGTGTGCATGTGCATGTGTGCGTGTGCATGTGTGCGTGCGGGCGCTATTTGGAGAATTACCCCACCAAAGGCAGCAACTGTCTTACTGTTGGTGTCCACTCCAGCTGCCCAGGAGGGGGAGGAGATGACGGAGCAGGGTCGCACAGGGGACGGGGCAGACAGGGGTATGGGCGCAAATGGTGGATGGGGCGTGCGGGGGGGTCAGTGTTGGAAGGTTGGGGACCGGGTCGAGGGGCACAGTTGGAGACGGGCTGGGGCAGTATTTGACAGGTTTGGGAGCGGGCTGAGGATGAGGTTGGATGGTTATGGGAACGGTGCGGATGGCATGTGATGGGTTGGCGTTGGACCATTTTGGTGGCGGGGTGCCGGTATGGGACGGTGTTGGAGGTGTTTGGGGCATGCGGGTGCTCTGTTGGAGGCGGGCGGAGAGTGGCATTGGATGGGTTTGGGAACGGGGCGGGTGGGTATAGGAGGGTGGCATTGGACTGTTTTGGTGGCGGGGGGCCGGCGTGGGTGGGTGTTGGATGTGCTTGGAGGCAGGCGGGGTGCTCTGCTGGAGGCTGGTGCTGGGTGAGTTGGATGGGTTTGGGGCGGGTGGGGTGCTCTGTTGGAGGCGGGTGGTGGGTGAGGTTGGATGGGTTTGGGGCGGGTGGGGTGCTCTGTTGGAGGTGGGTGGTGGGTGAGGTTGGATGGGTTTGGGGCGGGTGGGGTGCTCTATTGGAGGAGAGCAGAGGGTGATTTTGGATCGGTTTCGGGTCGGGTGGTGCTCTGTTGGAGGCGGGCGCAGGGTCCATGTTAAATGGGTTTTGGGGGCGGAATGGGTGCTCTGTTGTAGACGGGCGGAGGGTGATGTTGGATGGGTTGGGGGGCGGGTGGGCGGGTAGAGTTGGACTGTTTTGGTGGCGGTGGCTGGAGTGGGTTGGTGTTGGAAGGGTTTGGGCACAGGTGGGGGCGATGTTGGGGGGTGGGTGGAGCATTGTTCAAAGAGTTTGGGGCGAGCAGTGGGGCGTTTTTGGGCTCTGATAGGGCGTGAGGTCTCACCTATGGTTTGCTGCTGCCTCGTCACCTCAACGGGAACTAGGCATTATCGAAAACTCCGAGCCCTAGAGGAATGGCATGGAACCGATTAATCGAATAACTAATTATCTGAATGTACTATTGCCCGCCCATCTCGTTCAGATAATGGAGGTTCCTGTGTAAACAGCTGGATATTAACCTGGTGTTGTGTGATTTTTACCTTCCCCAAATCAATCCCTGCTCGATCCTTTGAATGGCCCCAATATAGGCCCTGTTCCAGTTTAAGACTTGAATCTGTGGACCTGTCTGATCTTTTTCCATAACGTTGTTAAAAAGAAGACAGTTGTGGGCACTGGACACAAAGTGCTCTCTGACTGACACTTCAGTAACTTGCCTGACCTCTTTTTCTGAGGGGACGTCCAGTGTTGCACCCGCCTGAATAGCGTAGAGCCCTGTACATCTTGGTTTATAAAACTTTCTTAGACGTATTGGACAAATTCCACCCCGTACGGTCCTTTTGCATTCTGGGTGACCCAGTCAATCCATGGGAAGTCAAAATCTCCATCCAATACTGCTCTATTATTTTTATCCGTCCCTGTAATCTCTCTACACATTTTCTCCTCTCGTACCTGCTGGCTATTTGGGGGTCTAGAACACCATCCCAGCAGACTGACCATCACCTTTTTGTTTCTAACGTTTAATAATATGGCCTCATTTGATGACCGCTTAATAATATTGTCTCTCAGCACTGTTGTTCTGTCCACCCTTATCAAAGAGACAACTTCCCCTCCTCACTTACTTGTCCTTCTGTCATGCCTGTAGCTTCTGTATCCTGGAACACTGAGCTGGCAGTCCTGCCCTTCACTCAGCCATGTTTCTGTTATGGCTATAATATCCCAGTCCCCAGAGCTAATTCACGGTCTGAACTTGTCTGCGTTACCAGTCAGGCTTCGTGCATTGAAATTCATGCCCTGAAAACCAAATGTATTTTCCATCCCTATACTGTGCCCTGAATATCCTGGATAGGAAACTTGCTCTCGATGGCTGATGTATTTTCCCCTGACTAGTTGATGGCCCCTCTCTTATTCAGAGTCTCAACTCTCTGCCAAAATAGTTTATATCCTGCCAGGTAATACAAGCAAATCCCCCCGCAGGGATACTGGTGCCCCTTTGCATCCAGTGCCATCCATCTGCCTGGTACAGGTCACTTCTACCCAAGAAGAGATCCCAATGACCTAAGAACTGAAAATCCTGCCACCTACACCAGCGCCTCAGCCACACATCCATCCGGCCTATCTTTCTATTTCTATCCTCACTGGCACGTGATACTGGGAGTAATCTGGAGATCATTAACCTCAATATCCTGTTTTTGTAAAATTCTTGCCTAACTCCCTGTACTCATTTCATAGGGGCCTATGCCTTTGTCTACCTCTGTCATGTGGACTGATATGCACAATGACCTCTGGATGTTCACCGTCCCCCTTCAGAATATTCAAGAACGACTCAGAGACACCCTTGAGCCTGGTACCTGGGATGCAGCACATCAACCTGGGGTCTGTTCTGCAGCCACACAGTCCCCGTCACAACTGAGTCTCCTATCAGTATAACGATCATTAGAGAGGATCTGGCAAACAGACTGGAGGAACTACCTGCAGTTTGGTCGATATTAGGAAAGTGGAGTATTTTAAAGTGATGCAGTGAGAATGCAGGGCCAGCGTGTTACTTGAAGAGTGAACAGTAAAGGCAGCAAGTCCAGTGAATGCTGATCAAGTGATATCGTGAGTTTGATAATGAAATACAGTTCAATAATATCAGGTGAAGCCATTCACAAGTATAGAGAGGGCAAGGGGATTGTAGAAAATGAGGGACAAACAATAGTCATAAAATATATTTGGCAGATATAACTGAGGGAAAGCCACAAGATATTTCATCACCCACTGTTAGTATAAGAGGCCTGTTAGAAACCAAAAGGACAATCTGTGCATGGAGCCAGAGGAAGTAGGTGACGTCTTCAATGAATACTTCCCATCTGTATTCACACAGGAGAAAGGCATTGTAGCCGGTATTTCAGTCGTGATGGTGAGGTTCTAGAACATGATAAGATCAATAAGGAGAAGGTAATAAATATTTTCACAGTCATAAAGTTGGAGAAATTCCCAGTGCCCAATGTAATTATCCCAGGCTACGAGGGGAGGTAAGGAAGGAGGTTGGTGGATATATTTAATACTTTGCTGGCCACAGGTGAAGTGCCGAATGACTGGAGGATAGCTAATGTGGTTCCTTTTTTCAGGAAGGGCAGCAGGGATAGACCAGGTAATTACAGAGCAGGTAGTCTGACAGCAGGGGGAGGGAAATTATTGGAACAATTCTGAGGGACAGTTTGAATTAATAACTGGAAAGGTAGGAATTAATTAGGGATAGTCAGCATGGATTTGATACAGGAAGATCTTGTCTGATGAAATGGTGTCTGAAAATATTGATAAGGGCAGTGCAGATGATGTGGGTTCCATGAAGTTCATTCAGGCCTTCGACAAGATCCCACAAGGAAGGCTGGCCCAAAAGGGAAGAGCCCATGGGATTCAAGGTATGTTGGCAAATTGGATCCACAATTGGTGGAGGGTTGGTTTTGTGATTGAAAGCCATTACCTAGCGAGTGTACCACAGGGATCTGCGCAGGAACCATTGCTGTTTGTTATGGGCATTAATCACTCGGATGTGAAAGCAGAAGGTATCATTAGCAGGTTGTCAAAAGACAGGAAAGGTGAGGGTGTTGTCCACAGTGAGGGGGACGGTCTTCAGCTGCAGTCTGGAGGTTGAGGCTGGGACAGAAATTCAACAGAGTAATTTCAATTGATAACCAGGCAAGAGCACAGCAGGCAATGAAGGAGAACTGATGAATTAAATTGCATTTACTTTGATGTAAAATGGCTGACAGGTAAGGCAGGTGAACGCATGGCATGGATGGGAACATGGGACTGGGAAATGACAGGAATTACAGAAACACAGCTGAGGGAGGGATAGGTTTCACAGATCATTGTTCCAGAGGACAGATTCAACAGGACGGATAGAAGGGAGGCAAGAGAGTAGGGGGAGTGGAGTTTTTGATCAGTGAAAATAACACTGCAGCACTGAGAGAGGATATTCCTGGGAATCACCCAGTGAAGCTATGTAATGGAACTGAGAAATAAGAATGAATAATCAGCTTGCTATGACTGTACTATAGGCCCGCAGTAGTGAGCGGGAAATTGAGCAGCAAATATGTCAGAGATCTCAGATATCTGTAAGAATGATAGGGTTGTAATGGTCGGGGATTTTAACTTTCCAAACCTAGACTGGGACTGCCAGGGTGTCCACAGGTTGGATGGGAGGGATTTGTTCAGTGTGTTCAAGAAAACTGCCTCAATCAGTATGTAACTGGCCCGACTGGAGAAAGGGATAAAACCTGACTTCCCTTCGGGAAACAAGGTAGTGAAAGGGGCTGAAGAGTTTGTGGGGGAGCACTTTTGAAAAGCCACCACAATTCTATTAGTTTGAAAATAGCAATGGGAAAGGACAGGCCTGGTGCACAAGTTAAAGGTCAAAACTGGACTTGCCAGCAATCTAGAAGGTATTAGACAAGACTGTCCAAATGTTGATTCGTGAATGCTATTTGCAGATAAAGGGACGTTGGGCAAGTGGGATTCTTTCAAAAGAGAGATAAATTAATATTTCAGGTCCAGCATATTCCTGTTAGTGTGAAGGACAATGCTAACACAAGTGGGAAACACTGGATGACTTGGGATATTGAGGTTCTGGTCAAGACAAAAGGTGGCACATATCCGAATATAGCCAGCTGGATTAAGTCAATCCCTTGAAGAACATTGTGGGTGTAGTTTTATCCTTAAGAGGGAAATCATGAGGATCTAAAGGGGAACTGACAGAGCTTTGGCAGAGAAGGTTCAGGAAAACCCAGAGAGATTCTACAAGTATATTAACAACAGAAGATTAACTCGGTACAGAACGTGACCCCTTAAAGATGAATGAAGCCACCCGTGTGTGAACCCACAGGAAATGGGTGAGATCCGAAACAAAAATTTCAAGTCAGAACTTACTGTGGAGAAAACACTGGGGAAGCAGGGAAATAAACAGTGATGTTTTCAAAAGAGTTCGCATTGGAGAACAGGAGGTGTTGAAGGTTTTAAAACACATTAAAATTAGACAACTCCCTGGGAACTAATCAAGTACATCCCAGGACATTGGGGAAGTTAGGGAAGAAGCTTACAATGATATTTCTATCACTGACAGCCACGAGTGGTGAGCTGGGAGCCTGGAGGGTGGCTAATGTTGTGCCAATATTTAGGAAAGGCTGCGACGGAAAGCCAGGGACATAAACACCAATTAGCCTGATGAGAGCGGTGCCAATGTTGTTTGAAGCGATTATGCGGGACAGGAGTTACATACATTTGGAAAGGCAGAGATTGATTATGGGATAGTCAGCACCGCTTTGTGCGTACAAAGGAGTGTTTTTCAAACTTGATAGAGTTTGTTGAAGAGGTGACAAAGGAGATGGATGCAGGCAGTGCAGTCTACATTGTCTATCCTGACTTCAGCAAGACCTTAGACAGGGTTTAGCGTGGTGCACTGGTTAGTTAGGTTAGATCACATGGGATCAGGGAGAGCAAGCCAAACAAACACAAAATGGGCTTGACAGTAGGAGACAGAAGGTAGTGGGAGAGGGTTGTTGTGCAAACTGGGGACCTCTGTCCAGCGGTGTGCCATAAGGATCGCTGCAGGATCCACACGTGTATTATTGACATAATCGAGAATATATGAATTAGTGTTTGTAGGTTTGTGGATAGTAAAATACATGTTATAGTTGGCAGTGAATACAGTTAATAAAGGTAATCTTAATCAACTGAGCCAAGAAATGAAAGATGGGAGTTGAATTCAGGTGTTGGGTTTTGTTAAGATAAACCAGGGAGGACGAACACAGTTAATAGTTGGGCTCTGGACAGTGTTGCGAACAGAAAGAGACCAGGCGGTGAAGTTACATTGTTCATTGGAAGTGACAATCCAGGTGGACAGGGCGGTGAAAGCGGATTAGGCACGCTAGCCCTCATGAGTCAGAGCATTGAATAAATGGGTTGGTGCATAATGATACGGCTGTATCAGACATTGTTGCGTCTCCAGTTGGACTACTGTGTAGAATTCTGATCTTCCTGCTTCAGAAGCATTTCCTGAGACTGTAAATGGAGCAAAGATTGACGAAGATGTTCCTGATACTGGAGCGTTTGACAGAAACAGAGAGGCTGGATAAGCTAGAAAGCAACACGGGGGGAATGAGATAGAGTTGGCAGATAAGATTTAGGAGAATCCAAAGAGATTCTACAGCATACAAGTGCAAAAAGGCTACTGGAGAGACAATAGAGCCCCTCAAAGATCAATAAGGCCATCCATGCCTGGAACCATAGGAAATGGGCGCGACCCGAAATGAATATTTCATGTTAGAACGTACTGTGGACAAAGACTACGAAACAAAAGGAAAGAAACAGTCATGTCTTGAAAAGAGTCCCCATTAGAGAAGAGGTGGTGCTCGAGGTCTTAGAACACAAAGGTAGAGAAAGCCCGAGATCCTGAACAAGTGTATCCCAGAACATTGTGGCAAAGTCGCAGTGGGAACCGTGGCAGAGATATTTGTATCATTATCCTTCGTATTTCCATTTGGTGTAGGTGGCTGGGGGGTGACCTTATAAAGGTTTATAAAACCATGAGGGGTATACGTCGGGTGAATAGTGAAGGTCTCTACCCAAGGGTTGGGGAATTCATAACGAGAGGGCAAAAATATGAGGTAGGAGAGGAAATACTTAAAAGCGAACAGAGAATGGTACACATATTGAATGAACTGCCGCTGAAGTGGTAGACAAAAGTACAATTATATCATGGAAAATACATTTGGACAGGTACATGGAGAGGAGAAGGCTTAACGGGATATGGACCAAACATAGGCAAATGCGACTCGTTTAGCAACTGTGGTCAGCATGGACTAGTTGGATCGAAGGAACGGTTTCTGTTCTGCATGGCTCTTTCTGCAGTTATTGGAGGAGGAGAAGACAACTGAGATCAGGCATGTTGTAGGCACAGAAGCAAGTTCCAGCGATAGAGATGGTCGTCTGGAATGCAGTACGTTTCAATTATGTGGAGGGACTATAGGGAAGGTGGAGGTTACAGGGACAGGAACTGTAATAGGAGTTAAGAATTATTGAAGGCACTGGTCCAAAGCACATGGCATAAGTACAGTGTTGTAGGGGGAACACAGATAGAAAGATCCCAGGAAGCATTCCCACACACTCATGGGAAGCCTGATTGCCTCTCTGTTGTACTGATGTTCACTAAGACATCACAAGCCTGGATTGATAACTGTGACACTCCCGGTGCTATCTCAGTAAAACAAAACTTACAGTAGGGGTGGTGGTTGACCTTGGGTGTGTCTACACTGTGCTCCCCCTCCAGCATTGTATCTGTGTCATGTCTTGTTCGCCGATGTTTGGAGCCCTCTCATTGGTCTCTGCTCTGTTCACTGTGAGTAATCGTACCTCACTCCAGGATATATTGAAGGTTTCAGATCTTCCTGCCCTTTGTCTCTCTGGCTGACAAACCATCTTCAATGTGGTGATGGACAAGACAGTAGTTGGGAAGTCTATTGAGGCAGGAACTTCCTGATTACCTACAAGAAACAGAAATAGACAGGATGGAAAATTAGACTGATATAGTGAGGGTTACACATGGAGAATGGCACTGAGTCCCACAGAGATCTGGAAAACCCCGGTCTCCATTCCTGGCCTGTGTTGCTGCATCTCTCTGGAGTGGCGAATTCTGTTGGCTCAGGATCTGGAGTAGCTGTAAGACCGGGAGACACTGACAGAGGCAGCAATTAGACAAACACAGTGAGGGATACCACATGGAGAGATACTGACTGATATCACCAGACTGCAGGAAGGTATCGGGATTAAACAATCATGAAGGAAAACAGGTTTAGCTCCATAATGCACTGGTATCAGTGTTCAGGGATGAATAGCCTGCGTGCAGGCGTAGTGATGGCCTAGTGGTGTTATTGCTAGAGCATGTATCCAAAACCTCAGCTAATGTTCAGGGGAGGAAGATTTGAACCCCATCATCTGAAATGGTGGAATTTGAAATAAATTATTTTTAAAAAAAGTAATTGCCAATCCATCAATACCATTAATGATATACAATAAATCCTAACAGTTCTCCTTTCAAGAAGGACATCTGCCCATCCTCACGTGGTCTGCATGACATACCCATAACAAAGTGTCTCTCAATTACCCTCTGAAATTGCCGAGCACGTTACTCAGCTGAATGGCAGCTACGGCTGGGCAAGAAAGGCGGGTAAGCCAGAGGCACCCATATCCCATACTTGATTTTTTAAAAAATCCATTCCGATTGTCCCACTGGAACTGTGCTGGGGCCAGTGTCCTGGCCAATCATGTCGGTAGGTTTATGGACAGGGCTTTAAACTGACAGAGAGGTTGCAGGGACAGGGTTCAGGTGAAAGGAGCTTTCCAAATCCAAAGAGAAAAGGTGAAGCATCAGAACAGCATGGGGAATCTGGCAGTAGACAAGCAGAAAGGAACAGGATGGGAAAGAGATTAACTAAAACTACACATCAGCGAATCGATTTCTGACAGGAAATTGTGGGAAAGAGTAAATTATGTATTTTTGGAATGGACAAAGTCTCTTCAATATGGTGGATGGATTTGTGATGCAGAGGTGAAAGAGATTTAAACACCAGAGATACGTAGTTACAGGGCGTACAAAAGGTGGAAAATAAATATTAAATGGTTCACAAACTTGCAGAAACTCAGTCAAAGTGGGTAACACTAACAATAATGGATAACAAGGGCATTACAGAGAAATCATTTGGTCTCAGATCATGAAGTAGAATCAGTCTGAATGTAAATTCTGGCTACTACTTGCAAATGACACAAGCAGCAGAGCAGTTTTAGACCGAACAGCATTCCATTGCTCATCACTGCATTACACAGGAAATCATTGGAACTTTTAATTAAGGTATTGTGATAATTTAGTGAAACTTCAACATTCATATGTTCTTGAGAATCACACTGACAAGAGTGATATTCGAAGAGGAGATTGTAGAATTCTTATTCAGTGTTTCTTTGAATAACACATTGTGCAACTGGCTAGGGACGTAACTATCTCAGACAGACTGCTTTGTGTGATGAAACTTCGTGAATGAGTAATGTCACCTGGAGAGATCCTCTGTGAAATTGTGATAAATTGCAGTTTAAAGAAATATAAAGTATTAAAGTGAATCACAGAAAGGACAAGCTACAACTAGAAATAAAAACAGCCAATGACATGAATTTGAGAGGAGAACTGACCAAGGTAAACAGGCTAAACAGACTAAAATATGTGCCTGCAAATGAACAGTAGAAAACATTTGAAGGAACAGTGTAAAACATTCAACAAAATGAAGCAGACAAAACCTCAGCAAGAAATTCCCTCCCTCACTCACGAGGCTTAGTAGATCACCACAAAGTACTTATATCCTGAAGTAAGAGAGTGTTTTAGGAGTAAGTTTTAAAGGGATTGCAAAGGGTCTGCTAGCAGGCGGAGAGCAGTGGGAAGGGGAATCGTTGTCAGGGTTTAATGACACGATAGGAACACAAAGAGGTGAAGGTGCTGGAAGTGGTGAGAGTGTTACAGAGAGTGGTCAGAGCCTGAACGGTGTTACAAAGCCAGTACGGATTGCTGCAGCTGGAGGGGTTTGCAGAGGTAGGGAGGGACACCTGCGTTTTTATTTATTCATGCATGGGATGTGGGTTCACTGATTGGACCAGCATTCTTTGCGCCCACTGCTAATTGCCCAGAGGGCAGATCATAGTCAGCTATATTTCTGTGGGTCTGGATTCACATGTCAGCCAGAGCAGGTTAGAATGTCAGATGTCCTTCACTAAAGGAGGTCAGTGAACCTAATGAGTTCTTCTGACTGATCAACAATAATTTATGGTGGCCTCACCAATGTCTAGTTCAGACAACATGACATCCCTATTCTTAATGCTCTGCCCAAAGAAGGTAACCATCCCAAACGCCTGCTTCACCAGCCTGTCTACCTATGACACCACTTCTAAAGAGCTGTGTACCTGGGTCACTTGGTCTCTGATAGATAACACTACCCAGGACCCGAACATTAACTGTACAAGTCCCACCCTGGTTTGTTTCACCAAAATGGAACACTTCACATTTACCTAATTAAGCTCCATCTGCTATTCTTCAGCCCACTATCCCAGCAGTACTGTTCATCCTGTTGTATCACAGATAACCTTCATTACTGTCCACTTTACCACCAATTCCAGTGTCATCCAAAAAACCTACTTATCAGGAAACCAATATTCCCATCCAAACCATTTATCCAAATAACAAACAACAGGGGACCCACTACACCGCTGGTCAAATGCCTCCAGTCAGAAAGGCAACATGTCTCCCATCACCCTCTGTCTCCTACCATCAAGCCCAATTTTGTAATCAGTTCACTAGCTCCTCCTGAATGCCATATCCTTTTACATTGATCTGAGCTTATTACCCAGTTTACCATACAGAGCACAGAACACATAACAGTGCAGCACAAGACCCTTCAGCCATGATACCATGCCAACCTTTTATCCGACTGTAAGATCAAACTAACCTACATACCCTTCATTTAACTGCCATCCATGTGTCTATCCACGAGTGTATTAAATGCCCCTAATGTATCTGACTATCCTACCACTGCTGACAGTGCATTCCACACACCCCCACACACACACTTTGTGTAAATAACCTGCATCTGAAATCTCTCCTTAACCATCCACCAATCACCTTAACATTGTGTGGGCGGCACGGTGGCACAGTGGTCAGCACTGCTGCCTCACAGCACTAGAGACCCGGGTTCAATTCCCGCCTCAGGCGACTGACTGTGTGGAGTTTGCACATTCTCCCCGTGTCTGCGTGATTTCCGGGTCTCCGGTTTCCTCCCACAGTCCAAAGATGTGCAGGGTCAGGTGAATTGGCCATACTAAATTGCCCGTAGTGTTAGGTAAGGGGTAAATGTAGGCGTATGGGTGGGTTGCACTTCGGCGGGTTGGTGTGGACTTGTTGGCCCGAAGGGCCTGTTTCCACACTGTAATGTAATCTAATCTAATCTAATTATGCACGCTCAGAGTAGCCATGTATGCAATGATATAATGAGGTCTCTCACTATTCACTCTCTCTGTGCCTCACATCATCTTGTTCACCTCTTCCAACTCGCCCCTCACCCTTCTTAACTCCAAAGAGAAAAGCTGAACCTCCCTCAACCTTTCTTCATAAGATATGCCCTCCAGCACAGGCGGCATCCTGGTGAAGTCCAATTTATCCTCCCGAAATTTCCACTGCATTCCTGTAATGAGGGGGTCAGAACTGAACACAATATCACAAGGGCGGTCTAACCCGGGCTCTATAGAGCTGCAGAATAACTTCACTCCTTTAAAACGCAATCCCCCAGCAACTGAAAGCCAACACAACATATTCCTTCATAACAACCCTATCAGCTTGGCTGGCAACTTTGAGGGATCGATGGACGTGGAACCCAAGATCCGCCTGTTCCACAAAACTACCAACTATTCTGCCTTTAACCCTGTATTCTGCATTCAAGATGGACCTTCCAAAATGAGTCATTTCACATTTTTCCAGATTGAACTCCATCTGCCAATTCTCAGCCCAGCTCTGCATCCTGTCATTGTCCCGTTGCAACCTATAACAGACCTACACACTATCCACCACTCCACAACCTTCATGTCATTGACAAAATTAATAACCCATTCTTCCGCACCCACATCAAAGTCATTTATAAAAAAATCACAAAGAGCAGAGTTCCTGCAACCGATCCCTGCAGAACACCACTGGTCACCGAACTCCCTGCTGAATGATTCCCATCTATCACCACCCTCTGTCTTCTATGAGCCAGGAATTCTGTATCTAGACAGACAGGTTTCTCTGTATCCCATGCCTCTGTACTTTCGGCATAAGCCATAAAGGTGTTTTGTCACATTCTCAAAGGATTCAATGAGATTTGTGAGGGAGAGACCTGTCCCTTACAAAGCCATGCTGACTATCTCTAATCAAACTATAGTTTTCTAAGGAGTCATAAGTCCGCTGTCTTAGAGTCTTCTCCAATAATTTGCTTACCACAGACACAAGAAAGTGAGGTCTGTAATTCCCAGGATTATCCCTATTCCTTTTCTTGAACAAGGGGATTAAATTTGCTGCCCTCCAATTATCTGGTACGATTCCTGTGGACAGTGTGGGTGCAAAGGTCATTGCCAAAGGCTCAGCATTCCATTCCCTCGCTTTGTCTAGTAACTTTGGGCATATCCCATCTGGTCCAATAGACTTATCTATCTTTATGTTTAACACACTAAGCACATCCTTCTTCTTAACATCCACCTGTTCACATATATCAGCCTGTTTCATGCTGTCTTCACAAATGACAAGGTCCCACTCAGTAGTGAATACTGAAGCACAGTATGCATTAAGGACCTTCACTACCTCCTGTGACTCCAGGCGCACGTTTCCTCCACTATCCATGACCGGCCCTACCCTCACTCTGTCCATCCTCTTGTTCGTCATGTAAGTGGAGAATGAAAGCTTTTTCATGTCCCATTCTAGCTGTCCTAACACCATTCTTTAGTTCCTTCCTGGCTACCTTCAGTGAGTCCCCAGAGTGTGGAAACAGGCCATTTGGCCCAACAACTCCATACGGACCCTCTGAAGAACATCTCGCCCAAAACCATTCCCCCACCATATTACTCTCCATTTACCGTGACTAACGTGTCAATTCTGCACATCCCTGAACACTATGGGTAATTTACCATGGCTGGGTCACCTAATCTGCACATTTTTGGACGATGTGTGGAAACTGAAGCACCTGGAGGAACCCCAAGCAGACATGGGGAGAACTCCACACAGACAGTCGCCCAGAACTGGAATCGAAATCGGGTCCCTGGTGCTATAAGGCAGCCGTGCTAAGCAGTGAGCCCTCGTGCCGCCCCCATATAACCCTATAGAGGTCTAACGATCCTTGCGTCCTCAACCTTATGTAAGCGTCGTTCTTCCTCTTGACTAGATGTTCTACATCCCTTTGAACCTTGTCAAATGCTTTGCTGAAGTCCACGCACACAACATTGACTACTTTGCCTCCATCTATCTCTTGGTCACTTCCTCGAAGAGTCAATCTGGTTTGTGAAACATTGTTTTCCACTCACAAAGCCATGCTGACTATATATAATCAGCCCGAGCCTTTGTAATTATAAGGAGCTCCTTTCTCTCAGAATCTCCTCCAACAACTTCCCCATCACTGGTCTCATTGAGCTCTAATTTCCTGGTTTTTCCTTACAGCCCTCAAGTGATGGAACAGCATTAGCCAACCTCCAGGCTTCCAACACCTCACTGTGTCTGTTGATAATATAAATATATCTGTAAAGGACACTGCAATCTCTTCCCTAGCTTCCCACAATATTCTCGGATCGACCTAATGAGCTAATGAGAATACATCTACCTTTACTTGTTTTAATATTCCAGCACGTTCTCTTCTCTGTTGAAGATTCTTACCAAGACATCGCAATTCATTTCCCAAAATTCTCGAGCTTCTTTGTCTTTCTCCAGAGTAAATACAGACAAGACTTTTTTTTTGTTTAAGATCTCACCGATCTCCTCTGGTTCCACACATAGGCGACCTTATTGATATTTAAGGGGCCCTATTCTCTACCAAGTTATTCTTTAGCCCTTATTGAAACTTGCACAAAGGCTTCTGAAAATTCAAATAAACCATATCCTCTGTACCAACACCACCCCCACACCCTTATATATTTTGACATTTATATTCACACCAACAAATAAATCCAACAAGCCAAAAACAAATTATCTTTTATAAAATGTGTTTCTCAGGGACCAGTTATTTTTTTATTGATTTGTCGTTTCTCACTCATTTCAGCATGCTCCTGACTTATTGTTAAGCTAACAGTATTGGTTTTCAGACTGGAAACATAAAGGGTTGTGGGAGTTCTTGTTTATCAATGCGAAAAAAAGTAGCTTACAGGGTCATCAGTAATAGAGAAGGCAAATCAAATGCTGCCATTTATTACAAAGGGAATGGAGGCTACATATAGAGAAGTCTTACTAAAACGGTGCAAGGTACAAGTCAGACTACACCTAGACTATTATGAACAGTGTGTGTGCCCGAAGGAAAGATATTCTTGTATCAGAGGCAGGCCAGAGAAGGTTTACTCGTCTGATGTTGGAAATGGAGGGATTTTATAATAAGAGGTTAAGTAAACTGAGAAGGAACCTATTGAAGTTGAGAAAAATAAGACAGAAACTGATTTTGAAACATGCAAGATTCAGAAGTGCTTTGATCGGTTACATGCTGGGAAATTAGAAAATAGAACAGTGCAGCAATAGGCCCTTCGGCCCTCCTTGATGCCATTCTCAACTCATTCATCTGTATGTACATGGTCCATGTCCCTCAATTCTCTGCTCATTCATGTTTCTGTCTAAATGCCACTTCAAAACTTTACTCACATTTCTGTTTCTATGACCTCGCCTGGCAACTTCCAGTCTCTGTAAAAAAAACTTGCCTCACGCACCTCTTTCTCACCTTAAACCTCTGCGCTCTAGTATTTGAAACTTACACATTGGAAAAGAGATTCTGAGTATCCACATTATCTATCCCTGTCCTAACGTGAAATTCCTGTACCTGGTCGCCTGTCAGCCTCTGATACTCTCACAAACCAATCCAACTTTGTTTAATTTCCTCTTACACCGAACACACCCTTCAAAAACCTAGCACAGGTAATGTGCTGATTAACCCCTTTTGTACCCTCTCCAAAGCCTCCCCATCCTCCCTATTGTGTGGAGATGAGAACTGCACACAGTACCCCAAATGTGGCCAAACAGAAGTATTATACAATTACAACATCAGATGCAACCCACTTTACCCAAAGTTGTGACCAATGAAGGCCAATGCTCCCTTTGCTTTCTTTCCCATATGTAACACTTCTGTTGCCATTTTCAGGGAGTTACCGGCTTGCACCAAAATCCTTCTGTATAGCAATGTCCCTCAGTATGCTAACTTTCTTCTTGACTTTGACATCATCTCACACTTGTCCAGATTAAACTCAATTTACCATTTCTCTGCACATCATTCCAACACATCTTTAACCTTCTGCAACCTTGGATATCCTTGCTCATTAAACCCAACTCAATCAATTTTCATTTCATCTGCAATAATTATATTTCATTTCAATTGTGTGAGAATCTGTAACCAGAGGGCATAAAATCCCAGCAAGGGCTCACGCATTTAAGATGGAGATGAGGAGGAATGTATTCACTCTGAGGGTAGGGACTCTGTGGGAATTCCTGACTGCAGGGAGCTGCCGAGGCTGGGTCATTAAGAATAGTTACAGCAGAGATGGTCAGGTTTTAATGAATCAGGGAAATAAGGGCTTTATGAAAAAGGCAGGAAAGTAGAGTCGAAGGTCATCAGGTCAGCCATGATCTGATTGAAGGGCAGAGCATCCTCAATGGGCCAAATGGCCTAATTCTGCTCCCACCTCTCAACTCAGTATCTACATTATAACATTATCGATCTCTGCTCACAAAACTCCTTTATAATGGGATTATTAAATATTTATTATTACACAGCATTTGATCTACAATAGCCAATTTGTAGATGGTTCCTTGATAAGATGTTATAGAAAACCATTTCGTATACAATCCAGGATTCCATCCATTACAGCTTGATACTCATTAGTTATCCATTGGGGATGGAGACCACTGTCACACACAGTTACTGTACTGCCCTTGCTGCATGTATATTCAGTGTCCTGACTGTAGCCAATTTGACATCACCATCACTGTCTGGTGCCTACAAAATAATTCTTGCTAACGGTTGCTGCTGCTTGCTTGCTTATTCTCAACGCCACCCAAATAGACTCCAAATTGTGATCTTCAGATCCACATGACTGCCTCATTAACGCATTAAACTCATCCTTTCTTCACAATTTGGTGGCTTTTTGCCTGTCCTGCCTTGGTCCCAACAATCCTTCAATATTCCCTTCCCAGCAACGATCATTCTGCAGCTCCATCTCTGGAATGACGGTTCCAGCATATCTGTTCTCTGTCATTTCATCTGCCTTGTGGCGAATGCAGGGAGTCATTCCTCAGTATGGGGTTAAACGGAATGATTAGAGGTTACAGAGATAGGGAGGGTTACAGGGGCTCGAGGATGTAAGAGCTAAACAGAATTACATCTGGTCAGTGGGACAAACGGGTGTGGGGATTGGAGGAATTTACAGAGATAGAGGGAGCTGGATTAGATTCTGGAGACAGGAATAGGGATGGTTGTACGGAGAGGCAGTCAGTCTGAGAGGCACAGACAGGGGGTGTTTCAGGGAGGAGAGTATTGTATATACTGACAGAGATATGGAACGCTATAGTGATGGAAGACATTTACAGTTATAAGAAGGCTTCTAGGTTCTGAAGGCTATAGGAAGGCAATGAAGAAAGCCAGGTTACTGGGTTGGAGAGAGTTACACAAATGGGGAGGATTGCACAAACTGAAGATGGTTCCTTTGGTCAGAGGGTTGGTGAGGAAGGGGCAGGCTTAAATAGATTAATTTCGAATAATTGGAGAAAGATAAGGAGGTTACAGATCGATGTAGGGATTGAATGAGCTGACTTTGAAAGTGAGTCTTTTTGGAACTGGGAAGATGGGGGTTGGTGCTAAGATCGGGAAATCTGCAGGGACTTCAAGGGATACCCAACAAGCGAAAATTCAAGGGGTCCATAGATTTGGGTGTTGTCAGCACTGGAAGAGGTTACACAGAAATGGAGGGCTTTAGGGGCTGGAGATGTCTATGGAGATAGTGGCGGGGCTGAAGCAGTTAGCAGAGACATGAAAACTTTTAGGACAGTACTAAGATACACAGGCTTTAGTTAGTGCAAGAATGAGAAGCTTATTGGGACTGGAGGAGCGAAGAAAGGTATAGTCAGCAGTGGTGGCTGCAGATGTTAACGGATTATAGAGAGACTTGCAGATTAGACAGAGTGTGGGCTTCAGATTCTGACAGCCACTGTACGAAGTGGAGTAGCCTTGGAAAATGGCGAGTTTGCAACTATCGAAGGTGCTGAAGGGACTGGAAGTGGTAAAAGATGTAGGGACGGTGGTGGAAGCAGTTGGTGGTTAGAGATAGGGAGCACTGCAGAGACTGCAGGGGATCATACAGACAGGGGGCTTTCGAAGAGCAGGCGAAAGTAACAGAAATATAGAAAGTACAGTGCCTGAAGAGAGTTCAGCAAGCAGGAGGTTTGAAGGTGCAGGACAAAGTTACAAAGACTGGGACAGTTCTCGGGATTGGAGGAACTACAAAGTTGGGGAGGGCTTTCAACCCTGTAGGATAGGATGTTACAGAGATGGGGAGAGTTTCACAACTAAAGGGAGTTAGAAAGATCAGGAGGATTTAAGGTTATTGGAGCAGCTTTAACTGTATAGTTTCTCCAGAGCTAGGGAGGGTTGTGGAGACTGGAACAGGTGACGTAGAGGGGTTTTAAGAATAATGAGGACTATTCAGAGAAACGGAAGGATGTAGGGATGGAACATGGTGAGATTCACAGTGACAATTACGGCAGCTCATGAAGGTAACAGAAATAACTAGTGTATTGATAAGGGGAACACATTAAAGGTATAAAGATTTGTAGTGGCTGAAGGAGATTACATGCATAACAAGGGGAGTAGGGACTACTAGAGTTTACAGAGTTTGAGTCTGGTTGAGGGAGGAAGAGCTTATTGGCGTCATTAGGATTGTGGAGACTAAATTCCATGATAGGGACTGTAGAACTTGATGGTATCCACAGCCATGGAGGATGTTAACAGGTGGAAGAGGTTCCTAAGGTCAGGATGCCTTGGGAGATTTTCAGAAAGAGACATTTTCAGGTAGGAGCCTGACATAGTTACAAAGACAGAGAGGCATTTCAGGTCTGGAAGGGATTACACAGCTCTGGACAGCTCAATGGACTGAAGAAACTTCACAGATAAGGCAGGGTTGTAGGAGCTGGAGAAGTTTACCCAGATAGGGACGGATGGAGAGGTTAAAGGCAAATACATTGACATGGAGGGTGGTATGGGTGGGAGGATCTTACAGGGATAGACAGGACTATCAGGGTTTACAGGGATGAAGGTATTTAATATCTACTGGAGAAGGTTTAGGGATTAGGGTGTTAGGGGTTAGAGAACCTGACAGAGACAGAGAGCATTGTGTTGTTTATAGAGGAGATTCCAAACAGAGGAAGGATTATCGGGACTGGAGGATATTACAGAGATCACTAATACAGCATGGGCCAGGATTGATGCCTGGGACCTCCTGTGCTGTCTCATTGAGGACCAATACAGCAGAGGGGGAAGCAGGACCCTCACAAGATGGTGGGATTGAAGCCTTGAATGTAGGTGTTCCTTGCCCAGCATTGTAACTATGTCCTGTATCTGTCAGCCATGTTTCGGTTATGGCTGGAATATCCCAGTCCCGAGAGCCAATCCATGTTCTGAGCTCATCTGCCTTACCAGTCAGGCCTCATGCGTTGCCAGTCCGCCAACCTGCCCACCCCTACCCCCAACCAAGGGATACTGATTTCCCGCTGGTTCAAGTCAAACCCGCTCCCCCCCCCCCCCCCCCCACACACTTTGACAGGACACCTTTACCCCAGAAGAGATCCCAATGATCCAACAACTGAAAACCCTGCCCCCACCCCCGACACCTGCTCCTCAGCCACACATCAATCACGCCTATCTTTCTATGTCTATCCTCACTGGCACATGGCACTGGGAGTAATCTGGAGATCACTACCCTTGAGGTCATCGTTTTTTAATTTCTAACCTAACGCCTGATACGCATTTCACAGGACCCCATCCCTTTGTCTACCACTGTCATGTGGGCCAATGTGCATAATAACCTCTGGCCTTCCACCCTCCCCCTTCAAAATGTTTAGTAACCGCTCAGAGACATCCTTGACCCTGGTACCCAGGAGGAAGCACACTATCCTGGGGTCACTGCTGCAGCCACACAGTCTCCTGTCTGTCCCCCTCACAACGGAGTCTCCTATAATTAGACAGCACGTGGCAAACAGAGACTGGGCTGAACTACCTGCAGTTAGGGCAATATTAGGAAAGTGGAGTATGTTAAAGTGATACAGTGAGAATCCATGGCCAGTGTGTGAATAAAGTGGGAATGACAAAGGCAGCAAGTCCAGTGAATATTGATCAAGTGATATCGTGAGATTGAGAAAGAAAATACAGTGCAATAAAATCAGGTGAAGCCATTCACAAGTATAGAGAGGGCAAGGGGGTCCTTAAAAATGAGGAGCAAGCAATGGCCATGAAATATCCTTGGTAGACACTATTAAGGAAAATCTACAAGATATTTTATGACTACAATCAGAGTCAGATGATTCCCAGCTAAAGAGTGCAACCTGTTGGAAACAAAGGGATAATCTGTACATGGAGCCAATGGAAGTAGGTAACGCCTTCAATTAATACTTCTCATCTATATTCAGGCAGGAGAAAGACATTGTCGCCGCGGATTTCCGTTGAGATGGTGAGGTTCGAGAATATGTAAAGATCAATCAGGATGAGTATTAAATGTTTTCACAGGCATAAAGGGGGAAAACTCCCCAGTGCCCAATGAAATGTATCTCAGGCTGCTATGGGAGGTAAAAAAGGAGATTGCTGGGACCCTGGCGGATTTATCTAATACTTTGCTGGCCACAGGTGAAGTGTTGAATGACTGGAGGATAATTAATGTGGTTCCTTTGCTCAGGAAGGGCAGCAGGGATAGGCCAGGTAATTACAGAGCAGATAGTCGGACAGCAGGGACAGGGAAATCATTGGAAACAGTCCTGAGGGACAATTAGGGATAGTCAGCACGGATTTGGTAAAGGAAGATGCTATCTGATAAATTCAGCTGAGTTTTCTTTGAAATCACGAATAAAAATATTGATGGGGCAGTGCAGGTGATGTGTGTTCATTGGAATTCACTATGGTATTTGACAAGGTCCCACATGGAAGGCTGGTACAACAGACCAATGGGATCTAAGGCAAGTTGGCATGTTGGATCCACAATTGGTGGAGTATTGGTGTTGTGCTTGAAATTCTTCCACCAGTGGGTGCACCACAGGGATCTGTGTAGGAACTATTGCTGTTTGTATGTACATTAATACCTTGGATCTGAAAGCAGAAGGTATCTTTAGCAAGTTTGCAGATGACATGAAAGGTGAGGGTGTTGTCCACAGTGAGGGGGATGGTCTCAGGCTCGTCTGAAGGTTGAGGCTGGGGCAGAATTTCAAGGGAGTCATTTAAATAGACAAGGCAGGCAATAAGGGAAAAGTGATCAGTTAAACTACTTTATTTCAACATTACAGGCCTAACAGGTTAGGCAGACAAACTTGGTACATGGACATGGGAGTAGGACACCATAGGTATGACAAAAACACAGCTGAGGGAGGGACAGGACTGACAGATCAATGTTCCAGGTACAGATTCTACAGAATGGAGAGAACAGGAGGTGAGAGAGGAGGGGGATTGGAGTTTTTGATCAGTGAAACATCACTGCAGCACTTAGAGAGGATATTCCTGGGGATAGCCCAGTGATGCTGTAATGGTGGAAATGAGAAATGAGAATTGGTCATCACTTTGATATGACTGTACTACAGGCCCTCAATAGTCAGTGGGAAATTGAGCAGCAAGTATATCGGAGATCGCAGATATCTGTAAGAAGGATAGAATTGGTATGGTCGGGGATTTTAACTTTCCAAACTTAGACTGGGATTGCCAGAGTGTTCAGAGCTTGGATGGGAGGGATTTATTAGGCATGTTCAACAAAACTGTCCCAGTCAGAATGTCAATGGTCAGACTACAGGAAGGGGTATAACCTGACCTCGCCTTGGAAAACAAGGTAAGGAAAGGGACTGAGATGTTCGTGGGGCAACACTTTGGCAAAGTCACAACAATCGTATTAGTTTGAAAATAGCGATGGAAAAGAACATGGCTGGTCCACTAGTTAATGATCAAAACTGACCTTGCCTGAATCCAAAAAGTATGAGTTAAAAGCATTTAACAATTGTTTGTGGAGGCTATTTGCAGGTAAAGGGACTTCAGGCAGATGGGAAGCTTTCAAAAGAGAGATAAAATGAGAGTTCAGGGCCAGCATATTCCTGTTAGTGTGAAGGATAATGCTGATGCAAGTAAGAAACGCTGGATGACTGAAGATATTGAGGTTCTGATCAAGAGAAATGGAGCACGTGTCACATATAGCCAGCTGGATTAGGGGAATCCATTGAAGAACATTGCGGAAGGAGGAATACACTAAAGTGGGAAATCAGGAGGGCCCAAAGGGAACCACAGAAAGCTCTGGCAGATCAAACTGAGGAAAATACAAGTATATTAACAACAGAAGATTAAACACGGATGGAATATGGTTCCTTAATGATCAATGGCACCAACCATTGGAAGTGTGGAAACAGAGGAGATGGTTGAGATCCTAAACGGAAACTTTCACGTTTCAACTTACTGTAAAAAAAGACTGGGAAAGTCAGGAAAATAAACATTGATGTCTTCAAAAGAGTCCACATTATAAAAGGTACTGGAGATTGTAAAATGCATAAAAGGTAGACAAATCCCTGGAAACTAATCAAGTATATCTCTGGATATTGTGGGAAGAAATTGAGGGATCCCATAAAGAGATGTTTCTATCGCTGACAGGCACGGGTGATGAGCTGGAAGTTAAGAGGGTGACTAATGTTGTGCCAGTGTTTAGGAAAGGCTGCGAGGGAAAGCCAGGGACATCAACACCAATTAGCTTGATGTCATCGATGCATACGTTGTTGGAAGTGATTCCGCGGGACAGGAGTAACATGCATTTGCAAAGGCAAGGATTGATTAGGGATTGTCAGCACAGCTTTGGAACGCTGCGTAGAATTCTGATCATCCTGATTGAGGAAGTATTTCCTGAAACTGTGAATGGGGAAAAGATTGACGAAGATATTACTGATATTGGAGTGAGTGACAGAATCGGAGAGGTTGGATAAGCTGGAAAGCAACATGGGGAGCTGAAATAGATTTGGCAGATAAGGTTAAGGAGAATGCAAAGACTTTTCTACAGCACACACGTAAAAAATGCAACTGGAGAGACACAAGGGCTCCTCAAGGATCAGTGAGGCCATGCAAGTGTTGAACCACAGGAAATGGGCGAGACGCTAAATGAACATTTTATGTCAGAACGTACTTTGGACAAAGACTAGGAAACAAAGGGAAGAAACAGTGACGGCTTGTAAAGAGTCCCTATTACAGAAGAGGTGGTGCTGGAGGTCTTGGAACACAAAGGTAGAGAAAGCCCTTGGTCCTAAACAAGTGTATCCAAGAATATTGTGACAAATTAATGGCATGGACATGAGCAGAAATATTTATATAATTGTCTTTCGGATTTCCATTGGGCATAGGTGGCTAAGGCGTGATCTTATAAAGGTTTAGAAAACCACGAGGGGTACAGGCACGGTGATTAGCCAATGTCTTTACCCCAGGGTAATGGGGTCCATAACTAGATGGGATTGAACTGCAGAAGGAGAAGGTGTTAGCAATTCTGGAATGTGTGAAAATAAGTAAGTCCCCTGGGCTGGATAGGGTTTATCCTCGTATTCTTTGGTAAGCCAGAAAGGAATTTGTCGAGCCTTTGGCTTTGATCTTTATGTCGTCATTGTTAACAGGAATAGTAGAATAGTATCAGAAGGCTGGAGGACAGCAAATGTGGTCCCCTTGACCAAGAAGGTGAATAGAGACAGCCCTGGTAATTATAGAGCTGTGAGCCTGACTTCTGGTTAAAGTGCTGGAAAGGCTAGTAAAAGCTATCATTTATATATATCTGGAGATGAATAAGTTGATGAGGGATAGTCAGCATGGTTTGTGAAGGGTAGATCATGCCTCAAAAAACTTTATTGACTTATTTGAGGAGGTGACCAAACAGGTGGATGTGGGTAAAGCAGAACTTGATGGTGCAGATCACTGTGTCCATGTACATGGATCGTTGAAAGTTGCCACCCAGGTTGATAGGGTTGTTAAGAAGGCATTCAACATGTGAGCTTTTATTGGTACAGGGATTCAGTTCGGAATCATGAGATAATGCTGCAGCTGTACAAAGCTCTGGTGCGGCTACAATTGGAGTGTTGCCTCTGGTTCATATCACCGCATTACAGGATGGATGTGAAAGGTTTGGTAAGGGTTTCGAGGAAATTTACTAGGATATGACCTGGTATGGAGGAAAGGTATTATGAGGAAGGCTGAGAGACTTGAATCTGTTTTTGTTCAAGAGAAGACATTTGAGGTCAATTAATTGAGACATATAAGATAATTAGAGGGTTAGATGGGTTGGACAGCGAGAATCTTTTCCCTCGGATGGCGATGCTTAACACGAGGGGAGATAGAATAAAATTGAGGTAGATATTAATATTATTATTATTAATTAATAGATGTAGGAGAGATGCCAGAGGTAGGTTCTTTACTCAGAATAGTCAGGGCATGGAATGCATTGCCTGCAACAATGGTAGACTCGCCAACTTTAAGGGCATTTAAACGGTCATTGGACAGGCATATGGATGAGAATGGAATAGGGAAGGTTTGATGGGCTTCAGATTGTTTCCACAGGTTGGCGCAATATTGCGGGGCGAAGGGCCCGTACCGCACTGTTATGTTCTATGTTCTGTGTTCTCGAGGGCATAAGTATCTAATTGGAGAGGAAAAACTGAAAAGGGATTGGAGGAGAACATTTTCCACACAGAGCGTGGTGCAGGTGTGGAATGAGCTTCGAGAGGAAGTGGGAGAGAAAAGTACAATAACAGCATGTAAAAGACATTTGGGGAGGTACATGGAGAGGAGAAGGTTTGAAGGGATATGGGTCAAACACGACTCTTTCAGGGACTTGCTCAGCAACGGCTAGTTGGATCAAAGGAATAGTTTCTGTGCTACTTGGCTCTGTCTCCAATTAATGGAGGAAGAGACAACCAAGATGAAACATGTTGTAGGCACTGAAGCAAGTTACAGCGATAGTGATGGTAGTCTGGAATTCAGTACATTTCAAGTATGTGGAGGGACTATCAGGGAGGAAGGAGGTTACATGGACAGGGATTATTGTAGGAGTTACAAATTATTGAAGACACTGGTCCACAAGACATGCCACAGATACAGTGTTGCAGAGTAGTGAGCCTTAGAACAACAGAAATTACAGTAGGGATGGCGATTGAGCCAAGGGTGTGTCGTAATGTGCTCCCCCTCCAGCATAGTATCTATGTCATGTCTTGTTAGCCGATGTTTGTAGCCCTCTCATTGCTCTCTGCTCTGTGCACTATTTGTGGTCTTACCTCACTGCGGGATTTATTTAAGGCTCCAGATCTCCCTGCCCTTTGTCTCTCTGGCTGACCAATCATATTCAATGTGGTGATGGACGAGACACCCAGCAGTTGGGAAGTCTACTGAGTCAGGAACTTCCTGAGTATCTACAGGAGACAGAGAAATGGACAGAATACGAATTTATATTGATATATTGAGAGTTACACATGGAGAATGGCACTAAGTCCCACAGAGATCTGAAAAATCCCAGTTGCCATCCCTGGCCTGTGCTACTGCGTCTCTCTGGAGTGGAGAATTCTGTTGGCTCAGGATCTGGAGTAACTGCAAGAGAGAGAAACGCTGACAGAGGCAGCACTTAGACCCTCACAGTGAGGGATACCACATGGAGAGAGACTGGGTGATATCACCAGAGTGTTGGAAGATGTCAGTATCAAACAATTGTGTCGGAAGAATGGTTTTTGCTTCATCATGCACTGGTATAACTGGTCAGGAATGAGCAATCTGTGAGCAGGTGAAGTTGTGGCCGAGTATTGCTAGAGCAGCTACCCAAAACCTCAACTACTGTTCAGTGGAGGCAGGTTTGAATCTCACTGTCAGAAATGGGGGAATTTTAAATCATTTTTTTTTCAATTGCAATTAACAATCCATGAATAAGTATGAAACCATTGCTGATGTCCAAAATAACCTTTGTTCATCAAAAAGACAATTGTCCTTCAGAAAATGACATCTGCCAGCCTCACGTGGTCTGCACGACATACCCACAGCAAAGTGTTTGTCTCTCAATGACCCTCTGAAATGGCCGAGCAAGTTACTCAGCTCGAGGGCAGCTAGGGCGAGGCAAGAAAGGCTGGTCAGCCAGAGACATCCACTTCCCAAGAGTAAATGAAAACAATCCCAATACATTGGGCCTCAATGGAACGATGATGGGAACGGAGTCCTGGCCAATCATGTTGGTGGGTTTATGGACAGAGCTTTGAGCTGACCTGGAGGATGCAGGGACAGGCTTCAAGTGAAAGGAGCTTTCCAAATCCAAAGAGAAAAGGTTTAGCATCAGAACAGTATGGGGATGTGGCTGAAGATAAGCAGAAAGGAACAGCTAGGGAGAGAGCTTAACTAAAACTGTAAATCAATCAATAAGTTTGTGAAAGGAGATTGTAGGAAAGAGTAACTTATGTTTTATTTTGGAATCGACAAAGTATCTTCAATAAGTTGGATGGATTTGTGACACAGAGATAAATGGGACTTAGACACCAGTGAGACATGGTTCCAGGACGAACAAAAGGTGGGAAATAAATATTCAATGGTTCACAATCTTGCAGGGTCTAAGAATGGGAAAGGAGAGTTGGGTAACGCTGTCAGAAATGGGTAACAAAGGCATTACAGAGAAAGCATTTGGCCTCAGATCATGAAGTAGAGTCAGTCTGAATGTAAATTCTGGTTACTGTTGCCAAGGACACAAGCAGCAGGTATTTTAGGCCACCGAACAGCATTTCAATGCTCATCACTGCATTAAACAGGAACTCAATGGAATTTTAACCAAGGCATTGTAACAATTTTGGGAAACTTCAATATTTGCATAATCTGGGACAATCACACGGACAAGAGTGGTATTCAAAGAGGAGTTTAAAGAACTTTTTTTTTCTCAGTATTTCTTTGAATAACACATTGTGCAACTGGCGAGGGATGCGACTACCTCAGAGAGACCGTTTTCTGATGAAGCAGAGCGAATGAGTAATGTCACACAGAGATATCCTCCGGGAAATTGGGAGAAAGTGAAATTTAATTAATTATAGAGGTTTAACGTGAATCACAGAACGAACAAGATACAACTAGAAAAAAAGCCCATTTACATGGGCTTGAGAGGAGAGCTGACCAAGGGTTAACAGGATGAACAAATTGAAATGTGTGTCTGTAAATGAACAGTTGAAAACACTTTAAGAACAGTGTAAAACACTCAAAAAAGGACATTCCATTGAATCAGTCAAAACCTCAGCAAGAAATTTCCACCTGTCTCTCACTCAGGACAAAATGCACCATATCAGATTATCAGGCTAAGAAGATCACCAAAAAGTACTAACAATTCTAAAGCGAGAGAGTATTGATGCAGTAAGTGTTAGAGGGATTGCGTAGTGTCTGCTAGCAGGGGGGAGGGCTGTGGGAAGGGGAATCATTTCCAGGGTTTAATGACGTGACAGGAACAGGGAGAGGTGAAGGTGCTGGAGGTGGTGAGAGTGTTACAGAGAGTGGCCAGGGCCTGAACGGTGTTACAAAACCAGTACGGATTGCTGCATCTGGAGGGGTTTGCAGAGGTAGGGAGGGACATATGCATTTTTATTTATTCATTCATGGGATGTGAGTGACACTGCCTGGACCAGCATTTATTGCCCATTGCTAATTACCCAGAGGGCAGCTCCAAGTAAGCCATATTGCTGGGGGTCTGGATTGATGTGTAGGCCACACCAGGTTAGAATGCCAGATGTCCTTCTCTGGAGGATGTAAGTGAACGAGATGAGTTCTTCCTACTGATCAACAATGTTTTTTTATACTGGCCTCACCAATGTCCACCAGAACATGACATCCCAACTCCTACTCTCCATGGAGAAAGTGAGGTCTGCAGATGCTGGAGATCAGAGCTGAAAATGTGTTGCTGGAGAAGCGCAGCAGGTCAGGCAGCATCCAGGGAACAGGAGAATCGACGTTTCGGGCATAAGCCCTTCTTCAGGAATGATTCCTGAAGAAGGGCTTATGCCCGAAACGTGGATTCTCCTGTTCCCTGGATGCTGCCTGACCTGCTGCGCTTCTCCAGCAACACATTTTCAGCTCCAACTCTCCATGCTCAAACCAATGAAGGTAAGCATCCCAAATGCCTGCTTCACCAGCCTGTCTACCTGTGACACCACTTTCAAAGAACTGTCTACCTGCATCCCTGGGTCTCTGACTGACAACACTACCCACGGCCCGAACATTAACTGTACAGGTCCCACCCTGGTTTGTTTCACTAAAATGGAACACGTCACATTTATCTAATTAAACTCCATCTGCTATTCTGCAGCCCACTATCCCAGCAGCACTGTTCATCCTGTTGTATCATAGTTAACCTTCTTTTCTGTACAGTATATCACCAATGCCACCCACAAACGTAGTTACCAGGAAACTAATATTCTCAGCCAAATCATTTATCCAAATGACAAACAACAGTGGACTAACTACATCTGCAGTCAGAAAAACAAAATGTCTCCCAACACCCTCTATCTTCTACCATGAAGTAGATTCTATATCCAGTTGACTAGCTCCTCGTGGATGCCGTATCCTTTTACCTTGATCAGAACGTATTCCCCAGTTTACCATACAGAATATAGAACATTCTGTACAGCACATGGCCCTTCGGTCCTCAATGTTATGCCGATCTTTTATCCTCCTCTAAGATCAAACTAACCTACATACATTTCATTTTACTATCATCTATGTGCCTTTCCAAGAGTCTAGTAAATGTCCCTAATGTACCTAACTCTACTACCACCACTGCAGTACATTCGACGCACCCACCACTCTGTGCTGAGAACCAAACTCTGAAATCTCCCCCTAAGCTTCTTCCAATCACCTTAATATTATACTCCCTTGTGATAGCCATTTCTGCCATGGGGAAAATAATCTTTCATTGTTCATTCTCTGTGTGCCTCTCATTATCTTTTTCACCTCTACCAAGTCGCCCCTTATCCTTCTTCACTCCAATGAGAAAAGCCTTAGCTCCCTCAACCTCTCTTCATAAGAAATGGCCTCCAGTCCAGTTAGCATCCTGGTAAATCTCCTTTTTACACTGTCTTTAAACTTCCACATCCTTCCTGTAATGAGAGGATCAGAACGGAATGTAATATCTAATTGTGGTCTAAGCAGAACTCTATAGAGCTGCAGCATAGACTCACGGCTCTGAAACTTAATTCCTCAGCTAATGAAAGCCAACACAAATTACTTCTTAACAACCCTACGCACTTGGGTGGCAACTTTGAGGGATCTATGGACGCAGAGCCAAACATCCACTGTTACTCCACACTGCCAAGAATCCAATTTTAACCCAGTTTATTCTGAATTCAAGTTCGACCTTCCAAAATGAATCACTGCACACTTTTCCAGATTGAACTCTATCTGTCACTTCTCAGCCCAGCTCCGCATCATGTCAATACCCCATTGCAACCAGCAATTGATCTCCACACTATCCACCACTTCACTAACCTGTGAGTCATTGGCAAACTTACTAACCCACTCTTCCACTCCTACATCCAAGTCATTTATAAAAATCACAATGAGCATAATCCCAGAACCGATCCCTCCAGAAAACCACTGGTCACCGAGCTCCATGCTGAATGCATTCCATCTATCATCACCATCTGTCTTCTATGGGCCAGGAATTCTGTATCCAAACAGATAGGATTCCCTGTATCCCATGCCTCCGTACTTTCTGAATGCTTAGAGTTAATGAGGGGCTGTAGGACAGGATGGAGGAGTGCTGTGGGGTCTGCAGACGGTTATAGTGATATCACATGACGGAGAGATTGGAGGGCAGGTCAGTCAGTGCTGCATGTTACAGACAGTGTGGGCTGCAGGTGCTGGACAAGATGACAGACATAAGGACTTTTGTGGCGTTTTGGGGAATAATGGACATAACACTAAGTTTCAAAGACATTTTGGAAAGACATAAGGACAGTGCAGAAGTGAAGGTCCAAATTTGGTGAAGCCCCCTAATCATTATAATGTTACTGTCACTGGGCATTATCATAATCACGAGACAGATTCTGGCAAACACAGGCACGGAGGAACTATTTGCAGTTGGGTTCATATTCGGAACGAGGAAGTACGTTAAAGTGATACAGGGAGAATTCAGGGCCAGTATGTTCCCTGAAGAGTGAATGACAAAGGCAGTAACTCCAGCGAATACTGCTAAAGCGATATCATGACCTGGATAAAGGAAGTGCAGTGCGATGAAAACAGGCGAAGCCCTTCAATAGTATAGAGAGTGCAAGGGGCCATTAAAAATGAGGGTCAAAGAATGGGCATGAAATATCCTTGGCAGATATTGTAAAGGAAAGGCCACAAGGTATTTTATCAGTACAGTTAGAGGAAGAAGATTACCAGTTGAAGAGTGCGGCCTGTTAGAGACCTAAGGGACAATCTGTGCATGGAGCCAGAGGGAGCAGGTGAGGTCTTCAATGAATACTTCCCATCTGTAGCCACACAGGAGAAAGGCATTGTAGTCGGGGATTTCAGTTGGAATGATGAGGTTCTCGGACATGTAGAGATCAATAAGGAGTAGGTATTAAATGTTTTCACAGGTATAAAAGTGGATAAATCCCCAGAACCCAATGAAATATATCCCAGGCTGCTATGGGAGATAAGGGAGGAGATTGCTGGGGCCCTGGTCGATATATTTAAAACTTTGCTAGCCACAGGTGAAGTGCCGAATGACTGGAGGATCGCTATTATGGCTCCTTTGTTCAAGAAAGGCAGCAGGGATAGGCCAGGTAATTACATAGCAGATGGTCTGGCAGCAGAGGGAGGGAAATTTCTGGGAACATTCTCAGGATGAATCAGCACTTGAAAAGGCAGGAATCAACTCGGCCGAATCATCACGGATTTGTCAGAGGAAGATACTGTCTGAGGAATTCAATTGCATTTTTTTAAATGGGTCTGAAAATATTGATGAGGGCAGTGCAAATGATCTGGGTTACATAGAGTTCATTAAGGTATTTGACAAGGTCCCACATGGAAGGCTTGTTCAAAAGGGAAGAGCCATTGGGATTCAACGCAAGTTGGTAAATTGGATACACAATTGGTGGATAAACCTCTTCGTGTTTGATTTCCTTTCAACAGCGGGTGTACCATAGGGATCTGTACAGCAACTATTGCTGGTTATTCTGTCGAATAATAACTTGGATGTGCAAGCCGAAGGAATCATGAATAGGTTTGCAGATGACATGAAAGGTGAGGGTGTTGTCCACAGTGAGGAGGATGGTCTCTAGCTACAGTCTGATGACGATCAGATGATAATCTGATCAGAGTTTAGTTCTGATCAATGTGAGGTCATACCCTGTGGTAGGTATGATAAGCGATAAGACATAATCCCGAACGAGCCCTTGTTTCCGTGTTTACTGTAGGCCCCCCAATAGCAGCAGAGATGTGGAGAAACAGATTGGGAAACAGATTCTGGAAAGGTGCAGAAGCCACAGGGGAGTAGTCATGGGCGATTTCAAACTTCCCAAATATTGATTGGAAGCTCTTTAGATCAAGTAGATTGGATGGGGCGGTGTTTGTGCAGTGTGTCCAGGAAACTTTTCTAACACAGTGTGTAGATTGTCCGACCAGAGGGGAGGCCATTTTGGATTTGGTACTCGGTAATGAACCGGGACAAGTGATGGGCTTGTTAGTGGGTGAACATTTTGGTGATGGTGACCACAATTCTGTGACTTTCACCTTGGTTATGGAGAGAGATAGGTGCGTGCAACAGGGTAGGTTTTACAATTGGGGGAAGGGTAATTACGATGCTGTAAGACAGGATCTGAGGAGCATAAGTTGGGAGCATAGGCTGTCAGGGAAGGATGTTGTGGAAATGTGGAACTTTTTCAAGGAACAGATACGACGTGTCCTTGATATGTATGTACCTGTCAGGCAGGAAAGAAATGGTCATGTGAGGGAAGCTTGGTTGACGAGGGAGGTTGAATGTCTTGTAAAGAGGAAGAAGGAGGCTTACATAAGGTTGAGGAAACAGGGTTCAGACAGTGCAGTGGAGGGATACAGGAAAGCCAGAAGGGACCTGAAGAAAGGGATTAGGAGAGCTAAGAGAGGGCATGAAAAATGTTTGGCGGATAGGATCAAGGATAACCCAAAGGCATTTTATGCGTATGTGAGAAACATGAGAATGACGAGAACGAGGGTAGGTCCAATCAAGGACAGTAGTGGAAGACTGTGTATTGAGTCGGAAGAGATAGGAGAGGTCTTGAATGAGTACTTTTCTTCAGTATCTACGAGTGAGAGGGACCGTATGTTGAAGAGGAGAGTGTGAAACGGACTGGTCAGCTAGAGGAGATACGTGTTAGGAAGAAAGGTGTGTTGGACATCTTGAACAACTTGAGGATAGACAAGTCCCCCGGGCCTGATGGGATGTATCCTAGGATTATGTGGGAAGCAAGAGAGGAAATTGCAGTACCGTTGGCAATGATCTTTTCATCTTCACTGTCAACGGGGGTGGTACCAGGGGACTGGAGAGTGGTGAATGTTGTGCCCCTGTTCAAAAAAGGGAATAGGGATAACCCCGGGAATTACAGGCCAGTTAGTCTTACTTCGGTGGTAGGTAAAGTAATGGAAAGGGTACTGAGGGATAGGATTTATGAGTATCTGGAAAGGCACTGCTTGATTAGGGACAGCCAGCACGGATTTGTGAAGGGTAGGTCTTGCCTTACAAGTTTGATTGAATTCTTTGAGGAGGTGACCAAGCATGTGGATGAGGGTAGAGCAGTGGATGAAGTATACATGGATTTTAGTAAGGCATTTGATAAGTTTCCCCATGGTAGGCTTATGCGGAAAATCAGGAGGCATGGGATAGAGGGAGATTTGGCCAATTGGATAGAAAGCTGGCTAACCGGTCGAAGTCAGAAAGTGGTGGTAGATGGTAAATATTCAGCCTGGAGCCCAGTTACAAGTGGAGTTCCGCAGGGATCAGTTCTGGGTCCTCTGCTGTTTGTAATTTTTATTAATGACTTGGATGAGGGAGTCGAAGGGTGGGTTAGTAAATTTGCAGATGATACGAAGATTGGTGGAGTTGTGGATAGTTTGGAGGGCTGTTGTCGGCTGCAAAGGGACTTAGATATGATGCAGAGCTGGGCTGAGGAGTGGCAGATGGAGTTCAACCCTGCCAAGTGTGAGGTTGTCCATTTTGGAAAGACAAATAAGAATGCGGAATACAGGGTTAGCGGTAGGGTTCTTAGTGAGGTGGAGGAACAGAGGGATCTTGGGGTCTATATTCATAGATCTTTGAAAGTTGCCACTCAGGTGGACAGAGCTTGTAAGAAGGCCTATGGTGTATTAGCGTTCATTAGCAGAGGGATTGAATTCAAGAGTCGTGAAGTGATGTTGCAACTGTACAGGACTTTGGTTAGGCCACATTTGGAGTACTGTGTGCAGTTCTGGTCGCCTCACTTTAGGAAAGATGTGGAAGCTTTGGAGAGGATGCAGAGAAGATTTACCAGGATGTTGACTGGAATGGAGAATAGGTCGTACGAGGATAGGTTGAGAGTGCTCGACCTTTTCTCGTTGGAACGGCGAAGGATGAGGGGTGACTTGATAGAGGTTTATAGGACGATCAGAGGAATAGATGGAGTAGACAGACAGAAACTTTTTCCCCGGGTACAAGAGAGTGTTACAAGGGGACATAAATTTAAGGTGAAGGGTGGAAGGTATCGGGGAGATGTCAGGGGTGGGTTCTTTACCCAGAGAGTGGTTGGGGCATGGAATGCGCTGCCTGTGGGAGTGGTAGAGTCAGAATCTTTGGTGACCTTTAAGCGGCAATTGGATAGGTACATGGATGGGTGCTTAAGCTAGGACAAATGTTCGGCACAACATCGTGGGCCGAAGGGCCTATTCTGTGCTGTATTGTTCTATGTTCTATGTTCTATGTTCTACCTCTGAAATCTCCCCTTAACCATCCGCTAATTACCAGAAAATTATACCCCCTTGAAATAGCTATTTATGTCAGGGTAGAAAATCTCTCTCTATTCACTCTACGATTTTCGTCACCTTGTTCACTTCTGCCAAGTCACCCCTCACCCTACTTCACTCAAATGAGAAAAGCTCTCTCAACCTTTCTTCATAAGACATGCTCTCCAGTACAGGCAGCATCCTGGTAAATCTCCTCCTTACCCTCTCTAAAGCTTCCACATCCTTCCTGTAATGAAGGGACCAGAGCTGAACACAATATTCCAAGTGGGGTCTAACCAGGGCTCTGTTCAGCTGCAGCATAACCTCACGGCTTTAAAACTCAATCCCCAAACTAATGAAATCCCACACAATATATTCCTTCTTAACAAGCGTATCAGCTTGGGTGGCTACTTTGAGGGATCTAGGAACTTGGAACCCAGGATCCCTCTGTTCCTCCACACTGCCAAAGATCCTGGCTTTCACCTTGTATTCTACATTCAAATTGAATCTTCAACATGAATTACTTCACACTTTTCCAGATTGAACTCCATCTGCCATTTCTCAGCCCAGCTCTGCATCCTGTCAATGTTTCGTTGCGACCTACAACAGACCTCCACACTATCCATCACTCCACCAACCCTCATGTCATTGGCAAGCTTACTAACCAACTGTTCCACTCACACATCCAAGTTATTCATAAATTTACAAAGAGCAGACGTCCTGTAACCACTCCCTGCAGAAAGCCACTGGTCACTGAGCTCCAGGATGAATTCTTTCTATCTATCAACATCCTCTGTCTTCTGTGAGCCAGTAATTCTGTATCCAGACAGACAGGTTTCCCTGTATCCCAGGCCTCCGTACTTTCTGAATGAGGCGTTAAAGGTGTTTTGTCACATTCTCAAAAGATTCAATAAGATTTGTGAGGCATGTCCTGCACCTTACAAAACCATGCTGACTACCTCTAATCAAACTATCGTTTCCCAAAGAATAATAAATCCTGTTTCCCAGAGTCCTCTCCAATAGTCTGCAAACCACAGACAGAAGACTGACAGGTGTGCAATTCCCAGGATTATCCCTATTCCGTTTCCTGAACAAGGGAATAATATTTTCCTGCCTCCAATCATCTGGTCTGACTCCAGTGGACAGTGAGGGTGCAAAGGTCATCACCAGGTGCGCAGCAATTCACACCCTCGCTTCATGTAGTAACTTTGGACGCATCCAGTCTGGTTCTTATCTATCCTTATTGTTTACAAAATTCTCAGCACATCCTCCTTCTTAACATCCACCTGTTCACGTACATCAGACTGTTTCACGCTGTCCTCACAAACGACAAGACCCTTCTCAGCCGTGAGTACTGAGGCATAGTATTCATTAGGGACCTCCGCTACCTCCTGTGACTCCAGGCAAAAGTTCTTTCCACTATCCCAGATTGGCCTTATCTTCACTCTGGCCTTGCTCTTGTTCCTCGCATAAGTGGAGAATGCCTTACGATTTTCCTTCATCCTTCCCAACAAAGCTTTTTCATGCACCCTTCTAGTTGCCCTACGTTCATTCCTCGGTTCCTTCCTGGCACCTTCAGAGAATCCCTACTGTGTGGAAACAGGCCGTTTAGTCCAACAGCTCCATATCAACCCTCCAAACAGTATCCAACCCAGCCCCATTCCCCCACCCTATTACTCTCCGTTTGCCCTGACTAATGCGCCAAACCTACCCATCCCTGAACACTATGGGTAATTTAGCATGGCTGAGTCACCGAACATACACATCCTTGGGCTGTGGGGGGAAACCGGAGCACCTGGAGGAAACCCACGCAGACACGGGGAGAATGTGCAAACTCCACACAGACAGTTGCCTGAGCCTGGAATCAAAATGGAGTCCGTGGTACTATGAGATAGCAGTGCTAACCATTGAGACACCGTGCTGCTCCATGTTCCCCTCTAGAAACCTGTCTGATCCTTGCTTCCTCAACCTTAAGTAAGCTTCCATTTTACTCTTGACTAGATGCCAACGTTCATGTGGACAACGTTGACTGCTCTGCCTTCATCTTCCTTTGGCTACCTCCTCAAAGAGTCAATCCGGTTTGTGAAACATGGTTTTCCACTCACAAAGTCATGCTGACCATCTCGAATCAGCCCTTGCCTTTGTAAATGTAAGGAGCTCCTTTATCTCAAAATTTCCTCCAACAACTTCCCCATCAATAGGCTCACGGGGCTGTAATTTCCTGGCTTTTCCCTGCAGTCCTTAAGCGATTGAACAGCATCAGCCGCCCTCCAGTCTTCCAACACCTCACTGGGTCTGTTGATAATATAAATATCTCTGTTAGGGACACTGCAAGCTCTTCTCTAGCTTCCTACAATATTCTAGGATCGACCCAAAGAGCCAATGAGGATTGATCTACCGTTATTTGTTTTAAGATTCCAGCACTTGCTCTTCTCTGGTGAGGATTCTTTCCAAGACATCATTACTTATTTCCTCGAGTTCGCGAGCTTCCTTTTCTTTCGCCACAGCAAATACTGACAAGATTATTTTGTCTAATATCTCACCCATCTCCTCTGGTGCCATACATGGGTGACCTTACTGATCTTTAAGAGGCCCTATTCGCTACCAAGTTACTCTTTAGCCCTTATTGAAACTTGCGCAAAGGCTTCTCATAGTTCAAATACACCATATCCCCTATACCACTACACCCCTCCTGCAAACTTACAATTTTGCCATTTATATTCACACCAACAAATTAAATCCAACAGGCTCAAAAACAAATTCTCTTTTATCAAATGTGTTTCTAAGTGGCCAGTTATTATATATTGACATATCCTTTCTAACAATTTCAGTATCCTCCCGACTTACTGTCAGGCTAACAATATTTGGTTTCAGACTGACAGCAGAAAGGGTTGAGGGAGATCTTGTTTATCAATCTGAAAACGGTAGCTTACAGGGACAGCAGGTAATAGAGAAGGCAATTCAAATACTGGCATTTATTACAGAGCGAATGGAGTCTAAAAATAGGCAGGTCTAGCTAAAACTATACAAGGTACAATTCAGACCACACCTCGAATATTATAAACAGTGTGAGTGCCCAAAGGAAGAATATTGTCGCATTGGAGGCAGTCCAGAGAAGGTTCACTCGGCTGATCCTGGGAATGGGGGGATTTTCTAATGAGAAGAGGTGGAGTAGGTTGAGATTGAACCCATTGAAGTTTAGATAATGAGAGAGAAATGGAATGAAACATCCAAGATTCTGAGGGGGTATGATCGGGCAGATGCTGGGAAGTTAGTAAATAGAACAGTAGAGCACAGCAGCAGGCCCTTCGGCCCACCACGTCTGAGCTATCAATGATACTATTCTAACTACACTATTTGTCGGCTGATAGTGTGGCCGAGGGGTCTAAGGCGCTGGATTAATGCGCCAGTCTCGACAAAGTGGGGTTGTTCGAATCCCTCCGCTGCCATTTTAGTGGACGGCACGGTGGCACAGTGGTAAGCACTGCTGCCTCACAGCGCCAGAGACCCGGGTTCAATTCCCGCCTCAGGGGACTGACTGTGTGGAGTTTGCACATTCTCCCCGTGTCTGCGTGGGTTTCCTCCGGGTGCTCCGGTTTCCTCCCACATTCCAAAGATGTGCCGGTCAGGTGAATTGGCCATGCTAAATTGCCCGTAGTGTTAGGTAAGGGGTAAATGTAGGGGTATGGGTGGGTTGCACTTCGGCGGGGCGGAGTGGACTTGTTGGGCCGAAGGGCCTATTTCCACATTGTAATGTAATCTAATCTAATGTAATCTAATCTAATCTAATCTAATCTAATCTAAACTCATACCATCTGCCTGCACATGCTCCATATCCCTCTATTCTCTGCTTGTTCATGTTTCTGTCTAAATCCCACTTCAAAATTTTACTCACATTTCTGCTTCTACGACCTCCCTCGGTAACATCCACTCTATTAAAAAAAAACTTGTCTCACACATCTCATTTAAACTTCCTCTTTCTCTCCTTAAACCTGTGCACTCCAGTATTTGAAACTTACACATTGGAAAAGAGATTCTGACTATCAACATTATTTACCCCTGTTCCAAATGTTATATTCCTGTACCTGGTCACCTGTCAGCCTCTGATACTCTCACAAAACAATCCAACTTTATTTAATTTCCTCTTACACCTAACATACCCTTAAAAACCCTAACAGAGGCAACGTGCTGATAAACCTGTTTTGCACCCTCTCCACATCCTCCCTATTGTGTGGAGATGAGAACTGCACACAGTACTCCAAATGTGCCCAAACAAACGTTTTATGGAATCACAGCATCAGATGCAAACCACTATACCCAACATTGTGATTGATGAAGGCTAGTACTCTATTTGCTTTCTTTCCCATCTGAAACACTTCTGTTGCCATTTTCAGGGAGTTACTGACTTGCACCAAGATTCTTCTGTATATCAATAGCCCTCAGTATGCTAACGTTCTTATTAAATTTGACATCATCTCACACTTGTCCAGGGTAAACTCAATTTGCCATTTCTGTCTATCTCTCCAACTGTTCTGTAACCTCCTGCAGATGCTAATGAATCAGCGAAACAAGGGTTTTGTGGAAAAGGCAGGAAAGTAGAGTTGAACAGTATCAGATCAACAATGATCTGATTGAAGGACAGAGCATTCTCAATGGGCCAAATGGCCTCATTCCCCTCCTACATCTCATGGTCTGAGCACAAACTCAATATATCCTGCGTAATATAATGGGTCTCTGCTCACAAAACTCCATTATAATGGGATTATTAGATATTTATTAGTACACAGCTTTTGATCTACAAATATGATATGATGTTATAGAAAACCATCTCACATACAATCCAGGATTCTATCTGTTACAGCACTGATACTCATTGCTGTATCAGTCGGTATGGAGGCCACTGTCACACACAGTTACTGTACTGCCCTTGCCATAAGTAGATTCAGTGTCCTGACTGTAACCATATTGACATTCCCATCACTGGTTGGTGCCTACAAAAGAATTCCTGCTAACGGTTGCTGCTGTTTGCTTATTCTAAGCTCCACGTTTGATATTCAGATCCACATGACTGTCTCATTAATACATTAACCTCATCCTTCCTTCGCAAATTGTTGGCTTTTTGCCTCGTCTGCCTATTGGGACTAGATTGGGTTGGGATATCTGCTCAGCATGAATGGGTTGGACCGAAGGGTCGGTTTCCATGCTGTACATCTCTCTGACTCTATGACTCTGTCCCAGCAAGCCCTCAGGATTCACCTCCCCGCGATGGTCATTCTGCGGCTAAATCTCCGGAATGACAGTTCCATCATATCCGTTCATTGTCATTCCATCTGCCTTATGGCGAATACAGGGAGTCATTCCTCAGTGGTGGGGGGTTGAACAGATGGGTAGAGGTTACAGAGATAGGGAGGCTTACAGGGACTCGAGGATGTTAGAGTTAAACAGAGTTACATCTGGTCAAGAATGTCAGAGGGACAAAGGGGTTTGGGGATTGGAGGAATTTACAGAGATAGAGGGAGCTGGATTAGATTCTGGAGATAGGGATAGGGATGGACGTAGGGAGAGGCAGGCAGACTGAGAAGCACAGACGGGGAGTGTTTCTGGGAGAAGTGTATTGTGAATACTAACAGACATATGGAAGATTGTAGTGACTGAAGACGTTTACAGTTATAAGAAGGCTTCTCGGTTCTGAAGGTTACAGAGATCGGAAGGCAATGGAGAATGCCAGGTTGCTGGGATGGAGCCAGTTACACAGACAGGGAGGGTTGCACAAACTGAAAGAGGTTCCTGTGGTCGCGAGGGGTATGGGGTCAGGAATGAGGGTGAAATTTAACAAGATAAAGATCAAAGAATGGGAGAAGGATAAGGAGATTACAAGTTTTGCACAGCTAAGGAAGGGTGGTAGCAGCTGGAGAAGATTACCGAGGTAGGGACCGATGGAGAGGTTAAAGACAAATACATTGACATGGAGGTGGAATTGGGGGGAGGAGCTTACAGGGATAAACAGGGCTGTCGGGGTTTACAGGGATGAAGGAATTTCGTCTCTACTGGAGACGTTTAGGAATTAGGGTGTTAGGGATTGGAGAACCTGACAGAGACAGAGAGAATGATGTGGACTAGAGGAGATTCCAGACAGTGGTAGAATTATCGGGACTGGAGGATATTACAGAGATCACGAACACAGCATGGGCCAGGATTGATGCCTGCGATCCCCTGTGCTGCCGCATTGAGGACCAGTACAGCAGAGGTGAAGGCAGGATCCTCACAAGATGGTGGAAATGAAGTCTAGAATGTTGCTGTTCCTTGCCCAGATCTGTGTCTATGTCCGGTCTTCCAGGTCTTAATATAGAAGTCTACTACCTCCACCCTGTACTGTTTAATGTGAGTTATCTTACGGGCTGCAGGATTTATTGAAGGCTCTAGATCTCCCTCTCCATCTCTCTCTGGCTGACTAACCAGCTTCAATGAGGTGATGGATGAGACAGGAATTAGGAACATCCTGATTACCTGCATGTGACAGAAATAGACAGAATGGGAAATTAGACTGATGCAGTGAGGATAACACATGCAGAGTGGCACTGAGTCCAGCAGAGATCTCGGAAATCCCAGTCTCCATCCCTTGCCCGTGCTGCTGTGTCTCTGGAGTGGACAATTCTGTTGACTCAGGATCTCAGACCATCTGTAAGAGGGAGAAATGCTGACATAGGCAGTAAATAGACTGACACAGCGAGGGATGCCACATGGAGAGATACTGAGTGAAAGCACATTATTAGACACTGCATTAACAGGGAATTGTTTGAATTTGTAACAAAGACACTGGGATAATTGTGAGGGGATTCAACCTTCCTATCTCATCATCTCTTTGGCGGTGGGTCACAGACGAGGCTGACTCTCTCCCACTCTTGGGCGGTGCGGGTCCTGAGTTGGCTGTACAGACTGATGTTGGCTTTCACAGATTCTGTTACACTTGGGGCAGAAGGTGGCCATGAGAAGGGGCGTTGGTGTGGCAGCACGCTCCTTGTGATGTTTTCTCCTGGATTCCTATTTTTCCCCACAGCAAGTCTCGAGGTGCTCGACAACTTCATAATGCTCCTTCCTCACATCGGACGGTCTTGGCCCAGGACTTAATCAAATCCGTTAAGAGATGGAAAAAAAGTATCAATTCTGAAGAAGCCAACGTTTAGAGATGTAGACACATTTGTTAAAAAGATCGCTGGGGAGTCTCCGAGCAGGAGAAGTGCAGTAGGAAGAGGAAACATCAGCGTTTGATCAGATGATCAGAACAGGGAGAATTGAAGGTGCTGCAGGTGGTGAGGGTGTCACAGAGAGGAGAAAAGGCCTGAACAATGTTACAAAGCCAGTACGAATTGCTGCAACTAGAGCTGTTTGCAGAGGTAGGGATGGACATCTGTATTTTCATTGATTCATTCATGGCCTGAGGATGTCACCTAATGGACCAGCATACATTACCCACTGCTAATTGCCCAGAGGCAGCTCAGAGTCAGCCATATTCCTGTGGGTCTGGAGTCACATGTGAGCCAGACCAGGCAAGAATGCCAGGTGTCCCTCTCTAATGGACATACGTGAATAAGTTGATTTTTACCAGATAATCAACAATGCGTATACGGTGGCCTCACTAATATCCTGTACAGATATACCATGACATCACAACTCCTACTCTCAATGCTCTGCCCAATGAAGAGTAACTATCTCAAACGCCTGCTTTACTAGCCTGTCTACCTGTGACGCTAGCTTCAAAAACCTGTGCACCTGCGTCCCTGGGTCACTGATTGACAACAGTACCCAGGGCCCGAACGTTAATTGTACAAGTCCAGCTTGGTCTGCTTTACCACAATACAACATCTTGCATTTCTCATCCTGTTATTCCTAACCTCACTGGTCCAGCAGTACTGTTGATCCCATTGTACTCTTCGATAACCCTCTTCACTGTCCACTTTATCACCAATTTCAGTCTCACTCACAAACTTGCTAACCATGACTCCTGTATTATCATCCAAACTGTAAATGATGCACAACAGTGACCCAGCACCGAACCCCATGGCACACCGTTGGTCACAGGCCTGCAGTTTGAGCAGCAACCCTCTGTGAACATGCTCTGTCACCTACCGTCAATCTGTTTTGTATCCAGTTGGCGAGCGCTCCCTGGTTATGTGTGATCTCAACTTACTAACCAGTCTGCCATGCAGAACCTTATCAAAGGCCTTGATAAAGTTGATGTGGACATCTTGTACTGCTCTGCTTTGATCTCTCACTTGTCTATCTCCACACTCACATTTGAGGCATGATTTCCCATGCACAAAGCCATGCTGACAATCGTTAATCTGTCCTTACCTTTCCAAAGGCATGATGATCGTTTCTCTCAGAATCTCCTCCAACAACTTACCACCCCTGCATCAGTCTCACTGGTCTGTAGTGGCTGTTGATGATGCAAACATCTCTGGGAGGGGCCCTGCAATTTTTTCCCTCGCTTCTCACAAGGCACTGGGATACATCTGATCATGTCCCAAGGTTTTATCTAACTTACTGGATTTTAAGACATCCAGCAACTCTTGTTCTCCAATGTGAACTCTTTTCAAGACATCACTATGTATTTTCCCCAAGTTCCCGAGCTTCCATGTCTTTCTCCACAGTAAATCCGAACACAAAATATTTGTTCAGTATCTCCCCCATCAGCAGTGATTCCACACAGACAGCCTCATTCACCTTTCAGTGGCCCTATTCTCTCCCGAGCTAATCTTTAGCCCTGGTTGGAACTTGTCAAAATGCTTCTAAAATTTCAAATATACCTCTACCGCAACTAGCCTCCCTCAACCTTATCTATTCTACCATTTAAGGTCACACCAAAATATAGAATCCAACAAATTTAAAAATATTCCCCTTTTATAAAATTATACATCTCCGATTGTTTCTTAGCATCCAGTTATCATTTATTGTCATATCCTTTAAAACACATTCCAGCACGTTCCCGACTTACTGTTAGGCTAACACCATTTGGTTCAGACTGACTGCACAAAGGATTTTAGGAATCCTTGTGGATCAATCTGAAACAGGTAACTTACAGGGTCAGCAGGTAATCGAGAAGGCAAAGGGAATGGAGTCTAAAAATAGGGAGGTCTTGCTAAAACGATGCAAGGTACAAGTCAGACCACAGCATCCAGGGAACAGGAGAATCGACGTTTCGGGCATAAGCCCTTCTTCAGGAATGAGGAAAGTTTGTCCAGCAGGCTAAGATAAAAGGTAGGGAGGAGGGACTTGGGGGAGGGGCGTCGGAAATGTGATAGGTGGAAAGAGGTCAAGGTGAGGGTGATAGGTCAGACTGGGGTGGGGGCGGAGAGGTCGGGAAGAAGATTGCAGGTTAGGAAGGCGGTGCTGAATTCGATGGATTAGACTGAGACAAGGTGGGGGAGGGGAAATGAGGAAACTGGTGAAATCTGAGTTCATCCCTTGTGGTTGGAGGCTTCCTAGGCTGAAGATGAGGCGCTCTTCCTCCAACCGTCGTTTTGTTGTAGTCTGGCGATGGAGGAGTCCAAAGACCTGCATATCCTTGGTGGAGTGGGAGGGGGAATTGAAATGTTGAGCCACAGGGTGGTTGGGTTGGTTGGTCCGGGTGTTCCTCATTTCCCCTCCCCCCACCTTGTCTCAGTCTAATCCATCGAATTCAGCACCGCCTTCCTAACCTGCAATCTTCTTCCCGACCTCTCCGCCCCCACCCCAGTCTGACCTATCACCCTCACCTTGACCTCTTTCCACCTATCACATTTCCGACGCCCCTCCCCCAAGTCCCTCCTCCCTACCTTTTATCTTAGCCTGCTGGACAAACTTTCCTCATTCCTGAAGAAGGGCTTATGCCCGAAACGTCGATTCTCCTGTTCCCTGGATGCTGCCTGCCCTGCTGCGCTTTTCCAGCAACACATTTTCAGCTCTGATCTCCAGCATCTGCAGACCTCACTTTCTTCATAAGTCAGACCACACCTAGATTATAATGAACAGTATGTGATCTGTAAAGAAAGACATTCTTGTATTAGAGGCAGGCCAGGGAAGATCCTGGAGCTGGCGGGATTTTCCAATGAGAAGAGGTAGAGTAGACTGACCTTGAACCTAATGGGATTTTGAAGAATGGGAGAGAAATTGAATGAAACATCTAGGATTCTGAGGGACTTTGACAGGGTAGATGCTGTGAAGTTAGAAACTAGAACAGTAGAGCAGAGTAATAGGGCCTTCAGTCCACCATGGATGTGCTGACCATGATGCTATTCTAAACCAATCCCATCTGCCTGCACATGGGCAATATCCCTCTATTCTCTGCCTGTTCATGTGTCTGTCTAAATGCCACTTCAAAACTTTCCTCTCGTTGCCACCTCTCTCTCCTCCTGAGCAGCTTCCACCCTCTCAGTAAAGATAACTGGCCTCATTCATCTCACTTAAAACTTCTCACTCTCACCTTAAACCAAGGCGCCCTAGTATTTGATATTTCTATTTTGGAAGAAGGATTCCAACTATCCACACTATTCACGCCTCTCCTAATGCTATATACTTGTACCAGGGCACCCCTCAGTCTCCGATTCTCACGCAAAACAATCCAACTGCGTCCAACCTCCTTTCAGTAAACACATTCTCATCCAGGCAACATTCTGCCAACCCTCTGTTGCAACCTCCCCAAAACCTCCGCATCCTTCCTGTGGTGTGTCAACGAGAACGACACACAATCTTCCAAACATGGCCGAATGAAGTTTCATTCAGTCACAACATGGCATGCAAACGTCTGTACTCAATACTGTGACCAATGAAGATAAGCCTACCATACTCCTCCTTTACCACCACATCCTACTGTGTTGTTATTTTGATGGAGCTACAGATTTGCATCCAAGGTCATCTGTTTATCAATGTTTCCAATAGTCAATTAGTGCACTTCTCGCTTCCATTTGACTTCATAGATGCATCACTTCACACTTGTGCCGATGAAATTCAATTTGCGATTTCTCTGCGCAGTGTTCCAGTTGATCTACATAGTGCTGCAACCTTTAACACTCTTCCTCACTATCCACAATTCCCCTAACTATCCCTAATCATTACATGCCTTTCCAAATGTCGTCTGCAAAATACTAATCAAACTGCTGACCTTTTCATCTCAATCTCAGATATAAATTACACACAGACTTCGCAGCACTGATCCTTGTGAAACACCATTGGCCACAGACGTCCAAACAGAAATTGAACACTGCACATACCTCTGTCTACTAAGAAAATGTTGTATCCAACTTAACAACGAGCATGGATTGTGATTTGATCTTCTAGATCCCCTTTGCTACTTGGAAAATGTCTATTCAAAATGACTCTATATTTTGATTCCCAGGTTAAATTGGCTGTCTCACTAATGCACTGACTGCATCCTTTCTTCACAACAAAACAGGACCTTGTTTGGTTTTTTGCTGATCCTGCCTAAATCCCTACAATCCCTCAGTAATCACATTACTGTCATGATCATTCTGCAGCTACCCCTCCACAATAACAGTTCGATCATATCTGTTCCCTTCAGTTAATGCTGTCATTACATCTGCCTTGTTGCAAATGCATGGAGCGTGTCAGCGAGAGAGGGCCCTTGAGGGATGAATAGAGGTCATAGAGTGGGAGAGATGTTTGGGGGCGCGACAATGTTGCAGGGTTAAACATAGTTACAGTTGCTACAGAATGTTCGCAGGAGAAAAGTTTTTATTGTTTGGGGGAAAGTTAGAGAGTTAAAGCGTCTTTGATTAGACTTCAGAGATAGGGATGTGTGTAGGGTTGTGGATCGTTACATGGTCTATGTTGATCAGGGTGTAGAAACATTCACAGGATTCCAGGATGTCGTACATTTAACAACAGTTGTGGGATCTGGAGAATATCACAGTGATAGGGAGGATAATATGTTCTGGAGAATATTACAGGGAAAGGGTGGGTAGTATGGACTGGAGAATGTTGCAAGCACATGGAAGATGACATAAATTGGAGAATGTTGCAGCAATAGAGAGGAGTATATGGACTGGAGGATGTTGCAGGGACAGGGAGGAAGTTGTAGACTGGATAAAGTTAGAAGGAGAGATGATTTTATGCACTGGAAAGTATGTCAGAGAGAGTGAGTGGTCTGCATGCTGAAAGACACGATAGGGATAGGGAAGCTTGTAGAGACTGGAGGAGAGAGTCATGGACAGGCTTGTGAGAGACCAGATTCACTTAAAGCATAGGATGTGCTGCAGTGAGCGGAACCTTTTGCAGATATAAATGAGGATACAATGGCCACAAAGCAGTCACACCTGTACATAGGTATATAGGAACTGAAGGAATTGAAGAGATTACACAGACTAGGAATGTTGTATGCAGTGGAGGAGATTAAACTGATAGGGATGGTTTTAGAGACTCAACAATGTGTATATATTGTAAATAGTGGGAGTTGCAATGGTGAGAGAAGGTTTCAACAATTCGGAGGATATCGACCTGAAGGAGCTTTGACAGATAGCGATGGTACAGTAAAGGGAATTGTAGTGGCTTCCCTTTCATAAGCAATCCATAAGCACCTAAAATAGCCTGTTTGACATGTGCATTATCTCTCGACCATTCATCAGACAGCGCTGCAAATACTTCACTGGCTCTGCCTACCAGCTTCGACTGAACTAGCATTACCCAGAAGACCTCGGGCCACTCTACCTGTCTATGCAATTTTTCAAATGAAATACAGAGTTCCTTGACAGGAGAGTCACAGGTAGTTAGGATAGTGAAGAAGGCGCTTGTATGCATTCCTTTATTGGTCAGAGTATTGAGTACAGGAGTTGGGAGGTCATGTTGCAGCTGTACATGACAGTGGTTAGGCCACTTTTGGAATACTGCATGCAACTCTGTTCTACTTCATATCAGAAGGATTTTGTGAAACTTGAAAGGGTCCAGAAAAGATTTACAACAACGTTGCCAGGGATGAGCTATAGGGAGAGTTTAAACAGGTGATGGTTGTTTTCCCTGGAGAGTCGGAGGCTGAGGGTGACCTTATAGAGGTTTATAAAATCAAGAGGGTCATGGATACGGTAAATAGACAAAGTCTTTCTCCTGGGGTGTGCGAGTGCAGAATTATAAGGCGAGGCTTAGGGTGAGGGTAGAAAGATATAAAAGATAAAAAGGTGCAACTTTTTCACGCAGAGGATAGTATATATATGGAATGAGCTGCCAGAGGAAGTGGTGGAGGCTAGTACAACTGCAACAGTTAAAAGGCATCTGGATGGGTATATAAATAGGAAGGGTTTAGAGGGAGATGGGCTGGGTGCTAGCAGGTGGGACTACATTGGGTTGGGATATCTGATCTGCAGGATGGGACCATGAATGGGTTGTGGAACCTGAAGGATGTTATGATTTGAACCACAGGTAATGTTTGATTGGATCTTTCAGCCAAACTTACAGATGGTACAATTGCAACATTTAAGAAGCATTTGGATGGATATATGAATAGCAAGGGTTTGGAGGGAGATAGGGCAGGTACTGGCAGGTGGGACTAGATTGGGTTGGAATATCCTGTCGGCATGGCTGGGTTGGAATGAAGGGTCTGTTTCCATGCTGTACATCTCTATGACTGTAAGATCGGCTGAATGGTCCAATCAAAAATTACCTGTGGCTCAAATCATAATATCCTCCAGATTCCACAAGCCATCCCCTGTCCCATCCTGCAGGTTCAATTAATCCCGGAACCTCTAACCTTCTGCAAGTCCCACGTCCCTTCCGACATTTGTACCGTCCTCCAGGTTCTGCAGCCCTTCATACCTCGTAACATGGCCCTGACTCTCTAACTCCTCCTTCCTCTGCAATGATCCCCAGAAGGGCACTGCAGGATGGTGGGGGTTACAGAGATATGGAGAGACATCAGGACGGGAGGATTTTGCAGACATTAGGAATATAGGGACTTGAGGAGGCTTCACAGTTAATGAGTGTTGTAGGGACTGGAGGAACTTACAAAGATAGGGATAGTTTTAGATTGGAGGCTTCTGCAGAAAACCTTTACGTGGTTAAAGGCAGAATTCTTAGCAGCGTGCAGGAACAAAGGGATCCTTTGTCCCTCACGTTACCACCCAAGTTGACAGGCTGTTAAGAAGGCGGATGGTGTGTTGGCTTTCATTAGCAGGGGGATTGAATTTAAGAGATGTGAGGTTTTGCTGCAGCTCTACAGAACCCCAGTTAGACCACACTTCGAATATTGTGAACAGTTCTGTTCGCTTCATTATAGGGAAGCTTTAAAGACAGTGCAGAGGAGATTTAGCAGGATGCTACCTGGACTGGAGGGCATGCCCATAGAAGGTAGTTTGTGGAAGCTAAGGCTTTTCTGATCACAGCGAAGGAGGAAGAATGGTGACTTGATAGAAGTGTACAAGGGAATGAGAGGCATAGATAGAGTGGATAACCAGAGACTACTTCCCATGGCGAAATGGCTATCACAAGGGGACATAGGTTTAAGGTAATTGGTAGAAGGTTTAGCTTAAATATCAGAGGGATATGGGCCAGGTGCTGGCAGGTAGTACTAGATTGGGTGGGATATCCTGTCGGCATGGAAGGGACTTACACAGAGTGTGGTGAGTGCGTGGAATGGACTGCCAGCCATGGTAGTAGATTCAGACACATTACAGACATCTCAGCAACTCTTGGATAGGCACATCAATGATAGTAATATGTAAGGTATGTAGGTTCGTTTCATCTTCAGAGTAGGATAAAAGGTCAGCACAATATTGAGGGCTGAAGGGCTTGTACTGGAATGTGCTATTCCATGTTCTAAATAGCAAGTGTTATGGTGGCAGCAAGAGGTTTCGGGAAGCGGGAGAGGATGCGATCTGAATGAAGTGACACAAATAGGAGGCGTTGTTAAAGTTGTATGAGGTAACAGAGACAGCAATGGTCTGGTCTGGAGCAGATGACCAGACTGTGAGGATTGTGGGGACCGAGGTGCTTTCACAGGGAGGGAGGAGCATAGAGCCACAGGAAGTTACAGAAATGTGGAGAGCTGTCGGGCCTACAGGAGTTCATAGAGATGGGGAGGCTGGGAGGAATGGAGCAGTTTACAGGGATAAGGATGGTGGTAAGATGGGGTGTTTTACACAGACAGGAATGTTTCAGGTGAATGGAACTGAGTACAGAGATAAAGTGGGTTGTACAGATTGGAAAAACAAATAGATGTATAGAGGGGAGTCGTGACTGAAGATGTTTATAGATACAGGAAGGCTTAGGTTCTGCAGGTTATTTAGATAAAGGGGGTGTGGAATCAGACAGATTCTCCGAGTGATAAAGACAGCAATTTTGGTTGGAGACAGTTTCACAGATTAGGGAGCATTAGTAACCTCCTCCAGTTTGGTCAGAGTGGGAAGGATTGTAGGGGAGGGTGATGTTTATACATGTAAGAGCTGGAGAAGATTATGGAAATGAGTGGATGGATGGAGACACTAGAGGAGCTTACATTGACAGGGTGGGTGCTGGCAATGGGAAGATATCACACAGATAGTGGGTCTTGTAGGAACTGTATTGGAAGAGTCACAGGCATTGGAATGACTTCTGCAGATTGGGAGTATTACAGGGACTGAGAGGATTGTGGGGTCTCCACAGATTGATCGTGTCTTTAAGAATTGAAGAGTTTATGTAGATACGGAAATCTTAAACCCAATGCATGCAGTCTTCATTTCAAGACCAGAGCCTTATTATCCCTCATCAGACAAAGATCCCTAAACCTGCCAGCTTTTCCCTTTACCCCGATGGGGCATTCGGGTCCTGGATTCTTGATATCACACTTTGCAAAGCCTCCCATTTGCCAGTTGTTCCTTTTCCTTCAAACAGACCCACCCAATCGATTAGAATCATAATGTGGAGGTGCCGGTGTCGGACTGGGGGTGGACAAAGTTAAAAATCACCCAACACTCAATTCCTGTCCAACCGGTTTATTTGAAAGCACTAGCTGTCAGAGCACTGCTTCTTCATCAGGTGGTTGTGGAGCACAATCCTAAGGTACAGAATTTATAGCAACAGGATGGCAGTGTCATGGAATATAATATCAAACAAATTTAGTTTAAGCCTTTCATCTGTTACAGTGATCACCAGCGCTTCCAAAGCGAGTTGGATTATAACTGGGCGTTGTGCAATTTTAAATTCACGGTATTGGCGCTGGCCAGATCCTGCAGAATGCCCCAAACCTGGCCCTGTTCCAGTTTTCTTCTTCAATCTGTGGACCTGCTGATCTTTTTCCATAACTATGTTAAAACGAAGACAGTTGTGGGCACTGGACCCAAAGTGCTCTCTGAATGACAGTTCAGTCATTTGCCCGACCTCGTTTTCTGAGGGGAGATCTAGTGTTGCACCTGCCTGAGGAGAGTAGGGCCCTCTGCATATTGATTTAGGAACCTTCCTTGGACACATTTGAAAAATTGCCCTCCGTCCAGGTCTTCTTATACTCTAGGTGGCCCAGTCAGTACAGGGAATATTAAAATCTCCAGCCTGCACTCCTCTATTATTCCTATAGTTATCTGCAATCTCTCTACACATCTGCTCCTCTGATATCTGTTGGGTCTACAAAGGTCTACAATACAGTCCCAACAAAGTGACCACCCCCCTTCTTCTTTCTAACTTCTAACCATGTGGAATTTTAAATGAATATATGTTTTAAAAATTGGAATTAACAATCCATAAATAAGTATTGATAAAAATCGAAACACTTGACCTTCAGAGAAAGGCAACAGTTCACTCTCATGTGGTCTGCACGACATACCCACAGCAAAGTGTTTGCCTCTCAATTATCCTGTGAAATAGGCGAGCCAGTTGCTTAGCTCAAGGGCAGCTAGGGATGGGCAATTAAGGCTAGTCAGCCAGAGACACCCACATCCCATACCTGATTTTTAAAAAAAGTCCATTCAGATTTGTCCCAGCACAGTTCCAGTGGAACAATGTCTGGCCAATCACGTTGGCAGATTTATGGACAGGGCTTTAAACTGACAGAGAGGATGCAGGGACAGCGTTCAGGTGGAAGGAGCTTTCCAAATCCAAAGAGAAAACGTGAAGCATCAGAGCAGCACGGGAATGTGACCGAAGACAACAGAAAGGAACAGGATGGGACTAAAACTGTTTTACTAAAGTTTAACTAAAACTGGAGATCAGCAAATCCCTTTGTGACAGGAAATTGTGGGAACGAGTAAATTATGTTTATTATTAATGGACAAAGTCTCTGCAACAAGGTAGATGGATTTGTGACACAGAGATAAAAGGGATTTAGACACCAGGGAGATGTGGTTACAGGGCGAACAAAAGTTGGAACATAAATACTCAATGGTTCACAACCTTGTGCAAACTCAGGCAAAATGGGTAACACTAACAATAATGGGTAAGAAAGACATTACAGTGAATGCATTTGGCAACAAATCATGAAGTAGAGTCAGTCTGAATGTAAATTCTGGCTACTACTTGCCAAAGACACTAGCAGCAGAACAGTTTTAGACCACCGAACAGCATTTCATTGCTCACCACTGCAATAAATAGGAATTCATTGGAATTTTTAAAACAGGCATGGTAAACATTTAGTGAAACGTCAATATTCGCAAAGTCTGGGACAATCACACTGACAACAGTGATATTGGAAGAGGAGTTCAGAGAATTTTTTTCAGTGTTCCTTAGATTAACACATTGTGCAACTGGTGAGGGAGGTAACTGTCTCAGAGAGACTGTTGCGTGATAAAACTTAGTGAATGAGTAATGTCACCTGGAGAAATCCTCTGGGAAATTGTGATAAACTAGAAACAAAAATAGCCAATTACATGGGTTTGTGAGGAGAACTGACCAAGATAAACAGGCTAAACAGACTGAAACATGTGTCTGGAAATGAACAGTGGAAAACATTTGAAGGAACAGTGTAAAACACTCAATAAAAGGACATTCCACTGAAACAGACAAAAACTCAGCAAGAAATTCCAACTAATCCCTCACTCAGGACAAAATGGATCATATTAGATTATGAGGCTGAGAAGATCACCACAAAGTACTTAAAATCCTGAAGTGATAGAGAGTTTTAGGAGTAAGCTTTAAAGGGATTGCAATGGGTCTGCTAGTAGGAGGAGGGCAGTGGGAAGGGGAACCGTTGTCAGGGTTTATTGACATGATAGGAACATCGAAAGATGAAGGTGCTGGAGGTAGTGAGAGAGTTACAAAGAGTGGTCAGGGCCTGAACGGTGTTACAAAGCCAGTACGAATTGCTACAGCTGGAGGGGTTTGCAGAGGTAGGGAGGGACATACGTATTTTTATTTATTCATTCATGGGATGCGGGTGTCACTGCCTGGACCAGTATTCTTTGACCCCATGCTAATTACCCAGAGATTGCTGGGGCCCTGGTGGATAAATATAATACTGTGCTGGCCACAGGTGAAGTGCTGAATGACTGGAGGATCGCTAATGTGGTTCCTTTGTTCAAGAAGGGCAGCAGGGGTAGGCCAGGTAATTACAGAGCAGATAGTCTCACAGCAGGGGGAGGAAAATTATTGGAAACAATTGTGAGGATGAATCAACACTTGCAAAGGTAAGGATCAACTCGGTTTAGTCATCATGGATTTGGCAGAGGGAGATACTGTCTGAGGAATTCAGTTCAGGTTTTTTTTTCAAATGATGCTTAAGTATATTTATGAAGGCAGTGCAGATGACGTGGTTTACACGAACTTGACTAAGTCCTTAAACAAGATGCAAAATGGAAGGTTGGTCCAAAAGGACTGGGTTCCAAGGCAAGTTGGCAAATCGGATGCAAAATTGGTGGATAGAATATTTTCACCAGCGGGTGTACCACAGGGATCTGTGCAGAAACCATTGAACATTAATAACGCAGAAGGTATCATTAGTCGGTTTGCAGATGACATGAAAGGTGAGGGTGTTGTTCACAGTGAGGAGGATGGTCTTCGTCTGCAGTCCAATGTCGATCGGATGATAATATAAGCAGAGTTTAGTTCTGATCGAAGTGAGATAATACTCTGTGGGAGGTACGATAAGCGAAGTACAGACATAATGAACGGTAGGTCCTTGCGGAGTACTGAGGAATACAGGGACCTTGGTGGACAAGTCCATAGATCCCTGAAGGTGTCAGCACAGGGAGACAGGGTGGGAAAGGCACCTTAACTGGGAGCGGGAGAGGGACCCATATCCTGGTGGGGTGAATTGCTAGAGCTGCTTGAGAGGATATAACCTAATCTGGCAGGGTGTTGGACCTTAAATAAACGTAAGGTCAGAAAGAAGATTGAGGCTGGTAAACAAGTTAAAGACAGCAATTTCAGCAGAAAAGGCAGGCAAGAACATAGTAGGGAATGGGGGAAAACTGATTATTAAACTGCATTTATTTCAATGCAAGGGGCCAGACAGCTAAGGAGGAGAAAGTGAGGACTGCAGATGCTGGAGATCAGAGCTGAAAATGTGTTGCTGGAAAAGCACAGCAGTTCAGGCAGCATCCAAGGAACAGGAGAATCAATGTTTCGGGCATAAGCCCTTCTTCAGGCATAAGCCCTTCTTCTTTCCTGAAGAAGGGCTTATGCCCGAAACGTCGATTCTCCTGTTCCTTGGATGCTGCCTGACCTGCTGTGCTTTTCCAGCAACACATTTTCAGCCAGACAGCTAAGGAAAATGAACTCAAGGCATGGGACTGGGATATTATAGTTATTACAGAAACACAGCTGAGGGAGTGGCAGGACTGGCAGTTCATTGTTTCAAGGTAGAGATGCTACAGGAAGGTGAGGCAAGAGAGGACGTGTGGTGGTGGGTTTTGATTGCATGAATCATCGCAGCAGTACTTAGAGAGGATATTCCTGTGGGATCGTCCAGTGAAGCTATGTTATTCGAACTGAGAAATAAGAACGGGTCATCACTTTGACACGACCGTACTGCTGACCCCGAATAATCTGTGGCAGACTGAGGAACAAATATGTCGGGACATCTTAAATATCAACCATAATAATAGGGCTGTTATGGTAGGGTTTATAAATTTTCCAAACTGAGACTGCGACTGCCAGTGTTCAGCATTTGCAAGGGAGAAATTTGGTAATTGTGTTCCAGAAAACTGCCAATCAATATGTAAATGGGCCGAAAAGAGAAAGGGGCAAAAGCTGACCTCCCCTTGGGAATCAAGGTAGGGAAAGGGACTGAGATGTGAGTGGGAACGCGTTTTGCCAAAGTGACCACAGTTCTAGTAGTTTGAAAACAGCTTTGGAAAAGGACAGGCCTGGTCCACAAGTGCAAGTTATAAAATGGGGCCTGACCAATCTTGATCGTATTAGCCAGGAACTTTCAAAATGTGATTGGGGAAGGGAATTATTTACAGGGAAAGGGAAGTTTGGCAAGTAAGAATATTTTAAAAGTGAGATAAATTGAGCGATCAGCGCCAGCACTTTCCTGTTTGTGTGCAGCTCAATGCTGACAGCACTCGGAAACATTGGCTGTCTATTGAGGGTCTGCTCAAGGAAAAGGGGCCACATGTCAGGTATAGCCAGCTGGATCAAGGGGATCCCTGAGGATCACAGGGGCTGTAGGAATACACTTTGGGTAGAAAACAGGAATGGAGAAAGGCTACATGAAATAGCCTCAGCAGAGAAGGAAAGGGGAATGCAAAAGTGATTGTATCAGTATATTAAGAATGCATAAGTAACCCGGGACAAAATAGTGTCCATTAAAGATCAATGAGGCCATCGATGTTTGGAAATGCAGGATATTTGCTAAGATCGTAAACTATTTTTTCACTCCAGAACTTACTGTGGAGAAAGACTGGGGAACTCAGGGAACAAGAGTAATACATTATACCACAATTGGAGTTCTCTGCAATTCCAGTCTCTCTGCTATAGGAAGGATGTTGCAAAACTTGAAAGGGCTCAGAAAAGATTGACAAGATATTGTCCGGGTTGTTGCTGAATAAGCTGAGGTTACTGTCACTGGAGAATCGGAGACTGAGGGATGACTTGACAGAGGTTTATATAAACATGAGCGGTATGGATAGGGTAAGCATTCAAGGTCTTTTCCCAGAAGTTGGGGAGTCCAAAACTAGAGGGCATAAGTTTAAGGTTAGAGGTGAATGGTTTACAGAGGGACTGAAGGAACAGCTTCTTCACACACATGGTGATGTGTGTATGGAATGAGCTGAGAGAGAAAGTAATGGAGACTGATACAATTACAACATTTAAAAGGTATCCGGATGGGCATCTGAATAGTAAGGGTGTAGACGTATATGGGCCAAATGCTGGAAAAGGGAATAGATTTATTTAGATCTTCTGGTAAGCCTGGACGAGTTGGGGACCGAAGGGTCTGTTTCTATGCTGTATATCTCTATGACTTAAAAAGAGTGCATGTTATAAAAGAGGTGGTGCTGGAGGTTTTAAAACTCAAAGCTATGACAAGTTGTTGTGGTTCTGTTCGCCGAGCTGGAAGTTTTTGTTGCAAACGTTTCGTCCCCTGGCTAGGCGACATCATCAGTGCTTGAGAGCCTCTTGCGAAGCACTTCTTTGATGTTTCCTCCGGTGTTTATAGTGGTCTGTCCCTGCCGCTTCCGGTTGTCAGTTTCAGCTGTCCGCTGTAGTGATTGGTATATTGGGTCCAGGTCGATGTGTTTGTTGATGGAGTTTGTGGATGAATGCCATGCCTCTAGGAATTCCCTGGCTGTTCTCTGTCTGGCTTGCCCTATGAGAGTAGTGTTGTCCCAGTCGAATTCATGTTGCTTGTTGTCTGCGTGTGTGGCTACTAAGGATAGCTGGTCGTGTCGTTTCGTGGCTAGTTGATGTGGCGATCCACGAAACGACACGACCAGCACATCAACTAGCCATTTGGGGAGGTATATTGAGAGGAGAAGGTTTGAAGAGATAAGGGCTAAACGCAGCGAAATGAGACTCGTTCAGTTTCGGTAACATGGGCAGCATTGAGGAGTTGGACCACAGGTTCTGTTTCCGTGCTGTATCACTCTGTATCCAGTTAAAGAGAATTAGAGTACCGAAATAAAGCATGTTGTAGACACTGAAGCAAGTTACAACGATAGGGATGGTAATCTGGAGTGCAGTACATTTCAAATATGTGGAGGGACTAATCGGGAATGGAGTAGGTTACAGGGACAACTACTGTTATAGGAGTTAAAGATGACTGAAGACACTGGTGCACAAGCCATGCCATAGGCACAGTGTTGCAGAGTAGTGAGTCTTAGCACAGTGTTGGAGGGAGAACACAGAACAGAAAGATCCCAGGCAGCATTCCCAACCTCTCGTCGGAGGCCTGCTTTAACCTCTGTTGTCCTGATGCTCACGAAGACAGCGCAGGCCTGGATTGATAACTCTTGAACTCTCGATGCTGTCTCAGTGCAACATACCTTTAAGTCGATGTGGTGATTGAGTCTGGGGAGTGCCGATACTGTGCTCCCCTCCAGCACTGTATCTATATCATGTCTTGTTAGCCGATGTTTGGAGCCCACTCATTGCTCTCTGCTCTGTGCACTGTGAGTGATCTTACCTCACTGCAGAATTTATTGAAGGCTCAAGAACCTCTGCCCTTTGTCTCTCTGGCTGACTAACCATCTTCAATGTGGTGATGGATGAGACACACAGCAGTTGGGAAGTCTATTAGGTCAGGAACTTCCTGATTATCTACAGGAGACAGAGAAATAGACAGAATGGGAAATTAGACCGATGCAGTGAGGGTTACACATGGAGAATGGAAATGAGCCCCACAGAGATCTGGAAAATCCCAAAATCCATCCCTGGCCTGTGCTGTTGCGTCTCTCTGGAGTGGAGAATTCTGTTGGCTCAGGATCTGGAGTAACTGCAAGAGCAGGAGGTGTTGACAGAGGCAGCAATTAGACCCACACAGTGAGGGATACCACACGGAGTGAGACTGAGTGATATCACCAGAGTGCTGGAAGACTTCAGGATCACACAATCATGTTGGAAGAATGGGTTTAGCTTCATGTGCCAGTGCTCAGGGATGAGCAACAGTGAGCAGGTGAAGTGATGGCCTAGTAACATTATTGTTAGGGCATTTATCGAAAACCTCAGCTAATGCTCAGGGGAGGCAGGTTTAAATCCCATCATAAAATCAATAATTTTAAAAATAGCAATTAACAATCCATAAACAAATATGAAACCATCGCTGATGTACAAATATCCCAATCCCTGAGATTAGATTCCATACAGTGTGGAAACAGGCCTTTCGACCCAACCAGTCCACACCATCCCTCCGAAGAGTAACCCACTCAGACCTATATCCCTCGACCTAATGCACCTAACATTATGGGCAATTTAGCATGGCCAATTCGCCTGACCTGCACGTCTTTGGACTGTGGGAGGAAACCGGAGCATCCGGAGGCAATTCACGCAGACACAGGGAGAATGTGCAAATTCCATACAGTCACCCGCGGCTGGTATCGAACCTGGGACCCTGGTGCTGTGAGGCAGGAGTGCTAATCACTGAGCCACCGTGCCGCCCACTTGTCCTTTCGACAACGAGATCTGATCATCCTCACGTGGTCTGCACGACATACCCACAGCAAAGTGTTTGCCTCGCAATTGCCCTCTGAAATGACCAAGCAAGCTACTCAGCTCATGGGCAGCTGGGGTTGGGCAATAAAGGCTGGTCAGCCAGAGACACCCACATCCCCTACCTGATTTATAAAAAAATCCAATAGGATGGTCCCACTGGAACTGTGCTGGGACCAGTGTCCTGGCCAATCAAGTCAGTAGGTTTATGGACAGGGCTTTAAACTGACAGAGAGGATGCAGGGACAGAGTCCAGGTGAAAGGAGGTTTCCAGATCCAAAGAGAAAAGGTGAAGCATCGGAACAGTATGGGGATGTGGCTGAAGGCAAACAGAAAGGAACAGGATGGGACAGCGATTAACTAAAACTGTACATCAGTGAATAGGTTTGTGACAGGAAATTGTGGGAAAGAGTCAATTCTGTTTTTTTTAAATGGACGAAATCTTATCAATAAGGCAGGTGGATTTGTGACACTGAGATAAAAGAGGTCTAGACACCAGTGTGACGTGGTTACAGGATGAACAAAAGGTGAACATAAATATTCAATGGATCACAATCTTGCGGAAACTCAGGCAAAATGAATAACACTAACAATAATGGATACGAAAGGCATCACAGAGAAAGCATTTCGTCTCAGATCATGAAGTAGAGTCAGTCTGAAGGTAAATTCTGGCTACTACTTGCCAAGGACACAAGCAGCAGAACAGTTTTAGCCACCAAACAGCATTCCGTTGCTCATCACTGCATTACACAGGAACTCATTGGAATTTTTTTAACTAACACATTGTGATAATTTTGGGAAACATCAATATTCACAAAATGTGGGACATTCACACTGGCAAGAGTGATATTGGAAGAGGAGTTCAGATTTTTTTTTCAGTGTTTCTTTGACTAACACATTGTGCAACTAGCTAGGGACATAACTATCTCAGAGCGACCGTTGTGCGATGAAACTTCGTGAATGAGTAATGTCACCTGGAGAGATCCTCTGGGAAATTGTGATAAAGTGCAGTTTAAAGAAATATAAAGTTTTGAAGTGAATCACAGAAAGGACAAGCTACAACTAGAAACAAAAATAACCAATAACATGAGTTTGAGAGGAGAACTGACCAAGGTAAACAGGCTAAACAGACTGAAATATGTGCCTGTCAATGAACAGTGGAAAACATTTGAGGGAGCTGTGTAAAACACTCAACAAAAGGTCATTCCACTGAAACAGATAAATCCTCAGCAAGAAATCCCCATCGGTCCCTCACTCAAGTAAAAGGGATCATATTAGATTATCGGGCTTAGAGAATCACCAAAGAGTACTTAAAATCCTGAAGTGAGAGAATGTTTTCGGAGTAAGTTATAAATGGATTGCAAAGGGTCTGCTCGCAGGAGGGCAGTGGGAAGGGGAATCATTGTCAAGGTTTTATGTCACAAAAGGAACCGGGAGAGCTGAAGGAGCTGGAGGTGGTGAGAGTGTTACATAGAGTGGTCAGGGTCTGAACGGTGTTACAAAGTCAGTACGGATTGCTGCAGCTGGAGGTGTTCGCAGAGGTAGGGAGGGACATATGTATTTTTATTTATTCATTCATGGGATAAGGATGTCACTGATTGGACCAACATTCTTTGCCCCACTGCTAATTACCCAGAGTATAGCACAGAGTCAGCCATATTGCTTTGGGTCTGGTATCACGTGCAGGCCAGACTAGGTTAGAATGTCAGATGCTCTTCCCTAAAGGAGGTAAGTGAACCAGATGAGTTCTTCCTACTGGTCAACAATGCTTTTATGGTGGCCTCACGAATGCCCTGTACAGCCACAACATGACATCCCAACTTCTACTCTCAATGCTCTGCCCAATGAAGGTAACCATCCCAAATACCTGCTTCACCAACCTGTCTACCTGTAACACCACTTACAAAGAACTGTCTACCCGCATCCCTGGGTCTCTGACTGACAACACTACCCAGGGCCCGAACATTAACTGTACAAGTCCCACCCTGGCTTGTTTCACCAAAATGGCACACTTCACATTTATCTAATTAAACTCCATCTGCTATTCTTCATCCCACTATCCCAGCAGTACTGTTCATCCTGTTGTGAGGGATGACCTGTCCCTTACAAAGCCATGATGACTTCCTCTAATCAAACTATGGTTTTCCAAGGAATCATAAATCCTGTATCTCAGAGTCCTCTCCAATAATCTGCACATCACTAACAGGTCTGTGATTCCCAGGATTATCTCTACTCCCTTTCTTGAACAACGCCTGGCTGATTCACCTAACCTGCTCATCTTTATGCTGTGGAAACCTGAGCACCTGTTGGAAACCCACACAGACATGGAGATAATGTGCAAACTCCACACAGACAGTCGCCTGAGGCTGGAATCGAAATCGCATCCCTGGTGCTGTGAGGCAGCAGTGCTAATCACTGAGCCACCGTGCTGCCCCATGTAACTCTCTAGAGCCCTGCTTCTGATCCTTGGTTCCTCACCCTTAGGTTAGCTTCCTTCTTCCTCTTGACTAGATGTTCTACATCGCTTGGAACCTTGTCAAATGCTTTGCTGAAGTTCATGTAAACAACGCTGACTGCTCTGCCTTCATCTATCTCTTGGTCAACTCCTCGAAGAGTCAATCCAGAGTGTGAAACACGGTTTTCCACTCACAAAGCCATGCTGATATCTCTAATCAGCCCTTGCCTTTCCAAATATATGTAGCTCCTTTCTCTCAGAATCTCCTCCAACAACTTACCCAGCACTGCCTCGCTGGGCTGTGATTTCCTGGCTGCTCCCTGCAGACCTTAAGTGATGGAACAGCATTAGCCACCCTCCAGTCTTCCGGTAACTCATTGTGTCTGTTGATAATATAAATATCTGTTCGGGACACTGCAATCTCTTCCCCAGATTCCCACAATATACTAAGATCGACCTAATGAGCTACTGACATCACTATTTATTTCCCCAAGTTCCCGAGCTTCCATGTCTTTCTCCACAGTAAATTCTGACAACACTATTTTGTCTAATATCTCACCCACCTCCTGACAGTTAAGGTGCCCAATTCTCTACCAAGTTACTCTTTAGCCCTCATTGAAATTTGTGTAAAGGTTTCTGAAAATTCAAATAAACCGTATCCTCAGTACAACCACTCCTAAACCCGCATCTATTCTGCTATTTATATTCTCACCAATAAAAATAAAATCCAACAGGCTCAAAAACACATTCTCTTTTTATTAAAAGCGTTTCTAAGGGTACAGTTATTGTTCATTGACATATCCTTTCAAACAAATTTCAACTCCCGACCTACTATTAGGTGAACACTGTTTGGTTTCAGACTGGCAGCAGAAAGGGTTATGGGAGTTCATGTTTATCAATCTGCAAAATGTAGCTTACAGGTTCAACAGGTAATAGATGTTTTGGAAATAAAGAGGGTCGTGGGGACTGAAGGACATTATGGGGATAGGGAGTGATGTGGGGACTGTATGAGATTATGGACACAGAGAGTGCAGTGGTGACTGAAGAACATTATGGAGATAGGGAGTGATGTGGGGTCTGAAAGGGGCCAAAGAGATCTGCAGGGCTGGTGGGCCTGAAGGAGGTTGCACAGATCAGGAGGATGATGGGGATTGAAGGAGATTACTCTGAATGGGAGGGTCGTCGGGTCTGGATGAGATTATGGAGATAGGGAGGGTGGTGGGGCCTTTTGGAGGTTATGGAGTGAGGGAGGTTTGTGGGGAATGATTAAGGTTACATGGATAGGAAGAGTCGTGGGGACTGAAGGAGTTTATGGAGATAGTAAGTTTATAGAGAAGCAGAGGAAAGAAGAGCAGGTATCGACCATTTGACCACAGAGTTGGTCACACCATTCAATATGATCACGACTGATCATTTAACCCAGTACAGTATTCCTGCTTTCACACCTTATTCTGATATTATAGTGACTACTGGCATTTAGTGTTACAGCGGGCTGTAGTAACTGGGACGGGGGAGGGGAGGGGGGGTGTCTTCCAGAGATAGGGAGGATTGTGGAAGCTGGAACAGGTGACAGATACAGGGCGGGTTTTAGGAATGGGAGGACTTTACAGGGATTTGGAGGAATGCAGGGATGGGACGTGATAACAATCACAGGGAGGGTTTTGGGAGATCGATCTGAGACGGGTACAGCTGAGAACAGAAGTGAGTCAAACAGTCAGGGCAAGCAGGGACAAGGTAGGACTAATAAATTAAGCTGCATTTATTTCAATGCAAGGGGCCGAACAGGGAAGGCAGATGAACTCAGGGCATGGTTAGGAACATGGGACTGGGATCTCATAGCAATTACAGAAACATGGCTCAGGGATTGGTAGGACTGGCAGCTTAATGTTCCAGGATACAAATGCTACACGAAGGATAGCAAGGGAGGCAAGAGAGGAGGGGGAGTGGCATTTTTGATAAGGGATAGCATTACAGCTGTGCTGAGGGAGGACATTCCCAGAAATACATCCAGGGAAGTTATTTGGGTGGAACTGAGAAATAAGAAAGGGATGATCACCTTATTAGGATTGTATTACAGATTCCCGAATAGTCAAAGGGAAATTGCCAAACAAACTTGTAAGGAGATCTCTGCTATCTGTAAGAATAATAGGGTAGTTATGGTAGGGGATTCTAACTTTCCAAACATTGACGGGGACTGCCATAGTGTTAAAGGTTTAGATGGAGAGGAATTTCTTAAGTGTGTACGAGACAATTTTCTGATTCAGTATGTGGATGTACCTACTAGAGAAGGTGCAAAACTTGACCTACTGTTAGGAAATAAGGCAGGGCAGGTGAGTGAGGTGTCAGTGGGGGAGCACTTTAGGGACAGTGACCATAATTCTATGTTTTAAAATAGTGATGGAAAAGGATAGACCAGATCTAAAAGTTGATGTTCTAAATTGGAGAAAGACCAATTTTGACGGTATGAGGCAAGAACTTTTGAAAGCTGTTTGGAGGCAGATGTTCGCAGCTAAAGGGACGGCTGGAAATGAGATAACAAGAGTCCAGAGAAAGTATATTCCTGTCAGGGTGAAAGGGAAGGCTGGTAAGTATTGGGAATTCTGGATGACTAAGGAAATTGAGTGTTTGGTTCAGAAAAGGAAGGAAGCATATGTCAGGTACAGACAGGATAGATCGAGTGAATCCTTAGAAGAGTATAAAGGAAGTAGGAGTATACTTAAGAGGGAAATCAGGAGGGCAAAACGGGGACATGAGATAGGTCTGACAAATAGAATTAAGGAGAATGCAAAGGGCTTTTACAAACATATTAAGGAAAAAAGGGTAACGAGGGAGAGAATAGGGCCCCACAAAGATCAGCATGGCGGCCTTTGTGTGGAGCCACAGAAAATGGGGGATATACTAAATGAATATTTTGCATCAGTATTCACTGTGGAAAAGCATATGGAAGATATAGACTGTAGGGAAATAGATGGTGACATCTTGCAAAACGCCCAGATTACAGAGGAGGAAGTGCTGGATGTCTTGAAACGGTTAAAGGTGAATAAATCCCCAGGAACTGATCAGGTGTACCCGAGAACTCTGTGGGAAGCTAGAGAAGTGATTACTGGGCCTCTTGCTGAGATATTTGTATCATTAATAGTCACAGGTGAGGTGACAGAAGACTGGAGTTTGGCAAAAGTGGTGCCAATGTTGAAGAAGGGTGGGAAAGACAAGCTAGGGAACTGTAGACCGGTGAGCCTGAACTCAGTGTTGGGCAAGTTGTTGGAGGGAATCATGAGGGACAAGATGCACATGTATTTGGAAAGGCAAGGACTGATTAGGAATAGTTGACATGGCTTTGTGCGTGGGAAATCATGTCTCATAAACTTGATTGAGTTTTTTGAAGAAGTAACAAAGAATATTGAGGAGGGCAGAGTGATAGATGTGATCTATATGGACTTCAGTGAGGCATTCGACAAGGTTCCCAATGGGAGGCTGATTAGCAAGGTTAGAACTCATGAAATACAGGGAGAACTAGCCATTTGGATACAGAACTGGCTCAAAGGTAAAAGACAGCGAGTGGTGGTGAAGGGTTGTTTTTCAGACTGGAGGCCTGTGACCAGTGCAGTGCTACAAGGATCAGTGCTGGGCCCATAAATGATTTGGATGCGAGCAGAAGAGGTATAGTTAGTAAGTTTACAGATGACACCAAAATTGGAGGTGTAGTGGACAGCGAAGAGGGTTACAACAGGATCTGGACCAGATGGGCCAATGGGCTAACTGGCAGGTGGAGTTTAATTCAGATAAATGCGATGTGCTGCATTTTGGGAAAGCAAGTCTTAGCAGGACTTATACACGTAATGGTAAAGTCCTTGGGAGTGTTGCTGACCAAAGAGACCTTGGAGTGCAAGTTCATAGCTCCTTGAAAGTAGAGTCGCAGATAGATAGCATAGTGAAGGCGGCATTTGGTCTGCTTTCCTTTATTGGTCAGAGTATTCAGTACAGGAGATGGGAGGTCATGTTGCGGCTGTACAGGACATTGGTTTGGCCACTGTTGGAATGTTTTGTGCAATTTCGGTCTCCTTCCTATCGGAAGAATTGTTGTGAAACTTGAAAGGGTTTAGAAAAGATTTACAAGGATTTTGCCAGGATTGAAGGATTTGAGCTACAGGGAGAGGCTGAACAGGCTGCGGCGGTTTTCCCTGGAGCTTCGGAGGCTGAGGGGTGACCTTACAGAGGTTTACAAAATTATGAGGGGCATGGATAGGATAGGATAAATAGACAAAGTCTATTCCCTGTGGTCAGGGAGTCCAGAACTCGAGGGCATAGGTTTAGGGTGAGAGGGGAAAGATATAAAAGAGACTAAGGGGCAACTTTTTCACGCAGAGGGTAGTACGTGTATGGAACGAGCTGCCAGAGGATGTGGTGGAGGCTGGTACAATTGCAACATTTAAGAGGCATTTGGATGGGTATATGAATGGGAAGGGTTTGGAGGAATATGGGTCGGATGCTGGCAGGTGGGACTAGATTGGGTTGGGATATCTGGTCGGCATGGACGGGTTGGACTGAAGGGTCTGTCCGTGCTGCACATCTCTATGACTCTATCACTCATAGACGTTATAGAAATAAAATGTGTGGTCGCGTCTGGAGGAGATTAAAGGTATAAAGGTTTGTAGTTACCGAAGGAAATTACATCAGTCAGGACCAGCAGAGTTTACAGAGACTGAGTGCGTTTTAGAGACAGGAAGAGTTCATAGTCATCATTAGCAATGCAGAAACTAGAAAATTTATGAGAGGAGCAGGGTCACTCTGCTTTGTGCCCAGAGACAAAGAGGAGTCTAACAGCTGGAGGAGGTTACTAAGGTACAGAGCTTTTTTGTTGTCGTGACGGGAATGTTACAGAGATTATGAAGGTAGTAGGAGTTCAAAAAAGTCACAAAGACAGGGAGGTTTTTCAGGTCTGGAAAGGACTACACTGACAGGGATAGCTTAAGGAACTGAAGAGTTGTTTTTCTTCAGTTAAGGAGAGATGTGACAGAACCCGGGATTAAAGGCAAAGGCAGAGACTTGGAGAGTTTTACTGATATGAGGAGCTTACAGGGATAGGCAGGATTGTAGGGGCTGATAGAGATTGGGGAAGTGGTATCGATGAAACAGGCAATGGAGAAACTGACAGACATAGGGAGGGTTCTGTGGAACAGATGAATTTACAGACAAGATGGTGAAAATGAAGCCTGAGAATTTTCTCATGTTCCTTGCCCAGCATTGTTCCTACATCATGCCCTCAGGGTCTGAATTAAAGTCCACTAACTCCTCCCTGTGCTGTTTACTGTGAGTGATCTTACCGGCTGCAGGACTTACTGAAGGCTCCAGATCTCACTCTCCATCTCTCTGGCTGACCAACTGTCTTCAATGTGGTGATGGACGAGACAGGAATTGGGAATTCTGCTGAGTCAGGGACATTAGGAATACCTACAGGAGACAGATGTAGACAGAATGGGAAATTAGACTAAGGCAATGAAGGTTACACATGGAGAATGGCACTGAGTCCCACAGAGATCTGGAAATTCCCAGTCTCCATCCATGGCCTGTGCAGTTGCTTCCCTCTGGAGTAGAGAATGCTGTTGGCTCAGGATCTGGAGTAGCTGCAAGAGCGAGAGACACTGACATAGGCAGCAATTAGACCCACACAGTGAGGGATATCACATGGAGAGAGACAGTGATATCAGCAGAGTGCAGGAATGTATCAGGATCACACAATGGTATTATCAGAAGTGGTTCTGACCAGTAAGCACTGCTACCAGTACTCAGGGAGGACTGAGCTATTTTATTGGAATAGGCTCCTCTGGTACCAGTTTATGCAGTGTGCTATAAATGGACACAGATGAGGAGGGGGACAGGTCTGAGGTGAATGGAAATTCCCAAGTCCAAAGCGAAAGGTGGAAATATTGGAACACCATGGAGATGTGAATGAAGACCAAAAGAAAGAAACAGTAAGGGACTGAGTTTAATTAAAATATTACATTGTCAAACAGATTTCTGACAGGAAATTATTGGTTAAAATAAAGTAAATGCCATTTCCGCCCCTCACAATTCCTCATACACCACAAGTGACATCACTTCCGCCCGTCACATCATCGCTGATGTCACACACTCAGTGACTTCCACACCCCCCAACTGCCGTGTTTGCCACCACTTCCGCCCCCACCAATGCCACTCACCTGCATTCTGCTGACACTCCCCCCAGGTCCCACCGTCACTATCCCTGTCCCCAGAACCCTGAGGGGAACACCACCCCTGCTCATGACCCCATCCCCATTCCCCCTAACACCACACTCACTCCAGTTACAAGCTCCGTCGCCTCCCCCAGCTCCACACCTACGCCTGGTCCCAGCTCCCAGTCCTGCCGAGTTATCACCATTCCCCCTGACCTCCCCCTCACTGAGGACGAATGATCAGTCCTCAGCAAAGGCCTCACCTTTATCCCCCTCCGTCCACACATCAATGAATTTAATACACGCCGTGACATCGAACACTTCTTCTACCGCCTCCGCCTCCGAGCTTACTTTTACAATGAAGACTCCCGCCTATTTTCTGAGGACCCCTTTGCCGGCCTCCAATACACTCCATCCACATGGACACCGCGCGCTGGCCTATTACCTGCCTTCGATTTCTTCATTTCCAACTTCCACCGAGACATTAACCGCCTCAACCTATCTACCCTCTCCCCCACTCCAACCTCTCACCCTCACAACGTGCAGCTCTCCACTTCCTCTGCTCCAATGCCGACCTCACCATCAACCCAGCAGATAAAGGGGGTGCTGTGGTAGTCTGGTGCACTGACCTCTACACCGCTGAATCCATGATGCCAACTCAAAGACACCTCCTCCTACCACCCCCTCTACCATGATCCACCTCCCATCACCAAACCGTCATCTCCCAGAGCATACAGAACCTCATCACCTCAGGCGGAGATCTCCCACCCACAGCTTCCAACCTCATTGTACGGGATCCCCCACTGCCCGGATCTACCTCCTTCCCAAGATCCACAAGCCTGACCACCCCGGCCGACCCATTGTCTCAGCATGCTCCTACCCCACCGAACTCATGTCTGCCGACCTCGACATTGTCCTATCCCCAGTCCAGGAACTACCCACATTCGTTCGAGACACCACTCATATCCTCCACTCCTCCAAGACTTCCGTTTCCCTGACCACCAATGCCTCATCTTCACAATGGATATCCAATCCCACTACACCTCCATCCACCATGACCAGGACCTCCAAGCCCTCCGTTTCTTCATCTCCCGACGTCCACAACAGTACCCTTCCACCGATACTCTCATTCGTTTGGCTGAACTTGTCCTCACTCTTGACAAGTTTTCCTTCAAATCCTCCCACTTCCTCCAGACCAAATGGGTAGCCATGGGCACCCGTATGGGCCCCAGCTATGCCTGTCTCTTTGTTGGCTACATAGAACAGTTCATCTTCCGTAGTTACAATGGCACCACTCCCCACGTCTTCCTCCGCAACATTGATGACTGCATTGGCGCCACCTCGTGCTCCCTCGAGGAGTTTGAGCAATTCGTCAACTTCACCAACACATTCCATCCTGACCCTAAATTTACCTGGACCATCTCTGATACCTCCCTCCCCTTCCTGGACTTCTCCATCCCCATTAATGACAACCGACTTGACACCGACATTTTTTACAAAGCTACTGACTCCCACAGCTAAATGGATTACATATCTTCCCACCGTACCACCTGCAAAATTCCCAACCCCTATTCCCAATTCCTCCACCTCCGCTTTACCTGCTCCCAGGAGGGCCAGTTCCACCAGAGAACACACCAGATAGCCTCCTTCTTTAGAGATTGGAATTTCCCATCCCACGTGGTAAAAGATGCCCTCCAACGCATCTCGTCCACAACCCGCACCTCCGCACTCAGACCACACCCCTCCAACCGTAACAAAAACAGAACGCCCCTGGTGCTCACCTTCCACCCTACCAACCTTCGCATAAACCAAATCACCTGCCGCCATTTCCGCCACCTCCAAACGGACCCCACCACCAGGGATATATTTCCCTCCCACCCCTTTCCGCCTTCCGCAAAGACCGTTCTCTCCATGACTACCTGGTCAGCTTCACGCCCCCCAAAACCCACCCTCCCTTCCTGGCACCTTCTCCTGCCACCGCAGGAATTGCAAAACCTTGCCCCCACCACCTCCCTCACCACCATCCAAGGCCCCAAAGGAGCCTTCCACATCCAAAGTTTTATCTGCACATCCACTAATATCATTTATTGTATCCGTTGCTCCCGATGCGGTCTCCTCTACATTGGGGAGACTGGACACCTCCTAACAGAGCACTTTAGGGAACATTTCTTGTACACACGCACCAATCAACCCCACCGCCCTGTGACCCAACATTTCAACTCCCCCTCCCACTATGCCGAGGACATGCAGGTCCTGGGCTTCCTCAACCGCCACTTCCTCACCACCCGACGCCTGGAGGAAGAACGCCTCACCTTATGCCTCGGAACACTTCAACCCCAGGTCATCAATGTGGCCTTCACCAGTTTCCTCATTTCCCCTTCCCCCATCTCACCCCACCTCCAGCCTTCCAGCTCAGCACCACCCTCATGACCTGTCCTAATGGCCTATCTCCCTTCCCACCTATCCATTCCACCCTCCTCTCTGACCTATCATCCCCATCCCCACCCCCATTGTACTCTTTGCTACCTTCCCCCATCCTCCACTCTGACCTATCACCTTCTTCCCCACCCCATTCACCTGTTGTACTCTATGCTACTTTCTCTCCATCCCCACCCCCCTCTCATTTATCTCCCCACTCGGCAGGCTCCCGGCCTCTGTTCCTGATGAAGGGCTTTTGCCCGAAACATCAATTTTCCTGCTCCTTGGATGCTGCTTGACCTGCCATGCTTTTCCAGCACCACTCTAATCTAGACTCTGGTTTCCAGCATCTGCAGTCCTTGTTTTAACTTATTGGAGGAGGAGACTACTGTGATAAGGCATTTTGTAGACACTGAACCAAGTTACAGGGATAGGGATGGTATTCAAATTTTGTGAGAAGATTTGTAGCTCGGGTGCTCGTTGCTGTGGTTCTGTTCGCCGAGCTGGAAGTTTTTGTTGCAAACGTTTCGTCCCCTGTCTACGTGACATCCTCAGTGCTTTGGAGCCTCCGTGAAGCGCTTCAACTAGCCACGAAACGACAAGACCAGCTATCCCTAGTAACCACGCAGACGACAAGCAACATGAATTTGACTGGGACTACACTACCATTCTAGGGCAAGCCAAACAAAGAACAGCCAGGGAATTCCAAGAAGCATGGCACTCATCCACAAACTCCATAAACAAACACATCGACCTGGATCCAATATACCGGCCACTACAGCGGACAGCTGAAACTGACAACCAGAAGTGGCAGGGACAGGCCACTATAAATGCCGGAGGAAACACCACAGAATGGGAAATTAAACAGATGCAGTGAGGGTTTCACGTGGAGAATGGCACTGAGTTCCACAAAGATTTGGAAAATGGAACGATATTAAGTAATAGTCCCAGATTGCTGGAAGATGTCAGGACCACACAATTGTGTCGGAAGAATGGGTTTAGCTTCATGATGCCCTGGTATCAGTGCTCAGGGATGAGCACCCAGTGAGCAGGTGAAGTAATGGCCTAGTGGTATTATTGCTAGAGAATGTATCCAAAACCTCAGCTAATGTTCAGGGGAGGCAGGATTGAATCCCGCCATCTGAAAAGGAGACATTTGAAATCAATAATTTTAAAAATAATAATTAACAATCTACAAATAAGTATGAAACCATTACTGATGTACAACAAATCCAAACACTTGTCCTTTAGAGAAGGACATCTGCCCATCCTCACATGGTCTGCACGACATACCCACAGCAAAGTGTTTGCCTGTCAATTACCCTCTGAAATGGCCGAGCAAATTACTCAGTTCAAGGGCTTCTAGGACTGGGCAAGAAAGGCTGGTCAGCCAGAGACTCAAACATTCCATACCGGATTTTTAAAAAAATCTATTAGGATGGTCCCCCTGGAACTGTGCAGGGACCAGTGTCCTGGCCAATCATGTCGGTAGGTTTATGGACAGGGCATTAAACGCACAGAGTGGATGCAGGAGAAAGGAGCTTTCCAAATCTAAAGGGAAAAGGTGAAGCAATGGAACAGCATGGGAATGTGGCTGAAGACAAGCAGAAAGGAACAGGATGGGACAGAGTTTAACTAAAATTGTACATCAGCAAATAGATTTGTGACAGAAAATTGTGGAAGAGAGTATATTATGTTTTTTTTTAAAATCGACAACGTTGCTGCAATAAGGTCGATGGATTTGTGACACAGAGATAAAAGAGATTTAGACACCAGGGAGACATGGATACAGGGTGAACAAAAATATTCAGTGCAAACTCAGGCAAAATCGGCAACGCTAACAATAATGGATAACAAAGGTATTAAAGAGAAAGCATATGGCCTCAGATCATGAAGTAGAGTCAGTCTGAATGTAAATTCTGTCTACTACTTTCCAAGGACACAAGCAGCAGAACCGTTTTAGCCACCGAACAGTATTCCATTGCTCATCACTGCATTACACAGGAACTCATTGGAATTATTTAACAAAGGCATTGTGATAATTTTGGAAAACTTCAATATTTGTATAATCTGGGACAATGACACGGTCAACCTTGATATTGGAATAGGAGTTCAGTTATTTTTTTTTCCAGTGTTTCTTTGAAAAACACGTTGTGCAACTGTTAAGGGACATAACTATCGCAGAGCGACCTTGTAATGAAACTTAGTGATTGAGTAATGTCACCTGCAGAGATCCTTCGGGAAATTGTGATAAAGTGCAGTTTAAATAAATATAAAGTTTTAAAGTGAATCACAGAAAGGACAAGCTACAACTAGAAACAAAAATAGCCAACGACATGAGTTTGAGAGGAGAACTGACCAAGGTAAACAGGCGAAACAGACTGAAATATGTGCCTGTAAATGAACAGTGGAAAACATGTGAAGGGACAATGCAAAATACTCAACAAAAGGGCATTCAATTGAAACAGTAAAAACCTCAGCAAGAAATTCCCACTGATCCCTCACTCAGGACAAAAGGAATCATACTAGATTATGAGGCTGAGAAGATCACCAAAAAGTACTTAAAATCCTGAAGTGAGAGAGTGTTTTAGGAGTAAATGTTAATGGATTGCAATGGGCCTGCTCGCAGGAGGAGGGCTGTGGGAAGGGGAGCCACGGCCAGGGTTCATTGACACAATGGGAACAGGGAGAGGTGAAGGTGCCGGAGGTGGTGAGAGTGTTATAGAGAGTGGTCAGGGTGTTACAAAGCCAGTACGGATTGCTGCAGCTGGAGGGGTTTGCAGAGTTCGGGAGCGCCATGTGTATTTTTATTTATTCATTCATGGGATGTGGGTGTCACTGCCTGGAACAACATTCTTTGACCCCTCTGCTAATTACCCAGAGGACAGCTCAGAGTCAGCCATATTGCTGTGGGTCTGGAGTCACATGTCGGCCAGACCAGGTTAGAATATTTGATGTCCTTCCCTAAAGGAGGTTTGTGAACTAATGAGTTCTTCCTACTGATCAACAATGTTTTTATGGTGGCCCCACCAATGTCTTTTACAGACACAACATGACATCCCAACTCTTACTCTTAATGCTCTACCCAATGAAGGTAACCATCCCAAACGCCTGCTTCTCCAGCTTGTCTACCTGTGACACCACACTCAAAGAGCTGTGTACCTGGGTCACTTGGTCTCTGACTGACAACACTATCCAGGGCCCGAAAATTAACTGTACAGATCCCACCCTGGTTTGTTTCACCAAAATGGAACACCTCACCTTTATCTAATTAAACTCCATCTGCTATTCTTCAGCCCACTATCCCAGCAGTACTGTTCATTCAATCGTATCATAGATAACCTTCTTCACTGTCCACTTTACCACCAATTTCAGTGTCACCCAAAAACCTTACTTACCAGGAAACCAATATTCCCATCCACACCATTTATCCAAATGACAAACAACAGGGGACCCACTCCACCGCTGGTAACATGCCTCCAGTCAGAAAAAACAACATGTCTCCCATCACCCTCTGTCTCCTACCATCAGACCAATTTTGTATCCTGTTCACGAGCTCCTCCTGAATGCCATATCCTTTTACACTGATCTGAGCTTATTACCCAGTTTATCAGACAGAACATAGAACGCAGAACAGTTCAGCCTAAGGCCCTTCGGCCATGATTTCATGCCAACCTTTTATCCAACTGTAAGATCAAAGTATACTACATACCCTTCATTTTACTATTATCCATGTGTCTATCCAAGAGTCTATTAAATGTTCCAAAAGTATCTAATTTTACTACCACCATTGGCAGTGCATTCCAACCACCTACCATTCTCTATCCTCGTAACCATCCTCCAATCACGTTAAAAGTATGCCCCTTTGTAATAGCCATTTATTCCATCGGAGGAAAAGTCTCTGACTATTCACTCTCTCTGTGCCTCGCATCACCTTGTTCACCTCTACCAGGTCGCCCCACCCCCTTCTTCACTCCCATGAGAAAAGCCTTAGCTCCCTCAAACGTTCTCCATAAGAACTGCCCTCCATTCCAGGCAGCATCCTGGTACATCTCCTGTGTGCACTCTCTAAAACTTGCACATCCTTCCTGTAAATAGGGGACCAGAACTGAACACAATAATCCAAGTGTTGTCTCACCAGGACGCTATAAAGATGCAGTAAAACCTCATGGCTCTTAAAATCAATCCCCCTTCTAAGGAAAGCCAACACAATATATGCCTTTTTAACAACCCTACCAACGTGCGTGGCGATTTTGAGGGATCTATGGACGCGGACCCCATGATCTCTGTGTTCCTCCGCACTGTTCCTGCCAAGTATTCTGCCTTTCACCCTGTATTCCGTATTTAAATTCGACCTTCCAGAATGAATCACTTCACACTTTTCCAGATTGGACTCCATCTGCCCAGCTCTGCAACCTACAACAGCCCTCCACATTACCCACCACTCCACCAACCTTCAGGTGATTGGCAAACCTACTAACCCACCCTCCAACATACTTGTCCAAGCCATTTATACAAATCACAAAGAGCAGAGTCCCAGAGCCGATTGTTACAGAACATCACTGGTCACTCAGCTCCAGGCTCAATACTGTCCATCTGCTGCCACCCTCTGTCTTCTCTGGGCCATCCAATCCTGTATCCAGACAGACAGATTTCCCTGTATCCCAATCATCCTTCTTTTCTGAATGAGCCATCAACGTATTCTGTCATATCCTCAAAGAATTCAATAAGGTTTGTGAGGCATGATCTGCCCCTCACAAACCCATGCTGACTGTCACTAATTTAACTATCGTTTTCCAAGTATCATAAATCCTGTCTTTAGAGTCCTTGCCAATAATCTGCACACGACAGACATTAGACCAAATCTGTAATTCCCAGAATTCTACCTCCGTAACATGGCTCGGACTTTACAAATCTTCCCTCCTCTGCCATGTTCCCCAGAAGGGCACTGAAGGGAGGAGGGGGTTACAGAGATAGGGAGGGATATCAGAACAGGAGGATTTTGCAGGCATTAGGAGGGTTGCAATGCCAAAAGGAGGCTTCAGTAATTGTGAGGTTTCATGGTGATGAAGGTATTTGAGGAGGGAGAGAGGGAGGTTTGTAGGGAATTAAGAGCTTTCACAGTTTAGTTGCTTTGTTAGGACTGTAAGAGGTTGCTGAGTTGGGGAGGGTGTAAGCACTGGTGGATATTACATAAACATGTGGTTTTAGTTGCAATGCAGGAAGAGAATTCAGGAAGCTGGAGAGTATGGGGTCTGAACGATGTTACACAAATGGGAAGAGTTGTCAGGAGTGGAGGTGTTTACAGAGACAGCAATGGTCTGATCTGGAGCAGAGGACCCAGAGTGGGAGGGATGTGGGGACTGGAGGTGATTTCATAGGGTGGGAGGACCATAGACCCACAGGAGGCTACAGAAATGTGGAGAGCTGTAGGGCTTACGGGTTCATGGAGTTGGGAATGTTGGGAGGGATAGAGAAGTTTACAGGGATAAGGATGTTTGTAGGACAGGGCTGGATTACAGAGACAGTGACTGTTTTAGGGATCTGAGCAGATTACAGAGATAAAGAGGTTTGTATCATCTGGCGGAACAAACAGAGATATGGAGGGTCATCGTGACTGAAGATGTTTATAGATATAGGAAGGCTGTTTTGGGGATTATGGAGGCTGTGGAATCTGGATTTTATTTTCAGAGACTGGGATAACAATTTTGGTCAGAGACAGTTTCACAGATAAGGGAGCATAGCACAAACAGGAGGAAGTGTAGAGGAAGGTGACGTTTAAACAGATAGTGGTGTAAGAGCTGGACAAGGTTATGAAGATGGGTAGATGGTGGAGACACAGGAGGAGCTTACATTGACAAGGGAGTGATAGTGACAGGAGGGTGTTAAATAGATAGTGGGTTTTGTAGCGACTGGATTGGGAGAGGCACAGGCATGGAGTGAGTTCGAAAGATCAGGAATACTGCAGAGACCTGAGAGGTTTACACTGATAGGGATGGTGGTCGGGTCTCCACAGACTGTTGGTGTTTAGGGACTGGAAGAGATTTGGTAGATAGGGAGGGATGTAAGAACTGCAGGAGCTTGTGGAGAGTTGAAGAGTTGGAGCAGTTTGCAGAGATAGGTTTCTCAGACAGGAGTAGGTTATAGATAGTGAGGGTTGTGTGGTCTTAGTAAGTCAAAAAGAGGAGAGTTTTCACGTTTGGAAGAGGTTACACTGACGGGGACAGTTGAAGAGATTGAAGCAAAAATGCATGGAGAAGGTTACACAGATAGGGAGGTGAGTAGGGACTGAAGGTGAATACACAGACATGGAGGGTTGCATTGTTAGACGGAGCTGAGAGGGATAGGGACCAGTGTAGGGATTTACACAGATAGGGAAGGTTGTGTTTTTGGTGAAGGTTACACTGATACAGACAGTGTATTATGGGGAGTGGAGGAGATTACAGACACAGAGATGGCTTTCAGGTTGAAATGAGCTTCTACAGGTCCTCAGTGCTGTAAGGCTGGAGGGAGGTTATAACAGTGAGTGTTGCCAAGAATTAATTACTTCACTGATATAGAGCAGGTCTCAGCACGTAACTGTCAAAGGGAAGTTGAGACAGTCCAGGTCAGTTTTCAGAGATACAAATGTATATGGGAGTTTCAAGAGAGAACAATGATTGGGAGTGCTGTACCAAATGGTAATCGTTATAGGGAGGGTTCTAAACGCAGGAAGAGGTGACAGACATATCGATCTTTGTATGGACTGGAGAAGCTTACATAGGCAAGGAGTGTTTTAGAGTCTGGAGGAGATTACAGTGTTAAGGAGAATATTGGGGATAAGGCAAGGAGTAAGAGACGGGGGTGGTTGACAGGGCTGGACAATAACCTGATTAGAATCGCCATAGTGTGCAACCAGGCCATTCGGCCCAACCAGTCCATTCCAAAACTCTGAAGAGCATCCTACCCAGACCCACGCCTCTACCTATACATTAAACCCTGCATTTCTCGTGGTGAACTTACTTCAACCACGCATTCCTGAATACCACAGTCAATTTATGATGGCCAATTCACTGATGGTGCAAATTTTGGACACACACACACACACACACACAGCAAGGGAGCAACACGCAAACACACACAGTGATGGAGATACCCGCAGACACACAGTGAGGGAAGGACATGCACACAAACACAGTGAGGGGGATACCCGCAGACACACAGCGAGGGAAGGACATGCACACACACACACAGTGAGGGAGATACACGCAGACACACAGCGAGGGAAGGACATGCACACACACACAGTGAGGGAGATACACGCAGTCACACAGCGAGGGAAGGACATGCACACACACACAGTGAGGGAGATACCTGCAGACACACAGCGAGGGAAGGACATGCACATACATACACAGTGAGGGAGATACACGCAGACACACAGCAAGGGAAGGACATGCACACACACACAGTGAGGGGGATACACGCAGTCACACAGCGAGGGAAGGACATGCACACACACAGCGAGGGAGGGACACACACACACAGGGAAGGAGGGACAAGCACACACACGGCGAGGGGGAGGAAATGTGCACAGAAAGTGAGAAGGGGCGCGCACACACAGTGAGAGGGGACACGCACTGACACGGCGAGGGAGGGACACACGCACACACAGCAAGGGGGGGACATGGACTCACACAGCGAGGGAGGGACATGCACACATACACACAGGTAAGGGGATACACGCAGACACACAGCAAGGGAGGGACACACACACAGCGAGGGAGGGACACTCACATACACTGCAAGAGGGACATACATACTCACAGCAAGAGGGGGACACACACAGCGAGGGAGGGACACGCGCATGCACAATCACACAAACCCAGACACAGTGAGAGTGGGACACACACACACACAGCCAGGGAGGGACATGCACACACAGCAAGGGAGGGCCACACACACACACACACACACACACACACAGAAGGACATGCACACACACAGCGAGGGAAGAACACGGAAGAACACACACACACACACACACACAGCGAGGGAAGGACATGCACACACGCAGCGAGGGAGGGATATACGCAAACACAAAGAGCGAGAGAGGGACACGCACATAAACAGCAAGGGAGGGACATGCACACACACAGGGAAGGGTGGACAAGCAGACACACGGCGAGGGGGAGGGCATGTGCACAGAAATTGAGAGAAAGCGGCACACACATGTCAAGGGGGAGGACAAGAAATTGAGAGGGTGCATGCACACACAGCGAGAGGGGATTCACACAAACACGGCAAGGTGGGACACGCGCACACAGCAAGGGGGGACACACACTCACACAAACAAGGAACGGACACACAAAGCGAGGGAGGGTCACGCACACATACATACACACACAGAATCACAGAGCAAGGGGGGGATATGCACACAAACACACACAAGGGACGGACACACATGCAAAGCGAAGGAGGGACACGTACGCACACACAAACACACAAACACACACACATAACAAGAGAGGGACATGCACAGGCGCGCGCACACACACACACACACAAGGGATGGAAACACACATGCAAAGCGAGGGAGGGACACACACACACACACAGCAAGGGAGGGACATGCACAGGCGTGCGCACACACACACAAGAGACGGAAACACACACGCAAAGCGAGGGAGGGACACGCACAGATACACACATACACAAAAACAGAGCAAGGGAGGGACACATGCACACACAGCGAGCGTGGGATACACACAGCGAGGGATCGACACGAAACACACACAGTGAGGGGGTTACCCGCAGACACACAGCGAGGGAGGGACACACACAGCGAAGGAAGGGACACACACAGAGACACAGCGAGGGGTGACACGCACACACACACTGCGAGGGAGGGACATACACAGCGAGGAGGGACATACACACAGCGAGGGAGGGACACGCACACGCATAGTGAGGGAGAGATACGCGCACACACATCGAGGGAGGGACATGCGCACAAACACACACACACACAAACGCGCACACACACACACATACAAACACACAGAGCAAGGGAGCGACACGCAAACAAAGCGAGGGAAGGACTTGCACATACATCGAGGGAGGAACATACACAAACACACACAGCGAGGGAGGGACACACTCATACACAGCAAGGAAGGGACACACATACGTGCGCACACACAGACACACACACACACAGGGAAGGAGGGACAAGCACACACACAGCGAGGGGGAGGGCATGTGTACAGGAATTGAGGGGGACACGCACACACAGCGAGAGGGAACACGCACAGACACGGCGAGGGAGGGACAAACACACACACTTATGTTGAGGGGAATACACACAGACACACAGACACACGAGGGGGGACATGCACTCACACAGCGAGGGGAGAAGCGCACACACAGTGAGGGGGATATACACAAAGTGCAATGGAGGGACACACACACATGGGACGCACACACACACAGAGGGAGGGAGTGACACGAGCACACACAGCCAGAGGGGGACACACACACAAAGTAAGGATGGGACACGCACATACACTGCAAGAGGGACACACATACTCACAGCAAGAGGGACAGACACACACAGAGCAAGGGAGAGACACACGCATGCGCAAGCACACACACAGCAAGAGAGAGACAACACACACAGCGAGAGAGGGACACGCGCGCACACAGCGAAGGACGGACACACACAAACACACACACACACAGAGCAAGAGAGGGACACTCGCAAACACAGCGAGGGGAAGACACATGCACACACAGCGAGGAAGGGCCACGCACGCACGCGCACAGCAAGAGGGACACACACACACACAGAGCGATGGAGGGACACACGCATACACACAGTAAGTGGGTTACCTGCAGACACACGGCGAGGGAGGGACACACACAGAGATGGACAGGCACATACACACGCAAAGCGAAGGAGGGACACACAAACACACACACTGTGAGGGGGATACACGCAGACACACAGCGAGGGAGGGAGATACACACTGTAGGGGACGGGGACACACATATGCAAAGCGAAGGAGGGACACGCACACATACATACACACACACACGCGCTCACACACAAACACAGAGCAAGGGAGAGAAACGCACACACTGCGAAGGAGGGACAAACACACACATGTCGAGGGGGAGGGCATGTGCACAGAAATTGAGAGGGGGCACACATTTGCAAAGCGAGGGAGGGACATGCACAAATACACACACACAAACACAGAGCAAGGGAGAGACGCGCACACACAGCGAGGGAAGGACAATAACACACACTTATGTTGAGGGGAATACACACAGGCACACAGCGAGGGAGGGACACGCACAGACACGGCGAGGGGGGACATGCACTCACACAGCGAGGGCAGAAGCGCACACACAGTGAGGGGGATATACACAAAGTGCAATGGAGGGACACACACACACAAAGAGCGAGGGTGGGACACGCGCAAACACAGCCAGAGGGACACACACACACAAAGCGAGGGTGGGACACGCACATACACTGCAAGAGGGACACACATACTCACAGCAAGAGGGACAGACACACACAGAGCAAGGGAGGGACACGCGCATGCGCAAGCACACAAACAGAAACACACACAGCGAGAGAGAGACAAACACACACAGCGAGAAAAGGACACGCGCACACACAGCCAGGGAGAGTCACACACAAACACACACACAGAGCAAGAGAGGGATACACGCAGACACACAGCGTGGTAGAGACACGTGCACACGCAGCGAGGGAGGGCCACGCACACACACGCACAGCAAGAGGGACACACACACACACACACACAGAGCAAGTAGGGGAAACTCATACATATACAGCAAGGGAGGGACACACAGAGCGAAGGAGGGAAACACACACTCACACACACACAGAGCGAGGGAGGGGCACACACACACACACACACGCGCACAGCGAGGGAGGGACGGACACACACGCAGATACAGTGAGGGGGGACATGCACACACACACAGCGAGGGAGGGCCTCGCACACACACACAGCGAGGCAGGGACGGACACGGACACACACCGATACAGCAAAGGGGGATACGCACACACACACACACGAGGGGGACCTGCACACTCACAGCCTGGGATGGAGACACAATTACACGCACAGAGGGAGGGACGCGCACGTAAACACACACACACAGAGCGAGGGAGGGATACGCACACACACAGCGAGAGAGAGACACATACACACAACACGAGGGAGTGACACGCACTCAAACAGCGAGTGAGGGACACGCAGTGAAGGGGGGGCACACAAATGCATACAGTGAGGATGTGACACGTACACACAAACAGCGAGGAAGGGACACACACACACGCATACACACACACACACACCGAGGGAGGGACAAGCACACACACAGGGAAGGAGGGACAAGCAGACACACGGCGAGGGGGAGGGCATGTGCACAGAAATTGAGAGGGGCACATGCACACACAGCGAGAGAGGACACGCACAGGCACAGCAAGGGAGGGACACACGCGCACACATCAAGGGGGGACATGCACTCACACACCGAGGGGAGATGCGCACACACAGTGAGGGGGATGTACACAAAGAGCAAGGGAGGGACACACACACGCACAAGGGAGAGACGCACACACACAGTAAGGGAATGATACGTGCACACACAGTGAGAGAGGGACATGCGCATACTGCGAGGGAAGGACATGCACATACACAATGAGGGAGGGACATGCACACACAGTGAGAGAGAGACATGCGCACACAGCTAGGGAAGAACATGCACATACAGAGCACAGGAGGGACATGCACATACACAGTGAGGGAGGGACATGCACACACACACACACAGCAAGGGAAGGACGCGCACATACACACACACACACAGAGGGAGGGATGGAGACACACACACACACGCACACTCACAGCGAGGAAGGGAGACGCACACACAGAGCAAGAGAGAGACACATACACACAACGCAAGGGAGTGACACACACGCAACCAGCGAGTGAGGGACACGCAGCGAAGGGGGACACACACGAACACATACTGTGATGGTGTGACACATTCACACACACACACATACACACAGCGAGCGAGGGACACACACCGCAAGGGAGGGACTTGCTGAGACACGCAGAGCGGGAGGAACATACACGCACAGCGAGGGAGGGACAGGCGCACACACAGTGAGGGTGGGACACGCACACACAGTGAGGCAGGTACACGCACACACAGTGAGGGAGGGACACGCACACACAGCGAGGGAGGGACACACACACACAGCGAGGGAGGGACACGCACACACAGCGAGGGAGGGACACACACACTGCAAGGGAGGGACACACACACAGCAAGGGAGGGACACACAAACACACAGCGAGCGAGAGACACACAAACAGCGAGGGAGTGAAACGTACACACACACACACAGAGTGAGGGAGATACACACACACACACACACACACAGCGAGGGAGGGAAGGACATGCACACATACACAGCGAGGGAGGGACACGCACACACAGCAAGGGAAAGGCATGCACACACACAGCGAGGGAGGGCCATACACAAACACACACAGGGAAGGAGGGACACACACACACAGGGAAGGAGGGTCAAGCAGACACACGACGAGGGGGAGGGCGTGTGCACAGAAATTGAGAGGGGGCACGCACTCACAGTGAGAGGGGACACGCACTCACACACCGAGGGGAGATGCGCACATGCAGTTAGGGGGATATACACAAAGAGCAAGGGAGGGACACACACACAAGGGACGGGCACACACACAAGGGAGGGACACACACACAAGGGAGGGGCACACACACAAGGGAGGGACACACACACAAGGGAGGGACACACACACACACACACACACACACACACACACAGCGAGGGAGTGACGTGCACACACAGCAACAGGGTCACACACACACACAAAGCAAGCGAGGGACACGCTCACATACACACAGTTAAGGTGATACACGCAGACACACAGAGAGGCAGGGACACACACACACTCACACAGCGTGAGAGGGACACACTGACCCACAGTGAGGGAGTGACACGCATACACACACACACACAGCGAGGGAGGGACACTCACTTACACTGCAAGAGGGACACACATACTCACAGCAAGAGGGGGACACGCACACACAGCGAGGGAGGGACACGCGCATGCGCAAGCACACAAACACAGGTACACAGCAAGAGAGGGACACACAAATACACGGCAAGAGAGGGACACGCACACACACAGACTGTGAGGTTGGGACCACACACACAGAGAGAGCGAGGGAGAGACACACACACATACACATAGCAAGGGGGCGACACATGCACACACAGCGAGGGAGGGCCACGTACACACATGCACAGCAAGAGGGACACACACAGAGAGCAAGGAGGGGAAACACACATACACAGTGAGGGAGGGGCACGCACACATACAGACAGCGAGGGTGGAATCACACACACACACACACACACACAGAGGGCGGGAGGGACACACACACACACAGAGCGAGGGAGGGACACACACACACACAGACAGCGAGGGAGCAACACATGCATGAGGAAGCACACAAACACAGACACACACAGCGAAGGAGGGACACGCACACACACACACAGAACAAGAGAGGGATCCATGCACACACAGTGAAGGAGGGCCACGCACACACTGCGAGGGAAGGCCACGCACACACACGCACACCAAGAGGGACACACACACATACACAGAGAGCAAGGGGGGGAAACTCACACATACACAGCGAGGGAGGGACACGCACATACACAGCAAGGGAGGGACCCGCGCGCGCGCACACACACAGTGAGGGGCTACACGGACACTCACAGCGAGGGAGGGACACACACGCGCGTGCACACACACACACACAGCGAGGTGGGGGACACACACTCACAGCAAGGCAGGGAGACACACTCACACACAGAGTGAGGGAGGGACACGCGCACACACACAGCAAGTGAGGAACACGCAGCGAAGGGGGGATACACAAACACAATGTGAGAGTGTGGCACATACACACGAGAGGAAGGGAAACACACACACAGCAAGCGAGAGAAGTGCGCGCACACACACACACACAAACACACTGAGTGAGCGAGGGACACATACAGCGAGGGAGAGACATATACACACAGCAAGCAAGAGACACACACACAGCGAGCGTGTCTCATCCCTTGAGACACGCAGCAAGGGATGGAATGCACACGTACAGCGAGGGAGGGATACGCACACACAGCGACAGAGGGACGCACACACACAGCGAGGGAGGGACACACACAGCGAGCGAGACACACACAGCGAGCGAGGGACTTGCTGAGACACGCAGCAAGGGAGGGACATGCACACACTCAGCAAAAGAGGGACGCACACACACAAAAAGGGAGGGACACACACACACAGCGAGGGAGGGAGGCACACACACACAACAAGGGAAGAACACGCACACACACACAAACACAGAGCGAGGAAGGGAAGGACATGCATACACATAGCATGGAAGGGACACGCACACAGGGAAGGAGGGACAAGCACACACACGGCGAGGGGCAGGGCATGTGCACAGAAATTGACAGGAAGCACGCACACACAGGGAGAGGGGACACGCACAGACACGGCGAGGAGGATTGTGCACTCACACAGTGAGGGAGGGACACACACACAGAGCGAGGGAGGGACATGCGCACACACAAGAGGGACACACACACAAAGCGAGGGAGGGACATGCACACATACACACAGTTAAGGGGATACACGCAGACACACAGTGACGGAGGGACACACAGACATACAGTGAGGGAATGACACTCACATACACATCTAGAGGGACACATACTCACAGCATGAGGGGGACACGCACACACAGCGAGGGAGGGACACGCGCGCACACACTCACACACAGAGCAAGGGAGAGAAGGACACGCACACACAGCGTGGGAGGGACACGCGCACACAGCAAGGGGGGACAAGCACTCACACACACACAGCAAGAGGGACACACACACACACACACAGCGAGGGAGGGACAGGGACACACACAGCGAGGGAGGGACACGCACTTGCACAAGCACAAAATTACAGATACACACAGCGAGAAAGGGACACGAACACACAGCCAGGAAAGGACATGCACACACAGTGAGGGAGGGACAAACACAAACACAAATACAAACACAAAGCGAAGTGGGGGACACGCGCACACACAGCGAGTGGGGGACACGCGCGCACACACAGCGAGTGGGGGACAACGCGCGCACACACAGCAAGTGGGACACACGCGCGCACACACAGCGAGTGGGGGACACGCGCACGCACAGCGAGTGGGGGACACGCACACGCACAGCGAGTGGGGGACACGCACACGCACAGCGAGTGGGGGACACGCACAGACACGGCAAGGGAGGGACACACACAGACTCACAGCAAGGGGGTCATGCACTCACACAGCGAGGGGAGATGAGCTCACACCATGACGGGGATATACACAAAGAGCAAGGGAGGGACACACACACACAAGGCGAGGGAGGGACACGCACACATACACACAGTTAAGGTGATACACGCAGACACACAGCGAGGAAGGGACACACATACTCACACACACACAGCGAGGGAAGGACACTCACAACAGGGACACACATACTCACAGCAAGAGGGGGGCACGCACACACAGCGAGGGAGGGACACGCACTTGCACAAGCACAAAATTACAGATACACACAGCTAGAGAGGGACACGAACAAACAGCCAGGAAGGGACATGCACACACAGTGAGGGAGGGACAAACACAAACACACACACAGAGCGAGGGGGAGACACGCGCACACACAGCGAGTGGGGGACACGCGTGCGCACATAGCGAGTGGGGGACACGCGCGCGCACACAGCGAGTGGGGGACACGCGCGCGCACACAGCGAGTGGGGGACACGCACACGCACAGCGAGTGGGGGACACGCACACGCACAGCGAGTGGGGGACACGCACACGCACAGCGAGGGAGGGACACACACACACACACAGTGAGGGGGACACGCACACACTGCAAGAGTGAGAGACATGCACTCAAAGCGTGGGAGGGACACACACACAGCGTGGGAGGTACACGCACACACACAGCGAGGGAGGGACACACACACACCCACAGTGAGGGGGACATGCACACACTGCAAGAGTGAGAGACATGCATTCACAGCGAGGGAGGGACGCACACACACAGCGAGGGAGGGCCACACATAGCGAGAGGGGGACACACACACAGCGAGGGAGGGACACACACACACACACAGCGAGGGAGGGACACGCACACACACAGCGAGGGAGGGACACGCACACAAACAACGAGGGAGGGACACACACATTCAGCGAGGGAGGGACAGGCAGACACACAGCGAGGGAGGGACACACACACACGAGGGAGGGATACGCACACACAAACACAGCGTGGGAGGGACAGGCACACACACAGCGAGGGAGGGACACACACACAGCGAGGGAGGGACACACACACACAGCGAGGGAGGGACACGCACACAGCGAGGGAGGGACACACACACACAGCGAGGGAGGGACACACACACACACACAGCGAGGGAGGGACAGGGACACACACAGCGAGGGAGGGACACACACACACAGCGAGGGAGGGACACACACACAGCGAGGGAGGGACACACACACACAGCGAGGGAGGGACACACACACACAGCGAGGGAGGGACAGGGACACACACAGCGAGGGAGGGACACACACACACAACGAGGGAGGGACACGCACACACACACACAGCGTGGGAGGGACAGGCACACACACAGCGAGGGAGGGACACACACAGAGCAAGGGAGGGACACGCACGCACACAGCGAGGGAGGGACACACACACAGCGAGGGAGGGACACGCACGCAGCGAGGGAGGGACACGCACGTACACAGCGAGGGAGGGACACACACACAGCGAGGGAGGAACACGAACGCACACAGCGAGGTAGGGACACGCACACAAACAACGAGGGAGGGACACACACACACAGCGAGGGAGGGACAGGCAGACACACAGCGAGGGAGGGACACACACACACGAGGGAGGGACACACGCACACACACACACACAGCTTGGGAGGGACAGGCACACACACAGCGAGGGAGGGACACACACACACAGCGAGGGAGGGACACGCACACAGCGAGGGAGGGACACGCACACAGCGAGGGAGGGACACGCACACAGCGAGGGAGGGACACGCACACACACAACGAGGGAGGGACACACATACTCAGCGAGGGAGGGACACACACACACACACAGCGAGGGAGGGACAGGGACACACACAGCGAGGGAGGGACACACACACACAACGAGGGAGGGACACGCACACACACACACAGCGTGGGAGAGACAGGCACACACACAGCGAGGGAGGGACACGCACACACACAGCGAGGGAGGGACACACACAGAGCAAGGGAGGGACACGCACGCACACAGCGAGGGAGGGACACGCACGCACACAGCGAGGGAGGGACACGCACGCACACAGCGAGGGAGGGACACGAACGCACACAGCGAGGGAGGGCCACACACACAGCGAGGGAGGGACACACACACAGCGAGGGAGGGACACACACACAGCGAGGGAGGGACACACACACACAGCGAGGGAGGGACACGCACACACACAGCGAGGGAGGGACACGCACACACACAGCGAGGGAGGGACACACACACACAGCGAGGGAGGGACACACACACACAGCGAGGGATGGACACACACACACACAACGAAGGAGGGACACACACACACAGAGCGAGGGAGGGACACATACACACAGCGAGGGATGGACACACACACACACAGCGAGGGAGGGACACACACACACAGAGTGAGGGAGGGACACATACACACAGCGAAGGAGGGACACACACACACACAGCGAGGGAGGGACACACACACACAGAGCGAGGGAGGGACACACACACACAGCGAGGGAGGGACACACACACACACACAGCGAGGGAGGGACACACACACACACAGCGAGGGAGGGACACACACACACAGCGAGGGAGGTACACACACACACAGCGAGGGAGGGACACACACACACAGCGAGGCAGGGACACGCACACACACAGCGAGGGAGGGACACACACACACAGCGAGGGAGGGAGACACACACACAGCGAGGGAGGGACACACACACACACAGCGAGGGAGGGACACACACACACAGCGAGGGAGGGACACACACACAAACAGCGAGGGAGGGACACACACACACAGCGAGGGAGGGACACACACACACAGCGAGGGAGGGACACGCACACACAGCGAGGGAGGGACACACACACACAGCGAGGGAGGGACAGACACACACAGCGAGGGAGGGACACGCACGCACACAGCGAGGGAGGGACACGCACGCACACAGCGAGGGAGGGACACGAACGCACACAGCGAGGGAGGGCCACACACACAGCGAGGGAGGGACACACACATAGCGAGGGAGGGACACACACACAGCGAGGGAGGGACACACACACACAGCGAGGGAGGGACACGCACACACACAGCGAGGGAGGGACACGCACACACACAGCGAGGGAGGGACATACACACACAGCGAGGGAGGGACACACACACACAGCGAGGGATGGACACACACACACACAACGAAGGAGGGACACACACACACAGAGCGAGGGAGGGACACATACACACAGCGAGGGATGGACACACACACACACAGCGAGGGAGGGACACACACACACAGAGTGAGGGAGGGACACATACACACAGCGAAGGAGGGACACACACACACACAGCGAGGGAGGGACACACACACACAGAGCGAGGGAGGGACACACACACACAGCGAGGGAGGGACACACACACACACACAGCGAGGGAGGGACACACACACACAGCGAGGGAGGTACACACACACACAGCGAGGGAGGTACACACACACACAGCGAGGGAGGGACACACACACACAGCGAGGGAGGGACACGCACACACACAGCGAGGGAGGGACACACACACACAGCGAGGGAGGGAGACACACACACAGCGAGGGAGGGACACACACACACACAGCGAGGGAGGGACACACACACACAGCGAGGGAGGGACACACACACAAACAGCGAGGGAGGGACACACACACACAGCGAGGGAGGGACACACACACACAGCGAGGGAGGGACACGCACACACAGCGAGGGAGGGACACACACACACAGCGAGGGAGGGACAGACACACACAGCGAGGGAGGGACACGCACGCACACAGCGAGCGAGCGACACACACACAGCGAAAGAGGGACACACACACACAGCGAGGGAGAGACACGCACGCACACAGCGAGGGAGGGACACACACACAGCGAGGGAGGGACACACACACAGCGAGGGAGGGACACACAGCGTGAGAGGGACACAGAAACACAGCGAGGGAGGGACACACACACAGCAAGGGAGAGACACACACACTCATAGCGAGGGAGGGAGAAGCACACACACACACAGCGAGGGAGGGACACACACACACAGCGAGGGAGGGACACACACACAGCGAGGTAGGGACACACACACAGCGAGGGAGGGACACACACACAGCGAGGGAGGGACACGCACACGCACAGCGAGTGGGGGACACGCACACGCACAGCGAGTGGGGGACAAGCACACGCACAGCGAGTGGGGGACAAGCACACGCACAGCGAGTGGGGGACACGCACACGCACAGCGAGGGAGGGACACACACACACACAGCGAGGGAGGGACACACACACACAGCGAGGGAGGGAGACACACACACAGCGAGGGAGGGACACGCACGCACACAGCGAGGGAGTGACACATACACACACACACAGACAGCATGAGGGAGACGCACACGCACAGCGAGTGGGGGACAAGCACACGCATAGCGAGTGGGGGACATGAACACGCACAGCGAGGGAGGGACACAAACACAGCGAGGGAGGGACACACACACACAGCAAGGGAGGGACACACACACACACAGCGAGGGAGGGACACGCACACACAGCGAGGGAGGGACACACACTCACAGCGAGGGAGGGACACGCACACACACAGCGAGGGAGGGACACACACACACACAGCGAGGGAGGGACACACACACACACAGCGAGGGAATGACACACGCTCACACAGCGAGGGAGGGACACACACACACACAGCGAGGGAGGGACACGCACACACAGCGAGGGAGGGACACACACACAGCGAGGGAGGGACACACACACAGCGAGGGAGGGACACACACACAGCGAGGGAGGGACACACACACAGCGTGGGAGGAACACACACACAGCGCGGGAGGAACACACACACAGCGAGGGAGGGACACACACACAGCGAGGGAGGGACACACACACAGCGTGGGAGGAACACACACACAGCGAGGGAGGAACACACACACAGCGAGGGAGGGACACACACACAGCGAGCGAGGGACACACACACACAGCGAGGGAGGGACACACACACACAGCGTGGGAGGGACACACACACACAGCGTGGGAGGGACACACACACACAGCGTGGGAGGGACACACACACACACACACAGCGAGAGAGGGACACACACACACACAGCGAGAGAGGGACACGCACACACAGCGAGGGAGGGACACACACACACAGCGGGGGAGGGACACAAACACAGCGAGTGGGACACACACACACAGCGAGGGAGGGACACACACACAGCGGGGGAGGGACACAAACACAGCGAGAGGAACACACACACACAGCGAGGGAGGGACACACACACACAGCGAGGGAGGGACACACACACACAGCGAGGGAGGGACACGCGCACACAGCGAGGGAGGGACACGCACGCACACAGCGAGGGAGGGACACACACACACAGCGAGGGAGTGACACACACACACAGCTTGAGGGACACGCACACGCACAGCGAGTTGGGGACACGCACACGCACAGCGAGTGGGGGACACGCACACGCACAGCGAGTGGGGGACAAGCACACACACAGCGACGGAGGGACACACACAAACAGAGCGAGGGAGGGACACACACACAGCGAGGGAGGGACACACACACACAGCGAGGGAGGGACACAAACACAGCGAGGGTGGGACACACACACACAGCGAGGGAGGGACACACACACACACAGCGAGGGAGGGACACAAACACAGCGAGGGAGGGACACACACACACAGCGAGGGAGGGACACACACAGCGTGGGAGGGACACACACACACAGCGTTGGAGGGACACACACACACACAGCGAGAGAGGGACACGCACACACAGCGAGGGAGGGGGACACACACACAGCGAGGGAGGGACACACACACACAGCGAGGGAGGGACACACACACACAGCGAGGGAGGGACACACACACACAGCGAGGGAGGGACACACACACACAGCAAGGGAGAGACACACACACTCATAGCGAGGGAGGGACAAGCACACACACACACAGCGAGGGAGGGACACACACACACAGCGAGGGAGGGACACACACACAGCGAGGTAGGGACACACACACAGCGAGGGAGGGACACACACACAGCGAGGGTGGGACACGCACACGCACAGCGAGTGGGGGACACGCACACGCACAGCGAGTGGGGGACAAGCACACGCACAGCGAGTGGGGGACAAGCACACGCACAGCGAGTGGGGGACAAGCACACGCACAGCGACTGGGGGACACGCACACGCACAGCGAGGGAGGGACACAAACACAGCGAGGGAGGGACACACACACACAGCGAGGGAGGGACACACACACACAGCGAGGGAGGGACACACACACACAGCGAGGGAGGGACACACACACACAGCGAGGGAGGGACACACACACACAGCGAGGCAGGGACACGCACGCACACAGCGAGGGAGTGACACATACACACACACACACACAGCATGAGGGACACGCACACGCACAGCGAGTGGGGGACAAGCACACGCATAGCGAGTGGGGGACATGCACACGCACAGCGAGGGAGGGACACAAACACAGCGAGGGAGGGACACACACACACAGCAAGGGAGGGACACGCACACACACAGCGAGGGAATGACACACGCTCACACAGCGAGGGAGGGACACACACACACACAGCGAGGGAGGGACACGCACACACAGCGAGGGAGGGACACACACTCACAGCGAGGGAGGGACACGCACACACACAGCGAGGGAGGGACACACACACACACAGCGAGGGAGGAACACACACACACACAGCGAGGGAATGACACACGCTCACACAGCGAGGGAGGGACACACACACACACAGCGAGGGAGGGACACGCACACACAGCGAGGGAGGGACACACACACAGCGAGGGAGGGACACACACACAGCGAGGGAGGGACACACACACAGCGAGGGAGGGACACACACACAGCGTGGGAGGAACACACACACAGCGAGGGAGGAACACACACACAGCGAGGGAGGGACACACACACAGCGAGGGAGGGACACACACACAGCGTGGGAGGAACACACACACAGCGAGGGAGGAACACACACACAGCGAGGGAGGGACACACACACAGCGAGCGAGGGACACACACACACAGCGAGGGAGGGACACACACACACAGCGTGGGAGGGACACACACACACAGCGTGGGAGGGACACACACACACACACAGCGAGAGAGGGACACACACACACACAGCGAGAGAGGGACACGCACACACAGCGAGGGAGGGACACACACACACAGCGGGGGAGGGACACAAACACAGCGAGTGGGACACACACACACAGCGAGGGAGGGACACACACACAGCGGGGGAGGGACACAAACACAGCGAGTGGGACACACACACACAGCGAGGGAGGGACACACACACACAGCGAGGGAGGGACACACACACACAGCGAGGGAGGGACACGCGCACACAGCGAGGGAGGGACACGCACGCACACAGCGAGGGAGGGACACACACACACAGCGAGGGAGTGACACATACACACACACACACAGCTTGAGGGACACGCACACGCACAGCGAGTTGGGGACACGCACACGCACAGCGAGTGGGGGACACGCACACGCACAGCGAGTGGGGGACAAGCACACACACAGCGACGGAGGGACACACACAAACAGAGCGAGGGAGGGACACACACACAGCGAGGGAGGGACACACACACACAGCGAGGGAGGGACACAAACAAAGCGAGGGTGGGACACACACACACAGCGAGGGAGGGACACACACACACAGCGAGGGAGGGACACAAACACAGCGAGGGAGGGACACACACACACAGCGAGGGAGGGACACACACAGCGTGGGAGGGACACACACACACAGCGTTGGAGGGACACACACACACACAGCGAGAGAGGGACACGTACACACAGCGAGGGAGGGGGACACACACACAGCGAGGGAGGGACACACACACACAGCGAGGGAGGGACACACACACACAACGAGAGAGGGACACGCACACACAGCGAGGGAGGGACACACACACACAGCGAGGGAGGGACACACACACACAGCGTGGGAGGGACACAAACACAGCGAGTGGGACACGCACACACAGCGAGGGAGGGACACACGCACACACAGCGAGGGAGGGACACGCGCACACACAGCGAGGGAAAGACACACACAGCGAGGGAGGGACACGCACACAGCGAGGGAGGGACACACACACAGCGAGCGAGGGACACACACACACAGCGAGGGAGGGACACACACACACAGCGTGGGAGGGACACAAACACAGCGAGTGGGACACACACACACAGCGAGGGAGGGACACACGCACACACAGCGAGGGAGGGACACGCGCACACACAGCGAGGGAGGGACACGCACGCACACAAGCGAGGGAGGGACACACACACAGCGAGCGAGGGACACACACACACAGCGAGGGAGGGACACACACACACAGCGTGGGAGGGACACAAACACAGCGAGTGGGACACACACACACAGCGAGGGAGGGACACACGCACACACAGCGAGGGAGGGACACGCGCACACACAGCGAGGGAGGGACACGCACGCACACAAGCGAGGGAGGGACACACACACACAGCGAGGGAGTGACACATACACACACACACACACACAGCATGAGGGACACGCACACGCACAGCGAGTTGGGGACACGCAAACGCACAGCGAGTGGGGGCACGCACACGCACAGCGAGTGGGGGACAAGCACACGCACAGCGAGTGGGGGACAAGCACACGCACAGCGAGTGGGGGACAAGCACACGCACAGCGAGTGGGGGACATGCACACGCACAGCGAGTGGGGGACACGCACACGCACAGCGAGTGGGGGACAAGCACACGCACAGCGAGTGGGGGACAAGCACACGCACAGCGAGTGGGGGACAAGCACACGCACAGCGAGTGGGGGACACGCACACGCACAGCGAGTGGGGGACACACACACACACAGCGAGTGGGGGACACACACACACACAGCGAGTGGGTGACACGCACACGCACAGCGAGGGAGGGACACAAACACAGCGAGGGAGGGACACACGCACAGCGAGGGAGAGACACACACACACAGCGAGGGAGGGACACACACACACAGCGTGGGAGGGACACACACACACAGCGTGGGAGGGACACACACACACAGCGAGGGAGGGACACACACACAGCGAGGGAGGGACACACACACAGCGTGGGAGGGACACACACACAGCGTGGGAGGGACACACACACACAGCGAGGGAGGGACACACACACACAGCTAGGGAGGGCCACACACACACAGCGAGGGAGGGCCACACACACACAGCGAGGGAGGGCCACACACACACAGCGAGGGAGGGCCACACACACACAGCGAGGGAGGGCCACACACACAGCGCGAGGGAGGGTCACAAACACACACAGCGCGAGGGAGGGACACACACACACACAGCGAGGGAGGGACACACACACACACACAGCGAGGGAGGGACACACACACACACAGCGAGGGAGGGACACACACACACTGCGAGGGAGGGACACATACACAGCGAGGGAGGGACACACACACAGCGAGGGAGGGACACACACTCAGCGAGCGAGGGACACACACACACAGCGAGGGAGGAACACACACACAGCGAGGGAGGGACACACACACACACAGCGAGGGAGGGACACACACACAGCGAGGGAGGGACACACACACTCATAGCGAGGGAGGGACACACACACACACAGCGAGGGAGGGACACGCACACACAGCGAGGGAAAGACACACACACAGCGTGGGAGGGACACACACACAGCGAGGGAGGAACACACACACAGCGAGGGAGGGACACACACACAGCGAGGGAGGGACACACACACAGCGAGGGAGGGACACACACACACAGCGTGGGGGGGACACGCACACACAGCGAGAGAGGGACACGCACACACAGCGAGGGAGGGACACGCACACACAGCTAGGGAGGGCCACACACACACAGCGAGGGAGGGACACACACACACAGCGTGGGAGGGACACACACACACAGCGTGGGAGGGACACACACACACAGCGTGGGAGGGACACACACACAGCGAGGGAGGGACACACACACACAGCGAGGGAGGGACACACACACACAGCGAGGGAGGGACACGCACGCACACAGCGAGGGAGTGACACATACACACACACACACAGCATGAGGGACACGCACACGCACAGCGAGTGAGGGACAAGCACACGCATAGCGAGTGGGGGACATGCACACGCACAGCGAGGGAGGGACACAAACACAGCGAGGGAGGGACACACACACACAGCAAGGGAGGGTCACTCACACTCACAGCGAGGGAGGGACACGCACACACACAGCGAGGGAGGGACACACACACACACAGCGAGGGAGGGACACACACACAGCGAGGGAATGACACACGCTCACACAGCGAGGGAGGGACACACACACACACAGCGAGGGAGGTACACGCACACACAGCGAGGGAGGGACACACACACAGCGAGGGAGACACACACACACACACAGCGAGGGAGGGACACACACACAGCGTGGGAGCAACACACACACAGCGAGGGAGGAACACACACACAGCGAGGGAGGGACACACACACAGCGAGGGAGGGACACACACACAGCGTGGGAGGAACACACACACAGCGAGGGAGGAACACACACAGAGCGAGGGAGGGACACACACACAGCGAGCGAGGGACACACACACACAGCGAGAGAGGGACACACACACACAGCGTGGGAGGGACACACACACACAGCGTGGGAGGGACACACACACACACACACAGCGAGAGAGGGACACACACACACACAGCGAGAGAGGGACACGCACACACAGCGAGGGAGGGACACACACACACAGCGTGGGAGGGACACAAACACAGCGAGTAGGACACACACACACAGCGAGGGAGGGACACACACACAGAGCGGGGGAGGGACACAAACACAGCGAGTGGGACACACACACACAGCGAGGGAGGGACACACACACACAGCGAGGGAGGGACACACACACACAGCGAGGGAGGGACACGCGCACACAGCGAGGGAGGGACACACACACACAGCGAGGGAGTGACACATACACACACACACACAGCATGAGGGACACGCACACGCACAGCGAGTTGGGGACACGCACACGCACAGCGAGTGGGGGACACGCACACGCACAGCGAGTGGGGGACAAGCACACACACAGCGACGGAGGGACACACACAAACAGAGCGAGGGAGGGACACACACACAGCGTGGGATGGACACACACACACACAGCGAGGGAGGGACACACACACAGCGAGGGAGGAACACACACACACACAGCGAGGGAGGGACACACACACAGCGAGGGAGGGACACACACACACAGCGAGGGAGAGACACAAACACAGCGTGGGAGGGACACACACACACACAGCGAGAGAGGGACACGCACACACAGCGAGGGAGGTACACACACACACAGCGAGGGAGGGACACACACACACAGCGAGGGAGGTACACACACACACAGCGATGGAGGGACACACACACACAGCGAGGGAGGGACACACACACACAGCGAGGGAGGTACACACACACACAGCGAGGGAGGGACACACACACACAGCGAGGGAGGTACACACACACACAGCGAGGGAGGGACACACACACACAGCGAGGGAGGGACACACACACACACAGCGAGAGAGGGACACGCACACACAGCGAGGAAGGGACAAACACACACAGCGAGGGAGGGACACACACACTCAGTGTGGGAGGGACACAAACACAGCGAGTGGGACACACACACACAGCGAGGGAGGGACACACGCACACACAGCGAGGGAAAGACACACACACAAAGTGTGGGAGGGACACACGCACACACACACAGCGAGGGAGGGACACACACACACAGCGAGGGAGTGACAAATACACACACACACACAGCATGAGGGACACGCACACGCACAGCGAGTTGGGGACACGCACAGGCACAGCGAGTGGGGGCACGCACACGCACAGTGAGTGGGGGACATGCACACGCACAGCGAGTGGGGGACACGCACACGCACAGCGAGTGGGGGACAAGCACACGCACAGCGAGTGGGGGACAAGCACACGCACAGCGAGTGGGGGACAAGCACACGCATAGCGAGTGGGGGACATGCACACGCACAGCGAGGGAGGGACACACGCACAGCGAGGGAGGGACACACACAAACAGCGAGGGAGGGACACACACACACAGCGTGGGAGGGACACACACACACAGCGTGGGAGGGACACACACACACACAGCGAGGGAGGGACACACACACAGCGAGGGAGGGACACACACACAGCGTGGGAGGGACACACACACAGCGTGGGAGGGACACACACACACAGCTAGGGAGGGCCACACACACACAGCGAGGGAGGGCCACACACACACAGCGAGGGAGGGCCACACACACACAGCGAGGGAGGGCCACACACACAGCGAGGGAGGGACACACACAGCGTGAGAGGGACACAGAAACACAGCGAGGGAGGGACACACACACAGCAAGGGAGAGACACACACTCATAGCGAGGGAGGGACACACACACACACACACAGCGAGGGAGGGACACACACACACAGCGAGGGAGGGACACACACACAGCGAGGTAGGGACACACACACAGCGAGGGAGGGACACACACAAAGCGAGGGAGGGACACAACAACAGCGAGGGAGGGACACACACAGCGTGAGAGGGACACAGAAACGCAGCGAGGGAGGGACACACACACAGCGAGGGAGGGACACACACACACAGCGAGGGAGGGACACATGCACACACAGCGAGGGAGTGACACATACACACAGCGAGGGAGTGACACATACACACACACACACACAGCATGAGGGACACGCACACGCACAGCGAGTGGGGGACACGCACACGCACAGCGAGTGGGGGACACGCACACGCACAGCGAGTGGGGGACACGCACACGCACAGCGAGTGGGGGACAAGCACACGCACAGCGAGTGGGGGACAAGCACACGCACAGCGAGTGGGGGACAAGCACACGCACAGCGAGGGAGGGACACAAACACAGCGAGGGAGGGACACACACACACAGCGAGGGAGGGACACGCACGCACACAGCGAGGGAGTGACACATACACACACACACACAGCATGAGGGACAAGCACACGCACAGCGAGTGGGGGACAAGCACACGCATAGCGAGTGGGGGACATGCACACGCACAGCGAGGGAGGGACACAAACACAGCGAGGGAGGGACACACACACAGCAAGGGAGGGACACGCACACTCACAGCGAGGGAGGGACACGCACACACACAGCGAGGGAGGGACACACACACACACAGCGAGGGAGGGACACACACACACACAGCGAGGGAATGACACACGCTCACACAGCGAGGGAGGGACACACACACACACAGCGAGGGAGGGACACGCACACACAGCGAGGGAGGGACACGCACACACAGCGAGGGAGGGACACACACACAGCGAGGGAGGGACACACACACAGCGTGGGAGGAACACACACACAGCGAGGGAGGAACACACACACAGCGAGGGAGGGACACACACACAGCGAGGGAGGAACACACACACAGCGAGGGAGGGACACACACACAGCGAGCGAGGGACACACACACACAGTGAGGGAGGGACACGCACACACAGCGTGGGAGGGACACACACACACAGCGTGGGAGGGACACACACACACAGCGTGGGAGGGACACACACACACAGCGAGAGAGGGACACACACACACACATGGAGAGAGGGACACGCACACACAGCGAGGGACGGACACACACACACAGCGGGGGAGGGACACAAACACAGCGAGTGGGACACACACACACAGCGAGGGAGGGACACACACACACGCAGCGGGGGAGGGACACAAACACAGCGAGTGGGACACACACACACAGCGAGGGAGGGACACACACACACAGCGAGGGAGGGACACACACACACAGCGAGGGAGGGACACGCGCAGACAGCGAGGGAGGGACACGCACGCACACAGCGAGGGAGGGACACACACACAGCGAGGGAGTGACACATACACACACACACACAGCTTGAGGGACACGCACACGCACAGCGAGTTGGGGACACGCACACGCACAGCGAGTGGGGGACACGCACACGCACAGCGAGTGGGGGACAAGCACACGCACAGCGAGTGGGGGACAAGCACACACACAGCGACGGAGGGACACACACAAACAGAGCGAGGGAGGGACACACACACAGCGAGGGAGGGACACACACACACAGCGAGGGAGGGACACACACACAGAGCGAGGGAGGGACACAAACACCGCGAGGGTGGGACACACACACACAGCGAGGGAGGGACACACACACACACAGCGAGGGAGGGACACAAACACAGCGATGGAGGGACACACACACACAGCGAGGTAGGGACACACACAGCGTGGGAGGGACACACACACACACAGTGTTGGAGGGACACACACACACACAGCGAGAGAGGGACACGCACACACAGCGAGGGAGGGGGACACACACACAGCGAGGGAGGGACACACACACACAGCGAGGGAGGGACACACACACACAGCGAGGGAGGGACACACACACACAGCGAGGGAGGGACACACACACACAGCGAGAGAGGAACACGCACACACAGCGAGGGAGGGACACAAACACAGCGAGTGGGACACACACACACAGCGATGGAGGGACACACGCACACACAGCGAGGGAGGGACACACGCACACACAGCGAGGGAGGGACACGCGCACACACAGCGAGGGAGGGACACGCACGCACACAAGCGAGGGAGGGACACACACACACAGCGAGGGAGTGACACATACACACACACACACACAGCATGAGGGACACGCACACGCACAGCGAGTGGGGGACACGCACACGCACAGCGAGTGGGGGACAAGCACACGCACAGCGAGTGGGGGACAAGCACACGCACAGCGAGTGGGGACAAGCACACGCACAGCGAAGGAGGGACACAAACACAGCGAGGGAGGGACACACACACACAGCGAGGGAGGGACACACACACACAGCGAGGGAGGGACATGCACGCACACAGCGAGGGAGGGACACGCACGCACACAGCGAGGGAGGGACACACACACACAGCGCGAGGGAGGGACACACACACACTGCGAGGGAGGGACACACACACACAGCGAGGGAGGGACACGCACGCACACAGCGAGGGAGTGACACATACACACACACACACAGCATGAGGGACACGCACACGCACAGCGAGTGGGGGACAAGCACACGCATAGCGAGTGGGGCACATGCACACGCACAGCGAGGGAGGGACACAAACACAGCGAGGGAGGGACACACACACACAGCAAGGGAGGGACACGCACACTCACAGCGAGGGAGGGACACGCACACACACAGCGAGGGAGGGACACACACACACACAGCGAGGGAGGGACACACACACACACAGCGAGGGAATGACACACGCTCACACAGCGAGGGAGGGACACACACACACACAGCGAGGGAGGGACACGCACACACAGCGAGGGAGGGACACGCACACACAGCGAGGGAGGGACACACACACAGCGAGGGAGGGACACACACACAGCGTGGGAGGAACACACACACAGCGAGGGAGGAACACACACACAGCGAGGGAGGGACACACACACAGCGAGGGAGGAACACACACACAGCGAGGGAGGGACACACACACAGCGAGCGAGGGACACACACACACAGTGAGGGAGGGACACACACACACAGCGTGGGAGGGACACACACACACAGCGTGGGAGGGACACACACACACAGCGTGGGAGGGACACACACACACAGCGAGAGAGGGACACACACACACACATCGAGAGAGGGACAAGCACACACAGCGAGGGACGGACACACACACACAGCGGGGGAGGGACACAAACACAGCGAGTGGGACACACACACACAGCGAGGGAGGGACACACACACACGCAGCGGGGGAGGGACACAAACACAGCGAGTGGGACACACACACACAGCGAGGGAGGGACACACACACACAGCGAGGGAGGGACACACACACACAGCGAGGGAGGGACACGCGCACACAGCGAGGGAGGGACACGCACGCACACAGCGAGGGAGGGACACACACACAGCGAGGAAGTGACACATACACACACACACACAGCTTGAGGGACACGCACACGCACAGCGAGTTGGGGACACGCACACGCACAGCGAGTGGGGGACACGCACACACACAGCGAGTGGGGGACAAGCACACGCACAGCGAGTGGGGGACAAGCACACACACAGCGACGGAGGGACACACACAAATAGAGCGAGGGAGGGACACACACACACAGCGAGGGAGGGACACACACACACAGAGCGAGGGAGGGACACAAACACCGCGAGGGTGGGACACACACACACAGCGAGGGAGGGACACACACACACACAGCGAGGGAGGGACACAAACACAGCGATGGAGGGACACACACACACAGCGAGGGAGGGACACACACAGCGTGGGAGGGACACACACACACACAGTGTTGGAGGGACACACACACACACAGCGAGAGAGGGACACGCACACACAGCGAGGGAGGGGGACACACACACAGCGAGGGAGGGACACACACACACAGCGAGGGAGGGACACACACACACAGCGAGGGAGGGACACACACACACAGCGAGGGAGGGACACACACACACAGCGAGAGAGGAACACGCACACACAGCGAGGGAGGGACACACACACACAGCGAGGGAGGGACACACACACACAGCGTGGGAGGGACACAAACACAGCGAGTGGGACACACACACACAGCGAGGGAGGGACACACGCACACACAGCGAGGGAGGGACACACGCACACACAGCGAGGGAGGGACACGCGCACACACAGCGAGGGAGGGACACGCACGCACACAAGCGAGGGAGGGACACACACACACAGCGAGGGAGTGACACAAACACACACACACACACAGCATGAGGGACACGCACACGCACAGCGAGTGGGGGCACGCACACGCACAGTGAGTGGGGGACATGCACACGCACAGCGAGTGGGGGACACGCACACGCACAGCGAGTGGGGGACAAGCACACGCACAGCGAGTGGGGGACAAGCACACGCACAGCGAGTGGGGGACAAGCACACGCATAGCGAGTGGGGGACATGAACACGCACAGCGAGGGAGGGACACAAACACAGCGAGGGAGGGACACACGCACAGCGAGGGAGGGACACACACACACAGCGAGGGAGGGACACACACACACAGCGTGGGAGGGACACACACACACAGCGTGGGAGGGACACACACACACAGCGAGGGAGGGACACACACACAGCGAGGGAGGGACACACACACAGCGTGGGAGGGACACACACACACAGCGAGGGAGGGACACACACACACACAGCGTGGGAGGGACACACACACACAGCGTGGGAGGGACACACACACACAGCTAGGGAGGGCCACACACACACAGCATGGGAGGGCCACACACACACAGCGAGGGAGGGCCACACACACACAGCGAGGGAGGGCCACACACAACGTGGGAGGGACACACACACACACAGCGTTGGAGGGACACACACACACACAGCGAGAGAGGGACACGCACACACAGCGAGGGAGGGGGACACACACACAGCGAGGGAGGGACACACACACACAGCGAGGGAGGGACACACACACACAGCGAGGGAGGGACACACACACACAGCGAGGGAGGGACACACACACACAGCGAGAGAGGGACACGCACACACAGCGAGGGAGGGACACACACACACAGCGAGGGAGGGACACACGCACACACAGCGAGGGAGGGACACGCGCACACACAGCGAGGGAAAGACACACACACAGCGAGGGAGGGACACGCACGCACACAAGCGAGGGAGGGACACACACACACAGCGAGGGAGTGACACATACACACACACACACACAGCATGAGGGACACGCACACGCACAGCGAGTTGGGGACACGCACACGCACAGCGTGTGGGGGCACGCACACGCACAGTGAGTGGGGGACATGCACACGCACAGCGAGTGGGGAACACGCACACGCACAGCGAGTGGGGGACAAGCACACGCACAGCGAGTGGGGGACAAGCACACGCACAGCGAGTGGGGGACAAGCACACGCATAGCGAGTGGGGGACATGAACACGCACAGCGAGGGAGGGACACAAACACAGCGAGGGAGGGACACACGCACAGCGAGGGAGGGACACACACACACAGCGAGGGAGGGACACACACACACAGCGTGGGAGGGACACACACACACAGCGTGGGAGGGACACACACACACACAGCGAGGGAGGGACACACACACAGCGAGGGAGGGACACACACACAGCGTGGGAGGGACACACACACACAGCTAGGGAGGGCCACACACACACAGCGAGGGAGGGCCACACACACACAGCGAGGGAGGGCCACACACACACAGCGAGGGAGGGCCACACACACACAGCGAGGGAGGGCCACACACACAGCGCGAGGGAGGGTCACACACACACACAGCGCGAGGGAGGGTCACACACACACACAGCGCGAGGGAGGGACACACACACACACAGCGAGGGAGGGACACACACACACAGCGAGGGAGGGACACACACACACAGCGAGGGAGGGACACATACACAGCGAGGGAGGGACACACACACAGCGAGGGAGGGACACACACTCAGCGAGGGAGGGACACACACACACAGCGAGGGAGCAACACACACACAGCGAGGGAGGGACACACACACACACAGCGAGGGAGGGACACACACACAGCGAGGGAGGGACACACACACTCATAGCGAGGGAGGGACACACACACACACAGCGAGGCAGGGACACGCACACACAGCGAGGGAAAGACACACACACAGCGTGGGAGGGACACACACACAGCGAGGGAGGAACACACACACAGCGAGGGAGGGACACACACACAGCGAGGGAGGGACACACACACAGCGAGGGAGGGACACACACACAGCGAGGGAGGGACACACACACACAGCGTGGGAGGGACACGCACACACAGCGAGAGAGGGACACGCACACACAGCGAGGGAGGGACACGCACACACAGCTAGGGAGGGCCACACACACACAGCGAGTGAGGGACACACACACACATCGTGGGAGGGACACACACACACAGCTTGGGAGGGACACACACACACGGCGTGGGAGGGACACACACACAGCGAGGGAAAGACACACACACAGCGTGGGAGGGACACACACACAGCGAGGGAGGAACACACACACAGCGAGGGAGGGACACACACACAGCGAGGGAGGGACACACACACAGCGAGGGAGGGACACACACACAGCGAGGGAGGGACACACACACACAGCGTGGGAGGGACACGCACACACAGCGAGAGAGGGACACGCACACACAGCGAGGGAGGGACACGCACACACAGCTAGGGAGGGCCACACACACACAGCGAGGGAGGGACACACACACACAGCGTGGGAGGGACACACACACACAGCGTGGGAGGGACACACACACAGCGAGTGGGACACACACACACACAGCGAGGGAGGGACAAACACACACAGCGAGGGAGTGACACATACACACACACACACACAGCATGAGGGACACGCACACGCACAGCGAGTGGGGGACACGCACACGCACAGCGAGTGGGGGACAAACACACGCACAGCGAGTGGGGGACAAGCACACGCACAGCGAGTGGGGGACAAGCACACGCACAGCGAGTGGGGGACACGCACAGGCACAGCGAGGGAGGGACACAAACGCAGCGAGGGAGGGACACACACACACACAGCGCGAGGGAGGGACACACACACACACAGCGAGGGAGGGGCACACACACACAGCGAGGGAGGGACACACACACAGCGAGGGAGGGACACACACACAGCGAGGGAGGGACACGCACGCACACAGCGAGGGAGTGACACATACACACACACACACAGCATGAGGGACACACACACACAGCAAGGGAGGGTCACGCACACTCACAGCGAGGGAGGGACACGCACACACACAGCGAGGGAGGGACACACACACACACAGCGAGGGAGGGACACACACACAGCGAGGGAATGACACACGCTCACACAGCGAGGGAGGGACACACACACACAGCGAGGGAGGGACACGCACACACAGCGAGGGAGGGACACACACACAGCGAGGGAGGGACACACACACACAGCGAGGGAGGGACACACACACCGTGGGAGCAACACACACACAGCGAGGGGGAACACACACACAGCGAGGGAGGGACACACACACAGCGAGGGAGGGACACACACACAGCGTGGGAGGAACACACACACAGCGGGGGAGGAACACACACAGAGCGAGGGAGGGACACACACACAGCGAGCGAGGGACACACACACACAGCGAGGGAGGGACACACACACACAGCGTGGGAGGGACACACACACACGGCGTGGGAGGGACACACACACACAGCGTGGGAGGGACACACACACACACAGCGAGAGAGGGACACACACACACACAGCGAGAGAGGGACACGCACACACAGCGAGGGAGGGACACACACACACAGCGGGGGAGGGACACACACACACAGCGGGGGAGGGACACAAACACAGCGAATGGGACACACACACACAGCGAGGGAGGGACACACACACACAGCGAGGGAGGGACACGCACACACAGCGAGGGAGGGACACGCACGCACACAGCGAGGGAGGGACACACACACACAGCGAGGGAGTGACACATACACACACACACACAGCATGAGGGACACGCACACGCACAGCGAGTTGGGGACACGCACACGCACAGCGAGTGGGGGACACGCACACGCACAGCGAGTGGGGGACATGCACACGCACAGCGAGTGGGGGACAAGCACACACACAGCGACGGAGGGACACACACAAACAGAGCGAGGGAGGGACACACACACAGCGAGGGAGGGACACACACACACAGCGAGGGAGGGACACACACACACAAAGCGAGGGAGGGACACACACACAGCGAGGGAGGGACACACACACAAAGCGAGGGAGGGACACAAACACAGCGAGGGAGGGACACACACACACAGCGAGGGAGGGACACACACAGCGTGGGAGGGACACACACACACACAGCGTTGGAGGGACACACACACACACAGCGAGAGAGGGACACGCACACACAGCGAGGGAGGGACACACACACACAGCGAGGGAGGGACACACACAGCGTGGGAGGGACACACACACACACACAGCGTTGGAGGGACACACACACACACAGCGAGAGAGGGACACGCACACACAGCGAGGGAGGGACACACACACACAGCGAGGGAGGGACACACACACACAGCGAGGGAGGGATACACACACACAGCGAGGGAGGGACACACACACACAGCGAGGGAGGGACACACACACACACAGCAAGAGAGGGACACGCACACACAGCGAGGGAGGGACACACACACACAGCGAGTGAGGGACACACACACACAGCGTGGGAGGGACACAAACACAGCGAGTGGGACACACACACACAGCGAGGGAGGGACACACGCACACACAGCGAGGGAGGGACACGCGCACTCACAGCGAGGGAAAGACACACACACACAGCGAGGGAGGGACACACGCACGCACACAAGCGAGTGAGGGACACACACACACAGCGAGGGAGTGACAAATACACACACACATACACAGCATGAGGGACACGCACAGCGAGTTGGGGACACGCACACGCACAGCGAGTGGGGGCACGCACACGCACAGCGAGTGGGGGACACGCACACGCACAGCGAGTGGGGGACACGCACACGCACAGCGAGTTGGGGACACGCACACGCACCGCGAGTGGGGGACACGCACACGCACAGCGAGTGGAGGACACGCACACGCACAGCGAGTGGGGGACAAGCACACGCACAGCGAGTGGGGGACAAGCACACGCACAGCGAGTGGGGGACAAGCACACGCATAGCGAGTGGGGGACATGCACACGCACAGCGAGGGAGGGACACAAACACAGCGAGGGAGGGACACACGCACAGCGAGGGAGGGACACACACACACAGCGAGGGAGGGACACACACACACAGCGTGGGAGGGACACACACACACAGCGTGGGAGGGACACACACACACACAGCGAGGGAGGGACACACACACAGCGAGGGAGGGACACACACACAGCGTGGGAGGGACACACACACAGCGTGGGAGGGACACACACACACAGCGTGGGAGGGACACCACACACACAGCAAGGGAGGGCCACACACACACAGCGAGGGAGGGACACACACACACAGCGTGGGAGGGACACACACACACAGCGTGGGAGGGACACACACACACACAGCGAGGGAGGGACACACACACAGCGAGGGAGGGACACTCACACAGCGTGGGACGGACACACACACAGCGTGGGAGGGACACACACACACAGCGTGGGAGGGACACCACACACACAGCAAGGGAGGGCCACACACACACAGCGAGGGAGGGCCACACACACACAGCGAGGGAGGGCCACACACACACAGCGAGGGAGGGCCACACACACACAGCGAGGGAGGGCCACACACACAGCGCGAGGGAGGGTCACACACACACACAGCGCGAGGGAGGGACACACACACACACAGCGAGGGAGGGACACACACACACACAGCGAGGGAGGGACACACACACACAGTGAGGGAGGGACACATACACAGCGAGGGAGGGACACACACACAGCGAGGGAGGGACACACACACAGCGAGGGAGGGACACACACACACAGCGAGGGAGGAACACACACACAGCGAGGGAGGGACACACACACACACAGCGAGGGAGGGACACACACACAGCGAGGGAGGGACACACACACTCATAGCGAGGGAGGGACACACACACACACAGCGAAGGAGGGACACGCACACACAGCGAGGGAAAGACACACACACAGCGTGGGAGGGACACACACACAGCGAGGGAGGAACACACACACAGCGAGGGAGGGACACACACACAGCGAGGGAGGGACACACACACAGCGAGGGAGGGACACACACACAGCGATGGAGGGACACACACACACAGCGTGGGAGGGACACGCACACACAGCGAGAGAGGGACACGCACACACAGCGAGGGAGGGACACGCACACACAGCTAGGGAGGGCCACACACACACAGCGAGGGAGGGACACACACACACAGCGTGCGAGGGACACACACACACAGCGTGGGAGGGACACACACACACAGCGTGGGAGGGACACACACACAGCGAGGGAGGAACACACACACAGCGATGGAGGGACACACACACACAGCGAGGGAGGGACACACACACACAGCGTGGGAGGGACACACACACAGCGAGTGGGACACACACACACACAGCGAGGGAGGGACACACACACACACAGCGAGTGTGGGACACGCACACGCACAGCGAGTGGGGGACACGCACGCGCACAGCGAGTGGGGGACACGCACACGCACAGCGAGTGGGGGACACGCAAACGCACAGCGAGTGGGGGACAAGCACACGCACAGCGAGTGGGGGACAAGCACACGCACAGCGAGTGGGGGACACGCACACGCACAGCGAGTGGGGGACACGCACACGCACAGCGAGTGGGGGGCACGCACACGCACAGCGAGTGGGGGACAAGCACACGCACAGCGAGTGGGGGACAAGCACACGCATAGCGAGTGGGGGACAAGCACACGCACAGCGAGTGGGGGACAAGCACACGCATAGCGAGTGGGGGACAAGCACACGCACAGCGTGTGGGGGACACGCACACGCACAGCGAGTGGGGGACACACACACACACAGCGAGTGGGTGACACGCACACGCACAGCGAGGGAGGGACACAAACACAGCGAGGGAGGGACACACACACAGCGAGGGAGGGACAGGCACACACACAGCGAGGGAGGGACACACACACAACGAGGGAGGGACACGCACACACACAGCGAGGGAGGGACAGGCACACACACAGCGAGGGAGGGACACAAACACAGCGAGGGAGGGACACACACACAGCGAGGGAGGGACAGGCACACACACAGCGAGGGAGGGACACACACACAACGAGAGAGGGACACACACACACACAGCGAGGGAGGGACACACACAGCGAGGGAGGGACACACACACACAGCGAGGGAGGGACACACACACAGCGAGGGAGGGACACACACACAGCGAGGGAGGGACACACACACAAAGCGAGGGAGGGACACGCACGCACACAGCGAGGGAGGGACACACACACACAGCGAGGGAGGGACACACACACAGCGAGGGAGGGACGCACACACAGCGAGGGAGGGACACACACACACAGCGAGGGACCGACACACACACACACAGCGAGGAAGGGACACTCACACACACAGCGAGGGAGGGACACACACACACACAGCGAGGGAGGGACACACACACACACAGCGAGGGAATGACACACGCTCACACAGCGAGGGAGGGACACACACACACACAGCGAGGGAGGGACACAAACACAGCGAGTGGGACACACACACACAGCGAGGGAGGGACACACGCACACACAGCGAGGGAGGACACGCGCACACACAGCGAGGGAAAGACTCACACACACAGCGAGGGAGGGACACACGCACGCACACAAGCGAGGGAGGGACACACACACACAGCGAGGGAGTGACACATACACACACACACACACAGCATGAGGGACACGCACACGCACAGCGAGTTGGGGACACTCACACGCACAGCGAGTGGGGGCACGCACACGCACAGTGAGTGGGGGACATGCACACGCACAGCGAGTGGGGGACACGCACACGCACAGCGAGTGGGGGACAAGCACACGCACAGCGAGTGGGGGACAAGCACACGCACAGCGAGTGGGGGACAAGCACACGCATAGCGAGTGGGGGACATGCACACGCACAGCGAGGGAGGGACACAAACACAGCGAGGGAGGGACACACGCACAGCGAGGGAGGGACACACACACACAGCGAGGGAGGGACACACACACACAGCGTGGGAGGGACACACACACACAGCGTGGGAGGGACACACACACACACAGCGAGGGAGGGACACACACACAGCGAGGGAGGGACACACACACAGCGTGGGAGGGACACACACACAGCGTGGGAGGGACACACACACACAGCGAGGGAGGGACACACACACACAGCTAGGGAGGGCCACACACACACAGCGAGGGAGGGCCACACACACACAGCGTGGGAGGGCCACACACACACAGCGAGGGAGGGCCACACACACAGCGCGAGGGAGGGTCACACACACACACAGCGCGAGGGAGGGACACACACACACACAGCGAGGGAGGGACACACACACACACAGCGAGGGAGGGACACACACACACAGCGAGGGAGGGACACATACACAGCGAGGGAGGGACACACACACAGCGAGGGAGGGACACACACACACAGCGAGGGAGGAACACACACACAGCGAGGGAGGGACACACACACACACAGCGAGGGAGGGACACACACACAGCGAGGGAGGGACACACACACTCATAGCGAGGGAGGGACACACACACACACACAGCGAGGGAGGGACACGCACACACAGCGAGGGAAAGACACACACACAGCGTGGGAGGGACACACACACAGCGAGGGAGGAACACACACACAGCGAGATGGGACACACACACAGCGAGGGAGGGGCACACACACACACAGCGAGAGAGGGACACGCACACACAGCGAGGGAGGGACACGCACACACAGCTAGGGAGGGCCACACACACACAGCGAGGGAGGGACACACACACACAGCGTGCGAGGGACACACACACACAGCGTGGGAGGGACACACACACACAGCGTGGGAGGGACACACACACAGCGAGGGAGGGACACACACACAGCGATGGAGGGACACACACACACAGCGAGGGAGGGACACACACACAGCGTGGGAGGGACACACACACAGCGAGTGGGACACACACACACACAGCGAGGGAGGGACACACACACACACAGCGAGTGGGGGACACGCACACGCACAGCGAGTGGGGGACACGCACACGCACAGCGAGTGGGGGACACGCACACGCACAGCGAGTGGGGGACACGCACACGCACAGCGAGTGGGGGACACGCAAACGCACAGCGAGTGGGGGACAAGCACACGCACAGCGAGTGGGGGACAAGCACACGCAAAGCGAGTGGGGGACAAGCACACGCACAGCGAGTGGGGGACAAGCACACGCACAGCGAGTGGGGGACACGCACACGCACAGCGAGTGGGGGACACGCACACGCACAGCGAGTGGGGGACACGCACACGCACAGCGAGTGGGGGGCACGCACACGCACAGCGAGTGGGGGACAAGCACACGCACAGCGAGTGGGGGACAAGCACACGCACAGCGAGTGGGGGACAAGCACACGCACAGCGAGTGGGGGACACGCACACGCACAGCGAGTGGGGGACACACACACGCACAGCGAGTGGGGGACACGCACACGCACAGCGAGGGAGGGACACAAACACAGCGAGGGAGGGACACACACACACAGCGAGGGAGGGACACGCACACAGCGAGGGAGGGACACACAAACACACAGCGAGGGAGGGACACACACAGCGAGGGAGGGACACACACACACAGCGAGGGAGGGACACACACACAGCGAGGGAGGGACACACAAACACACAGCGAGGGAGTGACACACACACAGCGAGGGAGGGACACACACACAAAGCGAGGGAGGGACACGCACGCACACAGCGAGGGAGGGACACACACACAGCGAGGGAGGGACACACACACAGCGAGGGAGGGACACACACACAGTGAGGGAGGGACACACACACACAGCGAGGGAGGGACACACACACACACAGCGAGGGAGGGACACGCACACACACAGCGAGGGAGGGACACACACACACACAGCGAGGGAGGGACACACACACACACAGCGAGGGCATGACACACGCTCACACAGCGAGGGAGGGACACACACACACACAGCGAGGGAGGGACACGCACACACAGCGTGGGAGCGACACACACACAGCGAGGGAGGGACACACACACACAGCGAGGGAGGGACACACAAACACACAGCGAGGGAGGGACACACACAGCGAGGGAGGGACACACACACACAGCGAGGGAGGGACACACACACAGCGAGGGAGGGACACACAAACACACAGCGAGGGAGGGACACACACACAGCGAGGGAGGGACACACACACAAAGCGAGGGAGGGACACGCACGCACACAGCGAGGGAGGGACACACACACAGCGAGGGAGGGACACACACACAGCGAGGGAGGGACACACACACAGTGAGAGAGGGACACACACACACAGCGAGGGAGGGACACACACACACACAGCGAGGGAGGGACACGCACACACACAGCGAGGGAGGGACACACACACACACAGCGAGGGAGGGACACACACACACACAGCGAGGGCATGACACACGCTCACACAGCGAGGGAGGGACACACACACACACAGCGAGGGAGGGACACGCACACACAGCGAGGGAGCGACACACACACAGCGAGGGAGGGACACACACACACAGCGAGGGAGGGACACACACACAGCGTGGGAGGAACACACACACAGCGAGGGAGGAACACACACACAGCGAGGGAGGCACACACACACAGCGAGCGAGGGACACGCACACACAGCGAGGGAGGGACACACACACACAGCGTGGGAGGGACACACACACACAGCGTGGGAGGGACACACACACAGCGTGGGAGGGACACACACACACACACACAGCGAGAGAGGGACACACACACAAAGCGAGGGAGGGACACAGACACACAGCGTGGGAGGGACACATACACAGCGAGTGGGACACACACACACAGCGAGGGAGGGACACACACACACAGCGGGGGAGGGACACAAACACAGCGAGTGGGACACACACACACAGCGAGGGAGGGACACACACACACAGCGAGGGAGGGACACACACACACAGCGAGGGAGGGACACGCGCACACAGCGAGGGAGGGACACGCACGCACACAGCGAGGGAGGGACACACACACACAGCGAGGGAGTGACACATACACACTCACACACAGCATGAGGGACACGCACACGCACAGCGAGTTGGGGACACGCACACGCACAGCGAGTGGGGGACACGCACACGCACAGCAAGTGGGGGACAAGCACACGCACAGCGAGTGGGGGACAAGCACACACACAGCGAGGGAGGGACACACACACAGAGCGAGGGAGGGACACACACACACAGAGCGAGGGAGGGACACACACACAGCGAGGGAGGGACACAAACACAGCGAGGGTGGGACACACACACACAGCGAGGGAGGGACACACACACACAGAGCGAGGGAGGGACACACACACAGCGAGGGAGGGACACAAACACAGCGAGGGTGGGACATACACACACAGCGAGGGAGGGACACACACACACAGCGAGGGAGGGACACAAACACAGCGAGGGAGGGACACACACACACAGCGAGGGAGGGACACACACAGCGTGGGAGGGACACACACACACACAGCGTTGGAGGGACACACACACACACAGCGAGAGAGGGACACGCACACACAGCGAGGGAGGGGGACACACACACAGCGAGGGAGGGACACACACACACAGCGAGGGAGGGACACACACACACAGCGAGGGAGGGACACACACACACACAGCGAGAGAGGGACACGCACACACAGCGAGGGAGGGACACACACACAGCGAGGGAGGGACACACACACACAGCGTGGGAGGGACACAAACACAGCGAGTGGGACACACACACACAGCGAGGGAGGGACACACACAACCAGCGAGGGAGGGACACACGCACACACAGCGAGGGAGGGACACGCGCACACACAGCGAGGGAAAGACACACACAGCGAGGGAGGGACACGCACGCACACAAGCGAGGGAGGGACACACACACACAGCGAGGGAGTGACACATACACACACACACACACAGCATGAGGGACACGCACACGCACAGCGAGTTGGGGACAGGCACACGCACAGCGAGTGGGGCCACGCACACGCACAGCGAGTGGGGGACATGCACACGCACAGCGAGTGGGGGACACGCACACGCACAGCGAGTGGGGGACAAGCACACGCACAGCGAGTGGGGGACAAGCACACGCACAGCGAGTGGGGGACAAGCACACGCATAGCGAGTGGGGGACATGCACACGCACAGCGAGGGAGGGACACAAACACAGCGAGGGAGGGACACGCACAGCGAGGGAGGGACACACACACACAGCGAGGGAGGGACACACACACACAGCGTGGGAGGGACACACACACACACAGCGAGGGGGGGACACACACACAGCGAGGGAGGGACACACACACAGCGTGGGAGGGACACACACACAGCGTGGGAGGGACACACACACACAGCTAGGGAGGGCCACACACACACAGCGAGGGAGGGCCACACACACACAGCGAGGGAGGGCCACACACACACAGCGAGGGAGGGCCACACACACAGCACGAGGGAGGGTGACACACACACACAGCGCGAGGGAGGGACACACACACAGCGACGGAGGGACACACACACACACAGCGAGGGAGACACACACACACACAGCGAGGGAGGGACACATACACAGCGAGGGAGGGACACACACACAGCGAGGGAGGGACACACACTCAGCGAGGGAGGGACACACACACACAGCGAGGGAGGAACACACACACAGCGAGGGAGGGACACACACACACACAGCGAGGGATGGAAACACACACAGCGAGGGAGGGACACACACACTCATAGCGAGGGAGGGACACACACACACACAGCGAAGGAGGGACACGCACACACAGCGAGGGAAAGACACACACACAGCGTGGGAGGGACACACACACAGCGAGGGAGGAACACACACACAGCGAGGGAGGGACACACACACAGCGAGGGAGGGACACACACACAGCGAGGGAGGGACACACACACAGCGAGGGAGGGACACACACACACAGCGAGGGAGGGACACACACACACAGCGTGGGAGGGACACACACACACAGCGTGGGAGGGACACACACACACAGCGAGGGAGGGACACAAACACAGCGAGGGAGGGGCACACACACAGCGATGGAGGGACACACACACACAGCGAGGGAGGGACACACACACACAGCGTGGGAGGGACACACACACAGCGAGTGGGACACACACACACACAGCGAGGGAGGGACACACACACACACAGCGTGTGGGGGACACGCACACGCACAGCGAGTGGGGGACACGCACACGCACAGCGAGTGGGTGACACGCACACGCACAGCGAGTGGGGGACACGCACACGCACAGCGAGTGGGGGACAAGCACACGCACAGCGAGTGGGGGACAAGCAAAAGCACAGCGAGTGGGGGACAAGCACACGCACAGCGAGTGGGGGACAAGCACACGCACAGCGAGTGGGGGACACGCACACGCACAGCGAGTGGGGGACACGCACAGCGAGTGGGGGACACGCACACGCACAGCGAGTGGGGGACACGCACACGCACAGCGAGTGGGGGACAAGCACACGCACAGCGAGTGGGGGACAAGCACACGCACAGCGAGTGGGGGACAAGCACACGCACAGCGAGTGGGGTACAAGCACACGCACAGCGAGTGGGGGACACGCACACGCACAGCGAGTGGGGGACAAGCACACGCACAGCGAGTGGGGGACAAGCACACGCACAGCGAGTGGGGGACAAGCACACGCACAGCGAGTGGGGGACACAAACACAGCGAGGGAGGGGCACACACACACACAGCGAGGGAGGGACACACACACACAGCGAGGGAGGGACACACACACACACAGCGAGGGAGCGACACACACAGCGAGGGAGGGACACACACACACAGCGAGGGAGGGACACACACACAGCGAGGGAGGGACACACACACAGCGAGGGAGGGACACACACACAGCGAGGGAGGGACACGCACGCACACAGCGAGGGAGGGACACACACACAGCGAGGGAGGGACACACGCACAGCGAGGGAGGGACACACATAGCGTGAGAGGGACACAGAAACACAGCGAGGGAGGGACACACACACAGCAAGGGAGGGACACACACACTCATAGCGAGGGACGGACACACACACACACACACACAGCGAAGGAGGGACACACACACACAGCGAGGGAGGGACACACACACAGCGAGGGAGGGACACACACACAGCGAGGGAGGGACACACACAGCGTGAGAGGGACACAGAAACACAGCGAGGGAGGGACACACACACAGCGAGGGAGTGACACACACACACAGCGAGGGAGGGACACATGCACACACAGCGAGGGAGTGACACATACACACACACACACACAGCATGAGGGACACGCACACGCACAGCGAGTGGGGGACACGCACACGCACAGCGAGTGGGGGACACGCACACGCACAGCGAGTGGGGGACAAGCACACGCACAGCGAGTGGGGGACAAGCACATGCACAGCGAGTGGGGGACAAGCACACGCACAGCGAGTGGGGGACACGCACACAGCGAGGGAGGGACACACACACACACAGCGCGAGGGAGGGAAACACACACACAGCGAGGGAGGGACAGACACACACAGCGAGGGAGGGACACACACACACAGCGAGGGAGGGCCACACACACACAGCGAGGGAGGGCCACACACACACAGCGAGAGAGGGACACAGACACACAGCGAGGGAGGGACACGCACACACAGCGAGGGAGAGACACACACACACACACAGCGAGGGAGGGACACACACACAGCGAGGGAGGGACACACACACACAGCGGGTGAGGGACACGCACGCACACAGCGAGGGAGTGACACATACACACACACACACAGCATGAGGGACACGCACACGCACAGCGAGTTGGGGACACGCACACGCACAGCGAGTGGGGGACAAGCACACGCATAGCGAGTGGGGGACATGCACACGCACAGCGAGGGAGGGACACAAACACAGCGAGGGAGGGACACACACACACAGCGAGGGAGGGACACACACAGCGCGAGGGAGGGACACACACACACACAGCGAGGGAGGGACACACACACACACACACAGCGAGGGAGGGACACGCACACACAGCGAGTGAGGGACACACACACAGTGAGGGAGGGACACACACACACAGCGAGGGAGGGACACACACACAGCGTGGGAGGAACACACACACAGCGAGGTAGGAACACACACACAGCGAGGGAGGGACACACACACTCGAGGGAGGGACACACACACAGCGTGGGAGGAACACACACACATCGAGGGAGGGACACACACACAGCGAGGGAGGGACACACACACACAGCGAGGGAGGGACACGCACGCACACAGCGAGGGAGGGACACACACACAGCGAGGGAGGGACACACACACAGCGAGGGAGGGACACACACACAGCGAGGGAGGGACACACACAGCGTGAGAGGGACACAGAAACACAGCGAGGGAGGGACACACACACAGCAAGGGAGGGACACACACACTCATAGCGAGGGAGGGACACACACACACACACACAGCGAAGGAGGGACACACACACACAGCGAGGGAGGGACACACACACAGCGAGGGAGGGACACACACACAGCGAGGGAGGGACACACACAGCGTGAGAGGGACACAGAAACACAGCGAGGGAGGGACACACACACAGCGAGGGAGGGACACACACACACAGCGAGGGAGGGACACATGCACACACAGCGAGGGAGTGACACATACACACACACACACACAGCATGAGGGACACGCACACGCACAGCGAGTGGGGGACACGCACACGCACAGCGAGTGGGGGACACGCACACGCACAGCGAGTGGGGGACACGCACACGCACAGCGAGTGGGGGACAAGCACACGCACAGCGAGTGGGGGACAAGCACACGCACAGCGAGTGGGGGACAAGCACACGCACAGCGAGTGGGGGACACGCACACGCACAGCGAGGGAGGGACACAAACACAGCGAGGGAGGGACACACACACACACAGCGCGAGGGGGGGAAACACACACACAGCGAGGGAGGGACACACACACACAGCGAGGGAGGGCCACACACACACAGCGAGGGAGGGCCACACACACACAGCGAGAGAGAGACACGCACACACAGCGAGGGAGGGACACGCACACACAGCGAGGGAGAGACACACACACACACACAGCGAGGGAGGGACACACATACAGCGAGGGAGGGACACACACACACAGCGAGGGAGGGACACGCACGCACACAGCGAGGGAGTGACACATACACACACACACACAGCATGAGGGACACGCACACGCACAGCGAGTTGGGGACACGCACACGCACAGCGAGTGGGGGACAAGCACACGCATAGCGAGTGGGGGACATGCACACGCACAGCGAGGGAGGGACACAAACACAGCGAGGGAGGGACACACACACACAGCGAGGGAGGGACACACACAGAGCGAGGGAGGGACACACACACACACAGCGAGGGAGGGACACACACACACACAGCGAGGGAGGGACACACACACACACAGCAAGGGAGGGACACGCACACACAGCGAGTGAGGGACACACACACAGTGAGGGAGGGACACACACACACAGCGAGGGAGGGACACACACACAGCGTGGGAGGAACACACACACAGCGAGGGAGGAACACACACACAGCGAGGGAGGGACACACACACTCGAGGGAGGGACACACACACAGCGTGGGAGGAACACACACACAGCGAGGGAGGAACAGACACACAGCGAGGGAGGGACACACACACAGCGAGGGAGGGACACACACACGCAGCGAGGGAGGGACACACACACGCAGCGAGTGAGGGACACACACACACAGCGTAGGAGGGACACACACTCACAGCGTGGGAGGGACACACACACACAGCGTGGGAGGGACACACACACACACAGCGAGAGAAGGACACACACACACACAGCGAGAGAGGGACACGCACACACAGCGAGGGAGGGACACACACAGCGTGGGAGGGATACACACACACACAGCGAGAGAGGGACACACACACACACAGCGAGAGAGGGACACGCACACACAGCGGGGGAGGGACACACACACACAGCGAGGGAGGGACACACACACACAGCGGGGGAGGGACACAAACACAGCGAGTGGGACACACACACACAGCGAGGGAGGGACACACACACACAGCGAGGGAGGGACACACACACACAGCGAGGAAGGGACACACACACACAGCGAGGGAGGGACACACACACACAGCGAGGGAGGGACACGCGCACACAGCGAGGGAGGGACACACACACACAGCGAGGGAGGGACACACACACACAGCGAGGGAGGGACACGCGCACACAGCGAGGGAGGGACACGCACGCACACAGCGAGGGTGGGACACACACACACAGCGAGGGAGTGACACATACACACACACACACAGCATGAGGGACACGCACACGCACAGCGAGTTGGGGACACGCACACGCACAGCGAGTGGGGGACACGCACACGCACAGCGAGTGGGGGACAAGCACACGCACAGCGAGTGGGGGACAAGCACACACACAGCGACGGAGGGACACACACAAACAGAGCGAGGGAGGGACACACACACAGCGAGGGAGGGACACACACACAGCGTGGGAGGGACACACACACACAGTGAGGGAGGGACACACACACACAGAGCGAGGGAGGGACACACACACAGCGAGGGAGGGACACACACACACAGCGAGGGAGGGACACACACACACAGAGCGAGGGAGGGACACACACACACAGCGCGAGGGAGGGACACACACACACAGAGCGAGGGAGGGACACACACACACAGAGCGAGGGAGGGACACACACACAGCGAGGGAGGGACACAAACACAGCGAGGGTGGGACACACACACACAGCGAGGGAGGGACACACACACACAGCGAGGGAGGGACACAAACACAGCGAGGGAGGGACACACACACACAGCGAGGGAGGGACACACACAGCGTGGGAGGGACACACACACACACAGCGTGGGAGGGACACACACACACACACAGCGAGAGAGGGACACGCACACACAGCGAGGGAGGGACACACACACACAGCGAGGGAGGGACACACACACACAGCGAGGGAGGGACACACACACACAGCGACGGAGGGACACACACACACACAGCGAGAGAGGGACACGCACACACAGCGAGGGAGGGACACACACACACAGCGAGGGAGGGACACACACACACAGCGTGGGAGGGACACAAACACAGCGAGTGGGACACACACACACAGCGAGGGAGGAACACACGCACACACAGCGAGGGAGGGACATGCGCACACACAGCGAGGGAAAGACACACACACACAGCGAGGGAGGGACACGCACGCACACAAGCGAGGGAGGGACACACACACACAGCGAGGGAGTGACACATACACACACACACACAGCATGAGGGACACGCACACGCACAGCGAGTTGGGGACAGGCACACGCACAGCGAGTGGGGGACACGTACACGCACAGTGAGTGGGGGACACGCACACGCACAGCGAGTGGGGGACACGCACACGCACAGCGAGTGGGGGACAAGCACACGCACAGCGAGTGGGGGACAAGCACACGCACAGCGAGTGGGGGACAAGCACACGCATAGCGAGTGGGGGACATGCACACGCACAGCGAGGGAGGGTCACAAACACAGCGAGGGAGAGACACACGCACAGCGAGGGAGGGACACACACACAGCGAGGGAGGGACACACACACAGCGAGGGAGGGACACACGCACACACAGCGAGGGAGGGACACGCGCACACACAGCGAGGGAAAGACACACACACACAGCGAGGGAGGGACACGCACGCACACAAGCGAGGGAGGGACACACACACACAGCGAGGGAGTGACACATACACACACACACACAGCATGAGGGACACGCACACGCACAGCGAGTTGGGGACACGCACACGCACAGCGAGTGGGGGACACGCACACGCACAGTGAGTGGGGGACACGCACACGCACAGCGAGTAGGGGACACGCACACGCACAGCGAGTGGGGGACAAGCACACGCACAGCGAGTGGGGGACAAGCACACGCACAGCGAGTGGGGGACAAGCACACGCATAGCGAGTGGGGGACATGCACACGCACAGCGAGGGAGGGACACAAACACAGCGAGGGAGAGATACACGCACAGCGAGGGAGGGACACACACACAGCGAGGGAGGGACACACACACAGCGAGGGAGGGACACACACACACACAGCGAGGGAGGGACACACACACAGAGCGAGGGAGGGACACACACACACAGCGAGGAAGGGACACACACACACAGCGAGGGAGGGACACACACACAGCGAGGGAGGGACACACACACAGCGAGGGAGGGACACACACACACAGCGTGGGAGGGACACACACACACAGCGTGGGAGGGACACACACACACAGCGTGGGAGGGACACACACACACACACAGCGAGAGAGGGACACGCACACACAGCGAGGGAGGGATACACACACACAGCTAGGGAGGGCCACACACACACAGCGAGGGAGGGCCACACACACACAGCGAGGGAGGGCCACACACACACAGCGAGGGAGGGCCACACACACAGCGCGAGGGAGGGACACACACACACACAGCGGGAGGGAGGGACACACACACACACAGCGAGGGAGGGACACACACACACAGCGAGGGAGGGACACATACACAGCGAGGGAGGGACACACACACAGCGAGGGAGGGACACACACACAGCGAGGGAGGGACACACACACACAGCGAGGGAGGGACACACAAACAGCGAGTGAGGGACACACACACTCATAGCGAGGGAGGGTCACACACACACACACACAGCGAGGGAGGGACACGCACACACAGCGAGGGAAAGACACACACACAGCGTGGGAGGGACACACACACAGCGAGGGAGGAACACACACACAGCGAGGGAGGGACACACACACAGCGAGGGAGGGACACACACACACAGCGAGGGAGGGCCACACACACACAGCGAGGGAGGGCCACACACACACAGCGAGAGAGGGACACGCACACACAGCGAGGGAGGGACACGCACACACAGCGAGGGAGAGACACACACACACACACAGCGAGGGAGGGACACACACACAGCGAGGGAGGGACACACACACACAGCGAGGGAGGGACACGCACGCACACAGCGAGGGAGTGACACACACACACACACAGCATGAGGGACACGCACACGCACAGCGAGTTGGGGACACGCACACGCACAGCGAGTGGGGGACAAGCACACGCATAGCGAGTGGGGGACATGCACACGCACAGCGAGGGAGGGACACAAACACAGCGAGGGAGGGACACACACACACAGCGAGGGAGGGACACACACAGCGCGAGGGAGGGACACACACACACACAGCGAGGGAGGGACACACACACACACAGCGAGGGAGGGACACACACACACACAGCGAGGGAGGGACACGCACACACAGCGAGTGAGGGACACACACACAGTGAGGGAGGGACACACACACACAGCGAGGGAGGGACACACACACAGCGTGGGAGGAACACACACACAGCGAGGGAGGAACACACACACAGCGAGGGAGGGACACACACACTCGAGGGAGGGACACACACACAGCGTGGGAGGAACACACACACAGCGAGGGAGGAACAGACACACAGCGAGGGAGGGACACACACACAGCGAGGGAGGGACACACACACGCAGCGAGGGAGGGACACACACACGCAGCGAGGGAGGGACACACACACACAGCGTAGGAGGGACACACACTCACAGCGTGGTAGGGACACACACACACAGCGTGGGAGGGACACACACACACACAGCGAGAGAGGGACACACACACACACAGCGAGAGAGGGACACGCACACACAGCGAGGGAGGGACACACACACAGCGTGGGAGGGACACACACACACACAGCGAGAGAGGGACACACACACACACAGCGAGAGAGGGACACGCACACACAGCGGGGGAGGGACACACACACACAGCGAGGGAGGGACACACACACACAGCGGGGGAGGGACACAAACACAGCGAGTGGGACACACACACACAGCGAGGGAGGGACACACACACACAGCGAGGAAGGTACACACACACACAGCGAGGGAGGGCCACACACACACAGCGAGGGAGGGACACGCGCACACAGCGAGGGAGGGACACACACACACAGCGAGGGAGGGACACGCGCACACAGCGAGGGAGGGACACGCACGCACACAGCGAGAGAGGGACACACACACACAGCGAGGGAGTGACACATACACACACACACACAGCATGAGGGACACGCACACGCACAGCGAGTTGGGGACACGCACACGCACAGCGAGTGGGGGACACGCACACGCACAGCGAGTGGGGGACAAGCACACGCACAGCGAGTGGGGGACAAGCACACACACAGCGACGGAGGGACACACACAAACAGAGCGAGGGAGGGACACACACACAGCGAGGGAGGGACAAACACACACAGCGAGGGAGGGACACACACACACAGCGCGAGGGAGGGACACACAAACACACAGCGAGGGAGGGACACACACACACAGCGAGGGAGGAACACACACACAGAGCGAGGGAGGGACACACACACAGCGAGGGAGGGACACAAACACAGCGAGGGTGGGACACACACACACAGCGAGGGAGGGACACAAACACAGCGAGGGAGGGACACAAACACAGCGAGGGAGGGACACACACACACAGCGAGGGAGGGACACACACAGCGTGGGAGGGACACACACACACACAGCGTGGGAGGGACACACACACACACACACAGCGAGAGAGGGACACGCACACACAGCGAGGGAGGGACACACACACACAGCGAGGGAGGGACGCACACACACAGCGAGGGAGGGACACACACACACAGCGAGGGAGGGACACACACACACACAGCGAGAGAGGGACACGCACACACAGCGAGGGAGGGACACACACACACAGCGAGGGAGGGACACACACACACAGCGTGGGGCGGACACAAACACAGCGAGTGGGACACACACACACAGCGAGGGAGGGACACACGCACACACAGCGAGGGAGGGACACACGCACACACAGCGAGGGAGGGACACGCGCACACACAGCGAGGGAAAGACACACACACAGCGAGGGAGGGACACGCACGCACACAAGCGAGGGAGGGACACACACACACAGCGAGGGAGTGACACATACACACACACACACAGCATGAGGGACACGCACACGCACAGCGAGTTGGGGACACGCACACGCACAGCGAGTGGGGGACACGCACACGCACAGTGAGTGGGGGACACGCACACGCACAGCGAGTGGGGGACACGCACACGCACAGCGAGTGGGGGACAAGCACACGCACAGCGAGTGGGGGACAAGCACACGCATAGCGAGTGGGGGACATGCACACGCACAGCGAGGGAGGGACACAAATACAGCGAGGGAGAGACACACGCACAGCGAGGGAGGGACACACACACAGCGAGGGAGGGACACACACACAGCGAGGGAGGGACACACACACAGCGAGGGAGGGACACACACACAGAGCGAGGGAGGGACACACACACACAGCGAGGGAGGGACACACACACACAGCGAGGGAGGGACACACACACAGCGAGGGAGGGACACACACACACAGCGTGGGAGGGACACACACACACAGCGTGGGAGGGACACACACACACAGCGTGGGAGGGACACACACACACACAGCGAGAGAGGGACACGCACACACACAGTGAGAGAGGGACACGCACACACAACGAGGGAGGGCCACACACACACAGCGAGGGAGGGCCACACACACACAGCGAGGGAGGGCCACACACACACAGCGAGGGTTGGCCACACACACACAGCGAGGGAGGGCCACACACACAGCGCGAGGGAGGGACACACACACACACAGCGGTAGGGAGGGACACACACACACACAGCGAGGGAGGGACACACACACACAGCGAGGGAGGGACACATACACAGCGAGGGAGGGACACACACACAGCGAGGGAGGGACACACACACAGCGAGGGAGGGACACACACACACAGCGAGGGAGGGACACACAAACAGCGAGTGAGGGACACACACACTCATAGCGAGGGAGGGACACACACACACACAGCGAGGGAGGGACACGCACACACAGCGAGGGAAAGACACACACACAGCGTGGGAGGGACACACACACAGCGAGGGAGGGACACACACACAGCGAGGGAGGGACACACACACAGCGAGGGAGGGACACACACACAGCGAAGGAGGGACACACACACACAGCGTGGGAGGGACACGCACACACAGCGAGAGAGGGACACGCACACACAGCGAGGGAGGGACACGCAAACACAGCTAGGGAGGGCCACACAGCGTGGGAGGGACACGCACACACAGCGAGGGAGGGACACGCACGCACACAGCGAGGGAGGGACACACACACACAGCGAGGGAGTGACACATACACACACACACACAGCATGAGGGACACGCACACGCACAGCGAGTTGGGGACACGCACACGCACAGCGAGTGGGGGACACGCACACGCACAGCGAGTGGGGGACAAGCACACGCACAGCGAGTGGGGGACAAGCACACACACAGCGACGGAGGGACACACACAAACAGAGCGAGGGAGGGACACACACACAGCGAGGGAGGGACACACACACACAGCGAGGGAGGGACACACACACACAGCGCGAGGGAGGGACACACACACACACAGCGAGAGAGGGACACACACACAGCGAGGGAGGGACACACACACACAGAGCGAGGGAGGGACACACACACAGCGAGGGAGGGACACAAACACAGCGAGGGTGGGACACACACACACAGCGAGGGAGGGACACACACACACAGCGAGGGAGGGACACAAACACAGCGAGGGAGGGACACACACACACAGCGAGGGAGGGACACACACAGCGTGGGAGGGACACACACACACACACACAGCGAGAGAGGGACACGCACACACAGCGAGGGAGGGACACACACACACAGCGAGGGAGGGACACACACACACAGCGAGGGAGGGACACACACACACAGCGAGGGAGGGACACACACACACACAGCGAGAGAGGGACACGCACACACAGCGAGGGAGGGACACACACACACAGCGAGGGAGGGACACACACACACAGCGTGGGAGGGACACAAACACAGCGAGTGGGACACACACACACAGCGAGGGAGGGACACACGCACACACAGCGAGGGAGGGACACGCGCACACACATCGAGGGAAAGACACACACACACAGCGAGGGAGGGACACGCACGCACACAAGCGAGAGAGGGACACACACACACAGCGAGGGAGTGACACATACACACACACAGAGCATGAGGGACACGCACACGCACAGCGAGTTGGGGACACGCACACGCACAGCGAGTGGGGGACACGCACACGCACAGTGAGTGGGGGACACGCACACGCACAGCGAGTGGGGGACACGCACACGCACAGCGAGTGGGGGACAAGCACACGCATAGCGAGTGGGGGACATGCACACGCACAGCGAGGGAGGGACACAAACACAGCGAGGGAGAGACACACGCACAGCGAGGGAGGGACACACACACACAGCGAGGGAGGGACACACACACAGCGAGGGAGGGACACACACACACACAGCGAGGGAGGGACACACACACACAGCGAGGGAGGGACACACACACAGCGAGGGAGGGACACACACACACACAGCGAGGGAGGGACACACACACAGAGCGAGGGAGGGACACACACACACAGCGAGGGAGGGACACACACACACAGCGAGGGAGGGACACACACACAGCGTGGGAGGGACACACACACACAGAGCGAGGGAGGGACACACACACAGCGAGGGAGGGACACAAACACAGCGAGGGTGGGACACACACACACAGCGAGGGAGGGACACACACACACAGCGAGGGAGGGACACAAACACAGCGAGGGAGGGACACACACACACAGCGAGGGAGGGACACACACAGCGTGGGAGGGACACACACACACAAAGCGTGGGACGGACACACACACACACACAGCGAGAGAGGGACACGCACACACAGCGAGGGAGGGACACACACACACAGCGAGGGAGGGACACACACACACAGCGAGGGAGGGACACACACACACACAGCAAGGGAGGGACAGACACACACACAGCGATGGAGGGACACACACACACACAGCGAGGGAGGGACACACACACACACACAGCGAGGGAGGGACACACACACACACACAGCGAGGGAGGGACACTCACACACACAGCGAGGGAGGGACACACACACACACAGCGAGGGAGGGACACACACACACACAGCGAGGGAGGGACACACACACACACAGCGAGGGAGGGACACACACACACACAGCAAGGGAGGGACACACACACACACAGCAAGGGAGGGACACGCACACACACAGCAAGGGAGGGACATGCACACACACAGCAAGGGAGGGACACGCACACACACAGCATGAGGGACACACACAGCAACAGCGACGTGCACACAGTGAGAGAGGGACATGCACACACACATACTCACACAGCGAGGGAGGGACACACAGACACACAGTGAGTGAGTGATACGCATATACACACACACATACAGAGCGAGTTGAGGACACCCTCACACACTGCAACAGGGGCTCACACACTAACAGCAAGAGGGACAGGCACACACACAGCGAGGGTGGGACATGTGCTCAGAAAGCGAGAGGGGCACATACACAGCGAGGGGATACACACACACAAAGTGAGGGAGGGAGACACGCAGACATACGCACACACAAACACACACACAGTGAGGGAGTGACACGCACACACACACACACACAGTGAGGGAGGGACATGCTCACACAGTCGGGAGAGTTACACACACACACAGCGAGGGAAGGGGACACACACGCATACACACACACACAAACACAGAACAATGGAGGGACACGTGCACACACAGTGATGTGTCTACTCGGACGTGTAATCGTCCAGTTCTCACTCCAGTCTGCTCCCTCACACGGTCACTCCCTCTGTGACTCGGTGCTGATTTCGAGCCTCCTGCTCTGCTTTTTATCCAAATCCAGGTCCCAGTCGGCCTTGACCCTCGCTGCTGATTTATATTCTCCCGCTTTGTGCTGCACTCGCTCAGGTTCTCTCCCCGTGTGACTCCCAGGTAATGGTCAGCATCAAGCCTGAGCTGAGATTTATAACATCCCATTCCGCACTGCTCTCTTACAACATCGCCGCTGTGCCTGAGGACAGTGGGAAAGAGGAGGATTAGACAGAGCAGAGGGTGTTATAGTGATTGAGGGAGCTGTAGGGGATGAAACAGGTTGTCTGGGGAGCTAGGCACACCTGCAGTAACTAAAGAACGTTACTGGAGTGAGAGTCGCAGACACTGAAGAAGGCAAAGGAAATAGAGAGATGGTGGCTTGTTCATGACGGAGCTTTGGAGAGTCTAAAGGGCTTCAAAGTTGGGGAGAAGATTTGTAGCTCGGGTGCTCATTGTTGTTGTTCTGTTCGCCGAGTTGGGAATTTGTGTTGCAGACGTTTCGTCCCCTGTCTAGGTGACATCCTCAGTGCTTGGGAGCCTCCTGTGAAGCGCTTCTGTGATGTTTCCTCTGGCAACTATAGTGATTTGTCTCTGCCGCTTCCGTTTGTCAGTTCAGCTCTCCGTTGCAGTGGCCGGTATATTGGGTTCAGGTCGATGTGCTTATTGATTGAAACTGTGGATGAGTGCCATGCCTCCAGGAATTCCCTGGCTGTTGTCTGTTTGGCTTGTCCTATAATGGTAGAGTTGTCCCAGTCGAACTCACGTTGCTTGTCATCTGCATGTGTGGCTACTAGGGATAGCTGGTCATGTCGTTTCGTGGCTAGTTGGTGTTCATGGATGCGATCGTTAGCTGTCTTCCTGTTGGTCCTATGTAGTGTTTTGTGCAGTCCTTGCATGGGATTTTGTACACTACATTGGTTTTGCTCATGCTGGGTATCGGGTCCTTCGTCCTGGTGAGTTGTCTGAGAGTGGCTGTTGGTTTGTGTGCGGTTATGAGTCCTAGTGGTCGCAGTAGTCTGGCTGTCAGTTCGGAAATGTTCTTGATGTATGGTAGTGTGGCTAGTCCTTTGGGTCGTGGCATGTCTTCATTCCGTTGTCTTTCCCTGAGGCATCTGTGGATGAAATTGCAAAGAGTTTGACCCCACCCCGCAGCTCACCAATAGGATAAACAACACACTGAGAAACCTACAAAAAACGACGGACAGATAACTAGGTTTGACCGACAGAGAATGAAAACTGAAAGCAACAACACCCCCAGATTCTATGGACTACCTAAAGTGCACAAACCAGACATCCCACTCAGACCCATCGTATCACTACCAGGGACACCATCACACAAACTGGCTAAAGAACTACAGCAGAAACTGAAACACCTGATCAGCGGATTCAGCCACTCGACACAGTCAACACAGGAATTCTTGGACAACATCAGAAATATACACATAGACAAGGAAGAAACTATGGTCTCATTCAATGTAACGGCACTGTTCACCTCTATCGACAAAACTCTAGCCAGAGAAACAATAGCCAACCTGTTGGACATACAGAACAGACAACAGGACATTGAACCTATCAACAAAGACGGCATACTCAAACTACTGGACCTGTGCCTCACAACACACTTCACATTCAACAACCAAATATATGAACAAATCAACGGCACCCCCATGGGCTCACCCATCTCTGGACTCATAGCAGAAGCGGTAATGCAAAGATTAGAACAAACAGTCTTACCGCAAATTCAATCCAAACTCTGCGTCAGATATGTAGATGACACCTTTGCAATCATTAAAAACACAGAAATAGAGAACACACACCGGATCATCAACGCCACACACAGGAATCCGATTCACTAGAGAGGAAGAAAAGGACAACCAACTCCCATTCCTAGACGTGATGGTACAGAGAACACCGAACGGAGAATTCACCACAAAGGTATACAGGAAAGCCACACACACAGACCGACTTCTGAACTACAAAAGCAACCACCCCAACACACACAAAAGAAGTTGCATCAAGACACTGTTCAAAAGGGCCACAGCACACTGCAGTACACCAGAACTGCAAAAAGAGGAAGAAGAACACCGATACAATATATTCGCCAAAAACGGATACCCCCGCAATTTCATTAGGGATTGTCTGTATGGATTTGCTAGACGACTGTCCTCTGAAATTGATCAGGGCCGTGCAGATGATGTGGTTTATATGGAGTTCTTTAAGGTCTTTGACAAGGTCCCACACGGAAGGCTGGTCCAAAAGGGAACAACCCATGGGATCCAAGGCAAGTTGGCAAATTGGCTCCACAATTGGTGGAGGGTTGGTTTTGTGATTGAAAGCCATTGTCCAGCGAGTGTACCACAGGGACCTGTGCAGGAACCATCGCTGTTTATTATGGGCATTAATCACTCGGATGTGAAAGCAGAAGGTAACATTAGTAGGTTTGCGGATAACATGAAAGGTGAGGGTGTTGTCCACAGTGAGGCAGATGGACTCAGGCTGCAGTCTGATATCGATCAGATGATAAACTGAGCTGAGTAATGGCAGACAGAGTTTACTTCTGATCACTGTGAGGTAATGCACTGTGGGAAGTCTAATCAGCGAATGATATACATCATGAATGGTAGGTCCTCCTGGAGTACTGAGGAACACAGGGACCTTGGTGGGCAAGTTCCTGGATGTCTGAAGGTGTCAGCACAGGTAGACAGGGTGGGGAATACACCTGAACTGGGAGCAGGAGGGGGACCCACATCCTGGTGGGGAGCGTTGCTGGAGCTGCTTGAGAGGATTTAAACCCGTCTGGCAGGGCTGTGTGACCCCAAAGAGTCGTAAGGCCAGAAAGAAAGTTGAGGCTGGTACAAATGTTCAAGAGAGCAATATAAGTAGGCAAGGCAGGCAAGAACATAGCAGACAATTAGTGAAAACTGGTGGATTAAACTGCAGTTATTTCAATGCAAAGGGCCACACAGATAAGGCAGATGAACCCAGAGCGTGGATGGGAACATGGGATTGGGATACCATAGGTATGACAGAAACACAGCTGAGGGAGCAACAGGACCAGCAGCTCAATGTTCCGGAGACAGATGCTACAGGAAGGATAGAACAGGAGGCAAAACAGGAGGAGGGATGGTGGTTTTGATTGGGGGAAACATCCCAGCAATACCTAGAGGGAGTATTCATGCAGGATCGCCTAGTTAAGCGATATTAGTGCAACTGAGAAATAAAAATTGGTCATTAGTTTTCTACAGTCGGACTACAGCGATAGGCAATGGGAGATGAAGGAGCAAATATGTCAGGAGATTTCAGATATCCCTTAGAATAATAGGGTTGTAATGATAGGGGATCTGAACCGTTCCAAACCTGGACTGGGATTGCTACTCAGTTAAGCATTTGGATGGAAGGAATTTGTTAAGTGTGTTCCAAAAACTCCCAGTCATTATGTAAGTGGCCCAACTGGAGAATGGGGCTAAACCTGACCTCCCCTTGGGAAACAAGGTCGGGAACGGCACTGAGGTGTTAGTGGGGGAGCACTTTGGAAAGTTACCACAATTGTATTAGTTTGAAAATAACGATGGAAAAGGACAGGCCTGGTCCACAAGTTAAAGTTATTTAATAGAGCAAGATAGTATTAGACATGAATTTTTAAAGTAGATCTGGGGAGGCTATTTGCAGATAAAGGGAAGTCTGGCAAGTAGGAATATTTTAAAACCGAGATAAAAGGAGCGTTCAGCGCCAGCGTGTTCCTGTTAGTGTGCAGCTCAATGCTGACTGAATTAGGAAACACTGGCTGAGGTTCGAGGCTGTGGTCAAGAAAAAAAAGGGGTCACATGTCAGATATAACTGGCTGACTCAGGGGAATCCCTTCAGGAGCATCGGGGCTGTAGAAATACACTTAGGATGGAAATCAGGAATGTAAAAAGGGGACACGAGATAGCTTTGGCAGAGAAAGTTAAGGAGAATCCAAAGAGACTCTACAAGTGTATTAAGAGCAAAAGAAGAGCTCGGGACAAACCCAGTATCCTTAATGATCAATGAAGCCAACGATGTGTGAAACTACAAGATCCGAAACAAATATTTCACTTTGGAAATTACTGTGGATAAAGACTGGGGCGCTCTGAGAACGAAACAGTGTTTGGCCTGACTACTATTGGAATACTGTGTGCAATTCCGGTGTCAATGCCATCGGGAGGATGTCGTGGAACATGAAAGGATTCAGAAGAAATGACCAAAGATGTTGCCAGGGTTGGAGGGCTTGCGCTTCAGGGAAACGCCTGAATAGGCTGGGGCTGTTTTCAGTTGAACATGGGAGGCTGAGGAGTTAACTGATAAAAGGTGTTTAAAATCATGACGGTCATCGACAGGGTCAATAGACAAGGTCATTTCCCCAGGCGAGGGAAACTTTTCAAAGGGGTCTAAAGGACAACTGGCTCCCGCAGAGTGGATGGAATAAGCTGCCAGAGCAAATGGTGGAGGCTGATAGAAATACATTTAAAAGGCATGTGGATGGGTGTATGAATAGCAAAGGTTCAGAGGGATATTGGCAAAATTGTGACAAATGTGACTAGAAACGCCATGCAGGAGTTGGTCCGAAGGGCCTGTTTCCGTGCTGTACATCTCTATGACTCAATGTCTTGAAATGAGTCCACATTATAGAAAAGGAGGTGCTGGAGGGTTTAAAACACAAAGGTTGATAAATCCCCAGGACCTGATCAAATGTATCTCAGGACATTGTGGGAAACTGGTGAAGAAATTTTAGGGCCCCTCGCAGAGATACGTGTACCATAGAGACCTACGTGTGATAGGCTGGTGGACTGGAGGGTGGCATTGTGGACAGTGAAGAAGGTTTTCTGAGATTACAAACTGATCCTGATGAAATGTGTGAATGGCTGAGAAACTGTCGATTGAGTTCAATCTGAATAAATGCGAGATAATGCATTTGGTACAACAAACACGGGCAGGGCTTATACAATTAATGGCAAGAACTACGGTAGTGTTGTAGAACAGAGGGGCCTCAGGGTTCAGCTACATAATTCTTTGAAGTTTGCAACATGGAGAGACAGGATAGTTTAAAAAAAGGTGCTTGCCTCACTTGCTTTCATTGCTCAGTCCTTTGGATACAGGAGTTGGGAAGTCACATTGAGATTATACAGGCCATTGGTGAGTCCTCTTCTGGAATACTGTGTCCAGTTCTGGTCGCCCAGTTATAGGAAGGATATTATTAAGCTGGAAAGGGTCGGGAGGAGATTTACTGGGATGTGGTTTTGTACAAAATGCCTCAGTATAAAGAAAGGCTGAATAGGTTGGTATTTTTCACTGAAACCTGAATGTTGACAGATGACCTCATAGAAGTTTATAAAATCATGAGGAGGATAGATAGAGTTAATGGGAGTTGTCTTTCCCCATGGACAGGGGAGTCTCAAGACAAGGCACTACATTTTTAAGTTAGAGGAGAGACATATAAAATTAAAGACATGAGAGGCACATTGTTACACAGAGGGTGGGTTGTGTGTGAAATGAACTTCCCAAGGAAGGGGTGAACATGGGGACAATTACCATGTTCAGAAGACATTTGGATTAATACAGGAATAGGAAAGTTTGAAGGGATATGATCCAGGAACAGGCAGGTGGGATGAGATCAGTTTTAGAGTATGGTTAGCGTTAACCAAACAGTGCGGTATAACTCTGACTATGATTATAATTTTGTGTCATCAATTAAGAAAGGCTGCAAGAGAAAGCCAGGGAACTACAGACTGATAAGCGAGACATCATGGTGGGTCAGTTGTTGGAGGTCATTCTGAGAGGTAGGCCTTACATGCATTTGGAAAGATAAGGCCTGTTTACGGACAGCCAGCACAAATGGACAGCCAGCACCAGGGAGGACTAACACGGGTAATGGTTGGGCCCTGGACAGTGTTGTAGAAAAGAGAGAGACCAAGGGGTGCAGTTACATTGTTCCTTGGACTGGCTTTGTGCATGGGAAAACATGTCCCACAAACTTGACTGGAGTTTTCTCAAGATGTGACCAAAAAGATAGATGAAAGCAGAGCAACAGACATTGTTTCTGGCTTCCGCAAACCCTTGTTCAGGATGTAGCATGATACATTAGTTAGTAGGGGTAGATCACAAGGGATCAGGGAGAGCTTGCCAACTGGATACAAAATGGAATGACAGTGGGAGACAGAGGGTGGTGGGAGAGGGTTGTTGTTCAGGCTGGAGGCCTCTGACCAGCAGTGTTCTGTAAGGATTGGTGCTGGGACCACTGTTGTGCACCACTTTCATAAACAATTTGAGTGAAAATATAGGAGTCCCTGTTAATATGTTTATAGATACCAAGATTAGTGGAAAAGTGGGCAGGGAATATAGTTATCGAAGGGGATGTTAATCAACTGGGCCAAGGAATGAAAGATGGAGTTTAATTCAGGTGTTGGATTTAGTTAAGACAAACCAGGGAGGACTAACACGGGTAATGGTTGGGCCCTGGACAGTGTTGTAGAAAAGAGAGAGACCAAGGGGTGCAGTTACATTGTTCCTTGGACTGGCATCACAGGGCGACAGGGTGTTGAAAGCAGCAATTGGCACACTTGTCTTCATTGGTCAGAGCATTGAGTACATGAGTTGGAGATATTGGTAACACTGTCGTCAATATTTCTCCTGGGCAGAGGAGGCCATGGGGTGACCTTATAAAGTTTTATGAAACCATGTAGGGTCTAAGTAAGGTGAATTGCCAAGGGTAGGTGAGTCCAAAGCTAGAGGCATAAACGTGAGGTGAGAGCAAGGATTTGAAGAGGGAGCTGTGGGGCAACATTATCCACAAAGGATGGTGCCTAGACGGAACGGGCACCAGAGGAAATGGTAAAAACAAGTACAATTACAACATGGAAAAGGCACTCGGGCAGGTACGTGGAGAGGAGAAGGTTTGAAGGGATATGAGCCAAACACAGGCAAACGCGACTCATTCCATTGAGGAAACCTCGGCCGAAGAGTCATGCCGCACAGAAACAGACCCGATGTCTCCAGTTATTGGAGGAGGAGACTATCGCGACAAGGCATGTTGTAGAGACTGAAGCAAGTTACAGCGATAAGGATGGTCCTCTGGACTGGAGGTTTCAAATATGTAAAATAATTGTTGAGGGGGAGGAGATGACAGAGATAGGAACTGTTATAGGAGTTAGAATGATTGAAGACACTGGTCCTCAATAGAAGCCATAGATACAGTGTTGGAGAGGGAATAGGGAACAGAAAGATCCCAGGCAGCATTCCACCCTCTCGTGGAGGGCCTGCTTTCCCCTCAGTTGTTCTGATGCTCCCTAAGAAAGCACAGGCCTGGACTGATAACTGGGAACTCCTGATGCTGTCTCATTACAACAAAACTTGCAGCAGGCGTGGTGATTGACCCTGGGGTGTATCTGTACTATGCTCCCCCTCCAGCAATTTCTCTATGTCATGTCTTGTTAGCTGATGTTTGGATCCCCCTTATTACTTTCTGCTCTGTGCACTGGAATGATCTTACCTGGCAGCAGGATTTATTGAAAACTCCCGACCTCCTTGACTTTGTCTTTCTGGCTGACCAACCATCGTCCCAACCAGCAGTTGGCAAGCCTATTGAGTCAGGAACTCCATGAGTACCTGTAGAAAATGCAGAAATAGGCAGAATGGGAAATTAGACTAATGCTTTGAGGGTGACACATATAGAATGGCACTGAGCCCACAGAGATCTGGAAAATCCCAGTCTACATTCCTGACCTGTGCTGCCTCATCTCTCTGGAGTGAAGAATTCTGTTGGCTCATGATCTGGAGTAGCTTCAAGAGTGAGAGACGCTGACAGAGGCAGCAATTAGACCCACACAGTGAGGATTCCACATGGAGAGGTACTGAGTCACATCACCAGAGTGCCAGGTCAAACAATTGTGCAGGAAGCAAGACTTTTGATTCATGTTGCACTGGGATATACAAACTGTGAGCAGGCGAAGTGATGGCCTAGTGGCATTATTGTGTGACAATTTATCCAGAAACTCAGCAAGTGTTCTCTGGACACAGGTCCAAATCCCAGCATTGCAAATGATTGAATGTGAAGTAAATGCTCCAAAAACGATGTAATTAAAAACCTGTAAGTGAATATTAAACAATTGCTGATGTTAAGAAAAATCCATCGGGTGCATTCCTGTCTTTAGTGAAGTAACCTAAGATGGGACTGGGATATCACAGGTATTACAGAAACACAACTGAGGGAGGGACAGGACAGGCAGCTCAATGTCCCAGGGGACAGATGCTGCAGGAAGGACAGAAGGGGAGCTGAGAGAGGAGGAGAGCTGCTGGTTCTGACTGGGTGAACCATCCCAGCAGGACTGAGAGAGGATATTCCTGCGGGACCGCCCAGTGACGCTGTGTCCGTGGGATTAATCAGTAACAATGGGTCTTCCCTTTCCTCTGATTGTTCTACAGACCCCGAGAGCCCCGCCCTCCTGCACCTTGACCTTCTCAAGATGGCGGCCCGGAGCGCTCCCTCTTCCCTCAAACAAATGGCGGCCGTGACCCTAGGCCGCTTCCCTGATCAGAGACCGCCGCCTCCTCACCCGGGCCTGGAGGGTGTTTATCGAGTTATTTTTAAACTTTATCCGGGATTTGTGAATTCTCTCCGCTCCTTTCTCCCAGCGAGGCTCCCACACACCGGCTCTGAGCGCCGGTCTCTGAAGCCGATCGCAGCCGCTGCCAGAGAAAGCAGCTCCATGTCTCTCTGTGTGTGACCTGACCAATGTGACACTGCGCATGCTCCACATGGAAACCAAACTGCGCGTGCGTCTGAGTTATCAGTGAGTTTATAGAGAATATTCATATCTGCACAGGATCATGGGTGAAATATTAGTCATTAACAATTGCTCTGTCGAGTTACAATCATTGAGATGCTTACTATGCAAATAGATTGTTCGTTCCAACTTAACCATACCGGCCAGGAGTTTGAAAATGTTTCTTACTCGAGTTGTGTAAACTGACCTGTGAATTATTCTCAGCTCGTCCCCCTACATTATTGCAAAATCACCCATGTGTTTATCTAACGATTGTTTAAATCTCCCTAATGTACGTTCTCAGATTTACATCTCAACTATTTCTTAAAAATCTCACATTGATTCATGGGAGAGGTGTAATGCTCCACTATGTAGTGAGAATGACCAATCCAGCAAAATAGTTTGCTTTCTGACCAAGCCTGAAGCGTTCACTCCCCGAGAATGCTTTGGCCCCGGTCATCACTCACTCTGGTTGGCGGACCGGCCGCTGCTCGGTCCTCCTGTTCCGCCCCTTCCTCCCAATTGCGGAGTTGATTCAGGCGCGACTCAGCAGGCTGAGAGACAAGGGAAGTTAGAGTCGATGCCTTGTGATGTGAAAATATCCCGAATCTTGGATCGAGACGCCTGAGTTCATTTCACAGCTTGTTCGGGTGTGTGTAATGACAACTTTATTAAGAGAAAACAAGGGAAGGCAGGAACAGAGTAAAAACAATAGAACATGCACACAATGTGGTGGGGCTCTCAATGCTCTGGTGATTTTAGTCTTTACCATGTGTTTCAGGGCGCCAGGGCCTCCCAGTACAGACTATGCCACTCCTCCTTGTGCACAGCCAGATACCACGATTGTGGGGCAAAGTGATGTGGTGGGGTACAGATTCTGGATTAGTGGTGTTGGAAGAGCACAGCAGTTCAGGCAGCATCTGAGGAGCAGTAAAATCGACGTTTCGGGCAAAAGCCCTTCATCAGGATTAAAGGCAGAGAGCCTGAAGCGTAGAGAAATAAGCTAGAGGAGGATGGGAGTGGGGAGAAAGTAGCATAGAGTACAATAGGTGAGTGGGGGAGGGGATGAAGGTGATAGGTCGGGGGCGGTCGGAGGATGGAGTGGATAGGTGGAAAAGAAGATAGGCAGGTAGGACAAGTCAGGACAAGTCACGGGGACAGTGCTGAGCTGGAAGTTTGGAACTGGGATGAGGTCGGGAAAGGGGAAATGAGGAAACTGTTGAAGTCCACATTGATGCCCTGGGGTTAAAGTGTTGCGAGGCGGAACATGAGGCGTTCTTTCTCCAGGCGTCTGGTGGTGAGGGAGCGGTGGTGAAGGAGGCCCAGGGCCTCCATGCCCTCGGCAGAGTGGGAAGGAGAGTTGAAATGTGTGCCACAGGTCAATGGGGTTGATTGGTGTGGGTGTCCCGGAAATGTTCCCTAATGCGCTCTGCTAGGAGGTGTCCAGTCTCCCCAATGTAGAGGAGACCGCAACGGGAGCAACGGATACAATAAATGATATTAGTGGATGTGCAGGTAAAACTTTGATGGATGTGGAAGGCTCCTTTAGGGCCTTGGATAGAGGTGAGGGAGGAGGTGTGGGCGCAGGTTTTGTAATTCCTGCGGTGGCAGGGAAGGTGCCAAGTTGGGAGGGTGGGTTGTAGGGGGCGTGGACGTGACCAGGTAGTCACAGAGGGAACGGTCTTTGCGGAAGGCAGAAAGGTGTGGGGAGGGAAATATATCCCTGGTGGTGGGGTCTGTTTGGAGGTGGCGGGAATGTCAGCGGATGATTTGGTTTATGTGAAGATTAGTGGGATGGAAGGTGAGCATCAGGGGCGTTCTGTCCTTGTCACGGTTGAAGGGGTGGGGTCGAAGTGTGGAGGTGCGGGATGTGGACGAGATGCGTTGAGGGCCTCTTTAACCACGTGGGAAGGGAAATTGCGGTCTCTAAAGAAGGAGGCTACCTGGTGTGTTCTGTGGTGGAACTGATCCTCCTGGGAGCTGATACGGCGGAGGCGGAGGATTTGGGAATACAGGATGGCAATTTTGCAAGAGGTAGGGTGGGAAGTGGTGTCATCCAGGTGGCTGTGGGAGACGGTGGGTTTGTAAAAAATGTCAGTGTCAAGTCGGTCGTCACTAATGGAGATGGAGAGGTCCAGGAAGGGGAGAGTGGTATCAGAGATTGTCCAAGTAAATTTAAGATCAGGGTGGAATGTGCTGGTGAAGTTGATGAATTGCTCAACCTCCTCGAAGGAGCACGAGGTGGCGCCAATGCAGTCATCAATGTAGCGGAGGAAGACGTGGGGAGTGGTGCCGGTGTAATTACGGAAGATCAACTGTTCTTCGTAGCCAACAAAGAGACAGGCATAGCTGGGGCCCATACGTGTGCCCATGGCTACTACTTTGGTCTGGAGGAAGTGGGAGGATTCGAAGGAGAAATTGTTTAGGGTGAGGACCACATCGGCCAAATGAATGAGACTTTGGTGGAAGGGTATTGTTGGGGATGTCGGGAGAGGAAAAAACAGAGGGCTTGGAGGCCCTGGTCATGACGGATGGAGGTGTAGAGGGATTGGATATCCATGGTGAAAATGAGGCGTTGGGGGCCGGGGAAACTCAAGTCTTGGAGGAGGTGGAGAGCGTGGGTGGTGTCTCGAACGTATGTGGGGAGTTCCTGGACGAGGGGGGATAGGACAATGTCGAGGTAGGTAGAGATGAGTTCAGTGCGGCAAGAGCATGCTGAGACAATGGGTCGGCCAGGGTGGTCAGGCTTGTGGATCTTGGGAAGGAGGTAGAACCAGGCAGTGCGGGGTTCCCGGACTGTGAGGTTGGAAGCCGTGGGTGGGAGATCTCCTGAGGTGAAGAGGTTCTGTATGGTCTGGGAGATTATGGTTTGGTGAGGGGGGTGGGGTCATGGTCGAGGGGCGGTAGGAAGAGGTGTCCTCGAGTTGGGGTTTGGCTTCAGCGGTGTAGAGGTCAGTGTGCCAGACTACCACTGCACCCCCTTTATGTGCAGGCGAAATGGTGAGGTTGGGATTGGAGCAGAGGGATTGGAGGGCTGCGTGTTGTGAGGGTGAGAGGTTGGTGTGGGGGAGGGGTGTAGACAGGTTGAGGCGGTTAATGTCCCAGCGGCAGTTGGAAATGAAGAGGTCGAGGGCAGGTAATAGGCCAGTGCGTGGTGTCCAGGTGGATGCAATGTGTTGGAGGTGGGCGAAGGGGTCCTCGGAAGGTGGGCAGGAGTCCTGATTGTGAAAGTAAGCTTGGAGACAGAGGCAACGGAAGAATTGTTCAACGTCACGGCATGTATTAAATTCATTGATGCGTGGACAGAGGGGATGAAGGTGAGGCCTTTGCTGATAACTGATCGTTCGTCCTCAGTGAGGGGAAGGTCTGGAGGGATGGTGAAAACTCGGCAGGGCTGGGAGCTGGGATCTGGTGTGAGTGTGGAGCTGGGAGTGGGGGCGGAGCCTGTAACTGGAGTGGGGGAAATGGAGGTGGAGTCATGAGCAGGGTTCCACCCCCATTCCCCCCACGCTGATGTCATCATCCTCGGAAAAATATTTCCATTGTCTACCTTTCTAATCCTCTGATCATCTTGTATGTCTCTATCAAATCCCCTCTAGCCTTATTCTTGCCAATGAGAAGAGTTTCAAGTCTCTCAGCCTTTCCTCACAAGACCTTCTCTCCAGACCAGGCAACGTTCTGGTAAATCTTCTCTGCACCTTTTCCAATGTTTCCAGATCCTTCTGAAAATATGGGCACCAGAACTGAACACAATATTCCAAGTGTGGCTGCACCAGCGTTTTGTATAGTTGCAGTATGGTATTTCAACTTCAGAACTCAATCCCTCCACGAATGAAACCTAACACACCGTTTGCCTTCTTAACAGCGCTATCAACCTGGGTGGCAACTTTCAGGGATCTATGTACATAGACTCAAAGATCCCTCTGCACACCACACTACCAAGAATTTTTCCATTGACCCAGTATTCAGCCTTCCTGTTATTCTTCTCAAAGTGCATCACCTCACATTTAGTTGCATTGAACTCTATTTGCCACATCTCAGCCCAATTCTGCAGTTTATCCAAGTCCCCTTGCAACCTGTAACATTCTTCTACACTGTCCACTACTACACTGACTTTAATGTCGTCTGCAAATTTCTTAATCCATTCACCTATACCTGCAATGGTCCCAAAACAGATCCTGGTGGCACGTGTCTCGTAACTGGACTCCAGGCTGAATATTTTCCATCAACCACCACTCGCTGCCTTCTTTCAGAAAGCAAGTTTCTAATCCAAATTGCTAAATCACCCTCAATTCTATGCCTCTGCATTTTCTCCAACAGCCTACCATGTGGAACCTTGTCAAAGGCTTTACTTTTGTCCATGTATACCACGTCAAATGCCCTACCCTCATTTACAAGCTTGGTGACCTTCTCAAAAACCTCAATGAGGTTTGTGAGACATGACCTGCCCTTGACAAAACCAAGTTGACTATCTGAAATCAAATTGATGTTTGCCAGATGATTATAAATCTTATCTCTTATAATCCTTTCCTAAACCATTCCTACAACAGAAGTAAGGCTCACTGGTCTATAATTACCTTGGTCATCTCTACACCCTTCTTGAACAAGGGCACAACATTTGCAATCTTCCAGTGCTCTGGTACCAAATCTGCAGACAATGACAACTCAAATAGCCAAGCCAAAGGCTATGCTACCTTCTCCCTAGCTTCCCAGAGAATCGTCGGTTAAATCCCATCCAGTCCAGGGCTCTTGTCTATTTTCACTCCTTCCAGCATTGATAACACCTGTTCGTAACTAACCTTGATAATTTCTAGTCTAATATTTCATACCTCATTCTCCTCCTCTACAATATTCTCCTTTTCCTGAGTGAAAACCGATGAGAAATGTTCATTTAGCATCTCTCCGATCTCCACAGGGTCAACACTTATCTTCCCATTCTGTCTGTGATTGGCCCTATTCCTACCCTAATCATCTTTTTTATTCCTCACATTCCAATAGAAAGCTTTCGGGTTCTCCTTTATTCTATTTGTTAAAGACTGCTCGTGTCCTCTCTTTGCTCTTCTTAACTCTCTCTTTAAATCCTTAGCTGATCTGTAATTCTCCATCGCCTCATCTGAACCATCTTACCTCATCAACACCTAAGCCTCCTTCTTCTTGGTAACAAGAGATGCAGTTTACGCAGTAAACCAAGGTTCCCTTACCTTATCACTTCCTCCAGCCTGACAGGGACATACCTATCAAGGACGTGCAATATCTGTTCCTTAAACCAGCTCCACATTTCCATTGTCTGCAACCCCTGCATTTTGCTACCCCATTCTGTGCATCTAATTCTTGCCTAATAGCATTATAATTGCCCTTGCACCATCAATAACTCTTGACCTGTGGTATGTACTTATTCCTTTCCATCGCTAAACTAAACTTAACTGAATTATGGTCACTCTCTCCAAAGTGCTCACCTACAACTAAATCAAACACCTAGTCTGGTTCATTACCAAGGACCAGATCCAATGTGGCCTCCCCTTTGTCGGCCCTTCAACATATTGTGTCAGGAAACCCTCCTGTACACATTGGATAAAAACCGATTCATCCAACGTATTAGAGTTATAGCATTCCAGTCAATTTTGGGGAAGTTAAAGCCCCCCATAATGACCACCCAGTTACTTTCACTCCTGTCCAGAATAATTTTGCTAATCCTCTCTTCCACCTCCCTGGAACTCTGCGGAGGCCGATTTAAAAAAAAAAACTCCAAGCAGTGTGACCTCTGCTCTTCTGTTTCTAACCTCAGCCCACGCTACCTCAGGAGACCAGTCCTCATCAAAAGTTCTCTCAGCCACCGTTATACTCTCCTCGACTAACATGGCATGTGTGGACCCATTGCAGAGCTTCAAACTCCATGAGGCAGCCATACTCTCTGACAGACAGACTCAGTCTGGAACCTCCTCTATCCTTAAGACCTTATGCACTGCCTGTGCTCCTCCATTTCCCCTTTGCACATTCCCTTTCCAACCCACCCCACCTGCATCACTCCATGAATGGTGCTGTCAAGGGCAGAAGTCTGTGGAACAGCCTCCCTAACCTTCTCTATCCTCCTTTAAGATGTATTTTAAAATCATTCTCTTTAATCAACGTTTTGATCATCCACGAAGCACCTTAGGAGATTTGCCATTGTGAAAGATTCCATACAATGCAAGTAGTTGTTGTTATTGCTGTACATTAGGAGAAACGGGAAAGATGCATTCAAAATTCTAACAAGAAAGTCACTGACAGGTGTAGTGTGCAGGCCACCAAATAATAACATCACATTGGGATGGGCAATAAACAAAGAAATAACTATTGCCTGTAAAAATGGTACGGCTATGGGTGATTTTAATCTACATGTAGATTGGTCGAACCAGCTCAGTCAGGGTAGTCTTGAGTTTATTCAGTGTATCCATGATAGTTTTTTTGACCAGGATGAAATGGAACTGACAAGGGAGCAATCGATCCAGCATCTGGCCTTGTGCAATAAGACAGGAATAATTAATGACCTCAGAGTTCGGGATCGTCTTGAAAGAAGTGATCACTGTATGGTTGAATTTAGAATACATTTGGAGAGTGTAAAGATAAAATCTACTACCTGGGTCCTGTGCTTCAACACAGGGAACGACAATAGAATGAGGGAGAACCTGGATAAAGTAGACTGGAAACAAAGATTTTATGGTGGGACGGTTGATGAGCAGTGGAAGATTTTCAAAGGCACTTTACAAAGTGCTCAGCAATGGTATATTTCAGTGAAAAGGAAGGACTGTAGGAAAAGGCATACTCTGCGATGGGTTTCTAAGGAAAGCGATCAAATTGAAAGAAAAGGCATACAAAGTGGCCAAAAACAGTCTGAAACTAGAACTGGGAAAACTTTAAAGGTCAACAGAAAGCCACAGAAGAGCTATAAAGAAACGTAAGATAGAACATGAGAAAAATAAACTAGCACAGACTATAAAGACAGATAGCAAAATTTTACATTGAATGAGAAAAGAATGGTTAAAGTAAATGTTGGTCCTTTGGAAAATGAGAAGGAGCATTTAATTATGGGATATCACAGTGGAGGACACTAATATCTTGTCAATAATTAGCAAAGAGACAAAGATAGGTGAGGATTTGGAAACTATCATTATTACGGAACAGCTAGTGTTGGACTGTTGGAGTTAATTGAGCTAATGACAGAAAAGTCTTCTGACCCTGATGGAATGCATCCCAGGGTACTAAAGAAGATGCCAGGAGAAATAGCAAATGCACTGGCAGTAATTTTCCAAAATTCACTGGACTCTGTGGCAGTCCCAGCAGATTGGAAAGCAGCAAAAGTGATGCCATGTTTTTAAAAAGGTGGACAAAAGGTGGGGAATTATACACCAGTTAGCTTATTCTCTGTAGTGGGAAAGATGCTTGGGTCTATTATCAAGGAAGAAATAGCAGGGAATCTAAATAGAAATTGTCCCATTGGACAGACAGAGCATGGGTTCATGTCGGGCATGTCATGCTTCACAAATCTTTTGGAATTCTATGAAGACATTTTGAGCAAGGTGGACAACGGGGACCCAGTGGATGCGGTGTACCCGGATTTCCAAAAGGTCTTCAACAAGGTGCTGTGCAAGAGGCTGTTGCATAATATAAAGGCACATGGCGTTAGGAGTAGAGTATTAGCATGGATAGAAGATTGGTTGACTAACAGGAGGCAAAGTGTGGGGATAAATGAGTACTATTCTGGCTAATCAGTGACTAATAGTGTGCCTCAGGGATCAGTGTTGGGACTGCGATTATTTAGAATTGATACAGATGATTTGGAGTTGGCGACCACATATAGGGTGTCAAAGTTTGCATATGACACTAAGATGAGTAGCAGAACAAAGTGTGCGGAGGACTCTGAAACTTTGCAGAGGAACATAAATACATTGAGTGAGTGGTCAATGGTCTGGCATTTGGAATAGAATGTTCATAAATGTAAAGTCCAACTGTTTGGTTGAAGTAACATTAAAAAAGAGATTATTACTTGAATTTTAAAAAGTTGCATCATTTGCTATGCAGGGGCCTATGAGTATTTGCTATGAGTAACCTTCTGCATGAAGGTTGGTCACCAGGTATAGCAATCAATTCAGAAAGCAAATGGAATTTTGGCCTTCATTGCTGAAGGGATTGTATTTAAAACCGGAGGTTATGTTCCAGCTGTATTGGGTGCTGGTGAGGTCACACCTGGAGTACTGCATTCAGTTTCTGTCTCCTTACTTGCCCAAGGATGTATCAGCTCTAGAGGGGGTGCAGAGGAGGTTAACTAGGTTGATTCCGCAGTTGACGGGGTTGGCTTAACAGAGACTGAGTAGATTGGGATTATATTCAGGATTTGTTTCTTCATCCATTTAAATGATTTGGATGTGAATAGAGGCGGTACAGTTAGTAAGTTTGCAGATGACACCAAAATTGGAGGTATTGTGGACAGTGATAAAGGTTGTCTCAGAATACAATGGGATATTGATCGATGGGCCAATGGGCTGCGGAGTGGCAGATAGGGTTTAATTTAGATAAATGTGAGGTGCTGCATTTTAGAAAGAAAAATCAGAGCAGCACTCACACTGAATTGTAAGGTCTTGGAGAGTCTTGCTGAACAAAGAGACCTTGGAGTGCATGTTCATGGTTCCTTGAAAGCAGAGTCACAGGTAGATAGGATAGTGAAGAAATTGTTTGGGATTCTTACCTTCGTTGGTCAGAGCATTGAGTAAGGGAGCTGTACAGGACATTGGTTAGGCCACCTTTGGAGTATGGTGTGCAATTCTGGTCTCCCTCTTATCAGAAAGAGGCACTGAAACATGGAAGGTTTGAGAATTGGTTTTTTAAGGATGTTGCCAGGGTTGGAGGATTTGAGTTGCAGGGAGAGGCATAATAGGCTGGGGCCATTTTCACTGGAGTGTCATAGGCTGATGTGTGATGTTGAAGAGGTTTATAAAATCGTGAGGGGCATGGATAGCGTAAATAGACAAGGTGTTTACCCTGGGGTGGTGGAGCCCAGAACTAGAGGATATAGGTTTAGGGTGAGGGGGGAAAATTCAAAAGGAGCCTAAAGGGCAACCAAAATTGTAACATTTAAAAGGCATTTCAATAGGAAGGGTTCAGAGGGATGTCAGTCAAGTGCTGGCAAATGGGAATAGTTTAGGTTAGAATATCTGGTTTGCATGGATGGGCTGGACTGAAGGTTGGACTGATTTTGTGATAGACATCGCTGACTGTGGGATCATAAAAGTGAACACGGCTCTGATTCACCTCTGGGCTCCTTGATGTCCACTTGTTCGTTATTTACCTTCCTCAGTCTCACATGAGTGTATTTTTGCCATGTTTAGTATTTTACTACTACGTTCACAGAGCTTTTTGTAAATGGATTGTCCACTGCTGCCTGACTCTTGACCGTATGCTGCTCCATTATCAGGTTATTTTTTCCACAATATCTTTGACAGTCAAGAATTCTTTTTTCCAGTAGTGAGTGGATTTTTCTTCCATTTCTGACAGTCAAATTCTGCACCATTTTCATTCCCTATAATTCATATTGCATTCCCTGAAACATCATGTGTATTTCTCCTTCCACAGATACCAGTGATCATTGCCAAAGCCCTGTTGCCTGTGGAGAGGGTGATGTTTGACTTCCTTGTACAGCTGCAGTTTGAATGGTGAAGGCGCTCCCACAACGTGGTTGGATAAGAGACATTACAGATTATTCACTCAGCGATAGTGAAAAGTAGAAGATATCTGTACAAATCAACAAGGTTTTAATTTCACAAAAATATTGAGAACTTTTGACATAAGGCCACAGCTGGAGAATATTATGTCCAGTGACCAAAACCATTGCCAAATTAGCAATTTTTCAGGAATGCCTTAAAGGAAGAAAGCAGATCTTAGAGGGTGGGAATTCCAGACCGTGTTGCCTTGGAATCGATAGAAACAGTCACACAGCTGAACTCAAAAATAAACACATCATTGGGAATCTAAACTAAAATGAGTTATTGAGATATGAAAGGGTGTGTGGTGCAGGAAGATAGGAATGATTACAGCCAGGAATTAAGTCAAGGGTGTGAAAGTAAATTATTGTTGCTTATAAATGGGAGCCTTTTGATGGATCAGCAAGTTCTGGTACACGTGAGCACTTGGGTGGTAGAGTTTTCAATATTCTGGAGATTATAGGGAGGGTGATTGTAGGATGCTGGCCAGGAGTGTGTTTGGATAATGAAATCTAGAGTTAACAAAATGAATGAGCGTTTCAGTAAAAAAGCTGAGACTGTGGTGAGGTCAGGTGAGATCACTGAAGTCGAAATAATGGTCTTGGAGTGGGACTGGGTTATCACTCTCACCTCACCTCTGGAATTCAGCTGTTTGTCAGTTTGTGAATCAAGTCTGCAACAAGATCAGGAACTGAGTGGCCCTGGCAGAACCCAAACTGGGTGTCACAGAAGGTTATTGCTGAGCAGCTGCGTGACAGCACTGTTGATGACACCTTCCATCACTTCACTGCTGAGCGAGTGTCGATTGATGGAGGGAAATTGGCTGGGTTGTCTCTGTCCTGCGTTTTTGTGCTGGAACATCCCTGAGAAATGTTCCACAATGTCAGTAGGTGTAGGTGCTGGACTTGTCTTGGGCAGTAAGTTCTGGAGCACAGCCATCAGTATTATTGCCACAATGTTGGTAGGGCCGACAGCCTTTACACTACTTCTCCGTTTCTTGATCTGATTTGAAATAAGTTTTCAACCAAGTTGATTCACGTCTGTGATGTCAGGGACCAATGTAGAAGGCTCATCCACTTGGTACTGCTGACTGACGATTGCTGCAAATGCTGTTGTCTTGTCTGTTGCATGGATGTGTGAGACCCCTCCATCAGTAAGGTTGGGGATATCTGTGATGCTTCCTGCAGTGAGTGTTTAATTGTCCATCACCATTCCTGACTAGGTGTGGCAGAACTGCAGAGCTCAGATCTGATCCATTGGTTGTTGAATCATATAGTTCTATTTGGTGTTGCTTGCACTGTAGCTTCACCAGTTTGGCACCACATTTTTAGGTATGCCTGGTATTGCTCCTGACATGCCCAGCAGAACTCTCCATTGAACTAGGGTTTATCCCCAGGCTTGATGTTAATGGTTGAATGGGGGAAAAACCAGGCCATGAGATTTCAGATTGGGCTGGAGAACAGTTCTGCTACTGCTGTTGGCCCACAGTGAGACAGACGTTGCAGGGTCAAGAGGGCTGATTGTGTTGTTGTATTTTCCAGTGCATTGGTAGATGTAATGTGGTTCATCCAGTTTCATTCCTTTGTTGAGACTGTGCAGTGACTAATACAATGAGTGATTTGGTGGGACACTGTCAGGAATGCAACTTTTAAAATAAGGCTTTGTGATTTACACATGAAAGAAGTGAAACTATCATGGTATTCGAGCAGATGAAAGACTCAACAGACAATCAAGGTATTTTTCAATGGATAATTTCAGTTACATCACACTATAAATATTTGCTATAAATTCTGTGCCTTAGAATTTTGCCCTCCACAAACACCTGATGAAGCAGCGTCGCTCCGATAGCTAGTGTGCTTCCAGTTAAACCTGATGGATTGTAACCTGGTGGTGTGTGATTCTTAACATAGAATATTACAGCACTACTAACAGGGCTGCATGTAAACAGACTCAGTCCAGTTAATCAATAAATTCGGAAGGATTTCCTCCAGTTTGATGATGCAATATTCGTCAAAACCGTCAACTTCAACCTGCAATGTTGTTATTGACAAAACCTTCAGGCTGACACAAAGCTCCCCACCCCACTGCAATGTGGTCACCAGGCCCGGCCCAGGAACTGGAACTGAGACATTTGTGGACTGTGATCTCAAAGGAAGTGAGCAAACAGAATTCTGACAGATTAGTCCTCAAAGACGAGTAGCAAGTTTGAGACAAGGCAGGTGATATGCCTTCTTGCACTTCGCTTAATTTCATTTCTTATTTACAGTCGTGTTTTGCAAAGTATAAAGAACTGCGTGTTTTTTTCCATGGTTGGGGAGTTTTATCCCAGTTGATCACAGTTGCTGCCTCTCGTTCCCCAAATCAAATCATAGGATCGATAACAAAACAATAAACTGCAGGTGCTGGAGATCTGAACTCCAGAAACAAAGTGCTGGAGAAACTCAGCAGTTCTGAGGGCATCGGTGAAGAGAAAAACATGTTACATTTCAAGTTTACTGACTCTTCGTCCGAACAGACAAAAGGTCATGAGACTTTGAACTTACAATGTTTTATTCCCCTCAGAGATGCTGCTGGACCTGCGGTTCTCCAGCACTGTGCTTTCTATAGTGAACTTTATTTACAAAACATATCGGAAAAATACTGATCTCCAAAAGTGAAAGGTTCAATGCAAACACGAGCATAGTTTCCACACTTGAGTTACACAAGCACGCCTCCGTTTAAAAACAGGATTTAACTCAAAGTAACATTCCATCTCAAAGTTAGCCAAGTTTCACCAGTAATAAAGCTCATCCACCCAATGAGGCACTTCAGCACAACATCGTGCAGTGTTGCACACAGCCACCTTTACCAAAGAATGATCACATGTCACAAAATTGAAGGCCAAGAGCATGTCTCTTTAAAGGAGCTGAAGTCAAACTCTCAATTTTTGGAAGGATTGTTATTAAACCTGATTGAAATTTTCAACCTCAGAGCATAATCTTTGCTTTTTTAAACAACGTGTGTGGGAAACATCCCACATCTTGCTAAAGGTTCAGTTCGGTCTGATACATAGAGCCAAAGGTCAAGCAAACATCACACTTTCCATTCACTTCTACAAATTGTTTGTAAAATCATGTCATGTTAAAGAACTGGATAATAAATGTCATTGTATGCAAAAAGAGTGAAGCCTGTGACAGCAGATTTAGCTTTGGAGGGCAGTGTATGTGCTTTCTAAATTCTGGGAGCACTTTGGGAGACTGCTCCCAGATGGTGATAGTGAGCATATCTGGAATGCACTGTTCAGATTTGGGAATCCTTGGGAGACAATCTGTGGTTTCACTAATACTTGGCTTGCGTTGTTGGTGTACAGTAAGCAATTCATAAAGTTACTTATGTATTATTGTTGACTACCTGAATGGTATTCAAATCTGCCAGGTTGCCTTCAATAGTGTGAATGCATTTATTGTAAATATTTGGAATATTCCAGAACTGCCCAGTGCTTGGCAAATTCAGGGGGGACAACAAAATCACATTGAGTAATTTGAAATTAAGAATCCAAGAGGACTTAACCACTGAAGTATTCAATTCAAATAGTTAAATGGAGTGCTCACATTTAAAATACCTCTTATCCATAGGAATGGATGGACTGACAGAATTGGGACCAAATTCCTGGCGGGGGCATGTGAAATATGCTTTGATAAAGTCACCTGCATTTACCAACAATAATTTGGCAACCTCGGAAATTAAAAAAAACAATACTAGCTTCATTGCTGCTCCTGTCGGGTCCCAAGCTCTGTGAAAAAATAACAATGTTCAGGTTTATTGCATACACTCTGAAACACGTGTTTCTTCAATAGATCTTGCAAGTTTCCCCAATGAGCACAGTCCATCCAAATGATGTTGCTAACTTTGGCCAACTCATTTCTTTCTGAGCCTCTATAGCCTGAAGAGTGACCAGAAGCAATTAGTCCACATATGTGGGAACATGACGACGAGAATGTTTTCCTTCAGAATTGACTTCCATATATTCAGTGTCCAGAACAGATAAAAAGCTTGTTACCTTTTATAGAGCAATTATTCAGTGGGAGTAAAACGCCAACATTTTCTTGCTTAACAATCAAGCTGCCTAAAGTTTAAACATGAACACTTCTTAATAGTTCACTATATCCTAACGAAATATTTTATGCGAAACAAATCACATGATACATAGTTATTCAGATAATAAAACAAGTTTGTTCATTGAAGAACCCAGAGGAAAAGGTCATGAAACAATGTGAGTTTGATAAACCTCAATCATCATTTCAAGTGCATTCTCTGCATAAATCCTCCTTTTCCTCCTCGAAGTATTCAACTTCTTGAATAATTGAGAGAATGAAATCACAGTTGTACAACACAAAATCAGACCATTCAGTCCATGCTGACCAGGTATCCAAAATCAATCTAGTCCCATTTGCCAGCATTTATTCCATATCCATCTTAAACCCTTTCTACTGATTATCAGTTTATTTTACTTTATCAGCACTTCAAATGCTGACATTTGTTTTCTCCCAACATTGGTTAAAAAAATCATAAGTTCATTCATCTAAGTTAATTTTGTAATCTTTCACAAAGAAACAAATGAGAACAACATATAGCTGAGTGCAAAACAAAATACTACAGCTGCGCGATATCTGGGAACACTCTAAAGCTGAGGCACTGATACTGCACAAGTTTGTCAGCACGGTTTCAATTACTGACAATAATTTAGTAATGTCTTAGCCTTCACATAGTTAAGGTAAATGTGAGGTACCTGAATTTCTTGAATTGGTTCCTATTGCACTTTCATCAACAAAAATTATTCTTGGTTTAATCTACTCAAAGGAGAAAGTGATGACCAAAGAAGCTGGACATCAGATCGAAAAGTGTCATGCTGGAAAAGCACAGCAAGTCAGGCAGCATCCGTGAAGCAGGAGAGTTGATGGTTCGGGCATAAGCCCTTCATCAAGAATCACAGGCTTCAGAAAAATAACTGGCATAGACTTATGTCAATACATATGTAGAAGGGTCAAAGCACGTTACTATCAGATTAGAGACTAATTTCAGATTTGGTACCATTCAGTGTAACATTTCAGTATGATATTTACATATGTACCTAAAAGAGAAGTTGTTTATAATTACAAGCTCTAGAATGATTATAGAATTAAACCTGGAAATAAAGCTGGTGAACAAGAATGGCAAAGTGAAGTCCCATCAGTATCACCTTGGGCAGTGTCAAGTAAGAATTTGAGAGCAGAGTTGCCACTTTGGTGTAACCTGCAGTCTGGCCAAATTGCAGCAAACATCTGTTCAATTTTATCTGCAAACTATTGAATGCAAAATCCTCCTTGCACAATAATGAGGCAGCATTTTGGGATGTCATTTTTCAATTATATTATTTTCAAAGTTACTCACAATTAAGACTTGGTGCTGTCTGCATAACACAGTACGAAAAGGAATTAACAGAAAAAACATTATAACCCAAATTCAGAGTCACTAATTTATTGATATTGCATGGGTCCAGCATTGATAAGTAATCGATTTTTAAAAAGAAATGCAGATACATTTATTAACTGTATTGGAGTACAATCAAGTTTCTTACTGAACAGTGACAGGATTGGGAAGAGTCCGCATGGATTTAAGAGAGGGGAATCATACTTAGCAAATCTACTGAAAGAATCTACAGAGTCGAATATTAAAGTAAGAAAGTGCAGGACATTTAGAAAAGCTTATCATTAAACATGATAGACTGGGTTTTGTGAAAGAGAAACTATATTTGATAAATTTGCGATAGTTCATTGAGGAGATAACAAGCAGGGCTGATAAAGGGCAATCCAATGATGTTCTGTATTTGGATTTTAAAAATCCAAATGATAAGGTGCTACATAAAAGTTAATTGCACAATTTAGGAGCTCATGGTATCGGCGTATTGTATTAGCATGGACTGAGGATTGGTTAACCACACTAGCTGTTGCTGAGTTCTCACTTGGAGTACTGTATACAATGTTAGCTCCCATATTTAATAAAGGATAAACCAACATCGGAGACCATTCAAAAAAGATTCACTTAGGTGCTTTGAGGACGAAAGGGTTGACCTATCAAGAATAGATAAGCAGGGGTGATCTTATGGAAACAAGATTCTGAGGAGCTTGATAGAGGAGATGTTGACTAGATCTTCTAGCACCAGTGAAGTCTCAAACCAGGGGACATTACATAAGGGAACATTCATTTTAGAAAAAGTAAAGATTTTTTTCTCTCAGTGAATGGCTCGAATTTTCTCACCCAAACAATTGAGAAAGTTAAATGTGGGAGGGGAATGGTTGGGTTCCTCTTTGGAGGGATGTTCTGGCTTGTTGGGCTGAAGGGCCTGTTTGTTTCCACACAGTAGGGAATCTGTGATTCTATCTCAAACTATTTTAAAAGAGGGCAGATAGATTTTTGAAATATTGAGCAGTTGAGGGCTATGCAGATCAAGCATAAAAGAGGTGTTGAGGTCTGGGTTGGCCCAGCCATGATCTGATAGAATGGGGGAACAAGCTGAAGGTGATGAATGCCCTACTCCTGCTCCGATTCCTTGAGGCTCCATTTCATGCTTTTTTTGTTTCCAAAGAATACAATGTGCTAAAGATCTCAGATGTTGTGAAAAGGAGTGAAAATGCGGTGTTTATGTCCTGATTCAGGTAGCATTGATTCATCAATCATAGCTATTCAGTCATGACTAGGAAGGCAATTCTCTCCATGAATAAAGGAAATCTACTGCAGAGCTCATACAAAGGGAATTCTTATCCTCAGTAAACTCTCCCATCACATTACCCAACATATCAGCTAAAGCAGGACACACTGCGCATGCTCTAGCCAACGAAGGAACCCTGGGTGATTGATGTCAGCACCGGGCCAATGAAAGGACGGTGGGCGGAGCTGGAGGACCTAGCGGGCGGTTGGTCCTCCAATCAATCAAAGTGAATGTAGGGCGGAGCTAAACCAAACCATGTGATCACCCTCACGCGCGGCGCGGAGTTGCTGTAATGAATGCTCGGGAAGTTATGGAGAGAAAGGATATGGTAAGGAAAGAAATAAACAGGGAAACGGGAGAAAAACTGTGTTGCTATGAGCGGAGAGGTTTTACAAACAAATTGTACGCGTCGGAAAACACAAATTTGAACGTCCCAGTCCCGTGTTTGCAGTAAATGGGGAATGGCCTCAGCGCGGCTGCAGGTCTGAGTGAGCGCCGCCATCTTTATTCGGGACAATGATTCACTGGACACGTGCACCGCCGCCATCTTTGTAGGGGGCAAGGTGCAGCCAGGCGCATGTGCAGCCTTTCTCTGGTATCGAGTCATTGGGATCATTGCAGTCAATACTGCTCTGATTCACCTCTGGGCTCCCTCATGGCCACTTTGTCAATATCTAGCTTCCTCAGTCTCGAACCATGGGTGTATTTTTGGTCTGTTTACGACTATTATTACTTTTATAGACCCTTTGTAAATTAGTTTTTCACTGCGGCCCAGCCCCTGACCATGTACTGCTCTGTTATCAGATTATTTTCTAGAATATTTTTGACAGTCAAGAATTCTTTTTTCCAACAAGCAAGTGTACTTTCCTTCCATTTCTGACTATCACATTCTGCCCCATTTTCATTCCCTGTAATGCATTTTGCATTCCCTGAAACATCAACTGTGTTTCTCCTTCCACAGACAGCAGTGATTAATGCCAAAGCCCTGTTGCTTGTGGAGAGGGTGATGTTTGACTTTCTTGTACAGCTGCAGTTTGTGTGCTGAAGGTGCTCTCACAGTGTGGTTGGGTATGTGGCATTATAGGTTATTTTCAGATCATCACTGTTGCTGAATGAATAATGTCCAAATCAACAACAGTTCGTATTTTTATTATCATGCTTATAATTTCACAAAAATACTATTGAGAACTTTAGACATAAGGCCAGAGATGGAGATATTAGGTCAGGTGACCAAATGCATTGCCAAAAAGCAGGTTTTGAGGGATGTCTTAAAGGTGGAAAACAGACCTGTGAGGTTTTGGCTGCGAATTTCAGATCATGCTGCTTCAGCAACTGTAGAAATAGCCACACAGGTGAAGTAATGAGTTAACGATTGGTTGGGAGTCTCAAAGAAAATGACTTGTCAAGGTCTCAAAGTGTGTGTGGTTCAGGGAGCTAGGGATTATCACAGCCAGGAATTAAATCAAGTGTGAGAATTTTAAATTGAGGGATATTGGCCAGCTGCTGGCAGGTGAGACTAGATTGGGTTGGGGTATCTGGTCGGCATGGACAGGTTGAACCGAAGGGTCTGTTTCCTTGGTGTACATTTCTATAGCTGCATGCTGTTGATTATAATTAGGAGTCTTTTGATGAATCAACAAGCAGGGATTAAGACTTTCTTGAGATTACAGGGAGGTTGAATGTAGGAAGCTGGCCCTGAGTGTGTTTGGAAAACGAAGTCTGGAGATAACACACGATGGATGAGAGTTTCAGTATATGAGCTGAGAGGAGGGTGGAATCAGCTAGAATTAGTGGTCTTGGAGTGGGACTGAGCTGTCACTCTCACCTCACCTCTGGGATTCAGCTGGTTGCCAGATTCTGAATCAGGGCGGAAACACAATCGGGAGCTGAGTGGCCCTGGTGGAGCCTAAAATGAGTGTCACTCAGCTGGCTGTTGCTGAGCAGCTGCTGCTTGGTCGCCCTGTTGATGACATCTTCCATCACTTTACAGCTGATCGAGTGTGGACTGATAGAGGGAAATTTGCTGGGTTGGATTTCCCAGTGTTTTTGTGTTGAACATCCCTGGGCAATGTTCCACATTGTCGGTAGATGCCAGTGCTGGAGCGGTACTTGGCTTGGTGGGTGGCAAGTCCTGGAGCACAAGCTATCAGTATTATTGCCAGAATGTTGGCAGGGCCCGTAGCCTTTGCACTACTTAACCATTTCTTGATGTTATTCAAACTGAATCGAACTGGCTGAAAACTCACATCTGTGATGTTAGAAACCATTGGAGAAGGCTGAGATGGATCATCCCACTTTTCACTTCTGGCTGAAGATTGCTGCAAATGCTATCTTCTTATCTGATGCATGAGTGTGTGAGACCACTCCATCAGTAAAGGTGGGGATATCTGTGATGTTTCCTCCAGTGAGTTGTTTAATTGTCCATCACCGTTCACAACTGGGTGTGGCAGAACTGCAGAGTTCCGATCTGATCCATTGGATGTAGGATCACTTAGCTCTGTTGCTTGCTGCTGATGCTGTTTGATATGCAGATGGTCCTGTTTGGTAGCTTCACCAGGTTGGCACTTCATTTTTAAATCTGCCTGATGCTGCTCATGGCATGCCCTCCTTTCCTGTCCATTGTGATGAGTGAGAGCAGGATTTACAAACCCATGAGATTACAGATTGTGTTGGAGTACAGTTCTGCTGCTGTTGATGTCCCACAGTGCCTCAGAGATACCCAGTTTGAGATCCTACATCTCTTCCAAGTCTGTCCCGTTTAGAACGGTGATAGTGCCACTCAACACAATGGAGGTATTTCTCAACTTTAAGGCAAGACTTTGTCTCCAAAAGGAATGTGTGATGGTCACTGTTACCGATACTGTCATGGACAGATGTATCTGCAGCTGGTCAATTCATAACAATGAGATCAAGTATGTTTTACACTTGTTGGTTCCCTCACCACCCGCTGCAGACTCAGGTGAGCAGCTATATCCTTTAGGACCTGTCCAGCTCAGTCAGTAATTCTGTTGCAGAGCTAGTCTCGATTGTGGACATTGAAATCCTGTACCCAGAGTAAGTTTGACACCATTTTACTTCCTCGGTGCTTCCTCCAAATGTTGTTCAACATGAAGGAGAACTGATCCATCAGCTGTGGGAGCTTGGTACGTGGTAATCAGCAGGAGCCATGAGACGTTCTGGTGTCCGGAGTCAATGCTCAGTACTCCCAGGGCAAATCCTCCCTGTCGGTGCCACCACCTCTGCCTGGTCTGTCCTGCCGGTGGGACAGGACATATCCAGAGATTTCAGGAGAAAGTGAAGACTGCAGATGCTGGAGATCAGAGTCAAGAGTCTGGTGCTGGAAAAGCACAGCAGGTCAGGCTGATGAAGGGCTTAGTCTCGAAACGTCGATTCTCCTGCTCCTCGGATGCTGCCGGACCTGTTGTGCTTTTCCAGCACCACACTCTCGATATCTCGAGATGGTGAAGGTGGTGTCTGGTCATTGTCTGTAAGGGATGATTCCGTGAGTATGAATATGTCAGGTTGTTCCTTGACTAGTCTGTCAGACAGCTCTCCACATTTTGGCACCAAAAAACATATGTTAGTGAGGAGGACGTTGCACCATCGAGAGGGCTGATTCTGTGGTTGTAATTTCTGGTGCTTTGTTAGGTGCCAACTGGTCCATCCAGTTTCATTCCTTTATTGAAACTTTGCAGTGATTAGTACACTGAGTAGCTGGCTGGGCCGCTTTCAGGTTGGCAGGATTTTTTTCGCTACTGACAATGGTTTCATGGAGATCAGGAGATTCCTAATACTTTGTTATTTTTCTTGAATTCAGATTCCACCATCTGCCAAGATGGGATTCGAACCAGGACTTCAGTCGTTTGTTTTAATATTCTGGATAAAAGCTAAATACATCAGGTTTGTTCACTCATTTTAAATATCACTAACCATGGTTTTGTTTCTGTGTAAAACACTGTCCATCATCCTGTCTCCTCCATAGAACATAGAACAATACAGCACAGAACAGGCCCTTCGGCCCACGATGTTGTGCCAAACATTTGTCCCAGCTTAAGCACCCATCCATGTACCTATCCAATTGCCGCTTAAAGGTCACCAATGATTCAGACTCTACCACTCCCACAGGCAGCGCATTCCATGCCCCCACCATCCTCCCTTCCAACAATGAGTGAGGACCGCATGGAGTTTTTCTGTCACTAAGACCGAGATAATCCGATCTGCTGCTTCTCTCCCTTCCGTTAGCCCACTGAGCCAAACTGCCTCACGTGATGTTCCTGGTTTTTGTCCTAAACCTACAAATTTCTCCAATCTCTTGTCAAGCCTTATCAGAGCTCATCTTGATCCTTTACTCTAATCTCACTAAACTCACTTTCCAACTCTACTCCGCTGCCGCCTCATCACCTCCCTCGCCAATTCATAGATATTGTTCCTTGTTCTGTCTGTTGGTCTTTTTTGGTTATGTCCTTCTCTCCCATTCTGTGAAAAACTAATATTTGACCTCACCGTTGTTGGTAAATCCTGCTCCATCTCCACTCTCCCTTTCCTTTCTGAATTCCTTGCATTTGGTGTCCCTTAACGATCTAGACTTGGTCTCTCCTCTATCTCACATGCATAGTGCCAGGAGGTGATATCATCCAAAAACACTGTGTTAGGTTTGACATGTACACTGACGATACCCAGCTCTCCCTCCCCATCATCCCTCTCCATTACTCCACTGTTACTCAGTTATCAAACTGCTTACCACATTCCCACTACTCGATTAGCTGCAGTTTCCTCCAATGAAACATTGTCACGGTTAAACCCATTGACTTACCTTTACCTTTCTGCTGAGCCCCTCCCTCTCACTGGGAACTCTCTGAGACAGAACAACATTCTTCACAATATTGCTGTTATATTTGACCCCAAGGTGACCTTCTGATCAGACATCCACACAATCACAACAACAGGAATTCCAATCTCTTAAATGTTGCTTTTCTCCACCTCACTCCAGCTCCACTGTTACTGAAACCCTTTACCCGTGTCTGTGTCGCCTTAAACTTGAATCCAAAACAGAACCCTTGATTCCGTGACTCTGAATCTGATTTCAGGCTCCCCTCTCAGTAATGACCCTCAGACAAATCCTCTCAGTATTTATCCTGTTAAACCCCTTAAGAATCCCATCTGTCTCAATGAGATCACCTCTCTTTCTCCAAAAACCAGTGAGTGGAGTCCCAACCTTTTCAGCCTTTATTTAAAAGATAATCCCTCCAAACCAGGGATCATCTCATTGAATCTTCCCTGAAATGTCTCCAATAAAGTGACACATTTCCTTATCTAAAGGGACCAAAACTGCTCTCATTACTGCAGATATGGTGGTCTCACCAGCACTTCCACACGTTACTCTCAGGTATATACTCCAAACTCTAATACTAAAAGCCTTTGAAACAAAACATTCGATTCCCCTTCCTGATTCCCTGTTGTAACTGTGTGATAGCTTTCTGTGTTTCCTGAACAATTACCCCTGGTCCCTTTGTTGTGCAGCTTTCTACAGTTTCCACCATTTAAATAGTACTTTGTTCTTTTATTATCTCCTCCAAAATGAGCAACTTCCCATTTTCCCAAGTTACACCCCATCTGGCAACTTGTTGCCCTCTTCTCCTGTGCATCTCTCTCTTTTCATAATCCTCTTAGACCTTTACAGTTATGCCTTTTCTAGGAGATATCCACCCTTCCCATTCTTCCAAACATTTTCTGGGAGCATTAAACAGTGGGAAGCAGACAGAGTTGCTATCTTTTTAGGGATACGCTTTGGAGTGATTGACAGGATCTTCCTACCCATTGGTCAGGATGGAGACAACTTGCCCATCGTTAGGCATTAGCCTTTCACACCCATGTCTTATTGATGAGGCAGAGCGGCAGCACGGAATGAAAGAAAAGAAAGTAATTCTTGTTCCCCATATCTCACTGACGCTTGGATTATTTTCTCCAATGTGTCAAAGAACTGCTGTGTTCAGTCACATAAGATCTCAAGGTGGAATCTCCGAGAAACCCACAGCTTTCCCTCTGAGTTGACTGCTGTTGTCCTCAAGGGTAAGATGTACAGTCATCCTGGGCCACGAGGAGGGGATGGTGTGAGTTTCTAACTTGAACTGAGAGTGACAGATTTTATAAACTTGTATTACAGGATATTACAGGTGGTCATACAGATGGTAATCTCAGTAAATGTTCTGCCAAACTCTGATTGAATTACTCAGTATATATCAGGATCTGGATATTCGCATTGTGTGTGTGAGTATTGTGTTCCAGATCAATCCCATTTGCTGCTTAAAAATTCTCCTTTGAATCATCGCATTCTCTCAAAAGGTCTCCCCAAACCTTCAATGTGTCATGTAATCCTTTTATGATGACCTGATGAGTGTAAGGTTTATTATTCGAATGTGTAATTTTTGTATAAGAATGTCTCAGAGAGGGAGCAGGATATTCTTAAAGGGGAGAACAACCATTTTGAGGGGAGGCTGTTGTTTATTGGTATCAATGACATAGGAATAGAAGAGTTCACATTGTTGGATCATTCGAATCTCTTGTGGGGTAGAATTGACCTCCATCAGAAGGATGGATTGTCCCTGCACGGGAAAGGAAGAGTTGATAGTGCTATTCAGGAGGCATTAAACCAGTGAAGGAATGTGGGTAAACCGAAAGAGAAAGTAAGGAAAGAGCTAAGTCTGAGGCTGGTACAGTTCAGACGTCAAACAGTCAGGGCAGGCAAAGGCATGGCAGAGAATGAGGTAGGACTGAGCAGTTACACTGCATTTATTTCACCTGCCCGAGAGGTCAGGCAGATGAGCTCAGGACATAATTTTGAACATGGCACTGGGATATTATAGCAATTACAGAGGCAGAGACATAGAAAGGGCTGGGGAGGGAAATATATTCCTGGTAGTGAGGTCTGACTGTAGGTAGTGGAAATGGCAGAGGTTAATGCGCTGTATCTGGTGATAAGTGGGGTGGCAAGTGAGGACCGGTGGATTATATTCTTCTTGTGGTGGGAGGGGTGGTGTAAAGGCGAAGGTGCAGGAAGTGGAGGATATGCATTGAAGGGCATTGTTGATCACGTGGAAGGGAGATGTGGCCCTTGAAATAGAAAACCTTTCTGGGATGTCCTGGAATGGAATTGCTTCTCCTAGGAGCAGATATGGCAGAAGCAGAGGAATTGGGAGTACAGGATCATGTTTTACAGGAATATACTCGAGGGTAATCAGGAGAGCAAAAAGGAGACATGACATATCTCTAGGAAATGTTTTAAGGAGAATCCAAAGAGATTCTACAAATACATCAAGGATAAAAGAATAACCAGGCAGAGAATAGGACACCTTAAAGATCAACAAGGCCATCTATGTAACAACAGGAAGTGGGAGAGATACTATGATATTCTGTACTAGAGGGTTTGGAGAAATAATAGTGATAACTTGAAAAGTGTCCATATTACAGAGGAGGTGGTACTGGATGTCTCAAACCGTAGCAAGGTTTATCCGAGAAATTTGTGGAAAGCTAGGAAAGTGATAGCAGTGCCCACCCCCCCCCCCCCCACCCCCTGAGATATTTATATCATCGTTTTTGACAGGTGAGGTGCTGAAAGATGTGTGCCATTATTTTAAAAAGGCCAGGGAGCAAGAGGACAGTTACTCTGACGTCAGTGGCAGGCAAGTTGTTGGAAGGGATTCTGAGGGATAGGATTTACATGTATTTGGAAAGACAAGGAATGATTAGTGATAGTCAACGTGGCTTTGTGTGTGGGAAATTCTCTCTCTCTAACTTGATTAAGTTTTTTTTTAAGGCAGACGTGGACGTTGTCGATATGGACACTGAGCAGACTGGTTAGTAAGGTTATATAACATTGAATGTTGGGAGAACCAGACATTTGGATACAAAACTGGCTTGAAGGTAGGAGGCAGAGGGTGGTGATGGAGGGTTGCTTTGTGGACTGGAGGCCTGTGAGCAGCAGTGTGCTGCAGGAATGGATATGGGGCCCTTAAATAAATGACTTGGATGTGAATATGAGGTATGGTCAGTAGGTTTACAGAAGACACCAAAATTGGAGGTGTAGTGGACAGTGAAGGTTAGTTCAGAATACAACAGGATCTTGATCGGATGGGCCAATGGAGCAAGGAATGGCAGATGGAGTTCAATTTAGATAAATGTGAGCTGTTGTATTTTGGAAAGGCAAGTCAGGGCAGGACGTATGCATTTAATGGTAAAATCCTGGGGAGTGTTGCTGAACAAAGAAACCATGGTGTGCAGTTTCATTGTTCCTTGAAAGTGGTGTTGCAGGTAGGAAGGCTAGTGAAGGTGACGTTTGGTACACTTATATTTATTGGTCAATGCATTGAATACAGAAGCTGGGATGTCATATTGTGGCTGGACAGGACATTGATTAAGCCATTCAGGAATTCTGTTTTAAGTTCAAAATTCCCTGTTCTGGGAAGGATGTTGTGAATCTTGAAAGAGTTCAGACAAGATTTACAACGATTTTGCCAGGGTTGGAGGATTTGAGCTAAAGGGAGAGGCTAAAGAGGCTGAGGTTAATTTCCCTGGAGAGTCAAAGACTGAGAGGTGATTTTACGGAGATTTATAAAATCACGACGGGCATGGATATGGTGAACAGCCGGAGTCTTTTCTCCCCAGGTTAGATGGGTCCAAAACAAGAGCACATGGGCTTAAGTTGAGAGGGCAAAAATTTAAAAGGGATCTAAGGGGCTACGTGTCAAGCTGAGCTGTGTGGAATGAGCTGCCAGATGAAGTAGTGGTGTCTGATAGAATTACAACATTCAAAAGGCATCTGATAGGGTACATGAATAGGAAGGGTTTCGAATGATATGGACCAACAGCTGGCAAACGGGACTCCATTAGTTTAGGATTCCTAGTTGGTATGGACCAATTGGACCAAAGGTCTGTTTCTGTGCTGTACCTCTCTGAAACTAATAAATGAAAATAACACGTCTTCCTCTTTTGTGGAGAGCTTGCAGAAGCACAGATAATTGTCCTTGGAGCTGAGAAGTTTAAGCAATGATTTCGACCAAGTGCAGATTTGTTTCCAAGGTATTTAATTTGCAGAGAGAGAGGAATTGTTAACAACGTCACAATTTTAGTAACTATTTTCAAGTAATTGGCAACTAATGCAGGGTAAATATGTGAACATTATTTTATTCAGTAAATTCTGAGCATCTGGAACAGTCTGAATGGCAGCTGGACACAGATTCAGGGGTTATTCATAAACAGATTTGGAATTTTACTTTTTAAGCAAAGATTTGGGGGGCTATGGGCAAATGGGAGGGGAGTTGGGACAGATTTGCAGCATCTCCAGAGGGAGAGTGTATAGCCCCAATGGGCTGAATAGCCCCCAGCCCCATGCTCTGTGATACTGCCCCATTCACTGTGAATGATGAAGCTCATCCCAGGGCAGAGAGGGTGGATACCACCACTCACCTGGCACGGGATAGAGGGAAATTCGGCCAATTGGATAGAAAACTGGCTAACCGGTCGAAGTCAGAGAGTGGTGGTAGATGGTAAATATTCAGCCTTGAGCCCAGTTAAAAGTGGAGTTCCGCAGGGATCAGTTCTGGGTCCTCTTCTGTTTGTAATTTTTATTAATGATTTGGATGAGGGAGTCAAAGGGTGGGTCAGTAAATTTGCAGGTGATACAAAGATTGGTGGAGTTGTGGATAGTGAGGAGGGCTGTTCTCGGCTGCAAAGGGACTTAGATATGATGCAGAGCTGGGCTGAGGAGTGGCAGATGGAGTTCAACCCTGCCAAGTGTGAGATTGTCCATTTTGGAAAGACAAATAAGAATGCGGAATACAGGGTTAACGGTCTGGTTCTTAATGAGGTGGAGGAACAGAGGGATCTTGGGGTCTATGTTCATAGATCTTTGAAAGTTGCCACTCAGGTGGATAGTGCTTGGAAGAAGGCCTATGGTGTATTAGCGTTCATTAGCAGAGGGATTGAATTCAAGAGTCGTGAAGTGATGTTGCAATTGTACAGGACTTTGGTTAGGCCACATTTGGAGTACTGTGTGCAGTTCTGGTCCCCTCACTTTAGTAAAGATGTGGAATCTTTGGAGAGGGTGCAGAGAAGATTTACCAGGATGTTGCCTGGAATGGAGAATAGGTCGTACGAGGATAGGTTGAGAGTGCTAGGCCTTTTCTCGTTGGAACGGCGAAGGATGAGGGGTGACTTGATAGAGGTTTATAAGATGATCAGAGGAATAGATAGAGTACACAGTCAGAAACTTTTCCCCGGGTACAACAGAGTGTTACAAGGAGACATAAATTTAAGGTGAAGGGTGGAAGGTATAGGGGAGATGTCAGTGGTGTGTTCGTTACCCAGAGAGTGGTGGGGGCATGGAATGCGCTGCCTGTGGGAGTGGTAGAGTCAGAATCTTTGGTGACCTTTAAGCGGCAATTGGATAGGTACATGGATGGGTGCTTGAGCTAGGACAAATGTTCGGCACAACATCGTGGGCCGAAGGGCCTGTTCTGTGCTGTAATGTTATATGTTCTATACCTCACAATGGGCCTCAGGTGATTGATGTCAGCGCAGGCCAATAGGAGGCAGAGGGTGGGACTGGAGGACCAGGCATACCAGTTTGTCTTCCAACCAATCGGAGTGAATGAGGGTATCCTTAAGACTGGAATTAAAGAAAGGCACATGTAGCAGAGATATGAGAAACTGGAGGTGGTTCGAGACAGGGAGCGTTCTGTGGCAGGAGAGGAATTGTATAAATAAGGAAGAGTTGTGAGGCTGGATGAGGTGACAGTGATCGGGAGAGTTGTGAGGATGGAGGAATTTGGAGATAGTGAGAATTAGAGTCCTAATGTTATACAGCAAGGAAACAGGCCCTGTGGTCCAACCAGTCCATGCCGACCATAATTCCAAACTGAACTAATTGTACTGCCTCCGCTTGTTCCACATCCATCCAAATGTTTCCTATTTACATAGTTATCTGAATGTATTTTAAATATCGTAATTGTATTCATAACTAAAACTTCCTCTGGAAGTTCATCTCACATGTGTATTTTTTTTAAATCCCCAATGTCTTTTCTCAAATCTTTCTCATCTCTTCTCAAAATGAATGCACCCGAATTTTGAATTCCCCTCTCCCGGCCATTCACCTTTATCTACACTCTTCATGATTTCATAAACCTTTTAATAAGGTCACCCCTCAACCTCCGAAACTCCAGTGAAAAAAGTCCCAGCCTCTCCTGATAACACAATCCCTCCATTCCCATTAACATTCCAGTAAATCTCTTCTGAACCTGCTCCGATTAAATGATATCCTTCCTATAACAGCACAACCAGAGCTGGGTTTAGAATTCCAGAAGAGGCCTCCCCAACATCCTGTACAACCTCAACATAACATCTCAATTCCTATACTCAAAGGTGTAAACAGTGAAGATAAGTGTGCTTGAACACTTTCTTAACTACCCTGTCTACATCTAACACAAACTTCAAAGACGTGAAGCCCTCTTTGTTCCATATCACTACTCAACGCCTTACTTTTAATGAGTGTAAGTTCTGCCTTTGTTTGTTTTATCAAAATGTAATATTTTGCATTTTTTCCAATCCAAAAATCCTCTGAGTATAAAGGCAGTAGGAGTATAATTAAGAGGGAAATCAGGAGGCAAAAAGGGGACGTGAGATAGCTTTTGAAAATAGGGTTAAGGATAATCCAAAGGGCTTTTGTAAATACATGAAGAACAAAAGGCTAACTCGGTGGAAAATCGAGACACTCAAAGCTCAGCAAGGCAGCCATTGTGTGGAGCTGCAGGTGATGGGCGAGATAGGAAACAAGTATTTTGCATCAGTGTTTACTGTGAAGAAGTACATGGGAGATATAGAATGTGGGGAAATAAATGGTGATATCTTGGAAAAAGTCCATATTACAGAGGAGGAGGAGGTGCTCAATGAGTGGCTAAGAAGCTGGTGCAGGGGAAAATGATTCACATTTTTGGATCATTGTGATCAACTCTGGAGTAGAGTTGACCTGCATAAGAAGGATGTATTAGGGTACCTGATTTGGAAGGTGTCTAATGTCGAGGCAGGGTGATTTGTTAATGCTACTCGGGAGGCAGTAAACCTGCGAGGAGTGGGTTCGATCGCAAATAGATCGTGAGAAAAGAGGTATCTCTGAGGCTGGTACAGTTCAGAAAGCAAATAGTCATTGCAGGCAAGGGCACGGCACAGAACAAGGTGGGATTTAGCAGTTACACTGCATTTATTTCAATGCAAGAGGCCTGACAGGGAAGGCAAATGAGCTCAGGGTATCATTTTGAACATGGCACTGGGATATCATGGGTATTATAGAAACGTGGCTCAGGGATGGAAAGGACTGGCAGCTTAATGTTTCTGGGTATAGATACTATAGGAAGAATAGAAAGGAGGACAAGAGGAGGGGGAGTGGAATTTTTGATTAGGGACAGCATTATGGTTGTGCTTAGGGAGGACATTCCTGGGAGTACGTCCAGTGAAGTTATTTGGGTGGAACTGGGAAATAAGGAAGGGATGATCTCCTTATTGGGGTTGTCTGCGTGGGTTTCATCTGGGTCCTCTGGTTTCCTCCCACGGTGCAAAGATATGCTGGGTAGGTTCGATTATCCTGGCTGAATTGCCACAGTGTTCAGGGATGTGCAGGTTGGGTGGATTATCCGGGCTGAATTGCCCACAGAGTTCAGGGATGTGCAGGTTGGGTGGATTATCCTGGCTGAATTGCCCACAGTGTTCAAGGATGTTCATGTTAGGTGGATTATGCAGGCTGAATTGCCCACAGTGTTCATGGATGTGTAGGTTGGGTGGCCCTGGGAAATGCAACGTTGCAGGGGAAGGTTAGGCGGCTCTGAGGGTCAGTGTCGATGTGATGAGATGAATGGTCTTATTCCACACTGTCGAGATTCTCTGATAATTCTGCTAGTTTTAAAATAGTTACAGAAAATAATAAACCAGATCTAAAAGTTAAGGTTCTAAATTAGACAAAGGCCAATTTTGACAGCACAAGGCAAGCACTTTCAAAATTTGTTTGCGGAAGGTTATTCCCAGGGAAAGAGACAGCTGGAAAGTGGGAACATAAGAACATAAGGAATAAGAGCAGGAGTAAGCCATCTGGCCCCTCAAGCCTGCTCTGCCATCCACAAGATCATGGCTGATCTTTTCATGGCCTCAACTCCACATTCCTGCTCTCTCACCAGAGCCCTTTATTCCTTTCCTGCTCACAAATCTACATTTTGCCTTCAAGGCGTTCAAGTTGATAACGTCAAATGCTGCACTCGGCAGGGAATTCCACAGATTCGCAACCCTTTACCTGAAGAAGCTCCGCCTGAACTCCGCCCAAAATCTGCTTCTCTTATTTTGAGGTAATGCTCTAGTTTGACCCGCCCCCAGTGGATGTAACCTCCCTGCTTCTGTCTTATCTACTTCCTTCAAAGTTTTATTTTTTCCTCTCCAACCTCCCATTCTTCTAAATTACAATGACTATAGATCCAGTTTTCTCAATCTCTCCACATACGCCAACCCACTCAACTCCCAACTCAAACTAGTGAACCTCCTGTGCCAGTACATCCTTGCTAAGGTAAGGGGACCAAACCTGTACACAGTACTCCAGGTGTGGCCTCCCCAGCACCCTGTACTGCTGCAGCATTACCATCCCTCTAGCAATGAAGGACAATATTCCCTTCACTGCCTTAATTATCTGCTGCACCTGCAAACAAACTTCCTGTGATTCATGCACAAGGACACCCAGCTCCCTCTGTACAGCAGCATGGTGCACATTTTCACCATTTCGTCATCAGTTTGCTGTTAGTCCAACTAAAATGGATAACCTCACATTTCCCAACATTGTCCTCCATCCACCAGATCCTTACCCACTCACTTAACCTATCTGTATCCCTGTGCAGACTGACAGTGGCCTCGGCAGACATTTCTCTCCCTTATCTTTGTATCAAATGAGAACTCTGACACCGTACACTTGGTCCTCAACTCCAAAATACTTGTGTAAATTATAAACCGTTGTAGTGCCAACACTAATCCAAACACCTGTTTATCCCCATTCTTTATTTTTTGTTGGTTCACCGATCCTGTATCAATGATAATTACCCATAATGCCATGCATCTTTACCTTTTCCAGCAGCCTTTTGTGTGGCAACTGATCGAATACCTTCTGGAAATCCAGAAACACCACATCCACCGAGTCCGCCTTGTCCAACGCACTCGTCGTATCTTCAAATAATTTCAGTAAATGCGTTATACATGACCTGCCTTTCATGAATCCATGCTGTGTCTGCTCAATGAGACAATTTCTACCCAGATATCTCACC